>NC_080834.1:55451106-56076106 GCF_030435755.1 Ochotona princeps
GAATACACATTCCTTTTGCAGTACAACTTATCAATCAAGTGCTCTAATGCTTCAACATCTTCAAAACATTGTCTTTCCCCTCAATAGGAAAGTAGTAGTGCAGCATAGGCATTCAATTAGCTACTCTCTAAACCATCCTTCCGTTCACTCAACATTTCAATATTGCATTACATTCTCAGGATGTAAAAATAAATAATACATCTTCCTTCAAACAATTGTAACAAAAGAGACAAATTAATGATTTTAATGCCATATGATAAGTACTGTCAAATGGGTAGATTGTGTCCTTCATTTGTTATATTTCCCAGCCCTGCTACCAGCTTAACTTGCAAAAATCTCAGTACTGTAGAATCTAAGCGGGTTAATCACTGGAGGTATAACTGTATCTAAGTAATTGAATGAACCATGTTGAATGAAACAAAAATCAAAATGTTGGTCTGTGTCTTTACTCCTTCTGTTCCGGTTTCCCTCCTATTCATCTCCCATTACTTGTGGAGGATTAGTAATGGTGAAAACAGTGCTGTATATCTAAGTTTCCTGTACAGTATTTTCTGGGTGGTGGAAAAGATCTAGATCTAGCTCATGCTGGCCCAGCAAGCTCTGTCTTCTCCCAAACATTCTCTTCTAACAAAGCTGTGTTTCTTTTTAGAGTATATTTGATTGTTATTAAGTGTCCAGGTTATTTTTAAAAAGCTGGAAACTGTGTTCTATATACACTTTATTTACAAATACTTTAATTTACCCCTGAAAAAGAATATTTGCAAACCAAATCAGCGTAAGCGCCCTCAGGATAGTGGAAGTGATGCGGTAACAGAGATTTGAATCATCAGCTATTAACAAGCATGCACACAGAACCACGGCAGGAGGAACGCACATGACACGAACACTGTGAAATTCAGCGAAGCACAGCCCTACAAGCGAAGAATGGGTGTAGCACACTGTACATCATAGAGGGGCACTTCTAGAAGATAAAACTTCTTTCATTAAAGTAAGACAAAATGTGTTAAGTATTGGGAATGACAGATAATTTATTATTGTTCAAGTAGAAGGCTTGTTGAAGAGAGTTCTAAGAAATCAACCCAGACAGGTGAAGAAAAAGGAGAAACACAAAGAAAAACACATCATGACACATCATAATCAAATAGTTTCGAAGTAGGATAAAGAAAACTAATTTTAACCTGCTAGATGAAAACAAAGATTTTTATATACAGGACTAAAAGTTAAGATGGCAGTAGATATTCTGTCACAATTCATTCAGGCCAAGTAACAAGAGTGACATCTTAAAGATGGTAAATGTATATTTTTTTTTAAAGTTTTTAGACCTGTGAATCTAATGTTCTACACTTAATAAAATTATATTCAACAGATAATTAAAATAAAGGATTCGTTCAAATAAGCAAGCAAAAAAAATGACAAATTAGTAATAATCAGGATTTCAAGGAAATTCTACCTTTAACAGGGTATGAAAACATTATTTAGATAATTTTTCAATAGAATAATAAAATAAGTTATAATAATAAAGATATACAGGGAGAGAAAGATGAGGGATAGTCAATGTTATAACATAGTACAAAGAAATAAAATTAACTGAAATATTTAAACTTTGCAGCTGAGATGAGACAAAAAAAGATGATATGGTTGCACAGACTTGACATTTTCAGAAAAATATTTTTGATCTTTCTCAGCTAATAGTAAACTAACTGACGTGCATAAATAAATATGATACTAAATTCAAACCCGTTGCTCCAAACACATCACTGCTTTGATTATTATTCAGGTTTTCACTTGGGATTTTTTAAAGATTTTTTTTAATTTTTAAAATTTATTTATTCATTTTGACAATCTTGACGTAATTAGGGTAAAAAGGTTCAAGCACTACAGGAAGATGGGCAAGACAATTAGTTCCGTATTGTTTCCTTAATATATCTGACGTAAAAGGGGATTTTAAGGGAGAACCCCCCAGCCAGTCTCCCCGTCCACCCCAGGTCCCAGATGTGTGGAATGCTCTGAGGGTCTTGCTCAAGTGGTTTTGATAGGATATTATTATTTATTTTTACTGGAAAGGCAGATATACAGAGAGGAGGAGAAACAAAGAGGAAGATCATCAGTCCATTGATTCACTCCCCAAGCAGCCGGAACAGCTGAGCTGAGCAGAGCAGATCTGAAGCCAGGAGCCAGGAGCCTCTTCTGTGTTTCCCACATGGGTGCAGTGTCCCAAGTCTTTGGGCTGTCCTCAACTGCTTTCCCAGGCCACAAGCAGGAAGCTGGTTGGGAAGCAGGGCTGCTGGAACATGAACTGGTGCCCATACGGGATCCCAGCGTGTTTAAGGCAAGGACTTTAGCAGCTAGGCTATTGTGCCAGGCCCTCAGTTGAGATTTCGACAAACATAGAACGAGAAAACTGAGACAGTAAAATAAATGCTAGGGAGTAAGAATCAAAATCATTGTACCTTGTTAATGATATAATGTGGGGAATATTTGAGACTCTAAGGATTACTAAGGTGGTCGGTTACAAAAGTAATACCTAAGCGAATTTTTCATTCCCTACATTATTCAACTGAAAGTGGAAAAGGAAAAAAAATCATTTTATTTACAAAATAAATATAAAATTCAGTGGAGGATTATAAGAAAGCAAATGTCAGGGTGCACTTGGAAAACATACAAGCCCAAAAACAACTTATTGTGCATGCCATAGCCCTTTGAGTAAGAATGAATCTATCTATCTATCTATCTATCTATCTATCTATCTATCTATCTATCATATATTTGTCTTCAAAATCTAGTTAGTAGAATTTTCACTAAATAATACAGACAATTTTGAAATTACATAATTTTTTCTTATATTTCATGTTCAAAGTCTTTATTACAGACATGAAACCCCATGTTGACCTACATTTGGATAAACCCATTGAAGAATGATCCAACAAATAATTATACATCATATAAGGCTCCATAATGTATACACCGTTTAACTCTGTGTATGTGTGTGTTTCTGTGTGTGTGTATGTGACAGAATTTTAGCTAAATGGGATAAATTATTTTTTCAAAATATTCTTAAAATATTTATTTATGATACAGATAAAGTGACAGGGACAGAAAGAGAATTCCCATCCGCTGTTCCATTTTCCAAAAGCGCACAATGGCGAGGACTGAGCTGGACAAAACTGAGAGCTGGGAACTAACATGTGGTATTTCATGTGGGTTTTAAGGGATGAAATGCTTGACTCATCACTGCTGCCTCTAAAGGTTCATATTAAAAGAAAAGCTGAAATCAGGAGCTAGAATGAGCCCAAGCATTCCTCCTGAGGTGCAGACATCTCAATCAGATGCTAAGATAAACCACTCTTGTGCTATGGTATGATTACATAAAAGTGGCTGCAATGCAATCCTCCTTATATCTGCTTTTAGATAAAGTACATTTATTTAGATTAACAACATGAATAGGGAAATAATTATAACAAATATTATTTTAAAAGGCTGTGCAATCCAGGGATCAAGTAAACATTTTTTAGCGAAGTAGGAAAGCAATAAGTTTCTGTTTATATAACCAAGTCCAATTTAAATAGCAGTTCTTATTGTCAATGATTTTAGCCTAGGAAAACTATGTTGTATTTTCAAATAAAGTTCTATTTGAGATGAGCAGTATAATCAAGCAATAATATAAAGAAGAAGTTATTGCTAATTCAACTTAAGTTACAGAAAATTTTATGAAATGTTGCTCAGATCGTTAGTAATAAAACCAGGTCCAGAGTTAAGGTGTAGTAGGCTAATCCTCAACCCATAGCACTAGAATCCCATATGGGCACTGACTCTAGTTCTGGCTATCCCACTTAGGATCTAGCTCCTGCTAATGTGCCTGGGAAAGCAGAGGAGGGTGGCTCAAGTCCCAGGGCCTCTGCATCCAAATGGGAGACCAAGAAGAAACTCCTCACTCTTGGTTTAGGATCTGTTCACCCATGGCTGCAGGGCTCCGTCTCCCAAGGGTTAACACCACAACTTAGCTTGTTTTTCAAGGGGTAACAGGATGCACAATCTTGGCCTGATTCATTTAGCTCCTGCCTTAACCACAAGTTCCTGCTTCCCCTTTATCAAGATGCCCCCGGGGGTCTTAGGAGCTGCTTGAGCATTGGAAAATAACTGGGAGGACCCAGAGGGTCTAAAAGGCAGGCTAGACTTCAATAAAGCGGCATTCTCTTTGCACGAATGACCCAGTGTGTATTGTCTTCTTTGTAACCCTAGTCCCTCCTCCCGACTTGGGGTACACGGTGAGGCAGGCGTTGCCGACACATGGCTACTGCAAGCATTTGGAGAGTAGATCAGCAAATGGAAAATCTCTTTCTTTCTTTGTCTATTCTTATCACTGTAACTCTGCTTTCAAATAAAAATAAAAAAGTTTTTTAAAAGAAAATTGTTGTAAAAACAAAGTTTTATATGCTTTTGGAAAATAAATAGAAATGGTGATAAAACAATGTGATGTCATCTATTAACATTTAAAAGTACAGATACTCTTCTATCTATCAATAATAACAATATTGGCAATTACATTAAAATGAGGCTCACTTTATTTCAAACATTTCATCCAACGGGTTTACTTAAAAATCAATTCTCTGGGCCCGATGTGATGGCGCAGTGGTTAAGGTCCTCTCCTTGCATGCGCCGGGATCCCATATGGGCGCCGGTTCTGGTCCCGGCGGCTCCACTTCCCATCCAGCTCCCTGCTTGTGGCCTGGGAGGGCAGTCGAGGACGACCCAGGGCTTTGGGACTCTGCACCCACGTGGGAGACCCAGAAGAGGCTCCTGGCTTCGGACTGGCTCAGCTCTGGCCGTTGCAGCTGCTTGGGGAGTGAATCATGGGACGGAAGATCTTCCTCTCTGTCTCTCCTCTCTGTATATCCGCCTTTCCAATTGAAATAAATAAATCTTTTTAAAAAAAGTCAATTCTCTAATGGATTTACTGCCATAAGCCATTTTACAGGCCAGAACACTGAGGATATCAAATGGCAAGCAATATGGATGAGAAAATTACAAGTGATCACTTGAGGGCAAGCAGCATGTCTGCTGACTTATGATTTTAACAGCTCTGTAGCCTAATATCTTACTTCACAAAATCGAGTCATAGTTACAAAAGTGATTGTTTAGTGGAACACTGCTGTTAAACACTATTACTATGAGATAAGAAACAATGGAGAGTAGCCAAAGCACAGAGCCAAGGAAACAATGTAAATGCTCATTAATAAAAGTGTGTTAAACACATACTATTATAGAATAATGAATCCATCATAATATCATTGATTAATCTAAGTCAAAGCAAATGAGCCAAACTGAAAAAGTTCTTAAAAGGTATAATTAGGGCCCTGCAGCGTGGCCTAATGCTTAAAGACCTTGCCTTGAGTGTACCGGGATTCCATATGGGTGCTGGTTCTAATCCAGACTGCTCCACTTCCCATCCAGCTCCCTGCTTGTGGCCTGGGAAAGCAGTCGAGGACGCCCCAAAGCCTTAGGACCCTGCACCCATGTGGGAGTCCTGGAGGAAGTTCTTGTCTCCTGGCTTCAGATCTGCACAGCACTGGCCGTTGTAGCTGCTTGGGGAGTGAACCATTGGACGGAAGATCTTCCTCATGTCTCTCCACCTCTCTGTATATCTGACCTTGTAATGAAAATAAATAAATCCTTAAAATAAAAAGGTATAATCAGAGAGAAGAAGCAAGATAGAGTGTGCATACTATGATTCTTTCATTTTCAGACAATAAAAAGGGAATGCATGGATAATAGAAAATACATACACAAACTCTAGTGTTTAGAAACCAATAATACATCCAGTAGACATCATGACATCGGGTTGGGAACATGGAAAGATAGAAGAACTGATTTTTTTTTTCCTTATGCATATTTTATCATATTTTGTATTTGTTACTTTGGTAATGTTCCTAAGTAGGAGGATAAACATTGTGTGTGTGGGTGGGGGGTGTCTCTGTATGTGGGGGGAAGAGAAGAGCGGCAGAGAGAGACACAAAGAGAAGTAGAAAAGACAATATTCTCAGGGAGCAAAGAATTTAGCTTCCTTAGAACCATACGTTGAAAGCAGGTTGGTATACACATATCCACTGTCCATGTCCACTAATCTTACAGGAAGGTTCCAGTCTTTGCTACTCTTGGAGACACCCAGGGAAATATTCCTGGCCTGGTCCAAAGAGGACAATTAAGTCTAACAGCATAGTGTAATAAAATTCCAGGTAATTGCATACATTTCACTCCTAAAAGCCCCTTCAATGGCAACACCCAGGAGCAGAGAAGGGAAGTTAAAACAGCTGGAAGAAATGAGCACTCACACACATCAACACCAAGCTCACTGTATACTGGAAACTCAGTTCCAAGCTGAGCTTCTTCAGAGCCTTGCATGATTAAACTTGGCTCGCTTACCACAACACTTTCTTAAATTTTTGAAATTTGATTTGTAAAAATGTATTTTTTATTGGAAAGTCAGACGTACATACAGGAGAGACAGCAAGGAAGTTCCTCCATCCGTTGACTCACTCCCCAAGCGCAAGGGCCAGAGCTGAACCCGGAGTCTCTTTCAAGTCTCTCATGCTGGTGCAGGTCCCAAGGCTTTTGGCCGTCCTCAACTGCTTCTGAGCTCACAAGCCAGAAGCTGGAGGCAAAGCAGGGCTGCCAGGATTAGAACTAGCATCCATATGGGATCCTGGAGCATGCAAGGCAAGAACTTTATCAGCTAAGCTACCGCTACCTATCTCTAAAGGAGACGAGAATATTTGTTCCAGTTGTCTCTGGTAACAATTTAAAACTTTCAGAGAACTTCTCCCCTTTTAAACTAGCTGTATTAGAATATATTCAAAAAAGTGTTTTAACTCTTAACATATATATATATATATGTATATTTTTAAGATTTGTTTATTTTTATTGGAAAATCAGATACACAGAGAGGAGGAGAGACAGAGGGGAAGATCTTCCGTCCAATGATTCACTCCCCAAGTGGCTGCAACTGCCGGAGTTGAACAGGTCTGAATCCAGGAGTCAGGAGCCTCCTCTGGGTCTCCCATGCGGGTTCAAGGTCCCAAGTCTTTGGGCCGTCCTTGACTGCTTTCCCAGGCCACAAGCAGAGAGCTGGATGGGAAGCGGGGCTGCTGGGGTTAGAACCGGCGCCCATATGGGATCCTGGTGCATGCAAAGGACTTTAGCAAGTAGGTTATTGCACTGGGACCAACTCTTAAAATATATTGACCCATAGATGCCACTTTCTTTCAAGTATATTTTAACAGAATCGCACAAATCAAAATTGTGAAAAAAGGTATATTCATTTAAATAATATTTACATGTACAATAATAATCATTAATTGCTATAGAATAGCTATCACACTGGCATATTAATATAAACTGATTAAACAAAGTAGAGTTTGTTTTTAATGTTGTCTTATCATTAATAAAACTAATAACTTAACCAGAAGGATTTCAATATTCAGATAAATATATAAATTGAACATAATTTTCATGTATGCTATATATGTCATATATCTATTTGTATATGTTATTTGGGGACTACATATATGATTTTATCAATATAAGAAAACAAAGCTCCATTTTCTCCTGTCCAAATGAGAGGTATGAAATATCAGAGAAATACTCAAGCTGGTGCATCTAATTCTTATATATGCGTTAGGAAGAAAATATAGACAATTCAATACTGTATATGGTTCCAAAAAGTAAAAAATCAGTATATCAGAAAGACAGTAAAAGAACATCTCTAGGTTATCCCTGTAGAATATTTTGAATGTCCTTGTAATACCTGCTGAAATACTCATGTGTTCTATTTTCTTACAGAATGATTTATGTGCATGAGTGTATTTGATACAGTACAGGGAAAACTTGAAATTTTGATAAAGTTAAACTCTCCTCCTTAAGTAGTTTTCTTTTGAAGATCATCACTAGAGAACAAGTATTCAGATATCCAGGACTGTATATAAGAATGTCCATTTCACTGTCAAATCAAAATCCTTTGAGTAATGGACCCACCTGAACATTTCTTAATGTCAGATACCATGGAATTTAAGTGCAGTGGCAAAAGGATCTATCTATAGTAATGTAAAAGTGATTATCACCTCAGTAGACAAACAATAAGGTAGCAGAGTGGAAATAATAGAGAGCTAGCAATCATGTGTGTTGGCATTGCCAACAATCTCCTTTGTGGGCTTTGGCCTCCACTTAGCCTTCCTGGACACAGTTTCCCTTGCTCCATTCAAGAGTGTTTTAAATTTATTGATATTTTAGTTACTGAGCTTCAATCAAAAGAAAAACTGGATCTTTCAACATACCAACAGTTGGACCATAGCAAACCAGTGTATCAAATGCTGTTGGTCTGATTCCACAGTGTTAAATGTGTGAAGTTGTAAATTAGAGAAACCCATTGAGTGATAAAATTCCAAGTATCCAATGGGTGTAAGAGAAGCTCAACACATCTGTCAGTGAAATGTAAATTAAACCTACATAACTGATAGTATGATGATTATCAAGAAAAATGACGAGAGTTGGAGACGATATAGAAAAAGCAATACTTGTGCACTGATGATGGGGTTATAAATAATTCACACACACCAATTGAAAAACAGTTTACATAATTATTAAAAATCTTTGGAAAGTACAGCCTTTTGAGTCAGCAGCGTAACTTCTGGGTACATATATAACAGAATGAAATCTTCTCAAGATACAGCCCCATGCTCATTATAACATTATTCACAATAGCCAAATTATGGAATCAAATTAAACGTCTGTCAGTGCACAACCGATTAAGGAAAATAAGGCAAATGTACATAATGGAATAGTGCTCAATCTTTAAAAAGTAAATTTGCTGTTTATGACAACATGGAACTTGGAGAACATTATGTTGAATAAAACAAACAAGATACTGAAAGATAGACATTGAAAAATCTCGCTAGTCTATTGAATCTTCGAAAAGCTGATCTCAGAAACAACAACAAATTTCAAGGAGCTCTACAAGAGGGGCTCAGGTGTTTGTCAAAGTACACAGAAATTTCTGTTAGCATGAGGGCATTCTAGAGATCTATTATACAGCATTATAATCATAACAGGTAGTAATGGCACACTTGAAGATTATTGAACTAGTAGATTTCAAATATTTTCACTGTAATAATGTTAAAATATGTGATGTTATGATCATGTTAATTGACTTCATTTAACTTATCACAAAGTATCTGTATATGAAAACTATGTGGAATATTATACTGTAAAGACACACAAATTTAATCAATTATACTTGTTAAAAGCTGGAAAAATAAACCAAATCATATACAACTAAAAATAATGTAATAGCCTTTACAAAAAGTCCACTCTGTGACATGCCATGTAAACTCACCATCCACAAGTCTGGCATCTCATATAAGCACAAATTATTGTGCTGCTTATTGAACTTCTGATCCAGCTTCCTGCCTGTATTCTGGGAAAAGTAACCAAAAAAAAAAAAAAAAGACCTAATTGCTTGAGCACATGGGTACTGATACCTACGTAGGAAACCTGGCTCCCGGCTTCGGATTAGCTCAGGCTTGATCATTGTGACCACTTGATTATTGTGACCAGTGAATCAAAGTTCGCTCTCTCAACTGCAATTTTCCTTTTTTTCTTTTATTAAAGATTTATTTCATTTTTATTACAAACTCAGATATACTGAGAGGAGGGATAGAGAGGAAGTGGAGCTGCCGGGATTAGAACCAGCGGCCATATGGGATCAAGGCGAGGACCTTAGCCACTAGGCCACGCTGCCAAGCCCCTCAACTGCAATTTTCAAATAAATAAAATAAATCTTTTACCTGAGAGTCAGGTAAAAAGGCAGTATTCTCTCTCATAATGCAAAAGAAAGAGTAGTTTCCTTTTTGGAGCCTTTTTTCTACTCACATACTCACGACTTCTAGTTAACATTATTTATATTACCTAAATATAATTCCTAGTCTAAAATATTAGTACAGATACTACAATTAATAAATACATTTCTTTAAATAGTAGATATTTAATGCATCGTCCAAAATGGTTGTGTATTATCTGTTTAAATCTTTGCCTGAGAACTATTAGGCCTGTATTCATATTGTTCACCCATCAAATGAAAATGACAGAATTTTTTCCTATCACTTTTCCCATAGGTATGTTGAATATTTAAGAATCCAAAATTAATTATTTTTTGCCCTCTTGAAATATCCTGAGCCTGGGAGATACTGCCATAAAAGAAATTTAATTCATACCAACTTCAGAATAACTTGGCTGTGGCAAAGCATGACCAGGCTGCTGCCTGCAGCCACAGCCCTACATTTCATTTATATTTAATGAACTATTTTGGTTATATAATGAGTATCGCTCAGCTTTCCCAGACCTGTGCTATTTTGAACAGTTTTCAAGGCTTTGAGAATTTAAGCAAAGGGATGGTACAAGGCAGAAAAAATAATTTTTTCCCGATAATTGCCACTTTGGGCATCCAAGCAAGGAAATGGTCGACATCAGTGAGCTGACAGGAGCTCACCCGGAGTTAGGGGCAACAAGCAGTCCTTCCTGTGTGTACACGTTGTCCTTCTGTTCTCTGCTCTGTTAAATTCATATTTAAATGCAGAGATCAGACTGGAGCATTGGAGAATTGATTTCCATAGAGTGGATATCCAATTATTATGACAATAGCAAAGAAAATTTGTTTCATCTGAAAAATGACAAAGTTCAAACAAATGTGACCTTGGATATAGATGTATTCATCTTGGGGAAAATAAACACTTGTTTCTTCCCGGCTACTCACCGATTAGCTTTGTTATACACGAAATGTGCTGGTTTGTAAGTTTATTTTAAAATTTCTATTTCCGTACAACATTCTGAAACATGTTTTTGTGTCATATCTGAAAACTTATAAAACAAAATATACAAAACTTCAGTGAGCTTATTAGTTTGTACTGGATATTCCCCAAGGCATTTAAATATTTTCCTTCTAAACCCTTACTATTTATATTAAGGGAAATTTTAAAATTTAGTTTATAATATACTTTGAAGAGCATGATGATACTCCCCTGTCTTCCCTCTGTCACTTTCATCTTCCTCTTTTTCTACTTTCATTGTAATTTTTATAATGACATATCGTAATTACTTTGTAGTGACAAGAAAGAACCAGAACTGCATCATCATCAGAATACATAAGCATAGCTTCTCGTAGGAATAAAGAGAAAAGAAAGACAGGACTGGTGGCAATGGAGGGATATGGAAGCAATCATATGAAGAAACCACGGTTAACAATGTGTAGGATTTCTCTGCTGTGTCATTAGTGGGTTATGCTGCTCACCGGCAATGTCCACATCCTCTCTGGGTGCCAGTTTGAGCACTGGCTGCTCCTCCTCCCATCCAGCTCCCTGCTGATGTGGCTGAAAGCATCAAGAGATGGCTCAGGTAATTGGACCACTGAACCCAAATCATGCCATTTGGTGACGTGAACCATACAATGGAAAAATTGCTATTTCACCCTTTTTTCAGTAACTGTATTTTTCAAATAAATAAAATAATTATTATCACATATATATCCATATTTATGTATATATTGACAAAGTGTCATTAACCTTTGCAGGTGTTACAAATTTGTGTGATATGGCTTCTGATGAAGAAGTCATTTAATTTTTTCAATAAAATGTGAACATTAGGGCTAAGTGGGCTAATGGTATCTTGCACTATAACCCAAGTATGAGAAATGATAGAAACATATTCAGAATATCTTCTTGTTCCTCTCTAAAATGACCTCTGTTTTCTGTAGCTACTTGAATTCTACGAACGTTACACGCCTCAATCTCTTACTGCTCATGGTTTTTATGCAACCTCTTTCTCTGTCTTAATTGCATTATGTTACCCCTTTTCTCATTGAATGTCATTTCTATTTGCTCTTCGTAACTTTTCCAATTTGTCAAAGTCAACTTAATCCAATCTTATGCTCCCAAGGTGTTGACCTTGATTCTGTCTCCTTTTGCATTCAGGTGTGTGTCTAATGAAAGCTTATTTCTCAATACATCATATAGATTCTGGATTCTTCTCTCAGTGTCTGCTTTCATTATTCACTTACTTCTTAAGATGCCTCAGTTACAGAGGCTAGCATTTTGGCATAAAGCCACTATCTGAGCTGTTCTGCTTCTGCTCCAGCGCCTAACTAATGACTTGGGTAAAGCAACAGAAGATTGTCCACATATTTGGGTCCCTAATACCAACATAGGAGTCCCAGATGAATCTTGTGTCTCCTGGTTTCAACTTGGCTCAGACGCGGCAGATGTCACTTGGGGAATGAAACAATGAACGAAAGATTCTGTCTCTCTCTCTCCATCTCCCTCTTCCCTGTGACTTTTAAATAAAATAAGTCAATATTTGAAAAATTACTTGGTACCTAATGATAATCTCTGTGACATAATTTAAATTTTTCAGTTGAAAGGTGAAATTATGCTTACTAACGGAATATTACAAACTGTATTCTATAGAATATACGATTTTCCAAAGCCTGAATTCATGATAGAATCAATCAAGCTTCCATATGCACTTTTAAGATATTCTATCATAAATTATGCCCACTATAACATTTACTTAACATTATGATAAACGTTTTCAAACTGAAAAGCAAATTTACAGGTATGTGGGTCTGCGTTCTACAGGTACTTGGTATAGACTAGATGACTCTCATGTGGCTATTATTGGCGCACTGGCGCTAAGTCCCAGTTTGTGGCAGTGTCAACCTGTGTCAGAATGCTAATTTGGGCCTCAGCCATCCTGATTCTAATTCAAATTCCCAGTGAATGTGCTTAGGAGATAAGAAGATGACTCAAGCCTTTGGGACCCTGTCCCCCTTGTGGGAGATCAGGTTGATGTTCCTAGTTCCTGACTCCAGCTCAGCCCACAAATGGCTGTTACACCCATTTTGGCTATCTTTCTGTCACTTGGCCTTTCAAATTAAAAAATAAATTGATCACCTATGTAATTCATAATTTGTTAAAAATATAGCTTTCATCATTGCCCCTGATATTGCTTTTAATAGCTTTCCTTTGCATGTTTTTATTTTGTTCTTTTTTCAAATATAAATAAAACATTAGCCAAGAAGCAAACAGTAAAGCAATTACATTCTGCAGTCTTCTGTTTTTTCTCATTTCTTATCTCCTGTTTATACACACACAAACACCCCTACCTATGTATATCCTATAATAAGAATATGAGTTAATATATAATGTCCTTTGCTTATGTTAAATACATGACCCTTAAGTTAGAAATATTCTAAACTTTTAAAATCCAAACTGCAGAGGCATAAATGTCTAATTACACAGAAAAAAAAAAAAAAGAATTAAACACAAGGTTGACCTTTCCTTATGACAGAATATTGTATTTTACTTAGAAAAAATAATATAAACCTTTCAATACAAATAGTCATTTTAAGATATCAACTTAATATGGCTTACTTTTCAATTTCAATAATTACTTTGCCTCCTTTAGCAGTGAAACATGTGACTTAGTAAAAATATGAAATTTTATAGCAGTGAGCATCTTTTTGTCATTAACGTGGATTTGGAAAATTTAGCTATAAAAGCTAAAAGAAAATATAAGAGACTCCGAGGATAACTTTTTTTTTCAAGATATGGTTTCATAGGTATTGGGTTTCCTCCCCGCTGTACCCCCCATATTATTACCATAGTACAGTGATTCAACAACACTCCCAAGTCCATCATTTTTCTGTTTAAATGCATCATGGCATTCTATTTAAGTGTATCATGACATTATAGGCATTCACAATGATAGAAAGTTCAGCCTCTTATTGTAAAGATATATTTAACAGGGCCCGGCGGCGTGGCCTAGCGGCTAAAGTCCTCGCCTTGAAAGCCCCGGGATGCCATATGGGCGCCGGTTCTAATCCCGGCAGCTCCACTTCCCATCCAGCTCCCTGCTTGTGGCCTGGGAAAGCAGTTGAGGACTGCGCAATGCATTGGGACACTGCACCCGCGTGGGAGACCCGGAAGAGGTTCCTGGTTCCCGGCATCGGATCGGCGCGCACCGGCCCATTGCGGCTCACTTGGGGAGTGAATCATCGGATGGAAGATCTTCCTCTCTGTCTCTCCTCCTTTCTGTATATCCGGCTTTCCAATAACAATAAAATCTTAAAAAAAAAAAAAGATATATTTAACAGCTTCATTGGAATTCATCCTTTTATTCAGGAGTAGAGATATATAGTGCAATGTATCTTAATTTCCTGGTAGGCTAGTTTACATTACACAGTTCTTCTAGGTGAATATATGGATATGCATGCTTACCTATGTGTCTACTGATCTTGTATTTTGTATGGAGGTGACTGGATATGAGAGAGAGCATATGATATTTGCCCTTTTGGGATAGGCTTATTTCAATGAGAATAATGGTGTCTATTTGGGACCATTTGGTTGCAAATGATAGAATTTTAATTTTCTTAATGGCTGAGTGGCATTCCATGGAGTAGAATTTTAAGTTCATTTTATTATTACTAAGTTTGAAGTAGAAACAGCAACCGCTAATTTTATTAGAATATGCTTAAAAATAACAGCATGTCAACTATTCCACCAACCCTAAATTTGTTAGGACAATTTCTAGGATTGGAATACCCTTAGGTACTGAATCATAAATGTTTGGCTTGTGTGACAAGTGTTAAAATGATTTTAGCTATATAAAACCATATTGTCATTCTCAAAATGCTAACAAAACATATATTGTAATCAGGTGAAAAATAATGATCAAAAGTCTTGGAATAAACACATTAAAATGTATTTTTGAAGAATGCTTTCAGAAAAGGTCAGTTGGTTCCAGAAATTGTAGTGAATGTCTTTTCTTTTTTTTTGGACAACCTTTACATAGTTGATGGGATGTAAAGGGTTAAGGGCTACAGGAAAGTGGGTAAGACTATTGTTTCCACATTATAGTTTTTTTAAATTTTTTGTCTGTGTCTGGGGTAAAGGAGGAGATAAAGGGAAAAGCTCCACCCAGCCTCCAACCCATCCCAGGTACCTACCTGATGTAGGTGCTGCTCAACTGGTTTTGAAAATTCAACAATTACGGATTGCTGCCAATCTCACCATTCCAAGCACAATGAAATCGTTGCAGAATCCACTGGTTGACATAGTCCACCTTAGAGTCTCCATTTGCCCAGATTTTCACTGCCAACATATGGGTGGGGTAGTTGATTGAGTTGTTCTGTTCTCCATCCTCTGTTGTGGTACCAGGTGTTCTTTGCAGGTTTCGATGGACTGCCATATCCTCCATGTGCACCTGGATATGCTCTCCACTGCTCCATCTGAGCCTCTGAGGAAGCTCAGCTTTGACACTTAAACTCTATGGCTTACATGGAATTGCACTTCTCTTCATGGTTGGAGTTCTGAGGCCAGCAGTTCTATTGGGGAGATACCCAAAGAAACTTTGAGTTGATTTCAGAGCAGATTCTTACGTGTTCTTGCCAGTACAAAACCCAACACAGTCTGTCACCTTCAATCAGCTGGTGGTTACAATTGCTGGATCAGTTTTGTTTCCAGCCCTATCTTCCATATAAACCAGTGAGTGTTGCAGTCCAGCCTGATTCTGCCCAGCACACACTCAGCCCTCATATAAACCAGTCGGAGTTGCAGCCTAGTCGGTGTGACCTAGTTGGTGGCTTAGGGTGGAAACTGAGTCTGATTATGGCAGCTAAATGGTGGTGCTGGTGAAGACTAGCTCTCCGGAGCCAGTGGATGAGTTGCACAAGTCAAGGGCGCTTCCTTCATCTACCCTTGTTGGTCGTTTGATTGTTCCTCAACATATGTTCTTCTTTTGACAGCCTCCACAACATGCAAGAATAATGGATTTCATGGAATAATGGGCTAGGAATCTCCAAATCATAAGCCAAAACAAAACTTTTTGTTTCCAAGAACCTCCTTACAACTATTTTAGTTAAAATGACAAAACCATCACTAATATAAATAATTACCATTTGAAATTTTATTGTGTGGCATATCTGCTTTTGAAAAATAATAGAATTGGGCCTGGCATGATAGCGTAGTGGTTAAGGTCCTCGCCTTGCACGTTCAGGATCCCATATGGTCACCACTTCCCATCCAGCTCCCTGCTTGTGGCCTAGAAAAGCAGTCAAGGACTACCCAAGGCCTTGGGACCCTGCACCCAGTTGGGAGACCTGGAAGAGCTCCTGGCTCCTGGCTTCGGATCGGCTCAGCTCCAGCCATTGCAGTCACTTGGGGAGTGAACCATCAGACACAGGAGCTTCCTCTCTGTCTCTCCTCCTCTCTGCATATCCACCTTTCCAATAAAAAATAAATAAATCTTTTTAAAAAAAGAAAAATAAGAGAGTCAATATTGCAATACTTATCCAAGTAAATAAAAAAGAGAAAGTCTGGCAATTTGTTATAGGTTCATTCTTTTAAGTACGTAGGTTGTCAGGTTTTGTTTTGTTTTTGTTGTTGTTTGCTTTATTCTGTTTTGTTTTGGTGTATCTCCTTTTGAGGTGGACATGTTGAATGTTTCTGATAAAAATTTGAGGAGAGTCAAGTGTGAGCATTTAGGTATGTGAAGTATAGAGCAATTTACATTTATATATTAGTTATGGATAAGGAAGCCTGGGATAGGGAGCGAGAATCAGACTACATGAGGAAACAGGTTGTATCTTGATGGTAGCTCCGTAAGGATGGAGTTGAGGTGAAACTATTCAGTAATCTCGAATCTGTGGTCATTTCAAGACCAAAGAATTAAGAAATGAACTATTTGGAAAGGATTAAAGAGATAAGAAGATTATCACAAGACTTAGTCATCAGTGATGTATTAATATGTAAACCTTTGGTCAGTTGATGATGCATTCATACACTTCATTTCATTAAATATTATCAACAGTCTATAATTGGCCCTTGTCATGATTTAAAGCATTAAAATCTCTGACATTTTTCCTCAGTTCAACTTCTTTAAATGTCTATCATTAAGCTAATTATTTGTTATTAAACACACTTTCATATTAATTCTTTTTTTCCTTCCCTTGATATCCTTATTATAATTAGTCTTGGACTGCTCTGAAAACTCAGCACATCCCCCTCTGGCCCTTTCCTCCGCTTCCAACAATCATAACTTTAACCTCTTTATTATTGACTACAGAGACACACAGAATGATTTATGACTCCGTGTTACAAGGAAGATCCATCTAAACTGGCCAGCTCAGAGACTCATGTAATTTGTCCAATTAATATTATCCACCACAGTAGCAATAATCTTATTTTTTCCCAAGATAAAGGCAAGCATCAAATCTTAACATGTGCTCTTATATCATTCAACATTTCCTCTTTTTTTTTTTATTTTTTTATTTTTTTATTTATTTATTTTTTTTATTCTTTTCTTTTTTTTTTTTTTTTTTTTTTAAAGATTTATTCATTTTATTACAGCCAGATATACACAGAGGAGGAGAGACAGAGAGGAAGATCTTCCGTCCGATGATTCACTCCCCAAGTGAGCCGCAACGGGCCGGTGCGCGCCGATCCGATGCCGGGAACCAGGAACCTCTCCCGGGTCTCCCACGCGGGTGCAGGGTCCCAAAGCATTGGGCCGTCCTCAACTGCTTTCCCAGGCCACAAGCAGGGAGCCGGATGGGAAGTGGAGCTGCCGGGATTAGAACCGGCGCCCATATGGGATCCCGGGGCTTTCAAGGCGAGGACTTTAGCCGCTAGACCACGCCGCCGGGCCCAACATTTCCTCTTTATTTCTCCTTTCTGGGTTTCCAAAATTATTAATAAGATCACAACAAAACGTCTCTTTCTTCTATAAACCAATTCGAGAATTAGTTATATTGTACCTCTTTTAACAGAATAAGGTTAACCTTTGGGTCACAGATCTAAACTAGAGGATTGCTAAACTGAAAAGAATAACAAATTTTAAGTGTGTCAATCAAGATATGTGTGTTGCATCAATAATGTCAACGAAACCTTGTACAAAATACTTACAATACTTAATTTGAAGCAGAAGTATTCATCTTAGAGAATGGACATTTTATACATCTGTTGTGATGCTCAAGTTCTATAAGTGAGCATAGCAGGAGGTAATGATGGTTCAATTAGTAGAGTTTCTGCCATCTATATGGTTTATATTTCCAGGTCCCAGCAGGTGTCCCAACTCAGCATTGATCATCACAGGTATTTAAGACCTGGAGGTGGATGGGATCTCTCTCTCTCTCTTCCTCCCCACCTTCTTCTCTAACTTAAACAGATAAGTAAATTTAAAATCTATCTTTAATATATATTCTATCATCATTTTTTACTTAAGAATATTTATAATGTACAACACAGTGGGTTATCACTTCATTATTTAGAGTGCTTTCATCTCATATTTCAAATTGAAAGGTTATAAATTCTACTAACATTTAATATTTAATGTTGGTTAAATTTTCTTTTTAAATTCTTGTCAGTGATGCTGGGGTTAAATATTAATGATTTCTTTTTTCCCTCTATAGATAAAATCTCATTAGTTTTGAGGTTAGATGCTTTAGGCAAAGTGAGAGAAGCTTCTTTCAGGTTCATGCATTAAGCAATCTAACTCAATATTTTATTTAAAATATTTTCTTAGGTAAAAGAATATTTAATGAGAAACTTAAACATAGAAAGTTATGTGAAAGTTTAATTACCTAAAAAGAAGACTATGAAACTGTAGTCTGATTAAGACTTAACAATTTATAAAACTATTCACTCTCCTGTATATCTACACTTATCCATTATACAGGATAATTAGCAGGATATTATTGTTTAATTAATCTCACTAAGGCCTTCATACATTCTGATAACTGAAGAAAATCATGACACAAGCCTCTCTAAACCTAATAAGCTTTCCAAGTTTTTTTCTTTTTTTATTGCATTTCATTTTATAACATCGTTTCATAGGCTCTGATGTTCCCCCATTTCCTCCCCGTGTCCTGCCCCCATGGTGGAGTCCTCCACCTTGCTGCAGTATTACAGTTCAAATCTAGTCTTATTTCTTTCATTGCAAGCATGTGCCATGGATAGAGTCCAGCATCTTATTGTCCAGCTCAATTCAACAGCTCTTGGGGAGACCAACTCTGGTCTAAAGGCATAGCTGGCAGAATATCATTCCGACCAATTAAAAGCCATAACATAACATCAACAACAGTTTCCAACATTGTGGGATTAATTGACATTGTATTGAGTGATATGTTAGAAAATGCAGGTTCTTAATTGCTTTGTCACTAAATTGATGTTTAGAAATATAGATTTTTGAAATACAGATGTATGGATATTTATGTTTCTATAACTATGCAAATGATATTAGATACACAGAAATTATGAGAAAAATAATTTAAAATATTTTAGCATTTTTTAGAACTTTCTTTTGGATCAGTTTTGGGTTTAGAGTGGGACCCCTTAGGAAACCCCTTTCCTTGCTGTAGAAAACAACAGAAACTCAATACCATGTCAATTAATTCCATAATGTTGCAAACCGTTGTTGATGTTATGTTGGGGCTTTTAACTGATAGGGATGATATTCTGCCAGCTCTGTCTTCAGACTAGAGATGGTCTCCCCAAGAAACTGTTGAATTTACCTGGACAATGAGATGCTGGACTCTATACAAAATACATGCTTGCAATGAAAGAATCTTGACTGAATTTGAACTGTAATACTGCAACAAGGTGGAGGAATCCACCATGGGCGAGGGTATGGGGAGGGGTTGGGGGAATCAGAGCCTATGAAACTGTGTCACATAATGCAATGTAATTAATAATAATAATAATAATAATAATAATAATAATGTATAATCATAAAAAAAGAAAACAACAGAAACAAGGCATACATGATTAATGCTTGTTTGCAGCAACTTCTACAGGAAGTGTGAAACACAGGGGGCTCTCATACAAATGCAAAATTATATCTAGTTGATGCTATGACCTTCTAAGAAATAAGACAGTCCCCTGAAGTAGTGCTACCAGTACAAATGTGGTTTGGGGTACATGCAGGTATAACCTCCTGTAACAAGTTGTATGGGCAGTGCTATAACATCAAAATATCCAATCAAAGGTTGTATAACTTAATACATATTAGGAAACTTAAGCTCTTGTGTGACTTGCATTGTTCTGGGATCAGATTTGGAGAAAGAACTCTCCTCTGGGTCCGTTGACGTAAATAAAGCAGTTTTTGCTGCTGAGAACATTGCTGTGTTTAACCTCTATGCCTGAAGTTCTCACAACAGGCTCACATCAAAACTACAGAAAAATTAACAGATCTACTATATAACAATGACCCAACATAAAAATGGTTTACCCAATTTTAAACAATGACAACAGAGTCATGCATTTATTAGAACTGATTAAACTACCATAACATATTATTATTATTATTTGTAGTTAAACATTTATTTGAGTTTCAATATTGAGGATGTCAATATTGTCTATGAGGATGGATATCTTTGTAATAATAATATATAGTCACCATGTCATTATTGTCCAACATTAAGTATTATCCTTGCTTTAATAATATTTGGCATTAAAAAAAAATTGGCATTCTGGGCCTGGTGCTGTAGCTTAGCAGTGAAAGTCCTCGCTTTCAACATGACTGGATCCCATATGGCACCAGTTCTAATCCCAGTGACCCAGCTCCCCATCCAGGTACCTACTTGTGGCCTGGGAAAGCAGTCGAGGATGACCCAAAGCCTTGGGACCCTGCACCCGTGTGGGAGACCCGGAAGAAGCTCCTGGCTCCTGGCTTTGGATTGGCTCAACTCCAACTGTGTGGCTGATTGGGGAATGAATCAATGGATGAAAGACCTTCCTCTCTGTTTCTCCTCCTCTCTGTATATCTGCTTTTCCAATAAAAATAAAATAAATTTTTAAATATATATGTAAATATTATATATATACATATACATATAACAAATTCTGACATCCTCATTACTTTTTTCCATTTGCCTTGAAATGAATCCTATGACATTAAATTTATTTGAAAAGCTTAAAGAAATCATAATTCAAACAACTTTTAGTTAACTAAATTATTTTAGTGTGTTTATTTCTCTTGAATTTTATTAGAAATGTCAGGGAGTGTTGGTACTGTCTGCAGAACTGTTGAAGTCTATTCTTGCTTTTGATGTTGTAGTAATACTGAAAAGAAATATACCTTGCTGTAACAAATGAGAGGACAGAAACTCTCATTTCGCTGCTCTCCAAAAACAAGTGCTTAAACCATTACATACTACTGAAAATGTTCCCTATCATGAACCAGACTTGCAAGAACTCCTTTTAAATGGTATCATATAAGAATAATTGCATGCAAAAATAGGAGATATTTTACACATCTTTGATAAGTTAAATATTTTAATATAATATGAGCAAATGATATTTCTTTTTAAAAATTTTATTGTCAGGCCCATTGTGATAACCTGGTTTCTAAGCCCTCCTTGCCTTGTATGTACCAGGTTCTGGAACTGCAAATTTGTATCCTGGCTGCTCCACTTCCAATCCCTGGTTGTAGCTGGGAGAGCAACGGAAGACACACCAAAGTCTTGGGACCATGCAGATTTATTTTTTTTTTTATTGGAAAGTCAAATATACAGTGAGGAGGAGAGACGGAGAGGGAGATCTTCCATCCAATGATTCACTCCCCAAGTGGCCGCAACTGCTGGAGTTTTGCAAATCCAAAGCTAGGAGCCCGGACCCTCTTCCAGTTCTCCCATGTAGCTGCAGGGTGGAAAGGTTTTGGACTTTCACAGGCCACAAGCAGGGAGCTGGATGGGAAGCAGGGCTTCCGGAACACAATCAGGTGCCCATAAGGGATCCAAGTGTGTTCAAGCTGAAGAATTTCGTTAATATGCTATCACGCCGGGCCTGAAATCTAATTTTTACGCACATACAATTGTGTGTGAGGCAGAGATGTTGTTTAGTCATGTGAGTGAAGAAGAGAAAATCACTTTTTGGATATTGGCACCTGGTGATATATTACTATCTACCATATATATTAGATTGCTAATATTCACTGTGTAGAAGTTTTCCAATAATTGCCATTATTATTAATGTCAAGGTTACCATTTCTATTTATAAAGCTTCAAAATTCTGAAATAGATTGGAAATTGGGTAAATATTTGCTCTTTTCCAGAAAGATTCTTAAAATTTCCTGTCCAACATTGTGGTATTTTCTTATTGTAGCATGATGATATGATATGATGATAATGATATGATAATGATATGATAATGATATGAACCTTTGAGTTACAGTAACTAAAAGCTAAGCTTTTATTTTGACATGTAGCATGTGGATAATTACAACCTCATAAATGATTATTGAACATCTGCAAATGTTGTTTCATAAGAACATAGAAAATAAGGCCCAGCACAGTAGCTAGCGGCTAAAGTCCTCGCCTTGCACACTCCAAGATTGTACATGACCTGCTGGTTCTTGTTCCGGTTGCCCCACTTCCCATCCAGCTCCCTGCTTGTGGCCTGGGTAAGCAGTCGAGGATGGCCCAAAGCCTTAGGACCTTGCACCCACTCATTTGGGAGCAACAAAGCAGGCTTAAGATCTATGCAGTCTGGCCTTTGCGGCCGCTTTGGGAGTGAATCATCAGAGGAAGGATCTTCCCTTCTGTCTTTTCTCTTCTCTATCTGACTTTCAAATAGAAAGGAATACAGAAAAGAGATTTGAACAAAATACAGAGCAAGATTTTGAAATTTATCTTATTGCAGTGACACAGAAAAGAAAATGAAGTCCATGTGAAACAAATGATTAGGGACTATCAAATAAATGTATTCTGCTTTTCATAAAGTGACAAGAATACATATAGATTCCCTTTGAGTGGTGGCCAAAGTCATAATAATAATCACTTTGCAAAACACTGCAGATGTGGATTAACAGTACTTGGGTGATAATTGAAAACTGGAGAAATAAAGAGGAAAGGTTAACTGGATTTGGTAGAGCAGATTGCTGTTTAATTCTCACATGATTGTTTGCTTGCAATATTAAGCATATTGGAATTTTCTTGTAGGCAATTAAACTTTGGGGAAAAGAGAAGCAATTCATTGTTAGGAGCTAATGATTTCTTAATAGTAAACATAAGCATGAAGTAGTAGATTAAATAAAAGTGCTCCAGAAAAGTAGGAACGACTTAGTAGAAGTAAGGAAAACTGACAGCATAGTGATAAAATAACCCAAAAAATGAATGTTCCAAAAAGGAGAAAGCAATCCACAATAAAATAATAGGTGTTATTTTTGCTTCAATTTTGGTTGATATTTTGGAAAGTCAGTTTTTATGAAAGCCATTCAACTAGTGCTTCCCACTGCAGCTCACTGAGAAATGAACAATGACAGGAAACAGAGACCTGAACTACAGACAAATCAGTGGGTAATTTTTTGATAAAGATTTATTTATTTTTATTGTAGAGTCAGAGATACAGAGAGAAGAATGAGACTAACATCTTCTGTCAACTGGTTCACTCCTCAACTGGCCCCAATAACCAAAGCTGAGCCTATCCAAAGTCAGCAGCCAGGAGCCTCCTCTAAGTCTCCCACATGGGTGCTGTGTCCCAAGGCCTTAGGCTGTCCTCAACTGCTTTTCTAGGCCACAAGCAGAGAGCTGGACAGACACCAGGGCCTCTGGGTGCAAACCATCTCCCATATGGGACCCTGGAGCATGCAAGGCAAGAACTTTAGCCACTAGGTTACTGTGCTGGGCCCAGTGGGTAATTTTAATAGTTAACATCGAGAAGGATGTGGTCAGGAACTCAAACAAGCAGATCAAAGATTTTAAGTTTTTATGCTTGAAAGTTGAAATGAACAAAGTCAGTGGAAACAAAAATCTGCATTACTGTAGAAAAATCATGAAGAAATAAGTTTGTACAGGAATTGAAATATTGGTGCTAAAAGCATAAATGTAAATGCATTTCACAGAATGAAAGCGGTGAGGCAGACGTGAATGTGCCCCCTCTGTGAAAAGATGCTATGTACCAGGTGAAGAGCATTAGTCTGAAAATATAAATTTTATGTCTTCATTTGGTCCAAGTGTATTTTTTGAACGCTAAGTTCCAAACAGGATGTTCTGTCAAACCAAAACTGAGTTGAACTGACTTCCTCACCTCAAAGTGCTTACATTTCCATAGAGAAGACAAACAGGAGAAACAATGGTGAAGAAACAATGTGACAGGCTCAGCAGCGTGGCCTAGTGGCTAAGGTCCTCGCCTTGATCCCATATGGCCGCTGGTTCTAATCCCGGCAGCTTCACTTCCTCTCTGTCTCTCCTCCTCTCAGTATATCTGACTTTGTAATAAAAATAAAATAAAATAAATCTAAAAAAAAAAAAAAAGAAACAATGTGACAAGAGTTTCAGCAAAGTTTGGGATAAGAGGCTACTGAAAAAAAGTCAGAATATAATGCATGAGAGGTGATAAAAAGGCCATCATCTTGAAAGAAAGTAAACTAAAAGTAAGTCTTCAAGTAGAACATGCTGGAAGTAGGTAGACAGTCGATGAATTGGAAAGAGTGAATTCAACAGATAAAACAGTATGAATAAGCACAGGGTGAGGAAAACGCACAATGGACTGGATTTTGTTCATGTGACTACAACATACGTTTTGATTCAATTGTTTAATAGCAGAGGTTCATAAGATTCAAACTGTGATGCACACATGTTTGCCGAGGTAAAATACTTATTTTGAATTTTGAATACCTTGTGCTGAATCATTTCAAGATTAAAATGTGAAGACAGGGCCATTAGGTTTATGCTTGAGAAATACCCAGAATCTAGATGGATATCAAAGTGGAGAGAACAGGACTGCTGGAGGCCCTCTTGCCTAAGGGAACCAAAGATGAGAATAGGTTATGTGTGTATGTGTGCTATTGAGTTTTGGAGGCTGGGGGACTGGGCTTGGAAAGGGAAAGGCGTGACACATAAGCCTTTTGGGAGATTGTAGTGATAGAAAACAGGCACTACCAATGACTAATCTGGGGAACAGAATGTTAAAGCATCTTTTGACTTTTATTAATGCACAAAATTTTACCATATATAATCATATACTCTCTTGCATGTAATATTGACATATTGATCTTGTGGTATCCTTGGAATCCAACTGGAGGTATTTAACAAATGTACAACATAAAGTTCAAGGAGAAAAGTGGAACCAATGGAAGAGTTTGTGTATGGGTAACGTATACACGTATTGATCACACAAAAGGAACAACAGAAAGGATTGACAAGAGCTGCCTTACATTATTTTGATGATTGGAGTCCCCAAACAAGTCCAAATTCCATAAAAATTTCACATTCTAACAACATCAAAAAGAACATACTTTTACAGCACCTGAATAAAACAGACCCACTTAAATTAACAAGAATAATATTTACTTAAATGAGATAAAAATGCTTAAGGTTGTCAGCAGAAACTCTGCAGATATGCACTAATATGAATCTAGCTGAATAACCCAGAACTAAAGTCTGCTCAGGTTGTCTTATTATAACATTTGCTGTACTTGATAATTTAGAATGGAAGCATAGCCTAAATCTAAAATTTTGAAATTATCATATTGTCTGTTGTATTATAAAAAATAAAATTATATGAGCTCTTCAAGTAAAAAATATTATTATTATTACTAGAAATTCTGGAGTATGCCTCATTTCTAAAAACTGTCATATTGTTATATATGGTATAGCATCACATATGTATGATGCGACGCACATACACATATATGTAAACATTGGGAGAATATGCTAAATCATTAAATCAAGATTACAGTAATTTCTACAAATCTAAATGGAATGGGTACAGCTAGAATCTTAGTGTAACTCTTTAATCATCATTTCAATCTCAACACTTAATGGGACAGTGATTGATAATCTTTGGCTATCTGACTAAGCCACCTCCTGATGTAGTGAGTGTTAAAGGCATTAAGAAGCGAATTAGGGATAAGACAGCAATCACCTGTGGAATAATCTTGGGAAAAATTAGAACACCAACTAAAAATGACCAAACACACACACACACACACACACACACACACACACAAAGGACCATTACTAATAAATGAGAGTCTTGAGATTACTCAAATGCTCATGGAGGGAATCTTTTGAAATTCAGGGGTAAGAATCAGGGAGTGTTGTTGTAGGATGGTAACTTTATTTTAGATAGATGACACATTTAAATATGTATCCTATTCCAAATAAGTTCATATTCACAATCACTGAAGTAAGAAAGAGCATATCTCTCTGGTATGCATGATGCAATCTACTACAAGAAGACATTAATCAAGGATTTTTGTTTCTGCCTTATCAAATCATTTCAAGTGTCAATATATTTGGGATATCAATTTGCTTTTTTTCTTATTCTAAATAACTTATTTCCTTATTTGTAAAACAGAGAAAATCATTATTTTTACCTTACTTATGATGATTCATTTTACTAATAGTTGCCAAACATTTAGAAAAGCTCCTGGCTGTACGCACTTTGTAGATTTATGAAAAGCAGATTTGAGCCACCTGCTAGCCCTTCCCATAGCAATGATCCTTCCAAGATTTTAGCCTGAAGAAAGAAAAAGATTAGCTAAATCTTACTGCCCAGATCATGTGGGAAAGAAGCAGTCTATTAGTGAGACAACACTAATTAAAGTATTTTTATCATGTTTTCCCTATTGTTTCTGCAACTTACACTATAATTGGACAATTTACTCTATTAGACAATGACCTTGGGCATTGCGGTTGGTTCCAGCAGCCCATTCTAAGTCAATTTTGTAACAGAAGCAAGTGACCTCTCTTAATTGCTATGCCTGGGGAGAAATATAAACATGTCAAATGAATAATCATCAGGAATATGCAATATTTGATGACATTCACTTTCCCATCTGCTAACTGCCTTAAAGGTGAACTTGGTAAAAAAAAGTATGACAACTCTTCCCTACCTGTACAGAAGAACAATTAGTTCATGGAAGAGATAGTAGGGGAGAAAGGGAAGCTAAATTGAGTATTATAACCAAGTGAGCATCATTTTTTTTTTACCAAGTCAGCACTATTAGTGGATATTATTTTGTGAAAAACAGGTTACTTCCTGAAGATTGTGTCCCTTCTCACAAGCCATGCAGAACCTCTTTCTTAATTTTTTAAGAAATACATGTACTGAATCTCCCCAGCCATAGCAAGTTTTAGGGCTGGTGTTATTTTATGAGGGACTTGAAACAGAAATTTCTATTAAAGCATTATTTCAGTCTTCACTGTGTATTTTGATTCTCTTTTGTTTTGCTTTTTCCTCAAAGTACTAACAAATGAAAAAAAATTTCACTTCCATTTATGATGCCATTAATCCACCAAAAAAAAAAACAAAATCCAGCATCATAATCCATCTCTTTTCTACATAAGCTCATTTTGAAAAAAGAATCCGTTGTAGCCACTCAACTACCAAAACAGAATGTTATATACCAGCGACAGTCACAACAAGGTTTTATTACAATGAGTGGCAAGGCAACCAACCAAACAGGACCAATATCCCTTACCAGAGTGCAGCCCCAACCACATTTACAGAGTTTTGATTGGGGCAGTTCTCAGCACTTGTTGTGAATGGACACCCTGTGCCTGGCTCTTCTCTAGTGCAATAGTTAAGATAACTAGACTCAGGCTTTGAAGCTACATGTGAGATAATTAGAGTCAGATTCCTGGGAAGTGAGAACCATCCATGCTGAAGGTCAAGTAGGCAGTTCAGCCTGTGAGCTCACACAGTTTCATACAGTTTCATAGCCAAGCAAGCAAAGCAAAAACTACAAAAGTGCAAAGTATTGTAGTTAGCAATGATCTATGTTTACTCCATTTTATTACTGGATTCCACAAATAACTAACTAGATGTAATTAGCACATTAAATTCTAGACTTATGTAATTTGGGATTAGTGTGCATTTTGGCCTATAAACCATTAACAGCAATTGTTTATCTAAATAGGAGATAATGATTATAGATATGGAGATATATATGCGTATATATAAAAATATAAATAGATTTATAATCTATATTAGAATATATAAATAAATATACATAGATATAGATATAAATATATAATCGCAGTTGTTTATATATATAGGAGATAATGATTATATATATATATATATATGGAGAGAGAGAGAGATTTAAAAACTTATTCATTTTTATTGTAAACTCAAATTTTCAGAGAGGAGAGACAAAGATCTTCTGCCCACTGGTTCACTCCCCAGCGGCTACAGTGGCCAAAACTGAATTGAAGCTAGGAGCCAGGAGCCTTTTCCGAGTCTCCCATGTGGCTGCAGAGTTCCAGGGCTTTTTTGACTGTTTTCCCAAGCCACGAGCAGGAAGCTGGATAGGAAGTGGAGCAGCCAGAACATGAACCTGCACACATATCGGATCCTGGCACTTGCAAGGCGAGGGTTTACCCACTAAACTATCGCTTCTGGCCCAAGCACAATATTTTTTAATTAAAAAAAGACAAAATTGGTATTTTCTTTCTTTATACTTTAACATCTCTCTAGTTCTCTCTCTCTCTCTCTCTCTCTCTCTCTCTCTCTCTCTCTCTGTCTCTCACACACACACACACCAAAAATAAAGCTAAATAACTTCTCTAGTATTTTATCATAATTATGAAGCAAGGCTAAACATTTCATGTTTTATGCTATTAAGGATTAATACTGTCTGTGCTACACACAAGCCAATTGGATTGCAGCAGAGTTAGTGTGTGTGTGGGAGGGGTATGGTTGCAGTACAAGTAATTTTTAAAAACATTTGTGAATGGTTCTATGTATCTAGTGGTGAATCATTGACTCATGTTGCTTGTATATAGCCTTAGGTGCTTTAAAAAAAAGATTCATTTTACTGATTTGAAAGTCACAGTTACAGAGGAAGAGAGTGAGAGAGAGAGAGAGAAGGAGAATTAGACACAGATAAGTCTCCCACTTGCTGATTTCTGTCCTCAACAACCAGGACTGAGCTAAATGAAACAGGAGACTGTAACAGTGTCCCAATTCCACCCTGGTCCCCAGTGGAGGTGCAGGGAATCAGACACTTAGGTCAGCCTCTACTGGTTTCCTTTTGCACATTAGTAAGGAGCTGGATCAGAAGCAGGGAACCTGATACTTCAACCAGCACTTATATGGGATGGCAGTACTATAAGCCAGAGCTTAACCTACTACGCCACAACACTGGCCAAAGACATATTAGGCTCTTTTTTAGTCACCTGGTCCTTGTAACTGTTTCAATTTGTGGAACCCACTGTTTAGTGCTAATTAGGCTGTAACATTAATAATTGCAGCATTTTCTTTATTTCTTCTTTCCTTTGGTATCGCCAGTGTTTCATTGTGTAGGTATTGACTTCTTGGCCTTTCTAAGCTACAACCATATTAGGTTTGTTGTATGACAGCATTAATAACAAAAGTGCTTATTATGGTTACTATTTCTGTGTAACGGTCTGGAATACAGCATAGACACAGTCAATGCCCTTTAGAATCCAACAATGCTAATTGCCATGCAAAGAAAAAAATATGTTAGCTTTAAAAAGCATTCCAGACTGAATCCTCACAGGAAACAGCTCTTGGGATATCCAGCCATAATTAGGCCAACTTTTCCCCTCGCTGTTGTTTACACAATCCTATGTGTAATTGGTCAGATTATTGCTTATCTTTCAAAATCTGTGAGTTAGTAATAGCAATAAATCTAGATCAACCAGGTAAACTCACACACAAGAAAATTATACATTATTTTCTTTCTGAAAGACAGTGACCTGAAGCATACTGTATACAGTATACATAAAATATACTTCAATGTAATGCCTTCAACTTATGGGTAAGGGAAATAAAATGCACTTCAATGTAATGTAATTTTAATAGTTACTTGTGTATCTCCACATCAGAATGGAATAGTACTTATGAGAACAGGCAGTAGTAGAATGCATAATTCTCTTATTACTTTGTCTAAGTTATCCCAAAATTATTGTTGGCCAAAATTCATTGATTTGCAAATACAGGTTTTGTTCAAAATATTCTTAACAATTATTAAAGTGGGGGCAAAAGAAAGTGCATTTCTGCCAGTTCTATCTGCCAGGTCAATATTTGCAAAAGAAATTACTTCTTTTTAAAATCTAATTTGTTTATTTTATTTTTATTTTTCACTGATATGAGCCATCAAGAAACTGACTAATAGCTTAACTATTGCTAATTCAAAATTTATCATAGTGCAAAGGCTGCCTAAGCGTAGACCTGTGAGTAACTTTGCCATGTGGAATTTTACCAGATTTGATTTATTTCACATGTCATTCTATTAATGCCAGAATTACAAACTAGACAGTGTCGGTGGCCCCACAGACCAGTTGGCTAAATTTATGAGTAGCTAGTTAGGATCACAAGTCAGAAAAATCAATTCCTTTCCATTCTATTTCTCATTAGTGTGCATGTTTTATTTTCTCTTTTGCAAGACTGCCTAACCTATTTGAGCTAACAATTTAAGTGGTCTGCCCTTGCATATACCACACACTAATCATCAAGTGCTTCCATAGCAAACAGGATTTTGCTTCCAGGAAAAAAAACAATAGCAATATATGTTTTCCTTTTATTTAATTTTCTATTGAATTCATTTAACAAAGGTCACTCACATACTAACTGATATGGGAGGGTCATCTTCATCTTAACTTCGATGGAAGAGAGAATAGATAGGATTTAGTTATAAAGAAATGAATAGAATCAGCAAACACTGAACACTTCTAGATATTTAACTTCACTGTTATGGGTCCCTTAATATGGAGCCTGTCCTCTCTGTCAGTGAATAAATATGTATTAGATAACCACAACATCCCAAAAGTAATTAAAAATTAAACAGATTTCTTCATCTCCTGGGCTGCCAGTTCACCATAAAATCATAATCATCAAAATTCATTCTTATCCACTTGGTTCACTGATATATTCAATTCAAGCCTATAAATATTTATAGCATGCTGCTTTCTACTGTTGAAAAGTTTAAAGTCTTGTATGAAGGACAACACCAACACCCATAACCAGCTACGCAAATGAGATAGTGTCATGAAACAAGCATAAATGAAGAACTGTGATTCAAACTACAAAGTGCAAGCAGTGATGCCACTTACCATGAGAGCATATGTCAGAGCAAGTACCAACATAGCTCAACTTGTATTTAAAATTAACACAGTGTTTGTGTCTGTATAGATATTACATATAGTCTACAGGATAATAACACAAGGAAAGAACTTAACATCATTAGAAGCATCATTGATTTCTGATCATGATGGGAAAATAACATTATATGAAAACTTTCAAAAACTATCAGTAGGAAGTTCATAAAATATATCAAAGTGCATTCGCAGATATAGAATAGTAGGCAGCACAGAACTGTGGCTCCATGACTAACAAGGTCACCACATTTTCCTTCCTGGAAGAACCACGATAGGGAGCAACCCAGACAGGCCAAGGGAAGATACCCACCGGCATACATATGGCATAGGTGGAGGGCAGGCTGAACCCATTCACATCACTCACTGGCGAATCCGAGCACCAGACTAGAGTGTGGGTCAGGCCGGTTTCCGTCGTGACGCAAACCAGTGCACATTATGGAATGCTAAGGTGAGGTGAGCCTTACCAGATGTGGTTGCAGCACCCAAACAGGGCTACAACACCTGTGGGCCTCATGTGAGCTAGATCAGCAAAGGGCCAGGTTGGGCTGACTGTTCCTACTGGTGCAAGTAAAATTAGAGTGGTTGAGGGTTGGTTGGGCTTTGCTGCAGCATCAACTGGCAGAGGTTGGCGCTGGGGGATTAATCTGTCAAGTTAAACTCCAGAACCACCTGGAGAGTGCATAATCCGGGAGTGAGAGTGACCTAGTAGGGAGATAGTGGGCACCTCCCTCTTGGGTTGCCACACCCACTGGAGACAGGACAGGGGCAGGGGTGGCTAGACAGAAAGGCACCTGCCAGTATGTGTGAGCTGGATGGTAGGTTGGTTGGGTAGAACTATGCTTCAATGCCCTTTGACATGTATGAGAGCTAAATGGGATATGGGACAGACTGAACAAGTCTGCCATACATACTGGCATGCATGGAACCAGGGTAGGGAGCAGGCCTGGTGGGGGTTATGGGGAGTCACCCCAACTAGGCTGCAGCTCCCACTGGTTTGCATGAGGACGGAGTATGAAGTGGGTAGGTTCAGGCTGGACTACAACACCCACCGGTTCCTGTGGAAGACAGGGCTGCCAACAGAACTGACCCAGCAATTGAAATGACTAGCATGTGTATAAGTTGATTGGGGCAACGGACTGTACCAGACCTTGTACTGGCAAATTCACACAAGAATCATGTCTGGGATCATCTCAGATGAAGCTTCTTTGGAGATCCCTCCAACTGAACTGCTGATCTCAGGACCCCAACCATGAAGAGACTGTCAGCCAGTGGATTCTGAATAAGTTTCATAGTGATTGGAATGATGAGATTGGCAGCAATTCAGAACTATTGGTCAAAACTGCTTGAGCAAGACCCTCAGAGCATGCCTCACATTGGGAACCTGGGATGGGAGGGAGGCTGGGTGGGGCTTTTCCTTTTGTTTCTCCCGTGACCCCAGATACAGGGGAAAAAATGATGATACTGGTGTGGAAACAATGGTATTACCCATTTTCTTGTAGCCCTTGACCCTTTGTACACTAACCAAGTAACATTATAAAAGAGAGAGAGAGAGAGTTACAGAAGAAGAGTTCCAGAAATTTGCACGTAGATCTTCAACTTAGATATAAAGAATAGTATATATAAAAGGAGTATTTAACTTCTTCAAAGAGATATAAACAACCCCTGCAAAATATAGTTAATTTAAATTAAAAGTTAAAAAGTAGCTATATAAATTGAATTACCCTTAAAGTGATTAAATTTGACTACATTTTAAAAGAATTCATTCATTTTTATTGGCAAGATTTTCAGAGAGAAGGAGAGACAGTCAGAAAAATCCTCCATCAGCTAGTTGACTCCCTAAGTGACTACACGGCTGAAGCTGAGCTAATCAGAAGTCAGGAGACAGGAGCCACCTCTGAGTCTCCCATGTGGGTGCTAGATCCCAAGGCTTTGGGCCATCCTCTACAGCTTTCCCAGGACACAAGTGGAGTTGGAAAGGAAGCGGAGCAGCAGGACTTGAACTGGTGCCTAAACGGGATGCTGGAGCATGCAAGGAGAGGACTTTAGCCATGAGGCTATCACGCCTAGCTCCTGACTACTTTTGTTGTTGTTGTTGTTGTTGTTAATATTTAGTCAAGCAGATATACTTAGAGGCAAGAAGAAAATATAAAGGACTATTCCAGGGAGTCAGAAAAAGATGATCTCAGCTTGGACTAAGGTAGAATAAGTAGATATAAAACTTGCTATTGTTCTGGATCAATTTTCAAAATAGAACCATAGGATTTACTGATGAGAAGCATGGAGAGCAGTCAAGAATGCATCCAAATGTTTTCTCCTGAAGAAACAGAAAGACAAAATGTCATACACTGATAAAGGAAACAGTATGTATAAAATATGTATGGGGACATGCAATTGAATTATAAATGTGTTAGAAAAGTTGGTTGAAACGACTATGGAATGACACATGGACAGAAGAGATCATTTATTGTGGTCTGACCTCTGGGATATTCTTATACTGAAAAGTCAGAGGAAATTCCATGATGGCCAAAAAGCATTTGCTTGTGGACCCTGTGTAGTAGACTAGTGGGTAAATCCTCACTTTGTATGGGCCGGGATCCTATATATGCTCCTGTTCATGCCCCGGCTACTCTATTTCCCATCCAGCTCCCTGCTGGTGGCCAGGGGAAACAGTAGAGGACGGCCCAAAGCCTTAGGACCCTTCACCCACATGGCTAAGATCTGGCGGTTGTGGCCATTTGGGGAGTAAAGCAGAAGATGGATGATCTTTCTCTTTCTCTCCTTCTCTCTAAATCCGATCTGCCTTTCCAATATTAATAAATACATGTGTATAAAACATTGCTTGTTTCTCTGCAGAGAATGAAAGCAATGAATAAACAACTGAAAATTGACTTAAATGACCAAAGAATACCAAAACTCAATATCCTAGATAGAATCACAGACAGAGTAGCAAAGACAATAGCAACTATGACCCTGGCTGCATGGGAGGACACATGCACGGTTTACTCACAGCAGCCACACCAGCTTCCAGCATAAATGAACTCCCACTATCTCGGTCCTTCTTGCAACAGCAGCTTTAGGGCTTAGAGCCAGAATCTGAGTAACCCCACTGGATCCTAGCTGCTTCTCAGACTCCTGGATCTGTTACCACCCATGGCAACAAAATGAGATTTGGGACCACAACATTGCAATATCCAACTGGAACTAAAGCCAAATCAATCAACCAAATCAATACTCAAAGACACATCAGGAAGAAAAGCAAAACTTCAATCTGCAATAGCACCTTTTAAAATAGTGTAGAAAACAAATTCAAGAGATAAACAAGTATTAACATATGCACACAAGTAGCACAAAACAGCAAGGCAATGCGTCCAAAGCAACAGAGCAGCAAGCTAACAGCAGACTACAGACAGATGTTGATAAAATATCTAAGCCACAACTCAGAAGAACCATTTGAGCTTATTCAAAGAGATGCTAGAAAAAAAGATAGAAGTTTAAATGAAATTAGGAAAGCAGCACATGATATAAATGAGAAATTCAACAAAAACACGGCGATCTTGAAAAAGAAATATATGTCTTAGAAATAATAATAATAATAACAACAACAGCCCTCTGGGGCCAAAGTCTCTGCCTGCAATGCTGGTATCGCATATGAAGGTCAATCTGAGCCCCATTATTCTAGTTCCCATCCAGCTTCCTGCTAATGCTTGCGGGAAAGCAACAAAAGATGGCACAAGCCCGTGGGCCCTTGCATATAAATGGAAGATGAAAAAGAAGCTCCTGGATTCTAACTTCAAACTGGCCAGCTGTGGCCCTTGTGACCATTTGTGAAGTACACCAGTGGATGGAAAATATATTTTTCTCTTTTCCTCTCCTTCTTTATCTGTAAATAAAATATACTTTTCAAAAAAAACAAATCTTAAAAAAAAAACACAGCTAGTTACATAAAAACATGCTTGAAAGCCATAGCAGTGCACTAAATCAAGTAGAATAAAATATAACTAAAGTATAAGATGAGTCTTTTGAAAAGTCCTAACTAGACAAAGAGAAGAAATAGGAGGAGCAGGGGGCAGGGAAGGTAGTAAAAGGGGACTTAGGTGTCTGGGTTCCTGAACCTACATGGCAGAACCTGAGGGAAGCTCTTGGCTTCTGGCTTGGATAGGCTCATCTCTCTGGCTGTTGAGGACATTTGGGAGATGAACCAGTAAGTGGAAAACCTCCCTCGTTGTCTCTATAAAAAAAAAAAAACAAAAAAAAACACCTGCCTTTCAAATAAAAATAAATGATTTTTAAAATCAACACAGCTTTAATTAGCACACCTAAGTAGATGATCCAGATTATTTTTATTACCCATATTTTCCTCGCTAAACTATAAACCCAAATATATGACCATTTTCTTTGTTCCATAAATTTCTCAAACTTACAATGTACATAACTCATGATGTATCCCTGAAGGCCTTCTTTTCTCCCGAGTTTCTGACTCTAAAGGGAGTATTACTCCTTAGATTTTAAGTGCTATACCGGCACCATCTTTCCCTGACAACCACCTTCATGCACATTCGCAATCCATTTCCAGAAATTGTGAAGTTTTACAGGTATTTTGTGAATCTGTCTCACTTTTTCTAGTAAATTGTATCCACTCTCAGTTATTTTAGTACATCTTTCCCTCTGATTTTCGTTACTGCAATGGCTTCCTTCTTAAGCACTCTACATGTGTTCTTTCTCCAATTTGCAATGCTGAAGTCAGGAAAAAAAACACCTAATTATGGTTTCCAAACTCAGTAATAAACGTTTAATTGATTATTATGACACAGGGAAAAATCTGAAATTCATAATAGGGTTTACTAATCACTCACAACTTATTGCTTCTCACAGTATTTCTACCAATTTCTCCATATTTAAATTTGTGCTTGATTTCAATAAATTATCAAATACATATCCTTCCTTCTGCAATACACATAAATGTTGGCTTTTTGATTTTCAACAATCACTTATTTGATTCTAGCTCTGAATTTTTTGTTTAGTTCAATTATCATGTTCTTAGAGAAATCTCTCTGGATCTCCAGGTTCCATAAAAATACTAATTCATAAATAGTCAACACACGGTACTTCTTTTACACATTACTTTGTAATAATTTTATCCTTTTTTTTACATTATATGGAATGAACATTTATTAAAACATTAGTTGTTAATGAGCTGAAACTATATATTTAACTTGATTGTACTTTTTTCATTTTTTCTTATTCTCTTCCTTTCTTTTTTTTTAAATTTATTTATGTATTTATTTTTACAATCTTGACATAATTAGGGTAAAAAAGTTCAAGCACTACAGGAAGATGGCCAAGACAATTAGTTTCATATTGTTTCCTTAATATATCTGATGTAAAAGGGGATTTTAAGGGAGAAGCCTCACCCAGTCTCACAACCAACCCAGGTCCCAGATGTGGAGCATGCTCCGAGGGTCTTGCTCAAGTGGTTTTGATAGTTCAACAGTTCTGAATTGTTGCCACTCTCACCACTCCAAGCATGATGAGGTCGTTGGAGAATCCACTGATTGACATAGTCCATCATAGAGTCTTTGTTTGCCCAGTATTTTCATTGCCAACATATAGCTGAGGTGGTTGATTGACTTGTTCTGTCCTCTCTCTTTTTATGGTTAAGGTGCTGAGTCCGGAAGCTCGATTGTGGGGATCCCCAAAGAAACTTTGAGGTTATCCCAGACCAGATTCTTGTATGTACTAGCAAGCACAGGGCCCAGCACAATCCATTGCCCCGATCAGCTGGTGGTTGCAGTTGCTGGGTTGGTTCTGTTTCCATCCCTGCATACTCCTCCCAAAACTGTTCGCACCTAAACTGTTGACATATGTTTTGTTAGAGTTATAAGCCAGTCTAGACTACCTGAAAAAAAGCCAGGTTCAGCAAAATTATGCTTCAACACTATAAAAGGCTAAATATTATAATGAAAACAGACACAAGACAGCTGAACAGTAATCTATAGCTATTTTAAGATGTATAGAACCCAGTTCTATATAAACTAAAATTGAAATGCCAATGAAGTCGTCACAGGATGCGGTTAAGAACTTGTATTTTTTTTTAACATATTGGTTACTCAATACTATGTCAATTAATTCCATAACATTATAAATTGTTGCTGATGTTATGTTGGAGCTTTTAATTGATCGGGGTAATACTCCGCTGGCTCTACCTTCAGACCAGAGAAGGTCTCCTCAACAAGCCGTTGAACTTATCTGTACAATAAGATGCTGGACTCTATGCTTGGTATATGCTTGCAATGAAGGAATCTCAACTGAACTTGAACTGTGGTAATACAACAAGGTGGAGGAATCCACCGTAGGGGGAGGGTTTGGCAAGGGGTGGGGGGAATCCCAGTACCTATAAAACTGTGTCACATAATACAATGTAATTAATTAAAAAAATTGAAATTCATGCATGGTGTTTCTGTAACATATATTTTCTGTGAATTTTTTGACGACCCCGTCAGTTGTTTTTGTTGTCATTGTTGTCATTGTTGCTATTTGTGCCTAAGTCCATGTGTAAGACCTTTATAACAAGAAACAGATCTAAATAATCCAGGAAACTTGTGAATTTTTGGATGATTATGAGCAAGTCTTTAGATTACCTCAGGTAGTTTTTCAGATTTTTCTTGGCAGTTATGTGTGTTTGAGAAGAATATTGTTCCAAAGTTCTGTTTATAGGCAGAACGGTTCTAGATCAAAAAACCTTGAGGCCAACCTGAAGGCAAGTTCAAGAATCATTTCACTGTTTGCTTCAGCCAAAAAACACAAGGTTAGAAAGATTTTGTGCTGTTTCCTCAAATTCTGAAGTAGCATATTCTGCAAACCATTTCCTGAATTTTAGCGTTCATAACAATATTTACACAGAAAAGATCAGGAAAAACACAGACAAAAATACCATGACAGGTATATTAGAGAAAATCAGGAATACTGATTTAATGGGTTCAGATGTTAGGATGTTTTATCCAGTGATCAGCTGGGTTTTCCAACACCTGAAGAGCAATGTTCTCTTTATGGGCTCTTTGCGTATGGAAAATGAGCTTAAGTTGACACTGGCAGCCATAGGCAAGGCTATAAATTATCAGTTTCTGAATGTGTCTTTCAGCATGGAATGTGTTGGAAGGAGATTCTAAGTAAGGGGAAACCTGAGCAGCATTCTAACTGCTCTGAATCAACAGTTACCCTTCTGACCACATTATGTAATGAAAATTACTGTTAGAAGGCTGCAAAGGTAGGCAGAGTCAATAGCAAATGAAATTCTCGTAAAACTACAGTTCTTTCCTCTGCTCAAATACATTACATCTTAAACAGTGAGTTTGAAATCTCTGGCAAAGGACCATTAATTAAGAAATCCCCAGAACATCCATTGAGTGTACTTTCAAATGCAATCATGTCTTGCTGAGTAAGAAGATAGCCAACTATTACAGATTGGTTTATTTAATAGTCAAGTTACAGCATAAAGCAGGGTCAAGAGCCTTATCAGGAAAATGGTATAGTTCTGCTTAAAAAATGTGGAGAAAATATTTAATAATGGATTTTATCACTTGATCATTCAAAGAAGAAAAGTGACAGAATATTAATACTTTTCTCTAATCATCGGAAATGTAGTAAGTTAATTATCTGGGTCACCCAGTTCATGCTGAATTGCTACCAGACAAAGCCTTCTGCTTCTTTTTCTAAACACCTTTGGGTTCCAGCAGAAACCATTGCCTCCATGGAGATATGTTATTTGCTGCGGAATCTAAGCCCAACTTTAGCTTCCTTGCATCCCAGAAATAATCCTTTTATTATAACATGTTTTAATAATCTCATTATTAATCTCACACTCTAATTTCTAATTCTACATGGCTATGCTCATTTCAGATCAAGACATTGCCTCTGTTAAATAGTCTATAAAGTTGGCTTTAAAAAATATGACTTTCGCAAATTGGAAGTATCTTGGAAAAATGAAGAGAAAAAAAAGGAAGACAAAATGAGACTGGGAGAAAGAAATGGGATTATTATTATGGGATTAAAATGAGTGTATTATATACATAAAATCTGTTTCCTTTATACAAAAATAAATAATACCATTCTTAATGTTCAAAAATGAAAGAATGATATTTTCTTTTATTTCTGTCCGCTTGCTTCACAAAGGATCTGTCTGCCCCCGTTATGCTCGCGTCTATTATTCAAATCACTTCAGTCCATATTTCCATTTCTTCACGGATAAAACACAACACTGTCTTCTGTTTTTGTGTAATCTTATAGTTCACTGATTGCAGTGAATGTTCTGTGACCAGTCGGAATTCAAGTACAGACTTTGTACTTGATGGAATTGAAACACTTCTCTTCATAACCACTGAGGTGAGTTTGACGAATGCCCATTACGCCGGCCAGTAGCTTGCTCAGTTTTATTTTTTTTTTTTTTTTTTTGCTTTAATTTATTTAGCAAAAGTCCCTCATCTGACAAGTTAAAAGCCTTGATGGTTCATCAGTTCATTGAATGTAAACTATTCTAGGGTATATCCAGGTTAAGAATCCATGAATGGTAAACATCTCATTAACTCACTTAACTGAGCAAAGTTTAATTTTTCTTACATTGTAAGTTATTGAAGACTGTAACTGAGCTAATCTTCACCTTGTCAAATACTCCAACCTTATGGGCAGACATTTATTTTTATGAACTAGCGAGTTCTAAATAAATATTATTTTCCTCTGTAGTTCTTTCCTAGCTAGGTATTTATTCAAGATATCTCCATTCTGTTATTATATTGGGGATGCTTTGGTTTGTGCACAGAAATTATGTTGTTTTGACAGCTCTATTATTTTTATTGGTTGGCTTGCAGCAATTTATCTTACAGTACATGAGGAATTTATTTTTTTAATTGGCTCTGCCTTTCTTTATGAATGCATTTATGAAACACTATGACAGTTCAACATTTTAATGTTTCAGTGTTTCCTACCAACGTGGTGATCTTGTAAACAACAGTGCTTCAGAATGGCTTCTAAGCAGTTTTGAAAGCAGAGGTAAAAAGGAAAAGCCGGTGAATTTAGTCTCTTCTTCAATATTTTCCTGGCGGTGTGATTTTAATATTGGCCTTGATGACATGTAAAGGACGCAATAGTAGTTTGCTCAATGACAAAATAAAGCAAACAAATGAAAAACAACAGCAACAAAATTAAGCACACTTATCAGATGTAGGGTATTTTAAGTTAAAAATTATAAATTGCAGTAGAAACATATAAAAGTATTGTTATTACAGAAACACTAATTTTCTAGTGCAGTTGTTAACCATAATAGCCTACACACTAAGATGTAATTAACTTAGGAACAAGGAACTTGTTAACTTTCACCTTTGAGCTACTCTTAGGGTTCATACAGTTTAATAATACCTAAAACTCCGTTCCAAAAAGACCCTTACTTGTAACATAGGAAAAGAGAACTTATTAGATTCATATGTATTTGCTCATGCAATAAATATTGCATAAATACTTTCCAAGTGTAAAATGCTGTGCTAGAGGTTTTCGGGAATTTGAAGATGATTGCAGTTCTCTGGATAAAGATTTCAATTAAGTCTGTTTATGTGTACGTTGAAAACTGATAGGAAATAGAAAACCTACACCATATTTTACTCTGACGTAATATACATAAAGTACCTTGGAAATCAGTGGGTGAGGAAGAAAACAAGAGGGAGGGAGGGAAGGATGGGGAGAGAGAGAGACAGAGATAGAGAGAGAATGAGCTTTCAGAAAGTACCTTACATGTCAGGTTTGAGAAAAAAAAAATGAGTGACAATCCAGAAGGAACAGCCTTAATAAGTACTATCTTATCTTTGACTCAAGATAAAGGACCTTTGTTGCCATTTCTAACCACTTTACCACAGGTTATCTGGAGGAGAAAATGCACCATTGTAGAGAACAATTAAATAATTCTTTTACTATATACACATTAGAACTGTCTACTTTGAGCCTCATTTCACACAAATTAAATCTAAGTATTTGGTAATACAATCAGACATAGGCATGAAAAAAATCAGGATCACTAGCAACCATAGAAATGAAAATAAAGACTATACTGAAATTTTAGTACACTCCAGTTCAAACAGCTATCATCCAAAATGCAAAACATAACAAATGCTGCTTTGTAGAGGGATTTATTAATGTGTGGGGAAGGGCACTACACCATGCTGTTAGTGCTAATGTCAACAAGTCTGACCATTATGGCAGGCAGAATGAAGATTCCTTAGAAATCCAAAAATAGATTTACCATATAATACAGATATTCCATTCCTGGAAACTTACCAAAAGGAAAGGAAATCAGTTTTTAAAATAATCATCTGTACCCCTATGTTTATAACAACTCAAGATACAATAGCTAAGATGTTGCATCAACCCAGATGTTCATCAACTAATGACTGGCTAAAGTGATTGAGATAATACATAAAATGGAATGCTATTCAGCAATAAAGTAGAATTAAATCCTTTCTTTTAGAACAAAATGGATATACTTGGAGAATGTCACAATTATGGGAATAAACCTAAGCAAAAATAAAAATCTGTTGTTTTATTTTTCTGATCCGGGTAAAAAAAAAACATGTATGCATATGAGAGAAACTGGCATTTTGTTATTTGATTATCGTTTATAATCTTTTTCTATATACATGAAGAACAGTAATTTTCCACTTGCTGCTTGTTTAATTCTTTATTTGATGAAGGATTAAACTGTGATTATAAAGTAGATTGTAATAATGTCACTGTAAAAATAAGAAGTGATGGAAGAAGAAAAGATAGGGTGTGAAGTATCTATGCTCTTAAAAATACATGAAATAAACAAAATTTATTATATTTATGTAATTTTAAAAGTAAAATAAAGCTTCCTTATGTAATTCAAGTATACAATTAACACAGAAAAATCTTTGACTGAATGGTGAATTTCAGGTTCAAATACACATGGACATTCCCTCTGTTACGTATTGATTAGCCTACATTAGTCATCCTTGTCTTCATATATTTAGAATAAGCTGAGAGGTCAATTTCACTTCTGTGATTCACTACTATCATGATTCTATGATTTTTCTCTCATTTAACTGAACATCTTTGCAACAAACTGCCACATGCCTATTCATCCTTGATCCTGCTATATTCCTAAAAAATACAAACTTTTCTTTGCTTTCAATTTCTTGATTTCCTTATCTTCAATCCCGCTTTCTTTATTTAGTCTCATATTTTCAACTTGAATTTGGTTCCATCTGAAGGATTAATTCAGACAATTCTGATGAAATTCTTCTGGCCTTTCTACTTACTCTCTCAGTTTCCCTCAAAAATAATTAACTTCAATATTTCATATGAACCAATAGCCTTTTCGTTCCCTGTAGTGGCAATCTCACTCCTATTTATACTTCTCTTCATGAGACAGTATACTTCTCTTCAATCAATCATTACAGTTACTATGCAAAAAATATCTGGGTTCCTTATAATTACAAAAAAATACTCTTCAATTATCCCAATAACCTTCCGTCTTCACTATTAAAATAGCCAGCCCTAGAGAAGGTATCATCATACTCCATGATCTCTAATGGCATCTATGCCTTCAACGTTCAGCTTGTTAATAAATTTCTCTGGCATTTTTATTCTCCCATCTTCCATACATTTAGTTCATGAGATCAAAATTACTTTCAAATTTGAATCTTCCCTGCCTTCCTTCCCATATCAGCAGACAACTTTACCTCATGTTTTTGAATATGTATACTGGTTTCTCCTTATGTGTAATGACCTCATTCCTCATTATGATACCATTTTGAAATTAACTCTCAAAAAAAATAAAACAGAAAGTAAAGAAAAACAAATTATCTTCAATTCATTAAGTCCCATTCTTCCTTGAGTTATTTAATTCCAATTTCTGCTAATCATTTATTCTTGCATTATTAAATACAACAATTAGTTGCCAGGCAACATATCACTTTGACTATCAGCGTCTCTTCTCATTTTCAACCTCACATCTTCCTTCTCAAAATATTTATTTCATTTTATTCAAGAACCCTTCAAGTGAGGAATTATCTTCCATAATTAAAAATCACTGCTTCTTCTAAATCATGCACTTTCATTGGTATTCATTTTCCTGACCAAACTGGAAGCTTTTCCACAGAGACCTGGAAATCAATAAGGGTGTCCACTTTCTCCACTAGTGTTGAACACAGTACTGGAAGTCTTTACTAGTGCTATTGCGTGCACACACACACAGACACACACACACAAAAGAAATCAAAGAATTTCCCATCTAAAATTAGAAATTAAAATAACCACTGTTCACAGACAACATGGTATTATACACAGGAGAGCCAAAGGATCAATCAAGAGTCTATTAAGATTCAAAAGATAATTTGATGGGTAGCAGGATGCAAGTTTAATTAACATAAATAATGACCCTTATATACGCCAATATGTGTGTGTATATATATATATATATATATATATATATATACCATGACTATTAAAAAATTGTAAGTACAGTCCACTTTAAAATAGCAGAAAGGAATCTCAAATATCTTGAATTAACCTAACCCAAGACATGGAAGACCTCTTTGATGAAAATTACAAAATATTTAAAAACTAAATAGAAGACATTAAAAGATGGAGAAATTTACCATGTTCCTGTATCAGCAGGATCAGCACCATCAAAATGTCCATAGTATTTTCAAAAGCAATATACAATGTGATCCCAATAAATATCCAAACAACATTCTCAGAAACAGAAAAAGAAATTAAAAACATTAAAAAAATTCATCTGGAAACAAGAAAAAAAAAACACAAAAATCCAAAGCTATCCTGAAGAGTAACATTAAAGTCAGAGGAATTACAATCCCAGATCTCAAGACATACTACAGGGAAATGGTAACCAAAATATCTAGTACAGAGAAAAGAAATGTCTAGAAACAAAGAAAAAGATAAAGGGAACAGAATAGAAACCCCAGAAGGGAACACAAACATGTAAAACCTATTAATCTTTGACAAGAGAACTGAAAATCATCCAGAGAAAAAATTTGGAACCTTTAACAATGGTTGTTGAGACAACTAGATAGCAACTTACAGAAGAAGCCAGACCCACACCTCACATCTTATAAAATCATCAAAACTTTCATGAATGAAATATAATTATAACTTTTTAAAAAGATTTTTTAATTAATTTCATTGCATTATGTGACACATTTTTTTATGCAATGGGATTCCCCCCGCCCCTCCCCAAACCCTCTCCCCCCCCCCCACGGTGGATTGCTCCACCTTGTTGCATTTCCATAGTTCAAATTCAGTTGAGATTCTTTCACTGGAGGTTTTGACCAGTCATAAAGTCCAGCATCTTATTGTCCTGGTAAGTTCAATGGCTTCTTGGTGAGACCATCTCTGGTCTGAAGGTAGAACCAGCAGAGTATCATCCCAATCAAGTCAAAAACCCAACATAATATTTACAACCATTTACAACATTATGGCATTAATTGACATGGTATTGATTAACCAATATGTTACTAGGGAAATGCAGTTTCTCAACCACAACCTGTGACTTCCTCATAGACATTTAAATTTTGGCTAATATTCAACCATGTTCTATATACCTTAAAATGGCTATAGAATGCTATTCAGCTGTCTCTTGTCTATTTTAATGTTAGTATTTAGCATTTTATAGCATTGAAGCATGATTTTGCTGAACCTGGTTGTTTTTCGGGTAGTCTAACTCTAAAACTTTAACAGGACATATGTCAACAGTTTAGGTGAATGTTTTTGGGAGGGGTGTGCAGAGAAATCTTTATCACCCCAGAGAGGAGTAACTGATCTTTGTGTCCTACCCAGTGAGTTATAAGTGCCTCCCGGCTGACCACTTCCTGTCTGTTTCTAAGCTTTCCTAGTTGTTCTCTGTCTATTCTATCTATTCTAGTTTGTTTGTTCATTTGTCTATCTATTCTAGTTTGTTTGTTCATTTGTTTCTGCGGACCACTCAGGGATCCTGGTTGTCGTTCCGATGACTCTGGATCCTGCAAGGCACATTGTAGATCCAAATGTGGGTGGGTGACCTCAGACTTCTTGGCCTCTGAATGCACTCCATTTCCCCTGTGGTCTCCTTGGCAGTAGGGATGTAGTCCTCGGTGCTCATACTGATAGACCTTGGTGAGGCTCTGGGAGTCTTCAGGGTTGGGATACAAGCCTCCTCCTGTCTGCCTGCTCCACTCTGGGGTCCCCCCCTGCTCTATGCGTATGACCTCCTGTTAAGAGGTTGTTAGGATTGCTCCTGATTCCCCCCTTAAAGATTTATTTAATTACAAAGTCAGATATACAGAGAGGAGGAGAGACAGGAAGATCTTTCATCCGATGATTCACTCCCCATGTAACTGCAACGGCCAGTGCTGCGCCAATCTGTAGCCGGGAACCAGGAGCCTCTTCCAGGCCTCCCACGTGGGTGCAGGGTCTCAAAGCCTTGGGCCGTCCTAAACTGCTTTCCCAGGCCACAAGCAGGGAGCTGGATAGGAAGCAGGGCCACCGGGACTAGAACCGGTGCCCATAAGAGATCCCGGGCGCGTTCAAGGCGAGGACTTTAACTGCTAGACCATGGTGCATGGCCCAATTATAACTTTTTTACTAATTTGTTAACCCAGATTTTCCCATATTTCCAGTTCTACCCCTACAATCCATTGTCCATGGGGCACATGTTCTTTTGTGAAAGACAATCTGATCATGCCTTTGCCCTTTTCAAAATTTGCCTACTTGTTTTGACTTAGTTGATGTTGCTTTGGGGATTCCATGAATCAACTTAACTTTACATATAAACATACATAGGATTTAATCAGAACAGTATTTTATCATATTATTTTATGTGTGAAAACGCCATTCACTGTTGATGTTATTTTTCAGAAGAAACTGTGATTTTGAAATGTAAGTACAGGAAGCACAGAATTCAGAACACTTCCCAAAACAGGATGACAATCATTCATATTGATGCTTATAGACATAAATGAAGACAAACAATGGGATGGAGTGAGGGAAAAGAAAGTTGAAGGAAGAGAGAAAATGACAAGAGGCAAAAAGAAAAGCAGAGTGGAGGAGAAAAGGAGTAACATGAGAGAGGGAAACAAAAAAAAAAATAAAACATCAAAACTACATCTGATTTCAAAGTCAACAGAGAATAACACACAGCTCTATTCAAAGTTCTTATGCCTGTGATGCATTTGTATAATCAGGGCAAGTATGTGTCTGTAAGTATGGAAAACATGATGAAATATGTTGCCAGTAGCACAAGGGAATTTCTCTAATTGTAGCTCTTTCCTAAAATACAACATCTCACCTCAGCACTTCCTGTGTTTCTCTCTTCCATTTTTTTCCCTCTGGGTCATCTAATCATTTCGTGGTGTAAAATCAGATTTTTAATGTTTCACCACATTTTGATCAACAAATGTGTATTGAAACTCGAAAATCTGTACTTTCTAAAGTGTATGACACAAATTATTTTATTGTTAGACATTACTTTTAAAAATGATATTTAAAATCTGTGATAGAACTAGAATGCCTCACGTAGACTGTTATTGTTTTAGCTCTTTCCAGAATCTTGGAACAGAAGTGATAGAGTTTTGCCTCCTTTATGATTTGTCTCCTTTGCTATTGCACAGTTGTTTGGAAATCAACAACAACCAACAAACAAATATTATCTGAACAAAGGCAGTGGACAGCAGCAAAAGCCTCACTGTTGGGCCCAGCATAATGGCCTAATGGACAAATCTTCACATTGCACTAGCCAGGATCCCAGATGGGCAACAGTTTGTTTCCCAGCCACTCCAATTCTAATTCAACTCCCTACTTATGGCCTGGGACAGTAGGAGAGTACAGCCCAGGAGCTTGGGACCTTGCACCCACATGGGAGACCCAGAAGGCGCTCCTGGCTCCTGGCTTCAGATTGGCTCATTGTGACCACTTGGGGGGTGAACCAATAGATGAAAGGTCTTTCTCTCTGTATTTCCATTTCTCTACAAATCTTCCTTTCCAGTCAAAATAAATTAATCTAACAAAATAAACAGGCAAAAACATCCCTCACTGTCATTTGTGAATCATTTCTTGCAGAATCAAAGCTGTGGATCAATTTTCTGCTAAATTGATTTTGGGGATGAATTGAAGACATGTTATAATGAGAAGTAATAATCTCAAGAAAAGATCCGCAATCATAGGTATGGAATCAAATTTTTCAGCACAACTTTGAGCTTCACTAAGCCTGCTAATTTAGTGCTACTTCATTTTGGCATTGTGATGCCCTTGCTAAAAAAGTGTTTGAGCTCACCCACATGGCATAATTACCTTACTGAAAATAATGTTACTTAATCATTTGTAAAGACATTCCTTAAAGATATTTCAGGACTTATTTCAAATTGCTGTGATACTGCAAGTATCACAACAAAGGAAGAGTTTTCTAGTTCCCTATGTATATTAAAATTTCATTTGCATTATGATGCATTCTAGTGAGTGCACAATAGTATTATATCTTACAATTACATGACAATTCTTTATGTTATCATCTTACGATTCCTATTTTGTAAATTTATCTGAACAAAGATAAATTCAGGCGTTTTAACATGAAATATATTCATTGCAAAACAATTTAACCTTCAGGATTGTAATTATTTTGCTGATTGAGGGTCTTATCCTGATTTTAATTACAGCTAGGTTATTAAGGCAGTCTTTGGCAAAATTGGAGTGGCCATGACAATTTTTTTAAAGGGACAGCAATTAAAATGTGTTTCATTGGTTGACTTTCTTTTTCATGAAATCATTCTTTGTAACATTTTATGCTGTTTGACAGAATTTTACATGTAGAACTTTTTTGCAACTGTAGGCTACATTCTGCTGCCACTAAATTAACTGTTTCTGTAAGATTCTGATCATGTCTAGTAATTTCTGCATTGTTCACAGCATATTCACAAAGGGTAGATTCCATCTAAAAAAACTGTTTTGTTTTCTCAGGCATTAGAAGCAACTCTTCAACTCTTCCTCTGTCGAAGTCTTAATGTGAGTTTCACAGCAATTCAGCCACAACTTTGGACTCCTTCTCTGTCATTCTCTTGCCGTGTCTATTGTATCTGCAGTTACTGTCCCCACTAATATCTTGGACTCCTCAAAACTGTACGTAACAGCTGTTATAAACTCCATGCAAGATCCTGGTAATATTGAAACTTTGACTTCTTCCTGTTAATCACAAATATTCTTAAGGACACCTAAAGTGATTAATGCTATCCAGACAGTTTTCATTTACTTTGCCCAGATAAACCAGAGGAATCACTATTAATAGTAGCCACGATCACATGTAATTTGTATTCCTATAAATAATAGTAAGTCTTGAAACTCTTAATTTACTTGTTACTCAAAAGTTGCAGAATGAATGTTGCAATAACAGTCAGGAAAACAGCATTCAGGTCTCTGTATTTCTGTCAGAGCTATTGTGTGACCAGGCGCATTGTCAATGAGCAGTAGTATTCCTAATAGGGAGTTTTAGAGGAAGAAAATATGTCTAATAAATTCAGTTACAGGCTGGTTGCTATCTTTTAAAAATTTAATCATACTTCTATATTAAAATTATAAATGCCTTAAGTGACAAAGAAAACCACCAGAAACGTGACAAGATAATACAAACATACAGTAAAACAGGAACTCTTATTTACTGTGTCAAAATTTACCATACATATGTTTATTAAGTATATATATAAATATACTTATATAAGTTGATTAAGTAACCTTATTAGTATGCTCTACTGGGCTTCACCAATAGCTGAGACTGTATGATCTAATCACTCGAATGCCTTTTGTTTTCATATTTGCCCTAAATAAATAAATAAATAAATAAAAAGAGAGAATTTAACATCCCAGGCATTTTTAACATATCTAAATTACAAATCAGGAAAACATTTTATGGAAGTCATCTCACAATCTCAACATAATAATGTTGAGAAGATGGGCCAGTGGATCTCAAGAGGTATGAAAAAACTTTAGTAACTATTCAAGTCAGTGATTATAGCCCAGAAATTTTGAGAAGTCATAAGAAATCTGAAGAGAAATAAGCATTAAGGCCATTTAGATGTATCAGCGACTTGTCTGGATGCATAATGAATTGACAATCATTGATAGATGAATTATCAGCGACAGCAAATGAGAAAAAAAATCACAGAAAATGAAATATAAGCATCATTACTGAAAAAGTCACTAGGCATTTTGTATTCAATTCATACTATAAAAATAAAAAGCAATTAAAAATAAAATGAGCTTCTACATAAGTAAATCCAGTGAGATTGACCTACATTCAGAACTCTACCAACAACACCTGCTGTCATGGATCTGGAGAAAAAGGTGCCCTACTCAATTGTTGGTGGGACTGTAGGCTAGCAAAGCCTTTTTCAGTCAGTAGACAGAGCGCGAAGAAACTGAAAATTGATCTGCTGTATGACCCAGCTATCCCACTCCTGGGACTACAGCTAAAGAAAATGAAATCTGCATATGAAAAGGTGACTTTCAATCCAATATGTATAGCAGCACACTCTACACAGCTGACCTGGACACAACACAGATGCCCACTGAAAGAGGAATGGATAAAGAAACTGGTATAACTACTCCAAATAAAACTATTCAGCCACTAAAAAAGAATGAAATTCTACCATTTGCAACAAAATGCTCCATCTAGAAACCATTATACTCAGTGAAAGAGGTCAATCCAATATATATATGTATATATATATATGTATGTATATGTATATATATATATACACACATACATACATAATATGTTCTCTCTGATGCAAAATACAAAATAAATGAATATGTAGGTAAACACGTATATTCATATATTCATCTGGTGAAATACGTAATGGAGTCTAGCATAATGGGGAGTGAAGATATAATGTATTATGCAACTCTATTCCTGATAAAAGGATGCTTTCCTATGAAACTGTTAAATATATCTTGACAATGGGATGCTGAAACTCCTACCATTTCCTATACCCTCAGTGCTATGTTACACTTAAATAGCAGAATGTTGCCATTTTACACTTAAATAGATGTGAGTGTTGATGAAGGGCTATTCTATTTTAATAATATGGGATAAAACAGTGGAGGGGTGTAGGGAGCTGGAGGTTGGATGCCCTGTGCCTATGGAAAGTATTATAAAAATAATTTTTAAAAGATGACTACATAATTACTTTATGCAGAACATTTTAGAATTCTGTGATAAGATGCAAAAGAAGAATGGAGTATTTGGGAAATATTTTATATTCATATATAATATCTGACATCCTCTAAATAGTTGCTTAAACTTAACTGTTAATCAGAGTTGGAAGTTATGACAAGGAGGTATAATCCAACATTCAGCCGTATGGTGAAAGTCAGAAAATAGAACATTTCTAAATATTGGCAAGGACATGGGTAGACAGGAACTTTCATGCCCTGCTGGCAGTATATTCCATAGGAGCCGTTCTAGGATGCCATCTGCCAGTATTTAGAAAATTACATATGTGTTTCCTCTGATACAGAAATCCTAGTCTAAATATGTATTCCAATAAATGCTTGCAGAAATCCTTATAGGAGCACTTGAGAAAGCACTCTTCAGGAGCCTTTTCCGCTAAGAAAAAAGGGAATGGCCAATCAGGTGTTTTTCATTTGGGATGAGTCCATGAACTGTAGAGGACACAGTCAAGAAGACCGAGATAAGATGCAGTGAGTCATAAAGACATATAGCAATGAGTTCAACAAGAGCACTGCAAAATACAAGAGATGCAGGTACAGGGACGACCAACATCTATTTCTTATCTCACATCATCTATAAGAAACTTGAAGAAATACAGAAAATTAAAATTTAAAAAATATAATCTCATAAGTTTGAACCTTATCAAAAGCAATTTTGATAAGAATTTCATTGAAGATGCGAACTGCTTTGGTAGCATGCATATTTTATTAATTTGCTTTTTTCCAACACACTATAACATGGCAGAGTGTTTTTTCTTTTCGTGTGTTTGCCTTCTTCCTCTAATATTTTCTATTTTTGATTGTGCATCTTTCACAAAGTTCTTGTTTACATTCTTACCAAAGTATTTAAAATTTTATAGCTATTGAGAATGGGACTAATCATACAAATTCTTACTTAGCCACAGCATTGGTTGCACATACGAATAATAGTTATCTTTTTGTGTGTTGGTTTTACATTCTGCCGCTTCACCAAACTCTGTTATGAGTGTGAATTAGCAGTTAGGAGTCTTTTGGTTTCCCAGTGCATAGGACCATATCATCTGGAAATCTTGAGAATTTGATATCCACCTTTTCTCTTTGTATATTTTTTATTTCTTTTTCTTTTCTAGTGGCTCTGGCTAAAATTGCCAGAGCTATGATGAATAATAATGGTGAGAGTTTGTATCCTTGCCTGGCTCTAATCTTACTGGAAATGCTTCCAGCATTTCTCCATTGCAATGATGATGACTGTGGATCTACCATACATAACTTTAAATTTACTTACATTTCTTTTATACCCAACTTGCTTACGTTTTTTTTTTCTGTTTTAATACTGAAAAAATGTTGCATTTTATCAAATGCTGTCTCTGAAACCTTTAAGATAAACATACGATTTTTATAACCCAATCTTACTGTGACGTATAATATTTACTTACTAGTATACATTAAATCATCCCTGCATCCATTGCATAAATTCCACTTGATTTGAGTGTATGATCTATTGATGTGTTGTTGCATTCATTTAGCTAGTAACTTTTTGATCGTGTTGTATTTATGTTCATCAGAGATGTTGGTCTATAGCTTTTATTTACTGTATCATTTTTCTGGTTTTGGAATTAACGTGAACCTTGCCTTTTATAAGGTGCTTCAGATAATTTTCCTCCATTTCTATTTTTTGTGTTTTAAAAAAAAATTAACATTTTTTTTTAATTGGAAAGCCAGGTATACAGAGAGGAGGAGAAACAGAGAGGAAGATCTTCCGTCTGATGGTTCACTCTCTAAATAGCCACAATGGCTGGAGCTTTGCAGATCCAAAGCTAGGAGCTCAGAACCTCTTCCAGGTCTTCCACACAGGTGCAGGTTCCCAAGGCTTTGATCGTCCTTGACTGCTTTTCCAGGCCACAGCAGAAAGCTGGATGGGAAACGGGGCTGTTAGGACAGGAACTGGCACCCATATGGGATCCTGGTGCATTCAAGGCAAGGACTTTAGCTGCTAGGCTACTGTGCCAGGCCCTGTTAATCTTATTTTTATTTTTACCTTTGTACCTTTATATTTTTATCTTATTTACTTAGTCTTAATTTTATTTTTTATTACACATTTCCATAGGCTCACTGATATCCCTTCCCACCCACCTCACCCAACTCCTTCCATTGATTTCCCCTATACTATTACAATACTAGAGTAATTCATCAACAGTCACAAATCCAGCATTCTGCTATTTAAATGTAACATGGCACTGAGGGTATAGGCAATGGTATAAGTTTCAGTGTTACATTGTCAAGACATATTTAACAGTTTCATTGGAAGTCATCCTGTTATCATGAGTAGAATTGCTTACTGTATTGTGTCTTCACTTTCCAGTATTCTAGCCTTCATTATGTATTTCTCTAGATGAATATATTAATGCACATGTTTACCTACATATCTATTTATTTTGTATTTTGCATGAGCATTGCCTTACATCACGGAGAACATACAATATTTGTCCTTTTGGGATTAACCTGTTTCACTGAGCATAATGGTTTCTAGTCCGGAGCATTTTGTTGCAAATGATAAAATTTCTTGTGTGTGTGATTCATAATTTTTTAAAAATTATCATTAAATTTATTTTGCTTTTTAAATGTCATTATTTTTTATTATTATTATCATTTTATGATAAAACCCCATAGGCTCTGGGATCTCCCTTACTCCCTACCTTAGTTCCCAACTTAGTACCTTACTCCCAACTTAGTTCCCCTATATTATTATACAAAAGTATAGTTCTTCATAAACGAGCATAGGTCCATCACTGCCCGCATGCGAAATGGCAGAATAATATTATTTGGAGTAGTTATACCAGTTTCTTTATCCATTCCTCTTTCAGTGGGCATCTGTGTTGTGTCCAGGTCGGCTTTGTAGATTGTGCTGCTATACATATTGGATTGAATGTCACCTTTTCATATGCAGATTTCATTTTCTTTAGCTGTAGTCCCAGGAGTGGGATAACTGGGTCATACAGCAGATCAATTTTCAGTTTCTTCGCGCTCTGTCTACTGACTGAAAAAGGCTTTGCTAGCCTACAGTCCCACCAACAATTGAGTAGGGCACCTTTCTCATCAGATCCATGACAGCAGGTGTTGTTGGTAGAGTTCTGAATGTAGGTCCATCTCACTGGATTTGATTGGAGTCTCAATTTGTTTTTTTACTTGTATTTACCTGATATCTAGATAGTCTGAACATTTTTCACATCTATTAGCCATGTGAATTTGTTCTTTTGAAAAATATTTATTAATTACTTTTCTCCGTTTCTTCTCAGGGTTGTTTTTCTTTGCTGTCGTTGAGTTTTGAAGTTCTTTGTAAATCCTAGATATCAGCTGCCTACCTGTGTGTAGTGTGTTTAGATTTTCTCCTACTCTGTTAGTTGTGTGTTAATTTTTTAATCTTTTCCTTTGCTGTGTAGAAGCTTCTGACTTTGTTGTTGTCCTATTTGCTTAATTTGGCTTTGTCTTGCTCTGCTATTGTGACCTTTCTGAGAAGCATTTACATATATCTATGCCTTGCAGAGAGCTTTCTTTTTTTCTCTAATAGTTTAATGGTTTCTGGGTACACATTGGGTCCTTGACCATTTAGAGATGACTTTTGTGTAAACTGAGAGGTGGTGGTGCTGCTGTATTGCTTCTTAACCTTGCAGGCTGCTATCCAATTGTCCCAACAGCATTTGCTGAAAAGAACAAACTTTTTACCTGGATGATTTTCAGTTCTCTTGCTGAATATCAGTTGGCCGTACAGATATACACTAGCTTCTAAGGTTTCAATTCTGCTCCTTTGATCTTCTTTTATATTTCTGCATCACTTACACATTCATTTAACTATCATTGCCCTATGGTATATTTCTGAACATTTTAAAAACATCTTTAACAGTTTAGTAGATCGGTTATCATTGTGGTATCTTGAAATTCTAGCAACCCATTTGGGACGAGGTCGTATCCTGAGTCCTCTATCTGTAAACAAGTTTCCTGCTAATGGTGTAGGAAAATAAGAGAAAGAGATTGAGATATTTAGGCCCTGCCATCAACATGGGAGACTCAGATGAAGCTTCTATCTCTTTGTTTTATCTTGGCCCACCTCTGGCTGTTGTGACTATCTCAGGCAGCAAGCTGGCAGGCAAAAAGTTTCTCTCCAAGTTTCCCTGTATTTGTAAATCTGACTTTTAAAATAAGTAAATCCTAAAAAAGAAAAAAAAAAAGAAAATAAGAAAAAAAGTGAAATAAAGAAAGGAAGAGAAAGAAAGAAAAGAAAGAAGAGGAAGAGAGAAAGAAAGAGAGAGAAGGAAACAAAGAAAAGGTAAGGTAGTTGGTTAGGTAGAGTTCAACCATGAAGCTATCAGGTCCTGGGCTTTTCTTTGCTGGCAGAGTATATTACAGTCTTGACCTCTGTCTTGTTTATTGGTCTCTTTTAGGTTTTCTTTGTCTAAGTGTCTCAATTGCCATACAATGTGTGTCAGAAGCCTCCGCATCTATTCTCGATTTTACAATCTGCTGTCATATAGCTGCTTACAGTAAATAGTAATTCCTGCTTTTTACATATATAAGATATTATATATATATAATCTGTATATAGATACATAGATCGATAGATCGATGGATCGATCGATAGATAGTGTTCATTGCATCTTTGTGTTTTTTGTTTTTTTTTTTGCTGTCTGGGCCAATGCTTTATAAATTTTAGTTTTTTCAAACACCAATGCCGAGTTTTACTGAACTTTTGTGTTTTTCTGTTTCTGCTAAAATTCCAAGGTACATGACTGAGCAGTTTTAATTAAAGTAGCCTAGCAGTAGCAGAAAAGTGCTATGTGGACCACTGTGACAGATTAGACACCCCAAAAACTAATTCACATACCGACAGCCAAATAATCTTTGACAAACAAAGTAAAAACTCCTGGAAATAAAGAACAATCTCTTTGCCAAATGGTATTGGTGAGGATTTGGGGCAAAACATACCCTAATTCACTGTTGGTGTGAATGTAAACAAATGAGATTGTGAAAGACAATGTAGAGAGTCTTCAGAAATCTGAAACTCTTACTACAATCTGATGTAGCCATCCCCGCTCCTGGGAATTCATCCTAGAGAAATAAATCATCACAAGAAGTATTATCTGTACCCTTATGTTTATAGAGCTTAATTCACAACAGCCTACTTATGAAATTAAACCAAATGCCCATTAACTTTTTTTTAAAGATTTATCCATTTTCATTTCAATGTCAAATATACAGAGAGGAGGAGAAACAGAGAGGAAGATCTTTCATCCGATGACTCACTCCCCAAGTGACCACAACGGCTGGTGCTGTGCTGATCCAAAGCCAGCAGCCAGGAACCTCCTCCAGACCTCCCATGCGGGTGCAGTATGCGAAGTCTTTGGGCCATCCTCGACTGCTTGACTGCTCTCCCAGGCCACAAGCAGGGAGCCGGACTAGAAGTAGGACTGCCGGGATTAGAACAAGTGACCATATGGGATCCCGGGCCTGCAAGGTGAGGACCCTAACTACTACGCTATCACACCGGGCCTAACCTTTAACTTGATAAAGAGTATCTGTTTTGTATCCATGGCAGAATAAATTTCAGCCATAAAAAATGAATGATCAAACAAAGTGGATACAGTTGGAGATGACCACACTTAGTGAGATAACCCAGTAACAAAAAGATACATATTAAATGTTTCCTATGAGTTTTGGTCACTAATAAATAGAGTACAAGAAACAATAATATGTAGAAGACAAATTGACAAATTGAGATTTATTTATTGTTTAGAGTCCTTATTTCTTGAGAAACAGTGTTCCTTTGGCTTATACTACGCAAATTATTAATTTAGACAAGGCTATTTATCTTGAAAATATTACAAAGTTACAGAGAAAGGGGGGAGGGCATACATACATGCTAAATCAAGATCATTTAATTTCTGTGCCAAAACTTTGAAATTTATCCATAGTTCTATGTTCATAATTTAAATTGTCCTTGTACCCTTGGTATCATATACATAGTTTTCAAAATTTCGTCAAAAAATAAACCTCATTTTACTTCCAGTTGCTGTGAATTTATATAAGGTTCACTTATTTGAGAGTCAGAGTTATGGAAAGAAAGAGTCAGAAAGAAAAGAATTCCTCCATCTTCTGGTTCACTCTTCAGGTGACCTTACGTAATAACCATGACTGAACTTGAACAAAGCAAGAATCTAAGAGTTTCATCAGGTTTCTTAGATAGGAAACAGGGCCCTAAGACTTTAGCCACCCTCTGATGCATTTCCCTAACCATTACAAAGGAGCTGGATCAGCAGTGAAGCATCTGGAACACAAACCACAATCAGTATGTGATGACATTTTAGGCTACAGCTTAACCCACAACACCACAAATCAGCACTCAATTATAATAAGTCTTTAAGTGCTCTGTTATCCCTCACATGTACAAACACAGACACAGACACAAATGATTGTTTAGTCCATATATGACTTCATTAGATTTAAATAATTTATGACCAGATATGACTAACAATACATAATAATATATATGAAAGATTTAATTGGGCCCGGCATGGTGGCCTAGAGGCTAAAGTGCTCGCCTTGCACGCCCAGGATCCCATATGGCTGCCATTTCTAATCCCGGCTGCCCCGCTTCCCAGCCAGCTCCCTGCTTGTGACCTGGGAAAGCAGTCAAGAACGGCTCAAAGCGTTGGGACCCTGCACCTACATGGGAGACCCAGAGAAAGATCCTGGCTCCTCGCTTCAGGTTAACTTAGCTCTTGTCATTGCGACCCTTTGAAGAGTGATCCAGTGGATACAATATATTTCTCTGTACATGTCCTTTTCTCTGTAAATCTGTCCTCCCAAAACAAATAAATAAATATGTTGAAAGAAGCCCAAAAATGTAATGACAATACTCTCTTTTGAAATTTTTTAATGTTTATGTGCATAATCCAAATATAGCATGAGAGTATTTAAATATTCTAATATTCAAAATACCTAGAAAGAAATTTTAGAAAAATTTCCTTGATTAAAATCGTGGTGATCCTGCTGATCCGGTATTTATTTTACCAGGGCTGTCGAAGCAAGACAGGGAACTGCTTCAGCGGGAAGTGATGACAGTATCAATTACTATTCAAATGTGTTAAATTCTTGTCTGTGCCTTCTAGAGATTTTCAGATTAAAAATAAGGGTCAGAATAGTGCTGTGAGAACACAAATGTGAAAATAAATGAGGTCCCCCCCCACGATTTTTGATGGAAAACAAAGAGAAGTTTCATCAGCCACTTTCCATTTACATTATTGATTACCAGCAGGATTTTGACTGTCATGGGTAAATGTCAAGAACACTAATTAGATTAATTCACAATTCACGTGGCAATAAACAACAGACGTTCCTGCATATAAAATGCAAACTCAGAAGAAAGGCACTCTATTCTCTTAAATCATTTCTGTGTTTTGCTTTCCTCATAAGGCTGCTTTCTTTTCTGATATCTTTTATATCTAGGATGATGGGATCAAACTACGCCCTGCTCAGAATATAGATGGGTTCTGGGATGTTCTGCAGGTTTAAGTATGCAGACAGTGAGGTTGTTATCCCTGATATACCAAGGGTCTGCATAGCAACGTGGAAAGCTTAATTATGGCTCACATCAATTTTGGCCTCTAGATGTCATGTAAAGAACATAACAGCTGAAAGGAAGCTGTAGAATTTTGATTATAGCTGTCTGCACACCACATAAGCAGGTTAGAGAGCAGAGGCCGTCACATTCCTGTACTGTCTGCACTAGGCAAGGAAACGTGGATAAGCGGAAAACCACATTTTGCAACCAGCTACTGTTATGAAATGCCCATTAACTTCAATGAGTCCATTCAAAATTAAAAGCAGAGATGAGGCAATATAGGCGGTATGCTCCATATGTCTAATTTCTAAGATGCAAAGTGATACTATTGAGAGCATTCAGAGCAAGGCAGTATAAGAATCGATAGTTGGTTGCATATAAGAGAGAAAACAGAAGGAAATAAGAATTGACTTTGTGATACTTTTATAATTATTCCTTAAAGATAAAGCACAAGATGTATAGCTTTTCATGGCCCTTATTTAAATCATTATTGAGGTCTAGTTCTAGTATGTTACTTTGAGGTCATGCAAATACTATGGGTTTCAGTTTGTGCACAAGCTGCTTGGAAGCAGACAATAAAACATGTTTCAGCCTGTTTCACAGAAGTGAGTAAAAAGAAACTGGATGAATCACAGAAAAAAATCCATCACAAAAATCGTCTAACACAGATTGGAAAAGGAGACCATATCTGTTCTTCCTTATGTGTCTTACAATCTGCAGTTAATTCATCACAGTGTAGCTCCCTAGATATTTAAGGACAATGGGAAATGCCTGCAAGCCCTCCTCCCATTTTCATTTGCGGCCCCAGAGTGCAGTGGGCTGCAAACAACAAGCCATTTAAATGCCTCCCAAGGAGAACAGATAGGCTGCGAGTAGGCAAGCTCTTTTTAAGATGAGCAAGGAAACACAAAGCACACAGACAGGGAGGATAAGGAAATCATGCAGAAGAAGCAAAGAGAAAGAAGAGCAGAATAGGAGAAAATGAGAAGCTGCTTAAATCGGTGGTATGGTAATAAGCTCAGACACTGGAAAAACTTCAGAGCCGAAACTGAAACAGTACATCTGATTTCAGAAGCAGAACAGTGGAATAATGAATAGTGTAGAGCCTTTTCGTCCTTAAAACTAGGTTCAGACTCTTCTGCGGAAAACTGCTAGTGATGGAAAAAGTACTGGATTCCCCTGGAATAGTTAAATTTGATTTCCACCCAGCGAAGTTGCCAAAAAAAAAAAAAAAAAAAAAGAAAAAGAAACCCAGAGTAATTGCTGGACTTGTTCTCATAATTACAGGCCTTACTTGTGAATGTAAATTGAGCAAGCTTTTAACGAAAGGACGTTTCATGGAGTGCACAACCTACAACAGAATTATTATTTATAAAATTATGATTTTGCCTGAAGAGAAAAACTGCAATATTTCCAAATCATAATATTTGCCTCAAGCATTTCTTCAAACGTAGGTCAGCCATTCTTAAAAAATCTCTCTAAACCAGTTATTTTGAAAGCTTCCTGTGCTAGAAACAATCTTAAAATAAATCACTTGGCCTAAATCAAAGTGTTAGGAGGCAAGACACATGTACTCACAGTGCAAAGACAAATGAAGCAAAGTTTCTCTTTGAAAATGTCATCAGCTAGCTCACTACCAAAGCATTTCTCAGTATTTCACTGAAGTAGTATGAAAACACACACACTAATAAACTCGCAATAGCATTCACCAAAACCCTTGTTCCCTGTAATTCTAGAATCAGAATTTCCACTATCCATGAGTTTACAGTCTTTATTTTGTGTGTACACGTGATAGCTGCCCCATCCAAGTGACGGCTGATCAAATTAAAATACAAAGAAGACTCTTTGCTACCTTCCTTCTGCTAACGAATCAGCAGCTGAAGCCTGATAAGGATTTTATGTGAGCCATAGCACTAAGTACATGGCCTACGTGGTTTTTTTGTTTCTTTTATGACCCCTCTACTTTTGTGCCTTTTCAACTATCCATCTCACTACCAGCATTCACAATCAGGCCATTCTGCTTATTTGGATTTTGCTTTTAATTTTTGTCATTTATTACAGGAATTTTTCTATCAGTCTTCATTCCAAGTATTCCAAGCATTAGCAATCACTGAGAAAAAAAACAGTTAAAAGACTAGAATGGGATTTGAGGGGAGTGGAGAGAGATTGAATCACCCTTAAAGCATACAGCAATTGAGCAAACACAGTCAAGCTCTCAATGCTTTTGGCACAGAAGGAGACAGGAAGTGTTTAGGAACAGAATAGCAAGAGAGGCCCAGGATCAATAAATCAAAAGAGACTCTCTTTTCCCATCTTCATGCTCTATTTTAATCTGCACTTGCTTGAGGATAAATAAGCCATTTTCTGTTCTTCGTAGTTAATTTTGTGTTCAGTGGCGTATGAAAGTATTCTTCTTAACTCTTCAAAATATATTACATGTACTGAATACAATGGGAGAAGTGGCTTAACTAAAAGAGAAACTTCAGCCTCTTTTCAGTCAATGACTCTGCTTTTCCAAGTTTCTTTTTAAAGCTACAAGCCAAATTCTAGACAAATTCTAGATATGTAATGACTCTCATTACTATAAATACTCTTCAGCCATGTGCTGATTCTGACTGCGCATCCTGTGACTGCATGCGTGTGCGTATGCATGTGTGCAGATGTGCTGCAAGTATTCATGGAAAAGCTAGGCATCCATCGCTATGTATTTTTAACACCAAAATAAGTTAGCATTTAATTCCATTGCTCCATTAATTGTTAGGATACCCTCAACATACCGACTCTGCAAGGCCAGTTTTCTGTCATGTTTTGAGATAGGGTAATAGACATCAGAAAGTAAAATGTGGAATTCCGTACCACTTGAAACAATGAGCTGGGATTTGATTTCAGCACTTTTTAAAGTCTTCCTGTTTTCTCTTTGTGTTAATGAGAAATGCTGTGAACTGCATCTGGTTCTAAAAACCATTTGTTCTCAATGCATTGCTTTTTACCAGGCACACTCTATGCAGATCCACTAAAAAAAACCAAATTGACACAACATAGGTATTCACATCACAATTAAAGGGCAAAAATCCCTATCCGAATACAGGCACAAATATGCAGATCTACTGGATTTGTTTAGTATAAAAAATTGTCTTACGATTTTTCCCACAAAGTTGAACCATTTCTATGCAAACGAAATATTCAGTCATTTTATTCTCTAGCATCTCCTATAAAAGATTAAGTTAAGAGAATAATACGTAGGACTGGCTCTGTGACATTACAGGCTAATCCCACACCTGCAGCACGGCATCTCCTATGGGGTCTGCTTCATGACCAGCTACTCCACTTCTGATCCCGCTCCCTGCCGAGGACTTGGGAACTCCGCAAGGGATGGCCTGTGTCCTCAGTTCTCTGCAGGCATCTCCAAGATCCAGAAAGAAGCTCCTGGCTCATGGGTTCTGATGAACTCAGCTCTAGCTGTTGCAGCCTTTCAAGGAGTGAACCAGCAAATGGAAGAACTCGCTCCTTCTTGCCATGCACTTGTCATAAATAAATAAATAAATAAATGAATAAATAAATAAACAAACAGGTAAATAAATAAATAAATACAATATGCCTTTCAAATAAAAATAAACAAACCCTTTAAAAAGAAATGGCAAATACGACACTGTAACAACCTAATAGGGGGTGAGGTGGAAGAAAGATGAAAAATGGGAAGAAGAAACAAAGAAGGCAAGAGAGAGAAAGGAAGGCAAAGGAAAAAATACAGAATCCAGAAGAAAGTAAATAAACATAATCTATACTTCGAAAACATGTCTTTTACTACTGAAACATGACTTTTGATTAAAAAAAAATAAGATAATTAAATTCATGTGTGTATAAGGTTTTCTCTTTTTTTGTGTTGTTTTATCTTTTGATGGAAACCACAGTAGACTACCAGCAAATTGTCGAAAAGGTCTTAAGGACATTCCAACAGCTGACCTAAGGTACATCAGTGTATGTGCTCTGTTCCTTGGATCCCAGAATGTGATCGTGGCACACAAATATCCCACAGTTCTCATTCTACTTCCTCTGTGGAATGAGCAGTAACACATAGCTTCCCTCCTTCTGTGTCAGCACTGGCAGATCCTAGAGATAGAATTACATGCTAGTCATCCTGTTATGATACAATCTTAGGCTTCAGTCACTATTCTGATGTTCAAAATTCTGATGAAAATAAATAATTTTAACAAATAAAGAGAAGGAACATTGAGTCTTAAACATGAAATATCCACTTTTAAAACTAAACAGAAACATAAAACACCTTTTGGGGCCCGGTGCGATAGTGTAGTGGTTAAAGTCCTCGTCTTGAACGCCCAGAATCCCATATGGGTTCTGGTTCTAATTCCGGCAGTCCCGCTTCCCATCCAGCTCCCTACTTATGGCCTGGGAAAGCAGTTGAGGACAGCCGAAAGCTTTGGGACCTTGCACAAATGTGGGAGATCTGGAAGAAGCCCCTGGCTCCTGGTTCCTGGCTCCTGGTTCCTGGCTCCTGGCTCCTGGCTCCTGGCTTCGGATTGGCTCAGCTCCAGCCGTTGCGGCCGCTTGGGGAGTGAATCATCAGACAAAAGATATTCCTCCCTGTCTCTCTTCCTCTCTGTATATCTGACTTTGCAATAAATATAACTCATAAAAAAACATAAAACACCTTTTTGGATACAAGATCTTTGGTTTTTAGAGATCCACTCTTTTATAGTACATAAAATTGACTGATGCTTGGTCAGTGAATAAACATAAATTGTTGGCCAATTAAAAATATTTTATGTCATGCTTGTTTATTCGTGAAAATTGGGAGAACCCAAATCCTGTTTATTGTTCAATGGCTGGGAACCTTGACTATCCACACTAGAATTATAGTCACACAGCAAGAGAGGCTCCTTCTGTAAAACTAATAACCTCACCTTCTCATCACTTTGCTTTATGGAACGACAAAATGAGAATATGACTGTCAAAAACAAATCTTCAGAGTGTGTGCATGTGTGCCTGTGTGACCAGAGAGAGAGGGAGAGAGAAACTTAATTTTTCTTCAGAATTGTGGAGAAGACTTCAATTGCTAATTGCTGTGCTCCAAATCCAACATTTCTAAAATAGCATTCTAAGGTGAGGCTTAAAAGCTTGCATTTATAACCAAATCCCAGAGGAGAAGATGCTGCTACTCTGGGTTCAACACACTGAGAACCAGGTAGACGTGGAGAACTAATATTTTTATCATTGATGGTACACAGAAATAGTACACACTATTCTAAAGAAATCACTTAGTAATTACAACTGCATATCACACAATAAGCAACCATAAATAAATTATGTATCAAGCTAAGGTTATCAAAATCTTCATATGAAGTTTTCAATGTTTGATTTTATTGTCATCATCCAAACACACCAATATTATTTTTTACTTCTAATATAGAAAAAAAGTTCATTAACTTAGAAAGTAATAATAAACCTCTGTGCTCATTTTTACCTAGAATAGATTTCAAGACTACAACCTTCCCATTAAATTATTTTCTCTTGTGCCTGGTGTGATGGTTCAGTGGCTATAAACTCACCTGGCAAGCACTGGGATTCTCTATGGGCACCAGTTTGTGTCCCTGACTGATCTACTTCCTTTCAAACTCCCTGCTTATGGCCTGTGAAAGTAGTAGAGGATGGCTCAAAGCCTTGGGACCCTGCACCCACATGGGAGACCCTGAACACCTTCTGGATTCAGATGGGTTCAGATATGGCAGCTGAAGCCACTTGGGGAATGAATCAGCAGACAAATATTTTCCTCTTTGTCTCTCCTTTTCTCTGTAAATCTACCTTTACAGCAAAAATAACTAAATGTTAAAACTATGTTTTTGTCAAACAAATAAATTTAATATTTTTTAGTCCCCTAAGGGTCTTGTTTGTATGTTGCATGTGTAGATCTTATTTGGCATGGTAATTAGTGATTTAAAATCAAACTTATTACTAAATAAAAATTATTAATAAGGTTCCCTCCATCAACATTATTGTTTTCTGTGAATTTTTTTGGTAGACAAACCAATCTGTGCTTTATTAATAAGTGAACCCATGAATTTTATTAATATCTCTAATATACATTTACTTACTTCCTTACAATTAGATTTCCACACTTCTGGCAGGGTACAGCTCCATCTTCCCACAGGGTAGCAGGGATTCTAGATCCCTGAAAACCTCCTCATGTTTTCATGCTTTCAATGAATCCATGGAAGAAAGTTGTTTTATTCAACTACTAAAATATTATTTGTGTTTTGTTTTCATTCCAAGTGAATAGTTGCATTTTCCAGAGGTTCATGATGTGTGACATCATAGCTACATAGTGAAAAGTTGAGGGCTGGCGCGAAGGCACAATTGGTTAACCCTCGAGCAGCAAGCAACTTAAGTCCTTGTGCCAATATGAGACTCAGAAGAAGCTCCTGGTTCCTGGCTTTGTCTTAGCTCAGCTCCAGTTATTGTGGCCATTTGTGGTGTGAAAATCTTTCTCTGTTTCTCTTCTCTTTGTAAATCTGCCTTTGTAATACCATAAAACTTAAAAAAAAAGAGAGAAAATTGAAAGAAGTTTACTAAGCTTTCCAAATGTAAAACAATTACACTTCTGGATTTTTACAAAGCATTTTATTTTTATTATATATGTTAGAATAAATATGTAAATAATTTATCAATTTCAATTTCTAGTGACATTCATATTTGTTGAGTATAATCAATAAACATGTGATGTTCAAGGGTATTATGGCGCCTTAAGAACAAACATTTTAAGAAATGTAGAATCCAGAAGTTGGAGTGGCCTAGTAGGGAGATAGTGGGCACCTACCTCATGGGTTGCCACTCCCACTGGAGAGCACGAAAACCAGGACAGGGGCAGGGGTGGCTAGAAAGAAAGGCACCCGCCAGTTTATGTGTGGGCTGGATAGTAGGTTGGTTGGGTTGAACTAGGCTTCAATGCCCATTGACAAGTACGAGAGCTAAATGGGGTGTGGGACAGACTGAACAAGCTTGCGGTACATACTGGCATGCATGGAACCAGGGTAAGGGGCAGGCCTGATGGGGGTTATGGGGAGTTTCCCCAACTAGGCTGCAGCTCCCACTGATTTGCGTGAGGGCCGAGTATGAAGTGGGCAGGATCGGGCTACAACACCCATTAGTTCTTGTGAAAGACAGGGCTGGAAACAGAACTGACCCAGCAATTGCAATGACCAGCATGTGCATAAGCTGATGGGGGCGACAGACTGTGCCAGACCCCGTACTAGCAAGCTCACACAAGAATCAGGTCAGGGATCATCTCAGATGAAGCTTCTTTGGAGATCCCTCCAACTGACCTGCTGATCTCAGGACCCCAACCATGAAGAGACTGTCAGCCAGTGGACTCTGAACAGGTTTCATAGTGATTGGAATGGCGAGATTGGCAGCAATTCAGACCTGCTGAACTATCAAAACTGCTTGAGCGCGCCTCACTTGGGGACCTGGGATGGGTGGGAGGTTGGGTGGGGCTTTTCCCTTTGTTTCTTCCTTGATCCCAGATACAGGGGAAAAATGATACTGGTGTGGAAACAACGGTATTACTCACTTTCTTGTAGCCCTTGACCCTTTGTACCTTAATCAACTAAGTAAGATTATTAAAAAAATAAATTAATTAAAAAAAGAAATGTAGAGATACAACCACATTGTAACTCCATGATATAAAAGCAGAATGTATCAACTTTGCCATTATGTCTCATTGAGAACTAACACATAGCCCATGCAAAAGCAGAGCAAGATAATTACTTTCTGGCAGCCAACTAATTTTATGTTCTGAAAAGAAGAGCACAAATATTTGGTGAACAGATTTAATGTCATCTTTACAATTTCCAGAAATAACAGTAATTATTCTCTTAGAAAGATATTTAAATTATATGAAAATGTGTAAACATGCATGCCTTATTCAATCTTCTTGAATTAACATAGCCTGCTTTCAAGAGGAAGAGAAGTGACTCCAGCAACCATAAACCCTTTATAAGGAATGAAAGTAATTGCAGAAATTATGGCTTTACCATAAAGACTTTTGTGTGCTGTACATTGGAAACAGCTGATATCAACAAAGTTCCTAGGAAGCCTAAGGTCAGCCAGCAATTCTAAACAAGCTATTCAACGTTTTATTTGCTTGCCTCCGGACAGGTTTTTATAATTTATTTATTTGTTTTTAATGTTATGGTAAAATCACAAACAGGTATTTTTAACTCAAATATTCAAATATAACTATAACAGGAATAAATGAAAAAATTCACCTAATTATAAAAAGGTATTTTCTATACTTTTCAAAAAGTGTTATACTAACCACATGCAGCCCTGTATAACTCCATTATGAAGACGGACATTTATTAATGTTTAGATTACTCTGTGAATGCCACTAAATAACTCTGTAGGCATAGAAATAACTTCTAATTGTATGGCCTAATACTCCTTTCTTGACACAGAGCCAGTCAACATTTTGATTAAGTTCTTAGCCATGGAAAAAGAAATCGTGTTGATTAAATTTCAGTGATGACCAAAATGTAAGATTGCATAAAGCAACTGGTGACATTATTAAAACTTGAAAATAAAATGGCAGCGTTGGCCAAACCCACATAAACCATTTTAACCAAAGTAAAATCAAGCACATACACTCAAATAATCAATTTCCTATGTGTGCTATTCAGAATGCTTGACAAAGATACTTTATATGAATAATCCTGAAGGTTTGTGTTAAAGTTATGAAGGAATGAACAATATTACTCAGTGCCAAAATAGCAAAGAATTAATGAAAAAAATTCTGTATTTGCAAATGCTAGATTTAAATCCAACTTGGTATGCTGTATTTCCAAGTTTTCTCAGAAACATCTACCATACATTGATATTTGTCAAGCAGATGACTTGTGCTCCCACCTCAGCGGAGGTCTCACAGGTGAGAGATCAAAGAACACAACAGAGTTTATCACTAAGAACACCTGTCCAGAGTATCATTGTGGATGGCTGTAGGTTTGGGGGTGGCCAAAACACTCGTGACAACCAGGTGGAAGACCACCCTTCCAGCATAGTAAGAGACAGAACGACTTCTGCTTCAATAGCGAATTTTATCCTTCCCTGGCTGGTAACTTATCCTGCTCATACGACAATCACTCTTGGGCTTCAGGTGAAGGACCTCAGTCCTCCCAGGCCATGAAAAGGTATAGCAGCAGGATTACTATGTGTCCTATAATGGCTGCACATGCTTAAGCAGAACAAAGTAAATTGCATTAACTCCATGTCAGGAAAAAATATTTCCAAATAAAGAGGCCCACAGCATGAGCTATGAGGCTTCTTTACTTCCTTCTAAGGAAATAGTTCAAGTCAAGGACATAGTCTTTGATGATCCTGAAAGATTCAAAGACTGAGAGAGGATGACTGGTCTTCCCAATAATGTCTATTTCGAGATATTTGAAGGTCTTTCCTGTGTTTCAAAAAGAATCTGCCTTTATATTGAATCAGTCAAATTCACATGACCTGACTTTATAATGGAAAGCTAAAGGAGGTACAACACAACTCGATACAATGACCAAAATTGCGGTGGGAATATGGTTACATTGCTGCTTCAATGAACCCTGTCCCTTACTAGAGTGCCAGGTTCCAGCTTGAGCTTCTCTGCACCTGATGCAGTTTCTTCTTCATGCACATCTTAAAGACAACAGTGATTGTCAACTGATTTGGTCCTTGTCACCAACATGAGATAATCAGGCTAAGTTGCTAAGTTCCGACCTAGTCCCACCCACTTGCTGCAAGCGTTTCAGGAACACACCAGCCAATGAAAGTGTCTGAATTTCTGTGTCTTTATACTTTCCCAACTAAATGAGAATAAACAAAAATTAAAATAAAAGATATCAAGCCTTCCGTAAAGACATGTTTGTGCTTCCCTGCCTTGCCTTCAGCAACACAGACACATTGTATTGTAAACTAGTCAGCATTGGTACTGGCCATGTCTTTTATACAAAATACGTATTTTGCTTTCATGGTCTGTGTTGAATACATTGTCAGGCACAAATGTCTTACAAGCTTAGAAGGGAGTTGCAGAAGCAAGCATTAAGCTTACACATAAGCCACCAGCATCTAATCAGAATATCCTGGTTTGCCAGTTTCTGTTCCTGACTTCAGCTTTCTGCCAGTACAGACCCCTAGAGGCAATATTGATTGCTCAAATAGAGGGCTCCTGTCAGCTCCACAGTGAATCTACATTAAATTCTCAGTTCCATGTCTGAATCACAATCCATGCATTTGTCTGTCTTCTCTGGGCTTTTTCCTTCAAATAAATAAAAATAGAATAAATAAATAAACAAATAATTAAATAAATAAATAAAATGTAATGATATTTGCAATATGAAGATGAACTTCAGCAATGAACTATTTTAGACCCTGTAATTGCAACTACGCCACTATCATCCAGTGACTAAAACCTGGGGAATGGTAGGAAAGAGTTTCATGCAAACAAACTATTTTTTTTAATAAAACTGTTGTTTTGCAATTTAAGAAATGAGTGTTTTGGTTTTTGAGACCTTAATTTAATTTCTCTGAGCAACCCCTGAAAAATTAGGAGAAAAATAATATGCCAAAGTATTACTATGAAAACTAATGGAAATAGTGAAAATGTGTAAAGTCTAAATTATTATTCACCCATACACATGTGTCATTTTACTAAATTCAGTATTTTAATAAAACTCAAATCAGGTACAAATTGGAGATGAGTCATCAAGGCAGTTTTATGATTGTTTCCCATTTTTCAAAAAACATGAATCACAAAATCTGAGAAACAGAAGATATTGAGTTTTCATTTTGTTTCTTTTGCAATTTCATAATGAATTTCATCATTCAATTCATGCATTTCTCTTTTTCAAAGATTTCTTCATTTCTATTTGAGAGGCAGATTTTACAGACAGAGAAAGGGAGAGACAGAGAGATCTTCCATCAGAAGGTTCATCCCCCAAATGGCCACAACAGCCATTTCTGAGCTGATCTGAGGCCAGAAGCTAGTAGCATCTTCCACGTCTCCTAGGTGGGTACAGAGGCCCAAAGACCTGAGTCATTCTCTACTATTTACCCAGGCCATTTGCTGGGAGCTAGATTGGAAGAAGAGCACCCAGGATTCAAAGCAGGACCCATATGGGATATCAGAGTCACAGGTAGAGGATTAGTGTGCTAAGTCATTGTTCCTGCCCCAATTCAAGTATTCTTGAAGAAGTGTGCCCAAGTGTACAAAAGTGTGTAAAGGAGAATGATCTATTTTCTTTTTACTTGGAGACTGGACTGTTCTTTATATGACTAGAAAGGAAAATGGGCTGTTTAATCTCACTTCTTGCAATAAGATAATTTAACAATCCCATCTTTTAATGCTTTGCATGGGATTTAAAAAAATGCCCTGCTGCTCAGACTTTTGCACACCAAGCCCACCCTTTTCTGCTTCTTTTTATTTTTTTTTCCCTTCTCTGTTCTCCATGGCTATCCTCATAGACACATTTGGTGGTGTCATATCATTTATTTCTCCTATCTCTAGCTCCTCAAAAAAAAAGTAGAGATAAAGGGTATATTCTCTACATGCTAAGAGAGTACTCTATGTCACCCAGGGTACTCATTGATAAATTAAATAAAATTTATGAAGAAATCTGGAAAATCTTTTCCCAAGATAGTTTTCCTATTTTTGAAAACTACATATTTCTATCAGAATATTTTAGGAATGCAGAAGTTAAAATATTTTCTGGATATTGGTCTTGACTTATTTCTTTCACGTAGTTAATGACGTGTCTCCTACACACACCAGTCCTTACCCTGTCCAGCACCTGAATGAGGTAGATGGGTATTTGGGCTAATTAAGTTAGAAAAAAAGACAGAACAAAAAAATCTTCTACTGAATTTATTATCTTTTTAATAATAAAATAGGATTTGGAATAAAAGGAGTGATCAGCAAAAAAAACATTAAATTATAGTAATGAAAAACATGGTGGAATAAAAGGGCTCATTTTAGATCTTTGAGAAGCCAGCATTTCTTAACCTCCACATAATGTTCCAAGCAAGGCTTCTTTTCCTATCCCTCTCCTGCTTTCTTCCTTCTTGGTCCCAATGAAACTACTCACAAACTTTCATTCATTCATACTCTAACAGCTCCTTCTTGAAGGACTGGGTCGTGAAAGGTTGTACTTGCCTTCCAGCCTTAGCTTGACCAACTGTCAACACAGACGTTGACATCTCATATTTCAGGCCTATTTTTTTCCTCCTTTTGTTTTTAAGCTCTGATTACCTGGCTTTATCAAAGTCCCAGGGTGGCTGAAGCTTAGAGGAATATCAGTTGTGGATCTGTGCACACATGAGTTGGAGAAAAATCTAAAACCATACATTCAGAGAACTCTTGCATGCTTTTCCCCAACTAACACAAAACTGTTTACTAATAAAAGTAGGATGAAGGAGAGCAAGAGATTTTTCTCCGTCCATGCTTGCACAACTTTACAGAACTTGTTCAGCTTTAATCGGGAATTTTATGCACAACTTCAAGACATGACCTTGGCCTCCAACACACAGCGCTCACTGGGCCTTGTCCTTTAAAATCAGTGAATGCTCAGCTGCACATATACATAGTAGCTGACTTTACAAAATAGATAGAAATGGCACTCCAGAGCTAAAGCTTGCCCTTTGTTTAAGGCTAAAACAGATTCATGTTACACAGTCATTTTTTTTTCTGTAAAATTTCAAAGTGCAACATTGGCTCCTTTGTCCTATATCCCCTACATTTACAATATGGTTGAAAGTCACTTGGCCCACGGAGTGAGAGAAAAGGGAGAAGTTCCAGTCCTATGAGAACTCATAAATCTGTTCCTTTGTAGATTCTATAAATCTTGTATGGATCTGATATTAAAATTGAGACATGCGTCCACTCACCATTCAAAACAGAAGTAAGCTTGGACTGAAAACTTCCTCCATCATGCACTGGAATTCTACTGTTTCTTATTTACGCAAATAGTGAAAGATGGCTAAATAAATTCTATTATTTGGATTACTGGGGAAAGTCCTCCTCGTTCACCAAGCTCAGAGTCTTACTTCCCATTTCCTGACCAAGTTTGTTTGTTTCTGTCCTGGGAAAATGTAGTGTCTGCTGAGACTTGTGCCTTAAATGCTCCATCTTGAGTTTCCTTTTATTCACACAACATTTTTGGCTCTGAAAAAAAATGCAACATAATACAGATTTAAATCTTTAAAAAAAATATCCCTTTACCGCTATTCAAATTTAATTATTGTAAGAACAGTACCACTATATTAAAATATAATCACCTTACTCCTTTTGGCTTCATGACAATGTTCGTAAAGTGCTTAATATTCATGTAACATGCTACCTCACCCTGTAATATCACTATATTTATGGAAAGGAATTGTAATCCTCTTTACTGGCTCAGGTTAATTCCAATAAAATATTAAATCCATTTTCTAATCTAAATGAGTTCATTAGGAGAGGCATGGTACTGAGAATACCAAACTCTCTACAGAGTTCAGCTTCATTACATTTTTGCACTGTGTGTTTCCAGAGCTGTTGTACTACATTTATGAGGATTTATCTCTACTGTTCCAAAAACATCCATCCTAATTCTGCTCCTTCTGTGCATGCTAATCATGAATATGTTAAGTGGAAATACTAAGCTTGTAGCCAATCTCATCCCCAGATGGGTTCAAGTTATGATTACAGAAGCAAATAAGCACTCTTTCAGCAGTGCCATTGAGAAGGAAGTGAAGGTTTGGGGCCACGAAAAATAAAAAGAAAGAGGGAGACTAACAGAGAAAAGAAGCAAGGAGGGAAGGGAGGGGAAAAGACAGCTTAGAGATAGAGTAACAATGTCATAGAAATAAAAAATAAAAATGAATTAGGCTGTTCCTTATTTCTCAGAGGGAGTATCAAAGAATTTATAAATAGATCTGTTCAAAAGAACTTTAAATATAAGGACTTAGATCATTAGATTTAACTACATTAAGTCTCCAAAAGTCCATTCTCAAGTTGAACTTTACATTATTCAGTCATTACATCAAGCAAGGTTATACTCCACTAAGTCTTTCACTTGAAAGAAATAATGAAACTTCTAGAAAAAAAAAAAGCCATGATGCAAGTCTAGATTGTTGTAAGTGAATAATTCAAACAATTACATGAAACGCGACTGTATGCTTATGGAATATATATACATATAATATAACATATGATTACATAGCTATATATAATTTTGTTCACTTCATGGGTAAAAATGTATAGGAAAATTTGTTCATATTTTACATAGGACAAACTCACAAAGAATCTTTGAGTGACTTCTCGTGTGTATTACAATAACAATATATTGGTAAAAATGTTTTAAGGTGCATTGCAGGTATTCAGTTAGAAAAAGAAGACTGTTAAGATGTAATATAATGATGAATAAAGAGGAAACGATTGCCGAGTGCTGGAGACTAAAGCTAAGTAAATCCAGCAATAAATTGTCGGTAAAATACAATCCAGCAGCCACTGGTTGTCACTGTTGTACCACAAAACAGCAACTGCAGATACATTCTTTCAAAAGGTTTCCAGACCAGAATTTGAAAAGCTTTGACTATTTGCATTATCACAAAAGCAAAGTACAAAAACCTATAGCAATGCTAACATTACAATCCAACCTATGCTAAAAGTACAAGGAAACGAACCTTGCACATTCCAGACTACAATTAGATCTCTTGATTTGGGAGTTTGCCTCCCACCTCAAAAAAAAAAAATTCATTTGAATCACAGTGTGATATGAAATAAAGATATGATAATATTCTTAAACAAATACATTTTTAAATATTCAAATGCAATATCTGCTAGATCTATACATTACAACACATATTTTTTTGATGTTTAATCAAAATGTTATGTGAATACCCAGTCTGTATAATTGATTAATTAGAGGCATTATTTAAATGAAGTATTTTCTAATGATTGACTCTGTAACATTTCCACCAGTAGATGAGTAGACAGCCTTGACATAATCTTCCCTTTTCCCAAATCTGATTAAAGCTGGCAAGACAAGAAATCAATGAGATCCTGAATATAAAATCCAAAGATATTCTGCCTTACTTGAAATTAATTAAGACCTGTGATGCAGGAAGGAGTCCCAAATCAATAAACATCAATGATGGCGATGCTAAAGGTAGGAAGGAGAGTGGCAAAAATTTACGTTGGTATTTGTGACTAAGATGATTATCTTCTTATTGAAATAAAAGATTGAAACTAGACTACTTCTGTTTGAGGAACATGCACATACAAATATCAAAAGTCAAGAACAAGGCCTAGTATGGTAGCCTAGTGGCTAAAGTCCTTGTCTTGAACACACCGGGATCCCATAAGGGCACTGGTTCTAATCCCAGTAGCCCAGCTTCCCATCCAGCTTGTGGCCCAGGAAAGCAGTCGAGGATGAGATGGGATCCTGGAGGAAGTTCCTGGATCCTAACTTTGGATCGGCGCAGCACCAGCCGTTGTGGTTACTTGAACAGAAGATCTTCCTCTCTATCTCTCCTCCTCACTGTATACCTTACTTTACAATTAAAAAAAAAAGTCAAGAACAATCACTAGGCTTCTGAAAAAAACTAAAAAAATTGAAAAATGACTCAAACATCAAGGTGTAGCATTTTTTAAATAGCTACAATGAAAATTAGGGGAAGGCGAGTATATAAATCTACCAATAGTATTTTGTGTACAAACATACTTATCATTTGTACATACATAGCTGAATATGAGTATACTTCATGTGTCATTTCTCAAGATAAAGCATTGTTTTTCAAGGTCATCCATTCTTGCTTTGCTTTTAGGATTTTGTTTCTTTCTTTCTTTTATTCTCTTTTTCTTTCTTTTTGGTTCCTTTACCTTAGCTTCAGATATATATACTATAATCCAGAAAGAAAAATTTAAAACATACAATCAGGAAACAAGAAATAAATAACAATTGTTATATGATTAGGTAACAAATATCTGTCACATTTTAATATTTTTCCTATTATATTTTCTTTAAGATGCAAATATTTGGGGGCCCAGAGTGATCCCCTATGACTAAGTACTCGCATCGCATGCACTGGGATCCCATATGGGCACCAATTCATGTCGCAACTGCTTCACCTCCCATCCAGCTCCGTGCTGGTGGTCTGGGAAAGCAGTAGAGGATAGCGCAAAGCCTTGGGACCCTGCACCAATGTGAAAAGCCTGGAAGAAGCTCCTGGCTCCTGGCTTGGATCAGCTCAGCTCTGGTTGTTGTTGCCACTTGGGGAATGACTCAGCAGACAAAAAATCTTTCTCTTTGTATCTCCTTCTGTATTTCCAATAAAAACAAATAAATCTTTTAAAAAATGATGAAAAGATTAGGACCTTCATCCATCCTGTGTAGTAGGCTAAACTTTTATCTGTGGGACCAGCACCTCATTTGGGTGGCCAATCAGAGCACAACTCGTCTACTTCTGATCCAGCTATTTTGCTTATGACCTGGGAAAGCAACAGAGGATGGTTCAAGCCCTTGGGCCCCAAAACTAACACGGGAGGCCTGGAAGAAGTCCTGGCTCTTAGAATCAGATCAGCTCAGTTCTGGACATTGTGGTCATTTGGGGAGTTAAGCAGAGAGTGAAAAATCTTTTTCTGCCTGTCCTCTCTCTCTGTACAATCTTCCTTTTAAATAAAAATGAACCCTTAACGAAAAGATGCTAGTATTTCAATGAAAATTTTTTTTTTTGCTTACTATGGCAAATGGGAATAACTTGTTTCTCTTGAAAAAGACTATCACAATGACAAAATCGATTTCTCAGGAAATATATTTAGGTCTAAAAAACTAAAACATTCAAACAAGGCAAATCTATCTTGATATCTATTCATACGAACTCCCCACAATGTGCTATTTAAATCAAATCTTTTTTTTTATTTTATCTCTTTAATGGGTGGAAGAGAAGTTATAAGATTAATAGAGATGCTGTACAAAATTGTAATTTCTTTATACCTTGCTATGGAACCAGAGTCTCCCTAGGGAGCCTTAAAATACAAATTTCCAAAAACTTGATATGGTTTGAAGTGTCGTACTGCGATAGTTACACTTCTGCTTAATGGAGAACATGTATGTGAAATTATAAACTGTATAATTCTATCATTTTCTTGATGGATCAAAACACTAAAGAATAATCACAATATGTTATACAGAGAATAATGATTATTTAATTTAATTGAGAGCCTGGCATGCAAGACAGCATTGCTTCTTTACTTTGTAATACAATAATGCATTTATAGCAAGTCATTTCACAAACCACACACATATCAGCACAAATTCAAGAAAGATACATTTTGAAAATATAGAAGGGATTCTCACTAAATATGTGCTCGAAGGCCAAAGGGACAAAAAACATTAACAACAAAATCCTTATTTCTCTCATCCTTTGACTTTCATCAAAAGCTTCTATACTTTTGTCCTGCTAGGTGAATTTTTAGCTGGGTATCCTCACATTAGTCAACAGGTTGAGGTGAGTTTCTTCATGTTTAGTTTTTTTGCATTTCCTGCATGCTCAGCTCAGCTTCACTCATGCAGTAAGTACAGAGCAAGCGTTTGGCAAATTAGGAAACTAAGAGCACCCTGCATACATGCATACATGCCAGGCCACGGACACATTCTTTAAACGTGTAAGGAATAATTTTGTAAATTAAATAACCTTTGATTCAGCACTTAAGGTAATATCATTTATTATCCAAAGATGCTCTGGTGCTAAACGCTTTCTGTAGCCTCTGAAAGAGGTCTCGTGACTAAAAATATTGCCTTAAGCAAAAAAACAAAAAAGACAAATCAAATGCTAGGAAGGAAGGCAGCAAGGTGCAGCATAAACGTTCCATTGAGATTTAAGGCTGTGGCAATTTCTCATTTGCCCCGCTTGAAGCTTCCTGCTAGTAGCTGAAGCCAGGGACAATCTTGGTCTTCCGCGTAAAGACTGGAACTCAAAATGTTTCTTAGGAAGAAGCTGAAGTTGCTAGTGGAGCCAGTTTATGAACCCACGAACTTTGACATGGGAAATGGGAGTCCAAATGACCATGTAATCACTAAGCCAAAAGACTGCCTAAAATAATCTGTTATGACGAGCGTCTTAACAGCAACAACAACGACACTGACTAATTCTAATAATTGAAACTTAAAATACAAGTAATAATTTATTGAGTTCCATTCATTATCACACCATTCAATTCAAATGTTTTAGGTATCTGACTTGCTGTGAACCCACATGTTTATGACTAAAATATGAACAAGTCATCACCAATTAATATTAGACAAGGCAACGTGCTGAATAGATAAAACAGGATTGATATGTGTGCAGAGCAGTGTTGATGGAGAAGAGAGTAAAAGTGAAATTACAAAATTTAACCGTCACCAAGGGTAGCCCATTGAACAAAGCAGGCCCATCTGCCTCTGATCTGCCTCTAATAATCGACAATCACTCAAATATATCAGGATTTTACCAAATTTTGTCAAACATCTTGCTTCTGAACTAACTTGTTTCCCTTAGGGTTACCGGAATAGAGTATGTCACCAGCAAATCTCGGCAGGTTCTTTCCTTAGCTTAGGGTTGAAATAAAAAGCTGAGAATCAGATGCAGAGAGAAGTTTTATTTTCAAAGTGAAAAAGTGAACCTGAGAAGGAAGGGCAAAGAGCCTCTCGGGAGGGATCCAGGAGATGGGGTGTCTCCTGAAAGGAGAGAGGGAGGGACACAGGGTTCTGGGAAGTGTGTTTTGTTTTTAAATTTTGTGACAGGTGTCCCTCTATTGGCTGAACCTGAAGAAGACCTTTCCCATGGCTGCTGTCTAGTTAATTAGGAAATGACTGGGTAATTCCTATGCAACCCACTTACAACTGTAATTTTCCTGGCCAACTGTTGAGGGACAAAAGTGGCCTTCCCAACAAATGGTCTTCCCTTCTCACTGAAGTATCTAGTTTCTCTGGATTTAAATGCTATCTTGTTTGCCAATACTAAAAATATATGCAAATGCGGGATAGTGAAATGGTGGTCTAGGGAGCAGCGCCTTACATGACTCTCCCCAAGAACCAGGAAAAAGATTTTGGCAAGCATGGACAGTGTGAGAATATTTGATACATACTTACACTGTGGCCATACATTTTGCCTCTGTATCACTAGTAAAATTCCCAGAGCAATATAGCCATGGAAAGTAACTCTGTGCAGTAAAAATGCCTGGGTCCCAAGAAACTATCTACGAAAAAGCAAAAATGTCCAAAGGAACAAGTGATGGCCACTTCCTTGGTTTTTTGTTTTGTTTTGTTTTGTTTGTTCCCATGGTTGGTTGGTTGGTTGTTTTTATTTTTGTTTGTTTGTTTGGGACTCAGAGTGGCAGAGGAAAACGGCACAGGGAGTTTTATCCACTGGTGCATTTCCCAAATGCCCCTGAAGATCTGGCTCTCTAAGGACAGAGCTGCAAGTGGGAAACATGATACATGTCTCTCACATGAGATACAGAAGCGTCATTGCTGGAACCTGACTGCTGCTTTCTTGCAGCCATACTGACACAAAAGTGGAGTCCAGAATTGTGAATCTGACTCAGGCACTGTGACAGTGGACATGGGCATCTTAATTGGTAGGCTGTGTGTCCACTTAGGAAAATATTATTGTAAATAGTCTTTTACTACCATTCTTGACTGACGCAGAGGAGGGTCTTCAGTGCTAAAATAATCAGACAGTATGACCCAGAGAAAAGCCTTTTGGTAAGTGGCAACCTGGTGGAAATTTACTGTCTTGCTCATCATGCACATTTAAAAAAAATGACATATTTAAATTACTGTTTGAAGAAGAGTGTATATTTCTAAATTTACTTAAATATTTAAGTTCAAATTACATTGCACTTGTTAAGAAAATATATCAAGAATGCCTTCAATCTAATAACATAGATTGCCTATACATTATCATAATGATGACTCCATTTGCTCCAGTGTTATTTTCTATGCAATGATTTATGGATTCATAGCAAGGAGAACTACTGTGTATATTGAGACTCTTCTTCCTCTCAGCTACTATGGAACAGGAGAAAGAGAGAGAGAGAGAGAAGAAGAAAAGAGAGCAGGAAAAAAAATAAAGCTCTGTCATTGTTCTTATCTCAACACTGCCAAATAGACAAACTTGAAATATCTAAGGTTTTCATCCTTCTCCGAAATGGTTTTCAGCTTAAAGGCGTTTGACCTGGAGTGAGGTTATATTTCAGCCAGTATAGCGAATGGTATCTAGAGAGGCCAGTCAGCAGAAGCTTAGCAGAAAAATGTAAGTGAAAGTTCAAGTGCATGGGAGCTGAGAAAGCTGGCAGAGGGCAAATTGGCTTGAATATCAAAGCTAAGTTCTGTCAAAATGGCAAAAGCTATTTCCAAAACAAGGCCTCCCAGGAAAGCATTAATTGGGAAAGCTCAAACAATAGTTGACCTATCTGACTAATGGTCATCTTCAAAAGCTTTGAGATACTTCTTTGCCATGTCAGATTCAGACATCTTTAATAAGAGTAAAGGGATGTGTGGCCAGGGGTGCTGTTATATTGTGGCATCCTAGAAACCTCAATGAAAATAATTTGGTTTAGAAGCCAAGATTTTGATGAAGAATCTAGTAGAATACCACCATATGAGTAAAATTTCTAAGGAAATTTGTTCCAGAATATCTAGCCAGCATACACATTTTAAAGATCATACTCCCTATTGTGTGAAGAAATAATAACATCTGGTAATACAGAATATCTACAACTCAAAGATTGCCACAATGTTAATCAAGACGTGATTGTATGTGAGTCACTGCTCGCTGTTTACAGAAATGCTGGCAAAGAAACTATCTAATACAACTTTTTTTTTCCTTAAATTGAACAAAATCATCTGTGTGGACTTCACATAAGCATTGTCCACTGGGCCACTGGGCAGCAATTTTCAGTCTATTTCTATAAATTGAGCTTCCCAGAGCCCTTGAATGTTTCCCCTTCTAGATTGCTAAGCTGTTCAGTAGATAGGACTAATGTTCACCTTTAACTACCTTCCTACACAATCGGCCCAGATAAATTGAGCAGTACACCACATTTTTATTAGTCAACTATACTCCCACCAGCAGAGCAAGAGGGAGTATGTTTCAGATTTAGTGGGAGACAGAGGAAAATAGTTTTAAAAATAAGATGGTTATCTGTTTCTAGGTTTAGAACAGCTGGAGATTTAAACTGCCCCACTTCCTGATCCACAGTTGCTTTCATGATTCTCTGAGAGTGTTGGAGGAGGTTGTTCAGGAATAAGTGAGCAGGTGTTCTTACTCTTTCGTAAGCTTATGCTTAAACTGACTCAACAGCAATCAACGAATGAATGCCTTGCTGAGAACAGTGTTGGGAACTAACATGTATCAGAAATGCTACATAGATGTCAAGAGTGCTGTAATCTCCTGTTGCCTGCATGCTTGGTTAGGAATGGTAGTCCAAGTATCTCTGACAAAATGGCTAGGATGAAACTATTCCGTCTTTCCCTCTGAAATTTTTCATTGCTATCGCGAAATAACAACAAGCCAATTTATCAGTCATGTCAATACATAAAAACAAATCACTGACTCCTGGATGTAGGTTTAGATCTTTTATCCATTTGGATTTGATCTTCATGTGTGGTGAGAGATGTGGGTCTATCTTTTTGTTTCTGCAGGCTATCAACCAGTTGTTCCAACAGCATTTATTGAATAGACCTTCCCATTTGCCTGGTTTGTCGTTTGTCTTTTTGTCAAAGATTATTTGGCTGTATTTGTGTGGGTTCCCATCTGGTGTTTCTATTCTGCTCCATTGATCTTCTTCTCTGTTTTTTTGCCAGTACCAGGCTGTTTTGATAACCACTGCCCTATTGTATGTCCAGAGGTCTGGGACTGTGATTCCCCCTGCTAACTTCCTATTCTTGAGAATGGTTCTAGCTATTCATGGTTTTTTATGTTTCCAGATGAACCTTTGAATCATTGTTTCCAGATCTGTGAAGAATGTTTTGGGCAATTTGATTGGGATTGCGTTGAATGTATATATTGCTTTTGGCAGTATGGACATTTTAATGATATTGATTTTACCTATCCAGGAGCATGGATGTTATCCCATCTTTCGAGATCTTGTTCAATTTCTTTTTTAAGCAGTTTGTAGTTTTCTTCAAATAGGTATCCTACATTTTTGGTTAGGTTTATTCCCAGATATTTCATACTTTTCTCAGTTATTTTGAACGGTATGTTGCTGGTTAGGTCTTTTTCCATCTTTGGGCTATTTGCATACACTATGGCTCAAAATCAACATACTGTATGATCCAGCAATAGCACTCCTAGGAATATACCCAAAACACCTGTTTTATGAGAAGCCAACATGCACCCCTATGCTCATAGCAGCACAATCAGTAATTGCAAAAACATGGAAGCAACCGAAATGCCCATCAGCAGAAGACTGGATAAGAAAGCTATGGTTCATCTACTCCATGGAATACTACTCAGCTATTAAACAAAACAAAATGCAGTTCTTTGTGGCCAAATGGGCCAAACTGGAAACCATGATGCTAAGGGAAATGAGCCAATCCCAAAAGGTCAGATACCACATGTTTGCCTTAATTTAAGATGATATGATATTATGTAAAACGTGTTATTTTATATATATTATGTTATATGTTGTGTATAAACTAAAACTGAATTGACAATGAGTTGATCACAGAAGATGGTTAAGAAATTGCAATTGTTTGTAACATACTAGTTACTCAATACTTTAACTATTAGTTACACAACGAAGCTAATTGTTGCTGAGGGTACGTTGGAGCCTTTAATTGATCAGGTTGATAATCTGATGGTTCTGCCCTCGGACCGGACAGGGTCTCCCCAGGAAGCTGAGGAACTAGATTGGACTATAAGATGTTGGACTCTATGTTTAGTTTATGCTTACAAAGAGGGACTCTCAACTGTACTTGATCAGTGGATATGCAACAAGGTGGAATATTCCACATGGGGGGAGGGCGGGGGAGGGGTGGGGTGATTCCCAGTTCCAACGAAACTGTATCACATAATACAATGTAATCAATAAAAAAAAAAAAAAACAAATCACTGACTCCCATCACAAATATTCCTTTTTAAAAGATATATTTAATTGTATTTGACAGGCAGATTTTAACAGAGAGGACAGAGAGTGAAAGTATTTCACCTGCTGATTCACTCCCCAGATGGTTGCGATGGGCTGTTTTGAGCTCACCTATAGCTCAAAGCCTGGAGCTTCTTCCAGGTCCTCCACATGCGTTCAGAAGCCTAAGGACTTGGGCCATCCTCTGCTGCTGCTTTCCCAGGCCATATGCAGAGAGTTGGATGGGAACTTGATTATCCAAGGCACAAAACTGCAGTTATATGGAATGCCAGGGCCATAGGGTGGAGGATACGTCTGCTACATGTATCTGTCCTTCCTTCAGACATATTCTCAACATTAATTAGCATAGGCCTCAGGGGAAATCAGGGAGAAAGCAGCCATGAATTCTTTCTAAAAACTTTCAAGTCATGGAAATAACATGTACAATTTTTAATTAATTTGGAGTTTTCACATTTATCTGCCTGTAGAAAAGGAGTACAGTTTGGTTGCAATGGGCTACTGTAATCCTAAATCAATCTGTACCCACTATTAAAGAAATTAACTCATGACTAAGTCTTCTTTCATAGTGGAAATACTGGTAAATTAGGAAAACAAACTCAATAACTTGCAATGATGTGTAGGAAGAGCAACAATGCTTTATAGGAAGAGAAAAAGTATTTGAGGATTGCAAGTACATCAACAATCTTTAAATTCTTGATTGGACTGGTCCTCTTTGGGTCATCAAAGACTTTTTCCCTGTTTTGTGTTTTTATTATTGTTTCCTTTGTGACCTTGTTTACGATCAGTACTTCTCTCAGAGATTTAGATCATATGTTCCTAAATAAAAACACCGCACATGACTTTTCCCACACTAGTGATCAACTCTAGATAGCAGTGTGGTGGCCTTGGGACAAACCCTTCACACTTCCTTAGTTTTTTCCTTGGCAAGAACCCTAAAATCAACTGTTTTATACTGAATATACAAAAAGCATATTTCAGTGATAGAAATATATATTTTCTTTCATAGTAGAGACATCGTTTGGCAATAAAATGGTTTGTCTGTTGTTACTACCTATGTCTAGTTTTATTTATTCTGAAATATTTTCTTTCATCCAACAATGAATCCTCTTTAGTTCAATGTAATATTTGTACTTAGAGATATTAAGTTTAAATTGTTGATTGTTCATTCACTTCCAAACCTCTTGAATCTAAGACACAAAACTCTCTGCTAGCTATGTCCATATGGTTACAGATGTATCCTTTATGGTTTTCACAGAGAAATGTAAGCTTTTGAACAACATTTCCTGAGAAAAGTTGTCAGAAATGACTGAGTTTTCCCATAAAACAGATTGAGATAAGCTAATCACTTGGTTCATAATAATACTCCATTCACCTCCTTCAAAGTAGAACGTTCAGCCACTTCTGAGCAACCTACACCCTGTAACACTTCTAGCTCAAGCTGACTTACAGATGGCCTAAATGTTTAAGATTGCAGTGCATGTCACTACATATGTATGTATTTATCCATTGGTGTACATTTTTTAAGAGCTAACGACTTCTTAATAATATTGGCAAACTCAAATTTACATATCCTAACACCAAAAATGTATCAATATTTGAACTAGTGAGTCCTTTGTTCAGTGCAATCTACTCCTATGAACTAAGGAAAAGCTCTGTCAATGAGGATAACGGAAGACAGTCTTGTGTGCATACAACTGGCGTTGTGAAAACTCAAGCTCTATTCCTTATATAAAATCTGGAATATGAATTTTCAAAATACAAAAGTAACATAAAAGGCTATGTTTGTGCTCATTTCTTTCTTCCTGACAGGCTATCCCTACCTGCATAAAATTAATAAACTATCACTAATGAAATGCTTACTCTAGGTTGGGCACATAGCCATGTCTTAAAATGAATTAGTCATTCATTCTCACAAAAGCCCTTGGGAGTAGTTAAATATTGTTTCCATATTATATTTTAAAAATTGAATCCTAGGAAGTGGAGAAACTTCACCTAGGCTAGACAGAAAGTAAGTGGAGTGGAGATTCCAACCCAAGTTATCTGACTGCAGAAAATGTGTTGTTTCCTCCCCTGGGTATTGCTGCACTCTGTCCTTACCTAGCCTCAAGCCAGAGACAAGATTTACCATTGCAGATGACATTGAGATAGGAGATTAAATCCATTTTTCCCTCTAAACTTGGTATTTCTAAGTGGGTGCTGTTAGCATCAAGCAGAAATATTTTTCCATTCTCTCTTCACAACTCGCCAGTCCCAATGCTGGGACATTTTCCTGGATTCTGTGAGAAGGAATAACATATTCTTAAATGTTCTAAATTTCTCACTGCTATTATGTTCCTGAAGGTATAAATCAAATCTTTTTTCCAATGTTTTGTTTGCAATACTTCTTCTATTTGAAACCCCAGATCTGCTTTTAACCTGGAGCTTAACCATACATCTTTTCTTTTTTCTTTAATTTGAGGAGAGAAAGGGGGAGAGACAGACAAACTAAGCTGTCATTCATTGGTTCACTCTTCAAACACTGGAAAATAGGTGGCTGACCCTGGATGAACCAAGAGTAAGAATGTTCTTCCATATCTCCTGTTTCGAGAACAGGGACCCCAGCTATCTGAGCCATTCACTGCTTTCCCCAAGGGTGCACACTAGTAGAAAGATGAAATAAGAACTGGAGCTGACATTAAAATGCAATTATTCCAAATATGGGATGCCAGTCTCCCACCCAATTTTTTCATTGTTAGGCCATGTCTCTGTCCCTATGTTCTCACTTTAAATCCATTACAAAAAAAAAAAAAAAAAAAGTCTGCTGTTTTTCTAATACTCCTGTTGAAATTCAGTAGAATATAGATCCCCATTCAATGCTATTTTTATAATAGTAATTATTAATCTGAGTCTTTATTTAAGTAAAATTGGTCCCAATCTTTTTTATCCCTATTTACTAACTTTCATGCAGAATTTGCTTGAACAAAACAGATCACATATTCTGCAATATTTCTTTTTCTTTTCTCCTTTGATAGGAAAGGATAAATAAAACTCTTTTTGCTTCTCTCATTTGTTTTCTTCTCCTTTGCATGCATTCCTTTTATTAACATGCAGGCCCAAGTACGTTTCAGAAATAAATGATAAGAAAAATGTAAATTCTGCAATCAGCATAAGGCCTAGAGCAGCACATATGATTTCTGACTAATTAAATAGATAAATTAAATATTACATTTATTGTAATTATTGATAGCAAAATATTTTATAACAAAACAAGAATAAAATATACTATTCAGTTAGCAAGACAATAGTAATTGTAAGCTAGATGCAAGAGAGAAGCAATTTACCCACCCAAAACGGGAAGTTTCTACTCTCATCAAAATTATTCTTCTTATATAAAAAAAAGTAGTCCTGATTTAGACAATCAATGCAGCACTATCACGAAGTTCCATTTTTCACAAAGCAAAGACTTCAAGATTCATATATTGGCATTGTCAAGAATCTCAAGCTGCGGAAAAATATTTATATAGGAAGAGCAACTATAACCTTGGGTAGACTCTCTAGGTGCCACTTTTAAATCAAAATGAATCCAGTGTTACCTTTGAGGAAATTTCTTGATTTTATATCACCAGCATCCCCAAGGGCAGGGGTAGAAGCTCAATAAATACTTGTTGAATTGGCTCTCAGCATTCTGAGAAAAGAAACTCTTTGGGGAATTGATGTTTCCCTTCTCAATTTTTCACAGTTCTTCCTTCTTCAATGAGAATGAAAAGGAGAAAGCACATCATTTGTAATAATTTCTGTCAACTTCCCCAGATTTTCTTAAGTTGTAACATTCCATGAGTGGTTCAGTTACTAATTCTTATTCCGTTGCACTTAGTAATAGAAAAAAATGAATACCAATTAAAAATAATAGAAAAAGCAAAAAGCCTGAAAATAAATACTTGGAAAGATAGGAAATCTGAAGAGGAAAAATCACAAGTTTTCCTGTCATGTAACATGACAACGTAGTTTAGTGTCTGAATAAACACATGCAAATCCCTACGCCTGAAAATTATGTTTTGGTTACATAAGATATTTAGACCTAGGTTCTTATCTTTGGTACTTTTAAAATATCAGGACTGCTTAGTCAATATCAATATTTTAAGAACCATTTTCCAGAAAAGTGTTTCCTTGCAAGACTGCAATTTGAAATAGACTGGGTTTTGTTTTGTTGGTTGGTTGGTTTGTTGTGCTAAGTGAAGTAGCAAAATTTAATAAAAAACCACAATGAAGATAGTATACATGGCCAGCCAGGTGGGCCTCTCCGGAAAGGGCTGAAACCCAAGTCAGCATTCTTACTAGGATTTTTTGGATGTGGGTGCAGGTCCTGTTTTTATCCCCCATATGCTTTTTGCAGTATTTCTGGTGGAGGGCTTTCTCCAAGATTTTCCTAATCTGAAGCCAGGGAGAGGGACGAAACCAGTCCAACCATGCTATTGCATAACAGCAAGTACTTTTGTTGTTTGCTTTGTTGTTCCATCACACAGAAACTTCCATTTTCCTTTTGTCCCTCACATACTCATAGGCTCATTTCTGCCTAGCTACCTCAACAAATGCCCCTCAAAAGAATTAACCAGAATCTTAAAACAGATAACGTGGGTGATGACCCATTTTTTCTACTTTCTTACATGCTGACATACAGGTATAGAGCTGCTTATGAGAATAATCGGATTATCTGTCCTCCAGTTTGGTGAGGTGGGCTGGAAGATTATTATTTTGCATGGTCCAGAGAACTGCTAGTGTCATTTGAAAAGAGGCTGTTTAATACCATCTATAGCTGGATAGCTTGTTCCATGTGAACACATTAAAGACACATGTTCCAAAGAGAAGCTGCAAGAAGATGAATGCTATAGGACCAAGAGGCGACAGCTGAGATTTTAATGACCTGATGTTAGACCAACATTCCAGCCTTCTTCATCACTTTCATGTGATATTTGGATTGACAAAATTCTTGTCAGTGTTTACAATCAGATTCTGTAAGTGTCTGATTTTTTTCCTCTTAGATTTTTTTTTTATTCTTAAAGGAAACGTGACAAAAACTTGGAATGTGTTTTCTGTTGAGACTGTTATTTTATTCTCAATAGTTTTTTCTGTACAATTTGGAATAAATACAACTTCAAAAATTTTTCAGATGTATCCTGATTTCCTTTCTTTTGACAAATGTGGAAACTATTTGTATAGATACGTGAGCTATATATTACTTGCCTGTGTAAAAACAGAATTTGCATTTTCAGGATATCAGTCAGTAAATTGAAAAATGTCATCATTACTACAACTTGAATAGTTTTTCTATTAAATATGGGAGTTAAGTCCCCAAATTCTTATGCAGATGGTAGAAGATGGGGAAGTATAAAATAATTACATTGTTGTAGGCGCTGTCTAGTGGGAGATGTTCAGGTCACTAGAAAGTACCTTCAGAAAACAGTGCTTACAAGAAGATTGTTAAGGAGTTCTGCATTTGGTCCTAACTTCTCTGTCAGTCCTGGCTCACCATGTGATCTCTCCCCAAAACACACTGCTGTTGCTATTGGGCCACACAGCAGAGGCAAGCTTTCAGTCTCCAAAACCATGAGGTCTCTATACTTCTCGCTGTTTCATAGATTATCTCACTTATTTCATTTTGCTTCCAGAAAGCATTTTCTCCAGCATCAACAATTTTAGTTAAAAAAAAAAAAAAAACTCAGCTGCTGACTCATGTGATGCTTAGGAAACTAAGCAGATAATTACCCATTTTTCTTTATACATTTACTAATACTTAAATTACTTATGGGATCAAAATGTTTGCTCTTCTACTGCTTAATAAAAAGCAATGTAAGTTGATTATATAGTGTGATGATTTTTGCATGACAAATGAACTGTGCTTTCAATTTATCTCATTGCTTTCCAAACTGCTGAAGTCCCCATGGGATTAGTTGGTCTATTTGTGTCTAGTTGCAACACTAGAATTTACTAGAATAGCAACATTTTTCCCTCTTGGCCATAGTTTGCTACAGGAAACTATTAAATTTCATACCTCCACGATCACTCATTTGACATGCATAGTTTATTTTCAATCAGCCAAAGAGATGTCAAAGTGCATAATCGTGAGTCAACCCTTCATCTGAGGGAACAAAGCACACCTATCTATACAGAACCAGGATGCGGGCAAATGCTTTTTCAATTTGGATGTAGTCATTTGATATTTATCAAGTCTTCACTATGCAGAATGCTTAGATGATCTTTGCCCTATATGAAATAGCAATATTTCATAATGTTGATTTGCAAATACCAACTGGTAAAAGTCCAAATAACGCAGCGGATAATGCATAACCTTGGGCCATCATGATAAGTTATTTTTCACCAGGTCAATAATGGTAACTTTCACACTTTTTTGACTATTTATAGAGGATCACATCTGCATAAGCAGCTGAAAGGAATGCTCTGAAATGTGTGGTTGGGAAGATAGGAAGAAACCCAAGCCCTTCTAGGGGTGATTAGAGATTTTTTTTTTAATTTAAGCCAGATCTGTGAACTATCAAAACCCTGCAGCACTTACATATGATTGCAATTAATAAAGTTAGTCATCATGAGGAAAGCTTAGAAATATGCACAATAGAAGGATTATTTTTGCATTTTTCTCACTCATAAAATAGGAGAAACATGTTGGATTCGAAGAAATGAACATTACCTCATTTAAAAGTCATTTCTATTAAAGTCCTAAATCTTTCACTAGATTTTACCATACCTGGATGACATATTCTTGGTTATACTGCCCTTCATTTTGTGTTGACTCTGAATTCATCTTTTTAGCACTTCCAAAGCACCCTGATATTGGGGAGAGTTTCCACAGAGTTAAAAAGGCAACTGCTCTTAAAATAAGATTTCACGAATTAATGGCGGTATTCATTTGATTTATATACTATTCTTTTGCTATTATGTAAGTGTGGTACAGTTCCCACAAACAGATCAACTTTAAATGAACTTTTACAGCACTATGTTGAAAACTGGCTCCAGTAAGTGTCAGACATTAAAGAAAAATAGCCACATCTATTGACAGCCTATACGTCTGGTCATATTTATTAACACAATTGCTCTTCCTCTATGACTTTAGCAGAAAGTCTTCACTCACCCTAATCCTCATAGCGGCAGAGCCACATCCTGTCGAAGGTGGTATATCTAACACTGAGTGGCAGTCAAACAGTAAGGGCAAAATATAGTGCTAGCACATGGCCAGATATATGTCTAAGTTGCTTCTCTCCTAATGTGGCATGCACATACTTATTGTGTCATTGGCTTTTCAGTTATTAAATATAATCTACAATGGATCCATTTTACAAGATTTTGGGGGTTATATGTAGTATGCCACACCCTGTTCTAGACATTTGGAATACCTGAGTGAAGCAAACACTCCTACCCCAGTGGAATTTATGCATTTCGTAGAATTAAAGGTCTGTCTTTTGTCTCTGATTGTCTTCTCCATTGTCTTCCAAAGTTTCCTATTTTTTGAAGCCCAAGTTGTCTGTGAAAATAAATGCTTTGATGGAGGAGCCTGGACAACTCCTCTGGCAGGACACAGTCCCTGCAGGTAAGTGCAAGAAACACAATAAGAAACAGCCCAGAACAGGCTATGGAAATTATCCTACTGGCATACACATGGCATGGATTGGGGGCAGACCAGGCTGAACCAGTTCAGATCAACCGGTGGTGAGTCCGAGCGCCAGAACAGAGTGCGGGTCGAGCCAGATTCGGTTGCGACACATACTAGTACACATTAAGGAATGCCAAGGTGAGATGAGCAGTACCAGATGTGGTTGCAGCGCCCAAACAGCACATGTGATAATCAGGGGGAGGAGGCAAAGCCGACAGGGGAATGTGGGCTCCCCTGCTGGACAACTACTTCCATTGGAAAGCGTGAGTCGGGATGGGGGCAGATCAGACTAGGCAGGGCTATAACACCTGTGGGCCGCATGTGAGCTAGATAAGGGAAGGGCCACGGTGGGCTGAGTGTTCCGACTGGTGCAAGCAAAAACTAGAGTGGGTGAGGGTTGGTTGGGTTAGCTGCAGCACTAGCTGGCAGAGGCTGACACTGGGAGCTAATTCTGTGAAGTCAAATGCCAGAACTACCTGGAGAGTGTGTAATCTGGGAGTGGGTGTGGCCTAGAAGGGAAATAGTGGGCACCTCCCTTGGGGCTACCACTCTCACTGGACAGCGTGAACACCAGGACAGGGGCAGGGGTGGCTGGACAGAAGGGCACCAGCCAGTAGGTGTATGGGCTGGATGGTAGGTTGGTTGGGTTGAGCTGGGTTTCAATGACATGTGCGAGAGCTAAATGGGATATGGGACAGACTGAATAAGCATGCGGTGCATACTGGCAAGCATGGGAACCAGCGTAGGGGATAGAATTGGTGGGGGTTATGGGGAGTCGCCCCAACTAGGCTGCAGCTCCAACTGGTTTGCGTGAGGACCGAGTATGAAGTGGGCAGGATCGGGCTGGACTACAACACCCGTTGGTTCACGAGGAAGACATGGCTGCCAACAGAACGAACCCAGCAATCCCAACGACCAGCATGTGCGCAAGCTGATTGGTGTGGTGGACGGTGTTGGACTGTGTACTAGCAAACTTGCGCAAGAATCAGCCCTGGGATCATCTCAGATGAAGTTTCTTTGGAGATCCCTCCAACTGAACTGCTGATCTTAGAACCCCAACCATGAAGAAACTGTCAGCCAGTTGACTCTGAATAGGTTTCATAGCTATTGGAACTGAGAAATTGGCAGCAATCCAGACTGATGAACTATCAAAACTGTTTGAGAAGGACCCTCGGAGCGCGCCTCCCGTTGGGGATATGGGATGGGTGGGAGGCTGGGTGGGGCTTTTCCCTTTGTTTCTCCCCTGATCCCAGATACAGGGAAAAATGATAATATTAGTGTGGAAACAATGGTATTACCCACTTTCACCCTGTAGCCCTTGACACTTTGTACCCTAATAAACTAAGTAAGATTAAAAAAAACAACAACAACAAAAAAAAAAAGAAAATAAATGCTTTACTGACATTCTCATCTTGTTTTTAGTTCACATATGTGTGCTATTTCATGTTTTCAGTTAGATTATACATTTCATGGAAATGGATAATATATCTTAGTGTCAAGTCCAATGTTCTGTTTTTAATTAAGCATGGTGGTAATATGATCAACTCAGACACTATTAATGTAAAGCTATGGCTGATGCTTTGGATGAAGTTTCCTTCTAAACACTTTGAAACAGAGAATAATCAGCTAGAAAATCACTGGCTTTTGTTGTTAGCAATAGTGTCTGAAAAAAATGAGTGTAAAATATTCACATGGTTAGACAAAAGCAGGGATAGGATTTCCTTTGCAGGTGTGCTATCTGCCTCAAGCATGGGAAGTGCTGGAACTGAGAGGGACTTTCATAGTTACAGCTAATTGAAGCAGATTCACTTTGGAGCTCATAGTTAATTATTTTCAATATAGATTTGTGTTATTAAATGTAGTCTGTCAGTTGGCAACAGAAAGTACAATTGGGGAATGAGTAGTTCAGTCTGGAATAAAGGGAACTGAGCCATGTACTATATCACCCACAGTGCTACCAAGATTCACTAATTCCACTCTAGAAGTTTGTCTCCACCTTAATTGTGAATATGTTTTCCTGGTAAAACTTAGCAGTCCCTTTGCTGTTACTATCCTCACAGACACAGTTGAGATTATTCTCTTCCCATTTTATCTCTTCAGAAACCATTTGCTCTCTGCTGGCACGTGTGATAGCCATGCAGTTTATGTAGGGATCACTCAGTTCCCCACTGTCACAGCTCCGAGCCTCTGCACCATGTCTCTCTCGTCACAGCAGTGGTATTTGTTCATTTTATGTTGAACCTGGGTATTAAGAGACATCCATGGGTTGGTTGAGAGGTATATATGGTTTTATCTCTCCCTGTTATATAATAAAAAATTGTAATTCCTGCTGGTGTCAGGGCCTATTATTCCTGAGAACATTGCGATTTCTTTCCTCTTGGACTCTTGTTGCAAGAAATCAAAAACACCTGGTGACATATATACCTACAAATTGAACTAGACTTCAGAAACAATCTTCCTGTCCTAATCAACATTCCCAAATTTCTAGAACCTAATGTGGTAGAACTAGAAAGTGCAAATTCTCCAATTATATCATTGGGAATGATATTTAGGTGGGGCCGTGCTTATTTAAATCCCTGATTATCTGGATTCTCCTTTTTGAGCACATGTATTTCCTGATAACACGTGTCCCATCCATCCTGACATGGTAGCTACTTTCACCAGGACCCTCCTTTGTTTTATCAAAGCCGTAGTCTTTGCTTGCTGTAATAGTACTAACGGATGTTGCTTCCTTTGTTGGGAATAAAGTGACTTGAACTGCCCATGGTTGCAGCAGGACTGGCTACATAATATGTTATCCCTCTGAAAAATTAAAATTTTGTATTCCCAAAGGTCACATGTTCACAAAATTAATCAGACTACAGGCAGGAATAATAAATCCGTAATAAAATATGAGAAGGAAAAAAAAAAACCCTGTGTTTTCAGCAAAAATATTTGATGTGGTAAAATGGCTCCAGAGTGACTGTTTGCTAAAACGAGTGGTGCAGTGTGTGATTCAGCAGTGGTCTCTTTTACCATGACTGGATGTTCAACAATGCCCTGGGCCCAAGCAAAATTTGCATCCCTGTAACCATGGCTATTCCGTTTAAATACCTAGTATTGTAGAACTATGTTGGCCAATGATAGATGCTATTTGAAAACAACTAGCTGGATCACTTTTACTATTTAGTTATTTTCTTCTTCTTCCATGATACATATTCTGTGTAAGTAGTTACTCCATCAAATAAAATCATATAAAAATTCCCATGTATCTGTCATATGCTAATTCCTCAGATCTTTTTTACCACATCACTTATCTTGCAGGTTACTAATGTGAAGTCTAAGTTATTCAAAACGTTCCATGCTTTGGTGCATATTTTTGTTGAACAAATTCTCTTTCAACTCATAGTCAACTAGGAGTCCTACATCACAAAGCTCTGATAATTTAGAGAATCTACAGTCACAGGCAGCATTTAGAGTGATTCATAATTTGGACTCAAGACAAAAACGTAGCTGCTTTAGCTTACCGATCTCTATTTTCTTTTGCCATCAGTTGGTCACAGGTTATCCCTATAGGGACACAGTGCAAGTTATGAAATAGCAAATATATAACATTGATGAGTGACATGAAGTTCTAGGTCACTGATTCATCATCAGTGGCTTCTGATCCTCAATGAGCTACATCTTGAGTGTGTGACTCTGGGTTAACCAGAAGAAACAGAACAAAAGGAGATAGATGATACATACATAGATAGATAGTTGATTGAATGATTGATTCTGGGAATTGCTTCACACAATTATGGAGGCAAAGAAAATCTGCAATTTGCCTTCTGCAATCCAGAGAACCAGCAAAAACTGTGGTATACTTTAGCTCAAAGTCCTGCATTAAATTCAAAAGACTGAAAACCATGATCAGCAATGTCTAGGAATAAGAAACCATACATGTCTTTATCAATTGCAACGAAACTGCATGCCACCTGTCTTGTACTTTAAACTGTATGATTCACATTAATGCTTGAGACAGATATTTTCTTTTTTTAAGATTTATTTATTTTTATTGGAAAGTCAGGTATACAGAGAGGAGGAGAGACAGAGAGGAAGATCTTCCATCCGATGGTTCACTCCCTAAGCGGCCGCAAAGACTGGACTGAGCCAATCCAAAGCCAGGAGCCAGGAATTTCCTTCCAAGTCTCCCATGCTGGTGCAGGACCCCAAAGCTTTGGGCCATCCTTGACTGCTTTCCTAGGCCACAAGTAGGTAGCTGGATGGGGAGCTGGGCTGCCAGGATTAGAACCGGCGCCCATATGGTATCCTGGAGTGTGCAAGGCGAAGACTTTAACCACTGCGCTATTGCGCCGGGCTCCAGATATTTTCTAAATTCAAGCTAATACAAATGATAATTTCTCCTTAAAGCATATTCAAACCCACATCCTTGAAATCACATTTTACAAGTCTATGAATATCCTTTAACTCAATCAAGTGGAGGTACAAAATTAAGCATTACATTTTGAGTATACTGGTTCCTTCTTATAAGGGGATACTGCTAGAACTAGTCAATTCCTATGTCTTGCTCAGTCTGAATAAAATTGACTTTTAAATTCATTCTAATTATTTTTATTTGCAGGATCCCTCAGTTTCCCATGTGTAAGAACTTTGTCTCTGTCAGAGTTAGAAAGCATGCTAGAGGTTATTCTTTAACACGATACATAATTTTTCACACACATCCCAGAAGTTCCCTAGGGGTGGTATAGTTTTTGTTGCTATTCAGCTGTAAGAGCTTGCTATTTACTCAGCTGAGTAACACTGCCCAGTACAGAAATGTCTAATATCATAAGGAGTCAGGAATTTATGGCCAAAGCAAAAATATTGCTTGTACCATGATCCATATCAAATGCAGAGCTCTTCTCTGAATTCCTTCAATTCTTGGAGGTTTTTCATGTTATTTCTATTGGAAAATTTTCATGTTAAATCTATTGGAAAAGTGTTTCTAAGCGTAGACTTTATACAAGGTGTTGCATTTTATTGTATTGATGGGAGGTATATTAGAAACAATAATTTGTCCTTTACTTTACAGAAAATGCCCCCAATGTGTCCAAAGCACTGATGTGACAGGTCTCTAAATATAGTTAGGCTCCATCTCCCAATTTATGAAGTGGCATGCTATAGAAATGTATTTAGTGCACTTGCAACTTGTTGTTCATATGGTCTAATTGCATGTATAGTCAAAACAGTGAAACAGAGCAATGTATAATGGAGACCAAGATTTAGTCCTGGTCTTCATGAAACAATCAGTTAGTACAGAAGACAATTGTATTACCAAAAAACCTCAATGAAATGCTACCAGGTAAATATAGCATAGCTGAACCAATGTTGGCAAGGATTTTATGGCTTAGGGATACGAAACTTAGCCCTACAAAGAGAACAACACTTAATCTAAAACATGGAAAGCAAATGGATGCTAAAGAGGCTGTGTACAGGGTGTGATTAGATTTGTAGTTAAGCAGGAAGCAGCATTTTAATTAAAATATTACAACTAACAAAAAGGCTTACATGTAAGGGAGAATTAGACAAACAACCCCCAGTACAATCCAAGTCTATTGTTATAAGCAAATTTTTGATATTTTGTAGGTCTTCATTCCCAGTGTCTTAGAATACTATGAGTAAAAGTAGTAAAAGCTGAATAAAGAAAACATTTACATTGATATCAGGGACATAAGTAGAAACTTTCATCTTCTAAATGCTCAACATTTAAAACTGATGAGCAAATTTCTTGATTCTATAAGGAAGAATATTCTATTTCATCATGACTTTCTCTAATATTTATAATAAGCAGGTTTTCTTCCTAACTTACAAGGGATATTTTACAAAACCAATTGAAGACTGCTATGATACTGTATGTCTATTATAAGTTGCCTTGAGGAGAAAATCCATAGGACATAAAATAGCAATATTGTGTGCTGAAGGAATATGATAATAAAAAGTAATATCAAAGGCTGAACACTGACATGTTTATCAGTTTATAAGTGGGTTATATTGCTTTTATGACACAGTTTTACTTCTGTGATCTATCAGTTTAAGAATAGCTTTAGGTTCGATCTGGCAGTCTAATGGCTAAAATCCTCGCCAAGCACACATGGGATCCCACATGGGCACCAGTTCTAGTCCTGGTGACTCCAGTTCCCATCTCCCTGCTTGTGGCCTGCCAAAGCGGTCAAGGATTGCACAGGCCTGCACCTGCACAGGAGACCTGAAAGAGGCTCCGGGGCACAGCTCCGGCCATTGCTGCCACTTGGGGAGTGCATCATTGGATGGAAGATCATCCTCTCTATCTCTCCTCCTTTCTGTATAATAATTAAAACAAATAAAAATTAAATTAAATTAAAATAAATAAAAAATAACAGAATAGGCTTCAAAGAAACTTGTAGTTAATGCTCTGAACAAAGATAAAAGGATCACATTGTTTTACACATATACATTACTAGCGTACTTGATACTTGGTTGGAGAACTCTCTCCTGGCTTGTCACAATACAACAAAATGTGAATGGATTATGTTGTTCACCAAATGTTTTCAGTGTTTGAAGCTTATTATTTTATTTGTTGAATATGACAGCCAGTGTTCATAAAGGAAAACTTAATATGTAATATTTGTGTCGTTAGCAACCATACAGAATAGTTCATGGTAAAAAAATATTTATAGCAGGTATAATGCCTTAAATTTTCCTTTTGTGTAGGTGCTTGGGTTCCAAAGAAATGGAAAGAATGTTGCAGCAGTGGTGATATGAACAGCATTGAACAATGTTGTTTTATATGCAATGATGATGCATAACACAGAAGCCAAAATGAGTCAGACGAAGAGTATATCAAGTCCATTTTTCTCGTTTTGACTCAGAGGTTTTTTGCTAAAAATCACAAGCCAGACTTAGTGGCAAGCTTCAGAAAACTTGCACAGCTCTGATAAGAAAGGACATCGCTCATAAATATTCATTAAAAATTACCTTTTCGGGATCATGAATTTTTCAAGCAGACACTGATTTGACCTCTATGAGGAACAAAATCCAGCCCAAAGTGGAGTGTCTCCTATTTCTGACAAAAAAAAAAAAGTGAAAAATTGGTTTTCCCAGCGAAGCAGCTACTTTGTACACTGTGTGAGGTCCGAGGTCAGTTACCTCTGTGCTCCCCACACTCGAGCATTAATATTCATTCGAATTACAATCTTTAAATTCTAAAGTCCTGTTCATACTTCTTTGAAAAATTGATTGTAAGGCAGGCCAGGGTTTGCATTTTAACTAATTCTTAAAGTAACTTCATCTAACTTACTGGTTGCTAAAAAATATATGAACTCAGTAATTTTCTTTAAAAAAAAAAATGTATCTGCCTGTTTTGAATTTTTGTGCCCTGTCACTAAGAATAAAAGCCACATTTTCCTTGGCATTTATCTGCAGAGTGGGTGAATGGATGGAAACATAACATTTATGTCTATCAGACAGCTATTGTTAGTATTTTCCCTTCACATAGTTCCTTACACATCACATATACACAGAAAGAACTTTGTATTATTTTAGGTTTTTTTTTAACTTGTTTGTTTCATTGTGATTTCCACAATGTCTCAGTGGGATAATCAGCATTACTGCCTCAATTGTTTAAATAAAGGAACTGATAAGTATGATATAAATTATGATAGCTAATAACTTTCAAGTCTAATTTCCCAATCAGAATGGCTTTAAAATTCCTTACCCCAAGTCCTGGTTTGACTTTAGTTCTTACAAATTTGAATTTGATCTAGGATTTCTGTGTAGACAATCTTGAAAAGTATCAAAAAAATAATCATAATAGCCCCTTAAACATCATAGCTTAAATAGTATTAAAGTCATTTGTATTTTTTCCTATGCAGTAACTATGTGTTACTACACTGGATTCTAATCTTAAATCCTTTCTGTTCTGGTTATGTGGCTTGGACAGACTTTAATCTTTCTCTGTATTGCCATTCATACTATAAAAAGAGGAGCCAGGACTGGCACCATGGCCTAGAGGCTGAAGTCCTCACCTTGGACTCCCTGGGATCCCATTTGGGTGCCGGTTCTAATCCCGGCAGCTCCACTTCCCATCCAGCTTCCTGCTTGAGGCCTGGGAAAGCAGTCGAGGACGGCCCAAAACCTTGGGACCCTGCACTTGTGTGGGAGACCTGGAGAAAATCCCCGGCTCCTGGCTTCGGATCGGTGCAGACCGGCCGTTGTGGTCACTTGAGGAGTGACTCATCGGACGAAAGATCTTCCTCTCTGTCTCTCCTCCTCTATATATAAAAATAAAATTAAAATAAAATTAAAATAATTTTATTTCCAATAAAAATAACTCTTTAAAAATGATAAAAATAAAAATAAAAAGAGGAACCTAGTTGAGAGGATTCACAAGTCAGTATGGAGATTGCTAAAGCAACTGAAAATTGATCAACCATATGACGCAGCTATCCCACTCTTGGGAATATATCCAGAGAGTGAAATTTACATTTGAAAAAGTCATCCACAAACCTGCATTTGTAACAGTGCAATCAACAATAGTGAGGACATAGAAACAATCCAGATGCCCATTGAAAGATGAATGAATAAAGAAACGGTGGTATTTCTACTCCATAGAATATCATTTTGCCATTACAAAGAATGAAATTCTACCATTTGCAACAAAATGCTCCAACTGGATACCATTAGGCTAAGTGAAATAAGCCAGTAACAAAAGCACAAATATCATATGTTCTGTCTGATAAAAGGCAACCTCCATGCAAAATATAAAATAGATCTATAGTCAAGCATGTTTGTCCATATAATCTCATAGATGACCTGTGAAATGGAGACTAGCATTGTTGGAAGTGAAGCTATGTTGCAGCATGCATCTCTACTTTCTAACAAAATAATAACTCCCAATGAAACTTTTAACTGTATCTTGGCGATAGGATGTTACCATTGTCTATGCCTACAGTGCTATGATATACTAAGCACCAGAATGTTACATTTGTGACTACTGCTGAAGGATTACACAAAGTAATAATATGGGGAAAACTGTTTAGGCAGGGAACTGTGGGGTGGAGGGGAGAACCCACTGCCTATGGAACTGTATCACTACTACTACTAATAATAAATACAGTGGGAAAAAGTACTGAAGGGGACTTTAGAAAGTTCATAGAAATACAGATTTTAAAGAATATGTTTTTTCCACACTCCCACTGTTGAGTATGAGAGCCAGGACTGGGGTTGGACCAGGCTGGACAAGAAAGCACTACTCACCAGCTGTGTAGGCTTTGTCTGTAGGCAGTGAGGAGTGAGCTAAGGCACAGTACCTGTGGGTGTGTAGGAGAACCAGCCAGGTTGGGACATGGAGTACACTGGGTTAAACTGCAGCATATGGCAGCATGTACGAAAACTGGGGTGGGAGGGGAGGTGAGAGCTGGCCAGGAGAGGGTTCTTGAGGGTCACCCTGACTAGGCTAGAGCACCTGATGGTATACATGAAGACTGGGTCTTTGGTGGGCTGGGCTGGGCCAGGCAGCAGTACTTCTTGGTTTGTTTGATAGATGGGGCTAGGGGAGCAACTGCCTAGGCAGATGTGGCCGTGGCTGGTATGATTGACTGACCTAACTTGACCCTGCACTGGCTGGCACACAAAAGCCAAATCTGGTGTTGTCCCACTTGAGATTTCTTGGGGAACTCTGTAGTTAGATTGACAGATTAAAATGCTGGCCACAGGGAAATCTACAAACTATGTGGTCTGAGTATAAAGTGTACATATCCGATTTGGGCCTCTTTAGTTCCTGATCCCCACGCAGTCAAAGAACATGGCAGTCAGCTCATCAAGGTCAGTGACGGACATCCAGTGCCTCAGTGGATAATGGAAAGCAGAGCAGGATCAAATTGCTGGCCAAGCTTTGTGGCAAGTGTATGGGTGCATGGAGCCACTGAGGTGGATGTTGTCGACCAATAAGCTTTGAAAAGATTTTCTCAACCTAGAGCAATGAGAATGACATGTCAGAACTATCAAATCCACCTAAGTAACACCCTTCAAACATGTTTCCCCACGACAGGAATGTGCAGTATCATCAAATGACTGTCCTCCATACTCGCCGGAACTGATGTAGTTTGACAGTAAGGCATGACCCTCTCTCCTCCTGAAAAAATTTGAAACATCCCAGTCACCTTCCTGCATAACTAGACCCTCCCCACTTTAATCTGAGGCCCATATGGACATGAACTATATAAACAATATTTAAAAATAAAATATTAAAATCTAAAAACTTGTAAAAATTTCCAAAAAATGCTCATATTTTAGTTTCCCCTTTTCCTTATCAAATTCATGTTAATTGGAGTTTTTCTTTACATGTATATATGTAGGTTTTAATAAAAGTGAGATGATGGTTAAAAAAATAAGATTTTCCATTAAGTTCTTAAAGACTCACTTATGAGACTTAGTACACAGTCAAATAATATAAATTTCCTGGGATACAGTCTCAAAAGGAAATAAATGGTAGCATCAAATTGCAACTCTCTTCCATTTCCCCTGGAGGAAAATGGCTTTAAGAAAATTGCAGAAGACAATAGAGTAATTCCAAAAAGGTGGATTGGGTTAGGAGCAGTGCTATTGTAAGTGTCTTCTCTTTTTGTATTCGAAATGCAATCCATACAACCTCCATACTGATGTACATGAAGAGATCAGTTGAAGATGGAACATACATATTGCTTCAATGAACACAGTGATTTATGAGTTCAGATTCTGTTGCTACATGTTGTCAGCATTTCCTTCCTTCTCAAACTCTTACACAAAGGGACAGAGCTTATCCATCTTGGAAGCAAAAATGAATGGCCCCAATTTGCTTTTCTCAGAGTCAACCAGAGTGCATAATGAGAAACAAAATTTATAAAGGGAATGCTCAAGGCCAGTCTGGAGTTCACTCAGCTATCAGTTAAATTTTAGTTGCAGATCAATAATGAACATTATTCATTTTTAAAAAAAAAAATATTAACACTTTAAATTCTCAGGGCCATAGCAAGTGAATGATAATTACTACAACACAATTCTCATCAATTCTCACATTAATGTAACATTAATAAAATGAGAGAATTCACTGCCTTTCATAGCCAAAAATGTAAGTTATTCTTTCTTTCTTCCTCTCTTCCATTTCTTTTCTTTCCTTCCTTCTGTTTTTTTCTTCTTTTTCTATTTTTAAAATTTTTTAAAGATGTGTTTAATTTTATTGGAAAGTCAAATATACAGAGAGGAGGAGGAGAGACAGAGAGGAAGATCTTCCTTCCAAAGATTAATTCCTGAAGTGGCCGCAATGGCTGGAGCTGAGCCAATCCAAAGCCAGGAGCCAGGAGCCTCTCCTGGGTCTCTCGTACAGGTTGCAGGACCCCAAAGCTTTGGGCCAACCTTGACTGCTTTCCTAGGCCACAAGTAGGGAGCTGGATGGGAAGTATGGCTGCTGAGATTAGAACTGGAGCCCTTATGGGATCCCGGCACATGCGAAGCGAAGACTTTAGCCGCTAGGTTGCTGTGCTGGGCCCAATTTCTTTAATTTTTTAGATAAATATTTTTAATTTATAGTCGATGCTTAATGTTCCAGTAAAAGAGCCCCACAAGTAAAAAGACCATAATTCTCAAGGAATGTAATCAGGGGATAAAACAAAAATATGTAAAGATATCCATTTTACTTTTCATTTAGACACAGTAAATTTTCAAATAATCATAGATGATTAAACCAACAGTAGTGTATTCTTAATCACTGGTTTGCTGAAGATAGAAAAATAATTTGACAAAACTACATGTACAACAATATTGCACACTGCAATTTCTTATTCATTGTATCTTTAAAATTTGTTTTTCTTTTTTAATTTTGCCTTTCACATATAAAAAACATGTAGGATTTGTCTTTGCCCATCTTATTTTATTCAACATGATGTCTTCCAATTGCATCCATTTTGATGCAAATGATGGAATTTCATTTTTAAGATACCTGAATAATGAGCTTATGGCTCTGTGTATTTGTGTGTGCGTCACATTTTTCCACCCACTCATCTGATGATGGACATTTTGGTTCACTGCATTTGACTATCAGGAACAATGCTGCCAGAAACATGGTGGTGCGTGAACCACTGACACAACATGTTCACTTCTTTTTACCACATATCCAGAAGTGGGATTGCAGGATCATATGGCAGAACAGGTCCATTTGTATAAATACATATATTTTTAAGATTTTTTTTTCATGTTAAGTCAGATATACAAAGAGGAGGAGAGACAGAGAGGAAGACTGTTGTCCACTGATTTACTTTCCAAGCAGCTACAATGACTGGAGCTGAGCCAATCCAAAACCAGGAGCCTGGAGCCTCTTCCAGGTCCCCCATGGGAGTGAAGAGTACCAAGGCTTTGGGCTGCCTCTACTGCCCTCCCAGGCCACAAGCAGGGAGCTGGATGAGAAGCTGGGCTGCCAGGATTAGAACCTAAACCCATATGTGATCTCAGCGCATTTGTTATACTGTTTTCCACAGAGCCTGCACTAATTTACAATCTTCCCGATGGTAGTAAGAACTTCTCTTTCTCCACATCCTTGCATTCTTCTGGATAACACCCGTTCTCACAGGTGTGAAGTAGTGTCTCATTATGTGATTGATTTGTACTTTCAACGATGGCCAGTTGTGTTGAATCTTTTTAAAATATAATTATTGGCTATTTGAATTTCTACTTTGCGAGACTATTGAAGATCTTATCCATTCACTCTCTCAACTGGTAGATTATTTCACTGATAAATTTTGTTAAATCGTTGGTATATTCTGTAGGTGAATCTCTTTGGATAGATAGCTTGCAAATATTTTTTCCCATATTGATCTTCTCTTCACTGTGTGGAAACTTCCGAATTTGCCATAATTCTATTTCTTTAGTTTTGTTTGTTTTATGTACATTAGGATTGTACTCAAGAAATTGTGACTTATACCAATGACTTGAAGCGGTTCTGCTACATTTTCTTCCAACAGCAATACAGTTTCAAGTCTTATATGAAGGCTGTTTTAACAACTACTGTTTTTTTGTTATATGATAGATTTAAAAATATGGTATCTGCCTCTAGAAAGAAAAAGTTAGCATTGTATTCCTATATTATTTGTGTCTATACAAATGCATTTTTCTTTTTAATTTCTTCAAATTTTAATTCACTTTTTGATCACAGGCTGAATTCATCACTAACAATGATATTCAACAAGTAAAATATAGGAAGATATAGCTTTATAATTTTGAGGCATACTCATTGTACATTTAATTTACAGAGGATTTTTTTGTCGAAAAGAGATATTGAATCTTATGAAATGCTTTATATGTATCTGTTGAAATGAATTTATGCATTTTCCTCCTTCTACTGGCGTGATTGACAGTAATTTGTGAATGTTAAACCACCCATGCATGTCTTGAATAAATCATACTTAATGTTGATGTATGCTCCTTTGGCTGTGGCTTTGAATTCGAATTGTATTTGGAGAATTTCTGCATTTTTGTTTACCAGCGATATAGATCTATTATTTTCCTTTAAAACCTTGTCTTTGTTTAATTTTAGTTATTATTGTGATGATGACCCAGTGAAGAGTTTCTCAGACTTCCATAAATGTTCACCATTTTGGAATAGTTTGAACAATACTGAAGTTGATTCCTCTTTGTTTTATGGAATTCTGCAGCAAAGCCATTAGGTCTTTGAAAAGTTTTAATTTCTCTTTCCATCCTAAAGCTTGACATGGATCTTTGTGGATTTTCTGGGTCTTTCAGCTTTAGTCTTGATAGGTTACATGTATACTGGAATTTACACATTTTGTGGAGGCTTTCCACTTTGTTAGCATACAGTTGCTCATAGTGGCTTCTTACATGCCTTTGTATATCAGTAGTGTTGGTGACAATGTTGTTTTTCATTTCTAATTTTCTTTATTTGAGGGTTTTTGTTTTCTTTGTTAGTCTGGCTAGAGGTGTTTTATTTTGTTTACTTGCTTCTTGTTTTGTTTATAAGTTTCAATTTTACTTATTTATGCTCTAATCTTTCCTTCTTGCCTCCTGCTGGTTGGAGGTTTGGTTTTTCTGGTTTTTCTAAGTGTTCAACCTGTGTTGCTGAATTATTTAAATGGGCCATTTCTCTTGTTTAATATAAACATATGGCACTATAAACTTGCCTCTTAAAGCTGCTTTTCTTATAATCACAGGATTTTGATGCATTTGGGGGGCTTTTTGGTAAAGATGCATTCATTTTTACTGGAAAGTCAGGTATACACACAGGAAGAGAGACAGAGAGGAAGCTCTTTGCTCCATTGACTCACTCCCCAAGTGGCTGCAAGAGTCTGAGCTGAGCTAATCAGTGGCAAGGAGCATCTTCTCAGTCTATCACACTGGTGCAGGGTCCCAAGGCTTTGAACCATCCTCAACTGCTTTTCCAGGTCACAGCTGGGACACGAACCAGCACTCATATGGGATCCTGACTTGTGTAAGGCGAAGACTTTAGCCACTAGGCTACTATGCTGGGCCCCCTATGTTGTGTTTTCAATTTTGTTTATTTAAGAAAGGATATTGGTTTTCTTCTTAATTTCTTCAATATCTCATTAATTATTAGGCAGCATGCTGTTTAACTTCCAGGTATTTTTAAGTGTCCTAGTGCACTTACTAACTTTAATATTTATTCGTTTGCAGACTGGTAAAATCTTTGATATAATTTAATCATGTTAAATTTACTGAGATTTAATTTGCACCTGGGCATATATTCTGTCTTAGAAAATGTCCTAGGTCTTTTTTTCCTGGCACAGCAAGTAAAGCCAATGCCTTTGGTTCTAGCACCCCATACTGACAGGCTCAATTCTCCACTGTCAGATGTCCAATCCAGCTTCTTGCTAGTGACCTAGGAAAAGAAGAGATTGATGATCCAAGTTTTTTGGGCCCCTGTCTCCATGTGGGAGACCTGGAAGAAGCTCCTGGATCCTGTTTGCACAACAGTTTGTTCAACTCTGCTGAGGTGCTGTCTGGATGATCCGTCCACTGCTGAATGTGGAATGGTCAATTGCTCCCATATTGTATTGTATTGTATTGTATTGTATTGTATTGTATTGTATTGTATTGTATTGTAGTGCAGTGCAGTGTATTGAGTCTGTCTTTCCCTTTAGATACAGTAGCAATTGCCATATATGCCCAGATGATTTGAATTGAGTGCTTATATGTTTGTTATTGTTATATCTTATTGAACTAAACCTTTCAGAACAAATGCCATTCTTTATCTCTCTTTACAGTCTTTGTTTTAATGATTCTTTTATCTGATAGTAATGTAACTACTACTGTTTATTACTGTAAACAGCTGTTACTGTTTCCATTTGTCTTGTATACCTTTCTAGCACTTCAGTTTAAGTCTATGCATGTCTTTATTTGTGAAGTAAGTTGCTTGTAGGCAGCACAAAATGAGCTTATGTTTTTTTTTTTAAAGCATTCAGCCAATCCAAAAATTTTGACTGAAAAATTTAATCCATTTTCATTCAAGGTGAGTATTGCTGGATTACAACTGCCACCTATCATTATTGTTGATTGGTCACTGATTACACCTGCAGTGTTAGTGAATTTGATAGTGTCACCTATTTCCATGTTTACTTTTATAATATGACTTCTTTTAGAACCCCCATAGGGGTAAGCTGATGTAGGTGAATTATCTCAATTTTTGGGTATCTTGGGAATAACCTTTTTAGTGTAAAAAGAATCAACATTCAGTTAAGACTGATTTTTAACTGCACATCCTATATTTCACCTGTTAAATCTCTCATAAAATCAAATTAACCCAAAGAATCTCTTGTATGAAAAATATATAAGTGTTTGCTCATTATCTTAACACCCTCCTGATATCTATACAATGGTGCTTGTTCTAAACTTTTTGAGTTATGCCATCAATAGAGACCTACTATAGACCTACTATGCTTTTGTTTAGGTAGGCTCACATATTGCTAGATCATTTTATTTTATTATTTTTTAAGATTTATTTATTTTTATTACAAAGCCAGATATACAGAGAGGAGGAGAGACAGAGAGGAAGATCTTCCATCCCATGATTCACTCCTCAAGTGACCGCAACGGCCGGTGCTGTGCTGATCCGAAGCCAGGAACCTGGAACCTCTTCCAGGTCTCCCACACGGTTGCAGGGTCCCAAAGCCTTGGGCTGTCTTCGACTGCTTTCCCAGGCCACAAGCAGGGAGCTGGATGGGAAGTGGAACTGCTGGGATTAGAACCGGCGCCCATATGGGATCCCGACGTGTTCAAGGCGAGGACTTTAGCCGCTAGGCCACGCCGCCGGGCCCACATATTGCTAGATTAGGTTTTACCTATACCAACTAAGTATTATTTCTAAGTAGTCCAGTAGACTCACAAGGATTAATCAGAGTCTAGTTGGAGGCTCTAATCCATCCTCCCAGCAAATTCATTATGTTCTGCTTCTCTTTTAGCAGTCAAAGACATGGCTAGTGTGATGCCATTGGATATCAAATGAAGACAAGGTAGCTTGGTGAAAAATACATCATGCTCATCAATTGTGTTAAATGGGAAGTCTTTTCCTTTTGCTGGTCATCTAAAAATGGAGATTTTTGTAATTTCCATAATGAAATTTGACCTGTTGTAAGAGATAATATTTTGTGTAGTTTCTTGCTTCTAGGAAAAGCATTATGGAAAAACAAACGAGGAGGATGCAGAAAGGGACAGTGAAGTGAGGGCAGAAAAGACATAGGACATGAGAGCTTTCTAGTTCTCCAATCAGACCCAATAAAGAAAACACAATGACCTTTCATCCATACAAATGTCTCAAAATGTTAGTGAATAGATTACCAAAAATAAAACTAGGACCTCAGTGACTGTGAAGTACCGGTCTATCAATTCAACCACTCCGAGAGAAAATACTGAAAATAAAAGCTGCCTTTGTTGAACGTGTACAGACTATTTCTTCCCACTATTCCCTACATAGTACAGTGTAACAACTAATTACATAGCATTTGCTTCGCATTATAAGTAGCTAGTCTACCTCCCCATCTCTTGACTAAGAACAAATGTTGCAAGTAATCCAGAGATGACTGGAAACATTCCATAAAATATACATAAACTATTTGAAAATACCACACCATGTCATGCAAAGGACTTAAACATCTCAGGATTTTTCATGGGGGTAAATGGTACAAATCCCAACAGTTATAAAGAGCTGTCAATATGTATGTAACACTCAACATCTTAAATATGAGAAGACAAATATGCCGGACACAAACTCAACTGAATAAGAGAAGGCAGGGCTAAAAATTACTTTTCCATGGGATAGCCAGTAAAAAATGTATTCCTTTGGTTAAAGTAACACATTTGCTGCTTAAGAACAGTTAAACTTACTCTCTATCAAACAAACAGATCCTAAGATTTCAAACAAGTATTCAGACAACTTTTGTAACAAGACACCTCATGCTTGAAGATAATTGCCCTGTCATGCCTCAGCTCTCAGCACAGGGTTGTTGGCTGCGTCATTCTGCATACATCATCATGGCTCTATTTTCTCAAATGCTACAAGTCTACTTTTAATATTAAAAGCAATATTTCACAATGTTAAAGTTCTATTATCTTTTTTGTTTTTACATGGCCCTTAAAATTAGTTTCTGACAGATACAAATCCATACACACAGAATGGAATAGTGAGCTGATGTGTTTGGAGTAAGAAAGCAGTCAGAACAGCAGACTTTTATTATGTCTTACATTTGATTGCTTATGCACGACAGTACATTTAAGCTGAGTTTCAGCAAGGCAGTTGCCAGAGATTCAAAGCTTGGCAGATAGAACAGTCTTTTACGAAATAAAGAATGGACAGGCACCCACATCAGCTTACAAGTTATTCTTTATGAGCAACAGAATTGCTTTTTGCCCATTTCAAACAGAACCCTAAATGTGCCCAGCACAGCTAGAGAAAGCAAAAGAAAAGGGAGTTTAATATTCCAGTTCAGCTCACTGGAAACAGCCAGCACACACACACACACGCGCGCAACCTAAAATGACAAGCAGTGTGCTACAGAGAAGCATGACTTGTCTGCTTTAAACAGAGAATAATGGTCTTAAGTTTTGAGCAGAACTGAAGGGTTCAATTAGTATTCATGGGCTCTGAATTGTTTTACTTCGGAAACGCAGTTAGCATGGAATGTTCATCAAAATCAATGCATGAAGCTATGGGAAAAAATATACAGCTAGTTTTCTGTATTAGTAAAGAACTTTCACAATTTATAACACTTCAAAATTTGTAGCCATAATTTACACAAATCTGCATTACAAAATAGAACTACGAAACAAAAGATTTGAAAATGAATACATTTAGGAATCTGAAAGATAAACACATAAATACATACAAATACAAATGCCTACTATAACTGTTTTGTTTTAATTTTTATTTTTCATGAAACAGTTCCATAAGCTCAGGGATTGCCCCTTCAATCTCCCCACCCTTGCACCCCCCCGCACACTGTTTTCCCCTATATTATTATTATTATTATTATTACTATCATTATTATAGTACAGTCTTTCAACAAGAGTCATAAATTTATCACTCTGCCATTTAAGTGTACAAGCATTGTAGGTATAGACAGTAGTAACACTAATAAAATTGTACACTAATATTCATGAAGAAAATTTTGCCACGAGCAAGCATCAATTTTCTTTAATCTTTAAAAGTACTTTTATATTTAAGAACTAAATACAGCTGCAAAGAATTTTTTCAGTACTGAAAAGTGTGGGTATTATTTGGTAATTAATGTTAAATGATTTTGTATTTTGATGGGGTTCCACACACTTATTTATTTTCTCATGAGAATGGTAAAATTTTAGAAACATTGGAGATAAATTTAGAGAAAAGCTCATCTTGTATGTATTGACTTGTAAGGAAAACGTTTACTTTAATGTTGACATTGACAAAATTTTGTGTGGACTAGTATGTATTACAATTGCATTTCATTTGCCATATTTCAAAATGTCAAATCCTAAAACCAAGCAAAGCATTATCTGTACTTTTTTTTTTCCTTATGTTTGAGAATGGTGAAGTCCTGAAGGCAATTTGAAAGCCTTAGTTAACCAGCTCCTTCTGTTTGCATATTCAATCCCTCACTGTAACATATGCGTAATTTTATCATCATTGTGTGCCATCTGGAGTATACTGATTGAACTGCAGTTTGAAAATGAGGGTTAAGAGATAATTTGGTTGCATACATTTAGAACTAAATATCTCTCATGGAGCAGAACAAAGTTATTTAAAAACAGAACTATGACTAAAAGATTAAAACATATTCCATAGATTTAGAAAACCAAGATGACAATTATAGGGTCTCATGCTTTTTCAGTTCAAGACTTTTTATCAGCAGTGGTGTTCTAAGGATGTTGTGGTGAAAATCATATGCACCTAATTCTCAATGTAACGATTAGAAATAATCATCCTGACTACTTTAAACATATTTTAAAAAGATTTTTGGAAGGAAGTTTAACACATGACCAACAAACATTGTCACCTAAACCACTAATGTGTAGCCAAGTAACTTATTTCACTTATACAATCATTTAATATTAGGTTAGATGTTAGAGTTCATCAAATTTGAACATTGCAGCTAAGTGCATTTACTCTGAAATCACATGAGTGCCATATTGAAGGTTAATGATGTTTCCAGCCCAGGATTTTTACTTTCAGTTATTTTAATGTGCTGTCAAGTGAAACACTTCTTAAAACCAATTTTTAAGTGATGTTGTCTCTCTCAATATATTTATAAGCACAGTACCTTATCAATCTTCCCAAACCTTTTTTTTTTTCACTTTTTTTCTAATACCACTGAATATCGAAGCAACCATATCATGGTAAGTTAGTATTTTTACGTGGTCAACAGCCATTAGAAAGAAAATTACATAATCTGGATTGTTTAAATATTGACAGTTTTTGAAAAACCTTAGGTGTCTTACAGTTATTCACATGTTATAGAATATAAACTATACTTTCCTACTTGTGAACATAATTTTGTAAAATCTACTTTTCCCAAGTAGAAATTCTCAAATTTATGTAACAGAAGGGATCTTATTAGCAAATGACTACTTCATTTTATGTTAGTAGGCAATACCTCTCCCACTGAACAACTTTCTGCTGAAACCAAATATTATGTTTACTCCTTCAGGATTATCACCATCTCCTGTTCTTCATTTCTTTCTACTCACAAGATTTTCTGGCATATTGTAACACTCATTTTCTCAGTTAATGTGTCAAACATTATGCAGTGAACTTAAATACTTTGAACAGGGATGTGAAGACTGATAATGTACATTATCCAACATTCGTGGCTATCCTAGCTATTACGTGAGGGAGTTCACAACACCATTTCCCCGTTATTTATCTGGAAGAGCAAAGAGAAGTAAGCATCTAATCTATTACTATCCTGTCACAGAACATGACATTCTAATTCAGTCAGTAGGGACTCACAATAAACTCAAAATCACATTGAGTGCTTCCCTGGTATGACAATTGATTACATCTCTTAGCCTTTCCACATCTGTGGTACCATCTGGAGCATTTAGTGCTTACATTTTTGCACACACAAAAAAAGGTAGCAGCCTATAGGCCCACACAGAGGCTCAATCTTCCCATTCTAAAGCCCCAGCAAAGCCATGGCATCAATAAAAAGGAAAACACCGTGGACAGAATTACCTTGATTTCATAAAAGGTATGATTCCAAAGTAACAGAACATATACCCTGTAAATGACTTTTTCTTGTAGGATATCTGATATAGCATCAAGCTATTATAAGAGCTCTCATCACTCTTAAGAAAGTTGTCCCTCCTGAAAAGGCAGAATAAAAAATCTCACAACGGTTTCAAATGCATGATATTTTATTCAATTGTAAACAGTGGGTACTAATATCTTATACTGATGCCAAACAAGTCTGTCATGTTGAATAACTTGATTAGAGCTACACAAACATCCAGCTAAGGAGCCAAAATACAAACACACCCATAGTCTTAAAATCAGTATTTTTCACACTACACCATTAAATGAAATTCAGTTTAATATTTATTAATCAGTTTAACAAATACATAATAAATGCTATAGAGTATGTTAGGAACATCTTTTAGCTTCTGAATAAAAAAACATTATATTGTTATTATAGCAAACAATGTACTGAGTAAAGAATAAAGGTACGGAAGGCATTTGGCTCAGTGGTTAAGATGGTGCATAGAGTGGGGAATCCCAGAGCGGAGCAGGTGGACAGGAGGGGGCTTGTATCCCAACCCTGGAGACTCCCGCATCCTCACCAAGAATTATCAGCACGGACGCCAAGGACTACATCCCAACTGCCAAGGAGATCACAGGGAATTGGAGTGCCTTTGGAGGCCAAGAACTCTAAGTTCATTAACTCCCATTTGAATCTCTCACATGGGATGGAAGAAATCCAAAGCCTTCGTTGTAGGGTCCAATGCCATCGGAACAACAGCCAGGAGCCCTGAGCGGTCTGCAGAAACAGAAGAACAGTAAACTCTCACTTCGGGACTAGGGAGAGGAGCTTTCTCTGGTCCTTGCTTAGTTTCAACTTTGGATCCCCACCCTCTCCTGCAATGACTATCAGGGTCGTCCCAGAGCCCTCCCCGCCCCCCCAAAAAACAAAATAAAACATAACAAACAAACAATAACAACAAATTAGAATAGACAGAGAACAACAAGGAAAGCTTAGAAACAGACAGGAAACGGTCAGCTGGGACTTACATATACCTTACTAGGTAGAACACGAAAATAAGTTACTTCTAACTGGAGTATTGAAGATTTCTCTGCACAACCCTCCTAAAACTGTTCTGTGCCTCATCTGTTGACATATGCCTTATTAAAGTTATAAGCCAGTTTGGACTATCCTAAAATCTGTGAAGTTCAGAAAAAATTATGCTTCAATACAATAAACTGCTAAATGTTAAAATGAAAATAGACACAAGACAGCTGAACCCTATAGCCATTTTAAGGTGGATAGAAGCTGGTTCTATATAAACTAAACTTGATATGTCAAAGAAGTAGTCACAGGATGTAGTTAAGTACTTGCATTTTCTAATATATCAGTCACTCAAAAACATGTCAGTTACCCCCATAATGTTGTAAACTGTCGATGTAAAATGTTGATGTTATGTTATGGCTTTTAATTGGTCAGAACGATATTCTGGCAGCTCTGCCTTTAGACCAGAGATGGTCTCCCCAAGAAACTGTTGAATTGATCTGGACAATAAGATGCTGGACTCTATGTATGGTACATGCTTGCAATGAAAGAAACAAGACTGGATTTGAACTTTAACACTGCAATAAGGTAGAGTAACTCACCATGGGGGGTACGGGGAGAGTAGGGGGGAACCTCAGAGCCTATGAAATGATGTCATAAAATGAAATGCAATAAATAATAATAATAATAATAATAATAATAATAAAGATGGTGCTTAGGATGCCCACATCCCTCATCAAAGTGCCAGGGCTTGAGCTTCATGTCTGATCTCTGTTTCCTGCTAACAAACACCACAGAAGGGAAAAGTGATAGTTCAAGCAGTTGGACCCCTGAAACAAATGTGAGAAATCCAAACTATAGCTGCTGGCTTTCACTTGGCTCCTTCTAGGTTTTTGTGGCGATTTGAAAAGTGAATCAGTGAATGGTTGCGCTTTCTCTCTCTCTCTCTCTCTCTCTCTCTCTCTATCTCTCTCTCTCGTTTTCTCTGCTTTTCAACTGAAAATTACATGAAATTTTTAAAATAATACAAAAATTGTTCCACGCAATAGTTCAGATCAGGATATCTCAATTGGATCCTGATGAAAACGTCATAATTTCCAGTAATTCTCTTGTGCATTGTGGGATGTACTCTCACATCAAGAGCATTCACTTCCTTCTTCATTTCAAATATGTCCAGATATTGTCAGCATCTCCATGGAGCAACTATCCCTTCCAACACCCCTATCACAACTGACAACATATGGTTCAGAATAGATGAATAGGCAAAATTTTATAAAATACATCAAGATTTTAAAATATTGGAGAATAGGAATTGCCTTAAAAATCTCTGCACCATTTAGTGGAATAGCCTTCCGAAACAAATGTTCATAGGGAAATCTTGATGACTGACTGACTGAATAAATAAATTAAAAATGAGAAAATAATCTGGAAATACATCCTCTAACAGGCAAAATTAGCAGTAATACTAGCACTGATATTTTAAAACTATGAAAAGGAGATGAAGATTGGTTTGTCTATTTCAGGCTTTATGTTCTAGTTCTCAGACAATATAGCAGAACGTATATGGGGAAAAATGATTAGCCTAATTAATACATGCCCTTCTGAATTCACTCGGGTAGGACTGCTTTCTATCCTCTGTGTAACCTCACGTTTCCAACATTAACTAGTGTGGTGATTGCAAATCACTGTTTTGCTTAGAAATGAGGTTGTCTTGTGGTTCCATTCCCTCTCTTTATTTACTCATAGATAAACTTTAAAAAGTAAAGATATAGGGAATGAGGGAGAAAATGAAGACAAAAAATAACTATCAAACAACACTTCAATTCACATTACAACGGAAAAGTCGGTATTTTTATCTCCACTAAGTATCAAACTGGAACTTTTACTCGTTGTCTAGAGTCCACTAGCATATTATTTTACTGCTCAATTAATTTTTAAGGATAATCATAATGAGAAGCAGGAAGTTTTCACTGAAGCTTTCCGTAATTCTGAACTTAAAAGACTTCTTGCATAACTTTTGTTTCATTCTCACATCCCAAGTTCAGCCTTCCTAGGCCAGTGAGTTCTTTTGGAACAGGATACCAGAGAAATGCAAACAAGTTGCTTACCTCCAGTACTACAGGTGACGTGTCTTAAACATGGTCTTTGACTATGTGTCCTTAGTGGCACTCGGCGTTTGGTAAGGGGAGGTTGAGGTTTTGCATCTTGAAGCAGGATTGAACTGTGCAAACTGAGTCACAGTTTCACAAAGAGGAGCAGACAGTAAAACTGGAAAAACTAGGGGATAATGAGAAGACTCTTGGAGCCCCTGTCCACATATGTTTATTTCTCACTGTGTTTGGGCTTTTTTTGGTCTCCTAAGTTGGTGGTAGAATTTCATATTTAAAAAATCTACATCCAAGCTATTTTTCTCTTGCAAGCACATTTCCAAGTCACTTACTCAGTTGTCATCTTTATTCATGGCAAGATGTCCATTTTTGACAATTCATTGCTTTTCAGCATGAAAAGAGAACACCACTGCTTGAATATAGAGAAAGTTCCATTTTCAACACTTGAAGTAAATGACAGCATTTTTAAACTCATCAGTGAAGAAAAGGAGGTTTGCAAATTCTTACTTTCCTGCTGTTTCTACAAAGTGCATTACCTAAAGATTATGAATTCTAAAGATTTCAGAATCCATGAGGTTTTACCATGGGGCATCAAGAAAAAGGAATGATCCTTTCAAAAATTGATCTCAGAACCCTAAACAAATGAACAATGAATGACAGCTATTTATAAAATCTCAGATCACATCATCTGATTAAGAGGCAAAATAAATTCCCAAGTACAATCAGCTCTGTGAAGGGTGAAGCACCTTTGTGCAGAGGGCAGTGACTGCTTTGTTCTTGCATAGCACCGATTCAGTAGTTACATTGCTGGCTGACACAGTAAAAATCAGGCTTATTTGGGCCTTGTCTCTTCTAGTAAAATAGAAGACTCCTTTTCAAACAAGTGGCAAATTGGTTGGGTATCTAATGCAGGCTGTACATTTATATTATTGTTGCAAGAATATAACTTCTGGCAAAGGAAACAAGATATTATTTCCTGGGCAAAATGCTACACTGTTTGTATCTATCTAGGGGAAAACTCACAGAAACCAAATAAGAGAGAAATATCAGAGGATAAAAGAAATGCAGAAACCAAATAGAATGTGTGATTGATTCATACTGGCAGGACATGCATTCAGCTAAGACACCAAATGGACTCCAGGTCTCAGAGGGGCTTTCATAACTCAACTTCTCAGAGAATGTGATTGTAGAATCACCTTTTTCTTCATTTCACCCACCGAATAAATATATTTTCTTGAAAAACAAGTTGTAGAAAAGAAAATAAAGCAGCACTGAAAAGGGAAATATGCCTCCCTCATCAATTTATTTGGTGACCAGGAAAACATAATTGGGGAAATATGTGGATAACTGCAGATTTTAAGACAATAGGTATTTTTATCTTCAATATGTTTTTGAGTTATTTTACTTTCTTTATTCCATTCTTATCCATTGACTTTAAATTTTATTTTACTTTCCATCTTGTTTCTTTCTTTCTTTCTTTCTTTCTTTCTTTCTTTCTTTCTTTCTTTCTTTCTTTCTTTCTTTCTTTCCTTCCTTCTTTCATGATATGATTCCACAGGTACAGAGCTTTTTCCCATACACACTGCTTCTCCCATATAACTGCAACAGTGTCGTCCTTCAGCAACAGTCACAAGTCCATCATTCAGCCATTTTGGTGTTTGATAACATTGTTGGTATAGACATGGTAGATAGTCTAGTGTCCTATTTTTAATATATATTTAGCATTTTCATTGGGAGTTGTCCTTTTATTAGGGATAGAGATGCATAATGCACCATATCTTCTCTAGTGTTTTCCATTAAGGCTTCCTCATATCAGAGAGAACACACAATATTTGTGCTTTGGGAATTGGCTTTTTCACTGAGCATAATGGTATCTAGTTGGGACCATTTTGTTGCAAATGGTAGAATTTCATTCTTTGTAGTGGCAAAGTAGTATTCTGTGGAGTAGATATATCACAGTTTATTTACCCATTCCTCTTTGGACAGGCATCTAGGTTGTTTCCAAGTTAACCCTATAAATATAGGATTGCAGGTCAATTTTTTTAAATGCAGACTTCATCTCCTTTGAGTCTGTTTGCCTCAGTGGGACAACCAAAAATACATCTGAAGTAGTTAGAAAAACAACAGCAAAACAATCTCAAGATTAGCAGGAAAAAGAAAATAATCAAAATACGGAAGGAAATAAACCAAGTAGAGACCAAAAGAACAATACATACGATTAATGAACCAAAGACACGGTTGTTTGAGAAAATCAGCAGAATAGAGTCCCCATTAGCCCAATTAATCAAAAAACAGGGGGGTGAGAGAAGATATGAAAAATAGAATCAAAGATGAAAAATTAAATATAACCTTAATTAAATATAAACTTTAATTAAATTAGACCTTAGACACACATAAAATAATCAGAAAGTATTACAAGCAACAATATGACAATAAATCAGTAGAACAAAAAGAAATGCCATCTTGATTATCCCCAGACCTGCCTCTTAATGCAATAAAGTAGCACTATTATTCCTTCCAGTTTTGCTTCTATTTTTCCAGGTATTATTACTGTGCTCTTATTAAAGCATTTACAAGACCTTCTTACTCACCTATGCAACATATTCACCACCACCTAAACCTTTCATGTTGATCCAGATCAGATTAAAAAGCCTATTCTTTTATTGCCCAAATTAGAGTCACCAGGAATAAAAAGAATTTCCAAGTAACCCCCAGATGTATGGCATTGAGAAATCATGGCATTCATTTACCTTTATAATAAATCTGGGTTCTTTGATATACACCCCCAAACCATTCAGAATTTAGCCTCAGAATACATCTTATATTTCAACTGTCATCCCCCAACTTTTTAAACACATGTGAATATTATTGGTGAAGCACATGTACAAATTGGGTATTTTGTATACTTTAAATCACTGTCTGAATTATGATGCTGAATTTTGGTGCTCCTGAGCACCCAATGGATGACTGCATCCCAAACTTGGTCTCTGCAGAGGCCAACTATGCCCTCAAGCCTCCAAGCCTTTGAGCATTGCATTCTGACATACTCTACTCACTTTTGGCTCCACAGCTACATAAGAGGTACACTCAGTTATTTCAAGTTGCCTGGTACTTGTCCAATTTGGGAAAACTTTTTAGAGTTCTTAAGTTAATTTAGTCTAGCTTTTTCTCTCTCACTAATTTTGCATCATCTTAAGACAGAAATTCTTTGTAATGCAACTTTACAATATGCTCACCTGGCAGTACACCTGACACATTGTAGCCACTCAACAGCTGCATTGCACAGCTATTTGAAAATAAGGCGTAGTACTATAGTTTATAAACTATTAAAATTTAATATTCTTTGTCAAAAAAACCCACTGTGTTTTAAAACTACCCCAAATAACATAAGAGATTTTTTTCTTTATTTATTTAAGTTTTTAAAAGTTTATTTTTAATGATTACATAGTTGATTAGGGTGGGAAGAGTCAAGGGTTGGAGGAAAGTGGCTGAGATCATTGTTTCCACATTCTCCTTTTTTCTTTCCTGTATGTGTAAAAGGGGAGAGATGGAGGATAAACCATGCCCAGGCTCCCAGTGGCTTCCATACCCTGGGATGGAGGATAGCACCAATGCCATCTAAGGGTCCCCGATGTGGGGCATGCCATGAGGGTCCTGTTCAAGTGATTTTAGTAGTAAACAGCTATGAATTGTTGTTGATCTTGCCACGTGAGGCACGATGAAATCTCTCCAGACTCCACTGGGTGACATACTCCACCTTAGTCTCCATTTGTCTAGATATTCACTTTCAATACTCGGCTGGGGTAGTTGATCAATTTATTCTGTCCTCCATTCTCTGTCAGGGTACCTGGTGCCCTCTGCAGATCTCAATGGGTTACCATATCCTTCATGTGCATCCGGTTATGCTGTCCACTACTCTTTCTAAGCCACTGAGGAGGCCCAGCTCTGACACACACACTCCAATTTCAGACCTTGGAACTTGCAATTATTTCCATGTTTTGAATTGTGAATACAACAGTTCAGTTGGAGGGATTTCCAAAGAAACTTCATCTGAGGTAATTCCAGACCTGATTCTTGTGTGTGCTTGCCAATACAGGGTCTGGCAGTCTGTTACCCAAATCAGCCTATGTGCACACTGATGGTTGAGGTTGCTGGATCAGATCTATCTCCAGCCCCATCTCCTATGCAAACCAATGGATTTTGCAGCCTATCCCGATCCTACTCACCATACACTGGGCCTTTATATAAATCAATGGGAGCTGTAGTCTAGTCAGAGCAATCCGTAATAACCCCAACCAGGGCCACTCCCTGCCCTGGTTAGCACGCTTGCCACAATGCACAGCAGACTGCTCCAGTCTGTTCCTCATCCTGTTCAGATATTGTATATGTCAATGGGCATTAAAGCCTAGTGCAACATATCCAGATCCAACATCCAGACCACACTTATGCTGATAGATGCCATTCTCTGTCTAGCCATTCCCACCTCCAGTCCTGGTTCTCATGCTCACCAGTGGAATGGCAACCCAAGATAGATGTGCCCACAGATTCCATAATGGGCCCACTCCCACTCCAGGATTTTGCACTATCCAGTTTAGCTTGACAGAATTAGCCACAACCTGCCAGTTGGTGTTATGGCAAAGCCCAGCCAACCTGCACCCACTCTGACTTATGCATTCACCAGTGGGTACATTCAGCCCTGCCTCCTTTCCCCCTAACCTATCTCACATGCAGGCCTACAGGTATTGTAGCCATGCCCAGTTTAGTACGCCTCTGATTCCAGATCTCACACTCACCAGTGGGAGTAAGGCCCCAGCAGGGGAGTCCCCTGTATCCTTCCTACCAGAATTGCACCCCTCCTTCTCTGGGTCTTACATGTTCAGGTTGGGTGCTATGACCCAGCGATGTGGCCCACCTCAGCTTGGCACATGCCTGGGGGTACTGTAGCCTGGACTAGCCTGGCTCACCCTTAGCTCCAACTCAGAGTGGTAGGGGCTACAGCCTAATCCAGCCAAACCAGTCCTCAATTCTGGCCCTAATGTGAACTGGTTGGTATTGTGGCCCAACCTGACTTGTTACTCACCCCATTCTGGTTCTCAGATCTGCCACCAGGTGATATAAACTGACCCAGTCTAGCTTACCTCAGACCTCAGCCAAATGTATGCAATGGGTACCATAACCTGGCCTGTTCTGGGCTATTGCCAGCCTTGATTCTTATGCTCACCTACAGGAACTGTGTACCAACAGAGGAGTTCCCCAATTCCTCCATTAGAACCTCTCCCAGGGCCATATCTCACACACATCAGTGAGTCTATAGCCCAGCCTGAGTCCACCTCCTGTCCTAACAGGAACAGTGCCCTTTCCTGACAGGCCCGCACCCATCCCTGTTTTACTGTTGGGTGCTACAGAGTAGCTAAACCTGGTCCCCACCCAGACACAGCTCACAGGTGGCTCAGCAGGGACCGAGACCTAGCCCAGTCTGTCCTACACCCACCCTGGTTCTCACCAGGCCTATTCCCAGCCACAAATCTCGCACATGCCAGTGGTTGCTCTGACCCAGCTTGGCATAGCCCTTCACCTCTCTTGGTCTTTGCTTTCAGCCTGGCCTGACTCTGACTAATCCCAACTCTAACTGGTAAGTTCTGCACCATGACCCTGCTCAATCTGCTGTCATCCCTGGCTCATGCAAACCCATAGGTGTGATAACCTAGCTTGCCATGGCCTGCACTCCAGCACTTACCATTGGGCTAAGGTTGGGTCCAGCCCTGCCAGGTCTACCCCCTTCCAAAACCAACCCACACACTTGCCAACAGGTAGAGCTACTTTGTCCTTCCTGCCCAACACCCAGGCCTGGACCATGTGCTCACCAGCAAAAGCTATAACCCACCGTGGGAGTTTCCCAAATTTCCTCAACAAGCCCACTCCAAGACCTAGATCTCACTCATGCCAGCAGGTGCTAATAAGCCCTTACCAAGCATAACCTGTTCCTTCTGTCCCAGGCTTTGTATGAGCTGGTGGATGCTGTGGCCTGGCCTCTCCAACACCCCATTTCAGGGTATACATGCAGGTGCTGCAGCTGGGACCTGCCCAGACTGCTCCCAGCTGCAGTATCTGTGAGTGTTGGTGGATTCTATGATCATACCTAGCTCAGCCCATCATTACCCCAACTCTTAAGCTAACTGCAGGACTTGCAATTCCACTAGCTTAGGCTCACATATCTGCAGCAAAATCTAACCCTGAACCTGGTTTTCTTGTGTGCTGGTTAGTGCTGTGACCCAGCCTGATATTACCCATCTCCTATTCCAACACTCACTGTTGGAACTGTGATCTAGCCCTGCCAGACAGGGCCCCAGCGCTAGCTTTCATGTGGGCTGGCATTTGGTGGTCAGCAGTGACCACCATAATAAATATAACAAGCCCAGGTTGGGTCTCCCATGTGAGTTTGTTCATTGGTTTGACCCATAAAGGTCTTCTGGCCTCTTCCTTCCAAACTGCTGGGTCTCAGTCACCTTGCTTACCTGCAAGTACAGTGGCCTTGTAGTTGAGATTCCCTCCAGAGTAATTCGTACCTGCAACTACTCCCACACAGTCCTCCCTCCCCCATACGCCCTTGCTCCTTTCCATAATCAATCCACAATAGATTTACAATTAATAGCTGAAATAATAAAGGAATCCTATTTTAAAAGCAGCCTCAGAGGCCATGTTGTGACTCAGTGGATGCATCCGCCAACAATCATGTCAGCATTCGATTCAGGAGCGCTAGGCACATTGTAATCCTGCTATTGTGACTGGGAAGGAAACAAAAGATGGCTTAAATACTTGGACCTCTGACACCAACGGGGAAGAATGGGATGAAAGTCTTCGCCAATCCCTGCTGCTGTGGCCATCAGGGGAGTGAATAAACAGGTGGATGACGTATTTTCTTTTTCTCTCATTCTCTTTTTTTTCTCTCTCCCTCTCTTCCCCATTACTCTTTTAAAAATACAAAAGAAATGCGTAAGCACATAATAAAACTTCAAAGATAAGGCTCTTTGTAATTGCACAATAGGGTTTAACAAATTCTGTAAAAGGAAAACAAACTTTCCCATCTACCTATACATTAATTACCACCAAAGTCATATCTTGTTTTTGTTTACACTTTTACACATGACACCTTGTGCTATAATATATGTCTATTAATTTGTATATGAAGATACATATACATCCCTGCCCAAGTCCTGGGCTCATCTCTTAAATGTAATGATCGTTTTGTTGTTGAGCTTCTTGGGCTCTCCATTGATCCTATTATTAATCCTCTATCAGTTGCACAGTTTGAAAATTGTTTTCTCTTGTTCTGTTGGCTAACTCGTGACTTTGGTGAGTTCCTTTGCAGTCAGAGGTGTCTTAGCTCAAGGTGATCCTGTCTGTTCTGTGTGGTCCTGGTCCTATTATTTTTGCTTTATTTGCCCAGCTCTTGTGTGGTCTTTTACAAGAAGTTTTTGCCTAAGCCTTCATTTTGCAGTGTCTCCCTAAAGGTTTCTGCTAGAAATTTAAGAGTACTCACACATTCACATGTTTAACCTAGTTTGAATTGATTTTTATACAAAGTTTAAGGTAAAGGCTTTGTTTCTGTGCATGCAGATGCAACTTTTCCAGCATCAATTGTTGAAGAGACTATAATTTTTTTTCTGGTTTCATTTCAGTTCACTTGTCAAAAACTAGTTAGCTAGGAGTCAACACAATGCCTCCTTACATTTAGCCTCCACTTATAAGCACCAATATCCCACATGGGTGCCACTTTGTGTCCAAGCTACCCACTATGCTATCCAGCTCCCTGCTTGTGTCCTGGAAAAGAAGAAGATGCCCAAATTCTTGAGACCCTACACCCGTGTGGGAGACATGAAAGAAGCTCCTGGTTCCTGGCTTCAGATCACCTCAACTCTGGCTATTTTGGCCATTTTCAGAGTGAACCAGTGAGCCTGTGGAGGATTGCCCCCTCTGTTTCTACTATGCTTCCTATAAATTCATCTTTCAAATAAAAATAAAAATTTAAAAAGAAATCAATTGTCTTTAGAAGTGTGGGTTAATTTCTGGACATTTCATTCTTTTTTTAAAAAAATTCTTTATTTTTATTGGAAAGGCAGATATACATAGAGGAAGAGAGACAGAAAGGAAGAACCTCTGTCCAATGATTCACTCCCCAAGCTGTTGCAATGGCTAGAGCTGAGCCAATCTGAAGCTAGGAGCCAGGAACTTCCTTCTGGGTTTCCCACGAGGGTGCAGGGTCCCAAGGCTTCAGGCCATCCTTGACTGTTTTCCCAGGCCACAAGCAGGGAGCTGGATGGGAATCAGGGCCACCAGGATTAGAACCAGCACCCAAATGGGATCCCAGTGTGTGCAAGGCGAGGACTTTAGCCACTAAACTATCATGCTGGCCCGATATTTTATTCTAATCCGTTGATTTTAATGCCTGTTTTTGTCATAGTACCAGGCTGTTTTGATTACTTCTGCCATACACTATATCCTGAAATCAGATATTGTAATCCCTTCAGCTTTGTTTTGGTACTTTAAAAAATTATTTATTTTTATGGGAAAGGCAGATGTACAGAGAAGAGGAGAGGCAGAGAGGAAGATCTTCCGTCCGATGATTCACTTCCCAACTGGCCGCAACGGCCAGCACTGTGCCAATCTGAAGCCAGGAGCCAGGAGCTCTTCCGGGTCTCCCACGCGGGTGCAGGGTCCCAAGGCTTTGGGCCATTCTCAACTGCTTTCCCAGGCCACAAGCAGGGAGATGGATGGGAAGCGGGGCTGCCAGCATTAGAAGTGGCACCCATATGGGATCCCAGCGTGTGATAGGTGAGGACCTTAACCGCCGCGCTATCACGCTGGGCCCTGCTTTGGTTCTTAAATACTGCTTTAGTAATTAGGATTCTCTTATGTTTCCAAATGAATTTACTATAATTTTTCCTAGATCTGAGAACAGTCTCATAGGTATTTTGATTGAGGTTGCCCTTAATCTATAAAATGCTTTCAATAATGTGGTCGTTTTGACTATATATATTATCCCAATATATTTGGGGAATAAATTATCAGATTGAACAGGTCTCTCTGTATCTCACCCTCTCCAAATATAATACTTTAAAAATTAATAAATAAATCTACAAAAATAAATAATTTATATGAAATCCTTGTTAAACTGTTCACAGTATGCAGCTTATGTTAGAAAGGGCTTCACTGGGCCTGGCGGTGTGGCCTAGCAGCTAAAGTCCTCGCCTTGAAAGCCCCGGGATCCCATATGGGCGCCGGTTCTAATCCCGGTAGCTCTACTTCCCATCCATCTCCCTGCTTGTGGCCTGGGAAAGCAGTTGCGGACGGCCCAATGCATTGGGACACTGCACCCACGTGGGAGACCTGGAAGAGGTTCCAGGTTCCCAGCTTCGGTTCGGCGCGCATCGGCCCATTGCGGCTCACTTGGGGAGTGAATCATCGGATGGAAGATCTTCCTCTCTGTCTCTCCTCCTCTGTGTATATCTGGCTGTAATAAAATGAATAAATCTTTAAAAAAAATAATAAAAAAAAAGGGCTTCACTTAGAAACATTTTCTAAGGGTCTAACATGGTAGTCTGGTCACTAAAGTCCTCACGTTGCATGCACCAGGATCCCATATGGGTGCTGGTTCATATGCCAGCTGTTCCATTTCCCATCCAGCTTCCTGCCTGTGATCTGGAAAACAGTAACGAAAGGCCCTAAGCCGTGGTACCCTGCACCCATGTTGGAGACCCAGAAGAGACTCCTAGTTCATGACTTCAGATCAGCTTAGCTCCTGTCATTGCAGTCATGTGGGGAGTAAACCAATGAACAGAAGTTTTTTTCTATTTTTCCTTGTCTCTGGAAATCTCCCTTTCCAATAGTAAAAAAGCTTAATAAATCTTTTATAAAAGTAAGCTTTCCAAAAGCCATCCAAATGCATATAACCTGACTGTAAAATCTGTTTATAAGAATTTTCAAAGATTTTCTAATTTTCCACATTACTGTTACTGTCGCTTTTATCATGGCAGTGTTTAAATGGTTAATTAACAACCAGAATACCTTCCTATAGTATAGTTATGTAAATATTTTTCTTGATTCTACACTTCCAAAAAAATTGTGCTTACACAGTTGTCAGTTATTTACAATTAATGCAAAGGTTTCTAAATCATATTCTAGCCACTGCTGAAGGTAAATTTTTGTGATGCAAAAACTGTTGGGTAACTAGTAACATCTCATATATTTAAGGCCATTAAAGGGAGAAATTTATTCATGGCTTTGAAGAGCCTTCAGACATTATACGTATCTCTTCTGTGTTAAAATAGGATAACCTGTCTCCTTGGCAGCTGAGCACAGCAACTAAGTAATTAATTATTACAAGGTAGCATCAGAATGGAAGACCCTTGCAGAAAAGGGGCATAAGTTTTTCAAGGCTAGAGAGCACTTCAGTCATCTTTTACAAGTTTCCTATCCAAATCTTATATATGGAACATTAATCTTGGTTGAAGGTTATTAACAGAATAAATCGGTACTTTACAACATATAGAATAAAATTACAAGGAATGAGAAGAATGTATTTTAAGTACAAATAAATCAGTTAAAATATTTTGAAAAGTTATACACTCTGAATTTAAAATGACGACAGTTAATCAATGCTGTTTCATTTCATGTAAAATGGTTCATGTTTTGTCTTAAGGTCATTAGATGATAAATAACATACAAATTTCTACCTCATAAATTTCTTATTAATTTGGTAATGCTCATAATCTTATTTTTTTATTTACAAAATACAGCAAGTGGCAAATTTCACAGGTTAGACATCTTGGATTTGTAATGATGCTGTTTAAATGAAATGTCAACAAATCGATGACACTACATTTATTCTAATTTTATCAAATGATGTGCCATGTGTCATTAAGGTGATGTTTAGGTACAACAATATCTAATTCTTTTAACATCTGCAAAATATAAAGTATTGTTAATCACATAGAATAAATACGTGCTAATTAGCTGAGTATAATTTGAAAAAATAGTCAAACTATACTATCTTTTTTTTTTAAAGATTTTTTTTATTATTATTATTGGAAAGCCGGATATACAGCGAGGAGGAGAGACAGAGAGGAAGATCTTCCATCCAATGTTTCACTCCCCAAGTGAGCCGCAGCGGCCGGTACTGGCCGATCCGAAGCCAGGAACCAGGAACCTCTTCCGGGTCTCCCACATGGATGCAGTGTCCCAATGCATTGGGCCGTCCTCAACTGCCCTCCCAGGCCACAAGCAGGGAGCTGGATGGGAAGTGGAGCTGCCGGGATTAGAACCAGCGCCCATATGGGATCCCGGGGCTTTCAAGGCGAGGACTTTAGCTGCTAGGCCACGCCGTTGGGCCCAAACTATACTATCTTTGATGTTCATAATCTTAAACATGTTTAAATAATATAAAATATTTTGTAATTTAGAAGAAAATTGAAATAATGCAGCATGCTTTCCAATAATTTACAAGACAAGCATTACCCAAGTTTATATTTTAAAGTGTAAATATAATCAGAAATAAAACAAGCATAGACTAACATTAATGACTAAGTATATATAGATTCATAAAAAGCTTCAAACCAACAGGGGAGTTTAGCACTTGAAGAAGGACCTTATTAACCTATTCAGGAGGGAAATCATTGTGAGAGTAAAAAGTTGGCTGGATTAGAAAGGAAAGCTCTTTCATAGTTGTGAAAACTTTACTGTGCCAAAACTTCCCCACTCCTTCACTCACAGGACCATATAACTTCATTACCACAATATGAGGGGAAAGGCATGATACGCCTTATTTTATATACTTTGAATCTGTAGTGAAAAACAATTTAAAATGATAAAAATTTCAAAATGCACACAGAGGTCCCAAATTTTGGAACTGTTTCTTTTCATTCCTTCTCTAAAGTCACTAACAACGTCAAGAAAGATGTAGCACCCTCCACACTCCAAATCATGAATAACAATTTACATTGTTTTATGTAAATTCTGTTTAGAGTCAAATTTTCCATCAGTGTTTCAATAATATAAGAAAACCATCTCTGTAGATTCCACAATAAACTGCTTATTCTAAAGTATACAATATGTATTCTATACTATATGTACATATATGATATGATATCTGTTTATCAAAAGAAATGAAAATTCAGCAAGGATGATGATATTAGTTATTACCTAGAGAAACTGGTAAAAATTACTAGAAAGATTATAAGTTTTTACAAAATTTATCTATAGAATGGATAAATGTTAAAATTATAGTAAATATCATAGACTGAAAAATACAATTGCCTCCAAAATATAAATACAGTAATAATGACATGAATGTGAAAATTATTCTCTATTCAATGAATAAGAAATAAATGTTTAATTTGAGTCTTCAATTTATCTCCTAGTGCTAAATAAAGTGTTAAGGGATCAAGTGCAACAACTTCTGGCATCATATTTTTATATTTTAAAAATAAACATTTGCATATGTGATTCTAGATATGTGTGACAAAATATGTGTCTACGGAAGCATGTGTTAGGATTGTATCAAGTTTTAGGAATAAATAGTAAGTTGCAACCAGAAAATTTCAATAGATGAGAAAGTGTGCATATATAGATTTTAAAAGAGAAATTCACATTAAAAGAAGGTCTTACAGTTATTTTTTTAAGTGATTTTATTTGTTTACATTGAACAAACTACACATTTCCCAATGCAGATTTAGGAGTACAGTGATAACTTTCTACCCAATTCTCCCTCTTATGTGCATTCAAAAACAAAATGACATGATAGTATACCACGTTAACTATAGAAGAAAGTTTATTCTAGGAAGACAAAAAAGAAAAGAAAAAACGTGTTTAAGTTTTAACGTAGCAGTGTGTCCTCATTTCCAGAAGCATCAAGGCCACTGATGTCACAGGCCTAAAAATCAAGAAGCGAGTTTAAGAAGATTGGGTCAGACAATCCATGCCAAGCCTGGAGATATGGAATCCTCAAATTTGGAAGTAACATAAAGAAGAAATCAGTACAAGCAAATTGGAAGCCATCAAATTGATAATAATGCAAAGCAAGTGAACAGCAGCTAAGAAAACAAAGTTCCTTGGAAAAACAGTTAAGTAAAATGAGAACTGAAAAGCATCATTTCATTAAGAAAACTAGAATACTCTGGTGGTTTTTAACATAAGGAGACTTGTGCTATGACAAATGTAAAACCTGACCAAGTGATTTGAAAGGAAAATGGGAAGAAAATAATGGGAACGAAGAGAGGAAAAGAAAAAGGAGATGTAATTCTGAAGTTACCAAGACCAAATACCCATTAGGCAAGTCATTCTTCCAGCATGTTGTACCAGTTAAAATTTTATAAAACACTTCTGGTGACAGAGACGCAGCAAGTAAATATACTCAAATAAGTTGCATTTGCCTGGAAGGCCTGGTTTCATTGGCTAAACCAAGAAAGACCCCAAGGAAGAACTTCATATACCATCTCAAAGTACTCATTTATTTTAAAGATTCTTAACTTTACTTAAGTATCAGAATGACAGAAAGTAAGAGAAAGAGAAGTTGGGAGGAGAATCTTTCTTCTCTCAAGTGCCTGCAACAGCTGGGAGGGCTACAATAGCATACAAAGCCATAGACCAGGAAAACTATAATGAACAAAAATTTACTCACACACAATACTATTCATTGGGAATTCCCACATCAAGGTGCAAACCGCTAGTAATGGTCTTTATAGAGCGTCATCACATTTAAGAATGTGAGAAAGTAGCGAGGGCCAAGATCAATCCATGTGGCCATCAGTGAGTGAATTAATTTTTAAAATTTGTAAAGGTACACAGCAGAAAATTATCCAACCCGAAAAAAAAGGAATGAAATTATGCTACCAGTAAAATGACTTGAATTGGGGATCATTATACTCACTAAACAAATGTGCCCTTTAAGACCTACACCAGTTGCAGTTATGAGAATAGACTCCTCAGGACTTAATCACAGCTTGGATGTTCTTTATTTTAAAATTGTTAAAATGGCAATTAAATGTTAAACTTTTTAATTAAATCTTAAACTTTTTAAGATTTATTTATGTTTATTGGAAAGTCAGATATACAGACAGGAAGAGAGACAGAAAGGAAGATCTTTTTCCCATGATTCACTCCCTAGGTGGAACACATGACCAGAGTTAAGCCAATCAGAAACCAGGAGTCAGGAACCTACTCTGGGTCTCCCACACAGGTGCAGGATCCCAAGGCTTGGGGAATACTCGACTGCTTTCCAAGGCCACAGTCAGGGAGTTGGATGGGAAGCAAGGCCACCAGGATTAGACCCAGTGCCCATATGGGACCCCGGCACGTGCAAGGCGAGGACTTTAGCCGCTAGGCTACCACACTGGACCTGGAAAAACATTTCAATGATAGCTATCCATAAACATATTGGAAAGAAATGAATGAGTATTAAAGGATATTCGAAATAGGATAAATACAGAGGAGAAATTTAATTAGTATCAGTAATTTCCACAATTTTAACATTTGAGAAACACTTGTTAAACTTTTATTTTTATATTTTTCAAATTTTAGTAATCTTAAATTTGTGATTTTTAAATTACTGAAATGTGTAGAATATTTTTTCCATTAAAAATAAGGACTAGAAGATTTTCCAACAGCTCTACTTCTGAATCTCAGTAGAACTTTCTTAGTCAAAGATCTGCTACCACATCCAATTGGTCTGTTTACTTAACATTTCTATTTAGAAAATTCTTGCAATTGTATGTTTGTGAGGAAAAATGGCAAGTATTAATATGGTGGAAAATTCTTTGACGTATTTATACCAAATGTGAATACATAGTGGTTAAATTATTTCTAGCTGAAGATTACTTTCAATATAGATGATGAAGTCAAGACAATTATGGCTGGATTTGTTTAGAAACCATATCCAAATACAAAACATACTGAAACTTTCAAAGTTTAAATGCTTCAAACTGGGAGAAAGTGACAAGCAACTGTAGACCAATCATTTGATTACATTTTGACACATTAGCTTAAGAAATATACCGAATCTGACACTAATATACATTCTGAGCAATGGATTCATGATCATGGGCTAAGAAATATTCTGAGCCAAACACTGTTTCTGTAAATTGATGTTACCAGATTTTCCTTTAACAGATTCTAATACTGCAGTTTGTAAGCCATAAAGCAGACAAAGTAATTTGAGACAACTGGATTGATTCTTAAGACACAGTTTTAACTGAGGCATTGACCTGTAGAAATGGCCTTTACTGGGTGCTTTACAACTTTTCATTTTGAGAGAGTGTGAGGAAGTCTGTTCTTGCAAAACAACAGTTACATAAGCATGTATCTAGCATGATTCACACAGTTGTCTGAGAATAAATAAAGCCATTCATGAGTCACACCTACAATGTAATCATGAGACAGAGAATTTCTTGAACTTCAGAATATCTATAATCGGAAAAAAAAGTGTCCCAGCCTACGAAGGCACCTCCACGCATGTTGGCATACACTGCAGGGCAAACAAGATGTGCCACCCGTGGCCACTAAAGCCAAAACACAGAGAAAACCATCCACAGAAGTGAAACTTACCTGAGAAGAGAATGGGAGAGGTATAACTAACAATTAACAGGGAAACTACTGTAGACAATTTTGGAAAAGTATTTGAGACAAATTGTTAAATAACACTAATGCTTATAAATTTCAATGGCAAAAAAAAGAACTGACAGATTATATTTAAAAAAATAACTCCAAATGCCTGAAACATTATAAAAATGTCTTCACAAGTAATGTACCATTGTGTATTCCTGCAGTGTCATGACACACGCAAGTAGAAGAACGGTGGACTTGTGACTATGCTGGAAGGACTATGCTGTTGGAATCATAGAGGGGAAAGCAGTGGGGTGAGTGTGTAAATCAGGAAAGAGGAGGGGAAATCCCTGAGCCTAAAGAACTGTACCATGAAAATAAAAATTAAAACAAAACAAAACAAAAATAAATGTATTCAAAAATAAACTATAATTTAAATTGATGAAATGGCACACACAAAGAAAGACCCATTTGGTCAGCCCAATGTGTATAAAAATGACCAGAAACTAAAATTTAGTGCACGTTCAATGACTTTAAACATTTTTTGGAGCTCAGTAATTCTAATTGTTGTATTCTGTAAGAAAAGAATCAGATTAGATTACAGGAAGTCATTTATTGTAGTGACAGAAGATACCACATTGAAATCATGAACGGAAAGAAATTAAATTAGTGACAAAATGTATAGGCATTTAAATGATGGTCTCAATTTTTAATTTATTTTTCATTTTTGTGTTAAGCCTATAATTCTTGCAATATGCCAAGTATGGACAATATAATAAAAGTAACAATTTATTTAACTCTTTTTGCTTTAGTACATCTGTGAAAATTAGCTTTTGATTTTTATTCCAATTAGACAACACTAAATCACTTTTCATTCTGAAGTGGCAGATATTTGATGATACAACCATTGAAGCCAGTTGAGTTTTCCACCTAAAATTTTCATGTTACATTACTTATGCTGTAATGAAAATAAATATTTTGTTGAAATGATCACTGATGTATTTCTAACAAAAGTGAGAAATTACGTAAAATGCATTTACAATTTTAAAGGTTTTTAAACTTATCTTACTTGACTTATTCTGCAATAAACCTAACTCCTCTAACTTTAATAAATATGAAAAGTATTCCAAGGATTTGTCAGAAAAGGCCATGATTGAAATAATTAAAACATAAATGTTCTGTAAGTAAGACTGAAACAGTATGGGGTTTTATTAATACTTTGTGAACGCATTGTATTACCAAGGTATTTAAGGAGTTTTTACTTAACAACACATTTTAAAACAAGAATTTTCTTTAGAACTGGCATTTAAAGAAACAATTATAATAATTACTTAGTCACTTAGAGCAATTTGAAAATGTTACATTTGATCGTATCATGACAGATTCTATGTTTTGCTACCAAAAAGAACTCAGTCTTCACCATTGCGTGAGGAATAAGATTTCACACTGAAACTGCACAGGGTTGGTATATATCCCTCTCCTGGGAATGGCAACTTTCCAAGTTGTCGCCTCTGGTACTCATTTCAACAGAAGATCTCAGGGATCGCATTATTCACCCAGCAGAGCATCTTCTGTTTGTCTAAGTTCATTGTTCATTACAATACTTAAAAATTCATTACAAGGGCCAGGCACCATAGCCTAGTGACTAAATACTCATCTTGCATATACCAGAGTGCCAGTGGGCACCAATTCGTGTCCCGGCTGCACCACTTTTCATCCAACTCCCTACTTGTGGCCTGGAAAAGCAGTATGATGGCCTAAAGTCTTGGGACCCTACACCTGTGTGGGAAACCAGGAAAAAGCTCCTGGCATCTGGCTTTGGACTGGCTCAGCTCCGGCCGTTGCAGCCTCTTGGTGAATGGACAAATTGGGGCGTGAACCAGCAGATGAAAGATCTTTCTCTCTGTATCTCCTTTCCTCTATATCTGCCCTTCCAACAAAAATTAAAATCTTTTTTAAAAATTATCACACAATTCTATTTAAATTAGGTTTTAGGCAATAGCAGATTCTATGAAATTTTATTCCATTTGTTTCAGGATAAAAAAAAAAAACTAGCAAAATGTAAGCACACCAGAAAGAATTAAAAGTCTAAAAATAATCATTTTAATATATGTATTCTAAACATTAAGATTGTGATGATAGAAAACAGTGAAAATAAAATTTAAACTTCATTATGTTTGTTTGATATCCCAATATTCACCGATTAAAATGAATTATTCCCTTAAAACTGAAGTGTAAGAGCTATAATCTTTACTTAGAGGGAATTGCTGAGATCTCATCCACAACATAATCTCAGAGCCATGTACAGATATGTAAATCTGTATGCAACTGTGTGTGCACAGCAAACAGTTTCATATTTCATTGTTGCTCTGCAACAATTATGTATTAAGCATTAGTCTCTGTTTTTTTACCTTAGCTGGGTTTAAGCTTGCTCTACTTTTCTATGCCATATAGAACAGTAAAAGGATAAAAATTTTTGTTCAGTAAGTAGAAGGTTCCCTTTTCCCTTATTCTTAAAATATTTCCTTGAATATATACTTGACCTTAGAATAAGCCCAAACTGATTCTTTTATATTTACAAAGAATCCTGGAACCCATCCAACTGTGAAAACACTTTTCCATAGTCTTTCATTAAGTGCTCAAGTTTCCATGCAAAGGTGCACAAATCTGTGTCTCAAAAAAATTGAAAGATTTTTTTTTCTTCTGCTTTCCTGAGTAAACTTGCCTGACATTCTGTCCAAACTGTTTAGCCACAAAAAAAACAGTCTGCATTTTAACATTCTAATTTTGTGAGTAACAAATTCTGTTTTCTATCTTACATGTTGATACAGTACCTTCTTACAATATTTGTTTACTTTGTGAACAATTAGTGTCCAGAATGATTATTTATTTTTTCTAAGAAATGTTATGTTTGTGATTCCAAAGTATCTCTGAATCAAAAACAAATATTTGACTTCATAAAATATTACAAGAGTATTACTGTGGGTTTAAAGAAGTCTTATAATTTAAAAGATTGTAACAAAATACTTTGGAGAGTATCAAAATGGCTGAAAGGAGGAAAGACATGCTAATTTTGACCATACGAAGATAGCAATAGAAAGCCAAAGAGTTGGCATTCCCAGAGAAGCCTTGGGGAAGAATTTGCTGTGCAAACACTGTGGAAAGAAATGTGACAGAGTGAAGCAGTATGGGCAGTGCAAACACATAGCAATGAATGGGGACATGCAGGAGGAGAGGCCATCTGCTTGGAGCCAGGTGGAAGGAGACTGTGCTAGCCTAAGGCACTGATATGACGTGAGTGACAGCCTTACTGACCACAATGACTTTAGATCCAGCCTGAAATGTTAACACCTAACCTGAACAAAGAACACATTTCTCTCTCCCCATTCTGCGATGTTACCCAGCAACTAGCAAAGGGAAAGTGCCAACCTAGTAATACAATTAGAGACTGTGGTAACTCAGTTGGGTGTAAGACTAGGGGATCTTACTGGAGCCATGAATCCTCAGTCCCAGCGACTTTGAGCCTGGCCTGGAAGGTTGGCAGGCAATGCATTCAGCAAGGATTTTTAAGCTCTCCAACCCACCACTCTGTCACCCAGAATCAAAATGCCAAGGTAAAGCAGCAAGAGTAAGCTGGCTGTGGCAAAGCTTCAGCTGTCTCCAAATATGGGTCAGACTCATGGAATTTGAGTGGATACCCTGCTCACTGTAGCTCTGGGTGACTTGTGCAGAATGATTGCACAAAATCTGTGACTTCACAATAAACTGTGTGGGTGTAACTGTCCCTGCATGACCACTGTGTCTGGTTTCAGAGGCTCAGTTCTCAGTCTGCCTAGCACAGGTTATTGCAGAGGGTTTCAGGCTCACACTGAGGATTAAGCATAATTGTTTGATTCATTCCTGTGCATGACTGAGGGATTATATAGCCACTGTGGGCTAATTCTTGGCATGTATGCCCTGATAAAGAAGAGGTAACACTGTGATCACACCAGCCAATGTGATCATGCATTCTCCCACATCCCCTACTGCTGAAGACAGAGATCTACAACACTCAACTTAAGTGTCACCCTGGACACTAGTCCATTCTTAAACACTGAACAAAGCCCCTTAGCCCTATTCAGCACATGCCTCTGCATACCCACTGAAGGAGCAGATACTCCACTGAGCCACTGAGACATGGTTAATAGACAAAAGCCATCAGAGTAGAAAATCAACAAATGTTTCCATGAATGCCAAAAATAGATGTATAAATAAAAGAAACATGAATCAGGAAGGCAATATTATTCCTCAAAAAAAAAAAAGCACTTCAATATTAAAATGTTAAGGGGCTGGTGCCATTGTAATAAACTGAGCTTCCGCTGGGGGGGCCAACAGCCTATATGGGCACTATTTTTTGTTCCAGCAGATCCTCTTTTGATCCAACTTTCTGCCTGGGAGAGCAGAGGCATTCTTGGGCTCAAGTTCTTGGGCCTCAGCATGCACATGGGAAACCCAGAGGACACTCCTGGCTTCAGAATAGTTCAGCTATCATTGGAATACCTCAGTGGGAGAAGGGAAAAAAAGACAAAGAAGAAGAAGAAAAACTGTTCTTCTAATAAAGAAGAAAGTAATGTAAAAATAGCAACAGGCATGTAAATGCCAAGAGGCATGTAGTCAGTTGCAGTCGTCAACACGCTGATTTTTTGTTGTACAGACTATCAATTACAAGAGTTCAATATGAGGCAAATGAAGCATTTGTAATGATTTTCTCACCTGATGTCCTCATCTCTCCGTCTATTTCTTTAGGTTTGGCGTATATCTCAATGATCTCTGTAACTAAGTTGGAATAACAAATTTTGACTGCAAAATTAGAAGTATCATATTAGGTTTGAAACACTATTATTTCCTTTTTGCTTTGAGCTATAACGCAAATATCTCAGTGCCCCTGCTCCAACCAGGCACATTCAGACAGCAACCCAGAGAAGAAACTTTAATTTGATGACCTAAAATCTGATGGTTCAGATGTTGTGAACAAAATGATCCTGCTTTGCAGATAAAATGAAACAGCAGCACACACTCATCTATTCATGTCAATATCATTAATGACTGCTTTTACACTGAAATGGCAGAATTGAAAACTTAAGTCAGATAGTGTAACCATAAAAGGTTGAACAATTTCTTTTGAGACATTTTACAAAAAAGAAAAATATAGATCCTCATTCCAGAACTAGTATATAGTTATATTGGAAGAGTCATGGCATCACATTAAACTAACTAAACTTGCTTATAAGAATATATAAAAAGAAGTAAATAAATAAAACACATTCATTGAGTTACAATTGGTTTTGTTGTTTTCATTATTTTTCTCTTTTCATTGCTTGTCTTTTTATTTGCTTTCCACATGAAAGGGACCTAAAAGTTGCAAGTTGCTTTTTATTGTTTTACAGTACATTTCTGGATCAGAATCACCTTCCTTGATGTCATCACATAACCAATCTTAGCCTCTTCTTCTTAAAAACAAAGAAATGAAGAAAAAACTTTCATTTTTTCCAGGAAAGAGGTATTTTCTAGTACTCGGCATTTTAAAGAAAAATGCTTGTCCAGGCAGTTTCCCTTCATTGGCTTTGGGCATGCCAAAAACAACCAACCAAACAAATATTAGACAGCTCTACAGTTCCAAGACATCAAATTTCTCAAATCATTTTCATCAATAATTATAAATGTTGCTGGCTGGATGTTTTAAGGATGACCCACGTCATGTTTCTGATGAATAATCCCTGGATGTATTTTTTCCTCTTGTTTTAGACAAGTACTGTGAGGATAGTTTTCCCTACAGAAAATCTATTCACTTGTCTTAAAGATTCTTTAAAACACATCCACATGGCTATAAATACAAGGTGCTCATCTAGGGACAACTCTAACTTGGAATCTCAACATCTGTAGCAAAATCTGGCCCAGAATTTGTGCTTACCTTACCTCACTCCTCTTTTGGGCCCTTAGAAAGCATGAAATTCTACCTTTTACAACAAAATAGTTCCAATTGGAAACCATTATGCTCAGTGAAATAAGCCAAACCCCAAAGGATAAACGTCATATGTTTTCTCTGATATAAGACAGCCTTCATACAAAATAAAAAGCCCTTCAGAAATTCATAAGTCCAGCTTCATTACTTCATTTAAAGCTTTGCTCAGTCTTTATATATTCTTAACCACTTATTTTAATTTTCAACTCTTCCTTGACATCAGTGCCTTATTCCCTGTCAAGACCGCCCTACTCTGGATCTTTCCTCCATAACAAACATCCCATTATAACAAATTGCATAGAAAGGCTATTTTGTGTCCTTTATTGTTCACTTTGAAATAATCTTCACAAAAAAAAACAGAGAATAGAGAATTCTGTCACCTTTATTTCTTGATGTATTCCAAACACTGAAGGATATCTGGCACAAAATAGCCACTCTATAATATTTCTTGAAAAAAATTGAAGGCCTTGAATAAATAAAGGAATGAATGACTCTCTGATCCCCTCCTTTATTATATACCCAAACACATTCCAATCTTTTAGTTCCTACGGTTGTAGAGGACAACAATGTTAAATTCTCGTAAGTCGACTTCAACTTCAAGGTTTTTGCAAAAGTATTCCTAAATTACCAACTTAAACACAGGAGCCAGCTTACTCAGTGTAAAATTAAAATATAAAGGTACACTAATTATCTTTGTGTAATACATTATGTGATATGTGGGAGGCAATAAAAAAGGACATATTCTTGCTTTCATATTTCTAAATGCCTTAGGAAAACAAAATCAAGTCTATAAATATTGTGAAAGAAGAAATAAAGCAATAAATGCTAGGGAAAAAGTCGTGCATGAATTTATCTTGCCTTTAGATTCGAATTTGAAATGTTTATTGCTCTGAAGCTTGCTTTCTAAAAAGTATACTGGCATAGCATTCTTAGTGTCAAGAAAATGTTAAGGCATAGAGATGACCAGATGGAAGGTGTTAAGAGTTATCACCCTGGCACAGTAGTAGATACAGCCTCCACCTGCAATGCCAATAGCTCATATGGGTGCTGAATACAGTCCAGGTCACTCCACTTCTGACCTACCTGCCTGTTAATGCCCTGGGAAAGCTGTAGAAAGGTCCAAGTGCTTGGCTTCTGTACACATGTAGGAGACCCAAAAGAAGCACCAGTCTTCTGGCTTCTGATCAGCCCAGCCCTGGCCGTGAAGGAGTGAACCAGCACATCAAAACAGCTCTCTCTTAATCTGCCTTTTAAATAAAAATAGGTTTTAGAAAATAGAGGGATGTTAAGAGCTCCAATGTTGTATTGCAGTGTTTCACAGATTTCTGTCTGTGTATAGGGCCATTCCTTTATTACAAGCAACAGTTTTTTTCCTCAATATCATATACCATTGATACCACACGGTCTGCTTTATTTCTATGATCTTGTCATGTATGCCTGTAATTGCTTTCCATATTTCCCGTTTTTACCTTAAATGACATTTATAAAAATCATTCTGTGGTTTTGCAAAACTTACTTCAAAATTACACTTTCTTCCCCCAAATAATTTATAGTTAGCTAACAACTTTTATCAAAGTAAAACTTTTATTGAGCAATTGCAAGGCTTTCAAGCAGTTAATACACTGTGATTTTAAAGTGTATGTGCCACTTTTACTGTTATAATGTATACTGTTATGAGTTCCAGATTATGTTAATGTAGAAACTCTAAAGACTAACACTCACAAAGCACATTATCTTTCAACTCGCACAACCCATGCATTTACTCATAGCAGTAAATCCAATCACATTACTTCTGTTGTGACAGATTTACACTCCGTTGTATCAGTCAGTACATTGACTTTAAAATTTGGCTCAGAGTTTTTCATTACCTCTGTGGAACTTCCCTTTCACTCCTATCAGAATTGGCCTCCATTTATATGTCCCCTCAGTCCTTATTTTCTCATAATAAATCTCAAATTCATCAACCCCCTTGTCAGGTCTCTCATCCATGGGCAACAGAGCATTCACCTGCTATGCCCCTGAGCTGTGGAATTCCCTGAACTGCACACTCTCTCCAAATCCCCTGAGCTTTATAAATCCCTTTTGGAGTCTCACTTATTAAAAACTGCTTTTAATATTTGATCTACCACTGACACAAGCTGTAGACAGGCTGTTACTAAAAAATTAGTTGAAGAAGAAAAAAGAGTGAATTTTTCTTTTCCTTAACATTTACAAAAGGACCAAAATTCCCCTTTCTTCTGACTTGATATTTTATAATTTTCATCATCCTTCCCTTTCTCTTTTTCATGACTAGTAAACAATCACCCAGGAGACTTTGAACACTAGCAGAGATTAAAGATTCTGGTGTCATAGAAGATTACAAATAAATTAGTCACAATGTCATTAATTATTCCGCAGCCTAAAGATTTGTATAGATTTTCTTAGGAGAAAACATTGAGTCTGGGGAAAAAAAAAGCAGCTGCTTCCGTATTGTCACCCTTCTTCTTTGCTTCTACGCAGCAAAAATTCTCAACCAGATTTATTTTCATTAATAGTATTCTGGCTTAGCAATAACTCATTTGTTGATGGAAGACAACATGGTCAGGTTACTATAGATAATGTCAACATATTATAAATTCTTCTATTAAAATTCTAAGAGATGGAGTTTGGGATACTTTCCTCACATACAAATGTTTGGAAACATGAATATTTTTGCCATGGCTGAATATTATACAATATTTACACTTATTTATTACAATAATACATGTAATGAATATAACACAGTACAGCATAAAAATACACAATGGCAATATTACTTGAAAGTTTTAATAAAGCTTATTGGAAGTTAAAGAATAGTGACCAGGGCAAAGTTCTGGTCACTACCTATAGTTTTCCAAGATGCCTTAACAATAAGGATACATGATTTGCAAGATAGCTTAACCTTGACTTAACCTGTAGCTTTACTGATGTCTTGAAGTAGGTAAAGATAATTTACATATAGCATTCTGCCACCATGAAGTGACAAAGTGACTGCACAGAAAGGTGGCGGAGTGAAAAGGGAAGAAGAGCCTCTGGAGAGCAGGTATTTTGTACAGGTCAAAATGCCTGTTTTTCTCGGGCCCAGCGTGTGGCCTAGCAGCTAAAGTCCTCTCGTTGCACGCGCCGGGATCCCATATGGGCGCCGGTTCTAATCCCAGCAGCTCCACTTCCCATCCAGCTCCCTGTTTGTGGTGTGGAAAAGCAGTCAAGGACGGCCCAAAGCCTTGGGACCCTGCACCCATGTGGGAGACCTGGAGGAAGTTCCGGTTCCTGGCTTCAGATCGGCACAGCACCATCTGTTGTGATCACTTGGGGAGTAACTTATTGGATAGAAGATATTCCTCTCTGTCTCTCCTCCTCTCTGTATATCTGACTTCATAAAAAATAAATAAATCTTAAAAAAAAAAACAGTGCCTATGTTCCACATGGAGTCCCTGGGTTTAATTCCAGGTTCTAGTTTCCAACTTCAACTTGCTGGTAATGTAGACTCCAGAAAGATTTGGTCGTCACCAGAAAAATTTACTCAGGACATTTTGAGAATAAGAGTAAATGAGAGTTCTCTCTATCTGTGCATAGCAATTAAAAACTATACACACACACACACACATATACGCATTTAATGGCACTAAAGGACAATATTTTTGTACTGTCACAATAAATTGAAGATGTAATTAAAATCAACCACATTGAACTTCAGATACTGAGAGCCTAATTCCATAGCATTCTCCACCCAGGATTTGACAATATTCAAAGAATGTCATTTATTTTTCCATTATCTTTGATATACAGCCCAGGGCTGTACACACAGTAGGGGGTCCAAATGTTTTTGGAACATTGAGTCAATTACTTTTATCACAGCACTTTAATTTTTATTTCCATTCCACTTTTCAAAGGACCTGGTTAGCACTGTTTCCCTTCTCATTAGAGTACACAGCTATTTCTGTCACCCTTGTCTCACTCCTACAGCTGTAAATCAGGCTATTGATTAGGACCCAGAAGATTCGCTGACAGCCTAGAGAGGGCATTATATCCCAACACAATTTCACTCTAAGTGTTTAATGTTCTTTAAACTCCATATTCAATTAGATGGCACAAGCTATTACACACAAGTGTACCACGAGAGATGCAGAGACAGGAAGGTGAAGAGCAAGTTATTAGGACATTTTCTGTATGTTTGGTAAATCCTGCGGCGTTTGGGGTTCAGGGTTAATATCAGAGTGCTAAGCTGTGGAATTTAAACAGCAGGTAGGTTTCAAAAGCACAGAATATGAGAGAGAACCTAGTACAGATATATACATTATTCTGTGACTCGAAATGGCTACTGTGTGAAACTCAGCTTTTCCTTTGAAACATTTTGAAGATGATTTAGGTCATTGAAAATAATGACAAAGTTAAAACACTTTCAAAGTTTGGGTTAACATTACTGAAATAGGTGACCTGATTGAATCTCACTATCTGTTAGCTTTGAGAAATGTCACATTTAGCAATGATAAAACAAAAGTTGTTTTTCTTCTTGTTAGGAGGAAAGCAAAATTAACCTTGAGACATGAAACATAGCATATGTATTTTAATTGTTATTGTTTTAAATAGCCAAATCAAACACATTTTTCAGAACACTAAAAATCACAGTACTTCGATTGCTACTGGTTATTTTCTCAGCAGGATTATGCATGGCTCCGTAAAAAATAAGGTATGAATTTAGTCCTTCCTCTTTTTCCTATTTGGACAATGATTCTGAACACCCCTCTCTGACAACTCTGTTGTAATAAACATGAGAACTTGGACAAAAAATTCAGTGTCATTATCTATTGTGAAAAAAAATCTGAAGTATAACTAACATACATTCACATATTCAGTTATATAATGATGGATGATACAACAAAATCAATAAACACAACAAGCTTTATATGATCACAATCCCCAAATGAACATTATGAAATACACTGATTTTTTTTCCATGTTACGAAGGACATTCAAAATGAAACATTAGACATTAGACATTGCCCTGATGTCACATGTGACTACGTAAGTAAGCAACAAAAAAAGAAATTAAATCTTGAAAATACGATTCCAGGAACCTTAATCTTGGCATATTATGAGTCTAAAGCATGCTACTGCTTCATTGTTTGATTCTTAAGTGATGGTTTCACTGTTTTAAAAAAATAATAATCAGGGCCAGGCATGATGTCCTAGTGGCTAAAGTCCTCCCGTTGCATGCTCTGGTATCCCACTTGGGCATTAGTTCTAATCCCAGCAGCCTTACCTCCCACCTAGCTCCTTGCTGCGGTCTAAGAAAGCAGTTGAGGTCAGCCCCAAGCCTTGGGACCCTGCACCCGGATGAAGCTCCTGGCTCCTGGCTTCAGATGGGCTTAGCTCCAACTGTTGCAGCAACTTCAGTAGTGAATCAACGGACGGAAGAACTTCCTCTCTCTCCTCCTCTCTGTATATCAGACTTTGCAATAAAAATAAAATATATTTAAAAACAAGTAAATAAATAAAAATAATCAATAGGCTCAGAAAAGAAAATGAAAACAGCCTGTAATCTCATCGCAGATAAAGCATCTAATTTTTTTATTTCTATCAGATAATTTCTATTAGATAACTTACATTTTTAAAGTAACTTACATTTAAAATTAAGTTTTCACATTAAATGACATTTTAGTAACATAAGTCACAGGTGTGCTCATATATGCCTTCTGTGTATCACACATTATCCATAAATTTCATCTTTAAAAGATTTATTTGTTTGCTTGAAATGAATAGTTACAGAGAGAAAATGAGTGAGAGAGAAAATGATAGAGACAAAGAGAAAAAAAAAATATCCATTTGTTCACTCCCCAAATTGCTTCAACAACCAACTTTATTCCAGGCTGGAATCAGGAGCAAGGAGCTGCACTGTAGTCTCCAACTTGGGTTCTCATTTTTTGAACTTTACCCCTAGATCAATTGCCTAAATTAATTTGATTACGTGAAAAATCACCTCACATTGCTTCTGTATTTCTAAATAAATAATCACCTGACCTCTTATTTTGAATAAATTAGAAATCAGAATGATGATTATTACGTTTAAAAGAATAAAAAATATGGAAAAGATACTCATTAGCTGATAGAATCAGAAAGGAATCTTAACATTGAGACTTCTAAGACAGACAAAATAGCCAGGTCTGTTATTATTTATGTGTGTTACTGTAAGTGCTATTATACACATAATCACATATGTAAAGGTTCTACAAGGAAGGTGATCTGGAATGTCCCATGGAAGGATATAAAATATGTGAAATATTTTTCCAAAGTCATTGTATAAGCACCAGCTTTAATAACAATAGAGTTTGTATAACCTTAAGTAACACAAAATGGATAAATGCAATCAGATTCACTGTAAGAAAATGAATTCACTGTGGATCACCAAGTTTTGACCTTCATTACAGTTGAAAGATTTTAACTGAAATCAAAGACACAGTATAAGAGCTCCTTAAAATATATCTCTTTGCATCATTTTGCTTTCTTTTAATATAAAACTTTTGAGTCAGAATCAGATGCCTAACAAGGTGATTGACGTGACAAGAACAGGAAAACAATCCTCTCAGACATTTACTTGTAAAGCGGAGAAGAGACTCATAGTTCAGCTCTCCCAGAAATTGCAGCTTTTTAGAAAACAACATTTTTTTTTTCATCAGAAATGATGTATTTCTCTTATTTCTCATTCCTATTTCAGTACTGGGAAGGATACTGGAAAGTTTTACCAAAGCTACACATCCAATTGTCAGTCCCTCCAGAAAAACAGATAAGCAACGAGAATGCTCTTCTTTCAAGATTACTCTTCTTTCACAGCTACTTCAGAAATGTAACACCTACTACCCCCAAACTTTTTCCAACCTGCTAAGGTTTTGGGATACATGGCTTGGTCAACCAGCTGAGATTTCACAAGACAGGTTTGAAGTAAATAAGCCATTCTACTTACATTTTGGGGGAAAAAAATCCATTGAAGCTGACAGAGTAGTTGATGAATAGAGATAATTTTGTAGTGTGCTGCAGAAATTGGCCTCAGTAGACTCCTTTCTTTAAAAAGACATTCTTTCTTTTTCTTGTTAGAAAGGAGAAAATTGTGCAGTTCACTCACAACCACTTGATTCCTTCCCAATTTCATGAAGACATGATTTCTTGAGAAAGAACACTCACAGTCACAGTAAAAAAAAAAAAAAATCAAAACCAGTCAATGGTCAAAAAATGGTTTATTCTTCACCCTCTATTGACAAAACAGAAGGTGATTTTCCTCCTTATTCAGAAAGCCACCACCATTCATAAATGTAGTAAATTGATGCCAAGGGGAACAGATGCCTTTCTTGGATTCCTGCCCCAATGAAAAGATTTTCATTTAATTATTCACATCAAGTATAATAGGAAGACTGATTGCCCAAGACACAAAATTTTTCAGCTCTTATTTTTTTCAAGGGTAGAATAATGTAAGTCAAATTAGCAATAATATTGAACAAATGTCTTGGAATGTTATCGAATGCCAGATCCAATTCAAAGAAGCTTTTTTCTCTATTTTTCACATTATTATTATTATTATTATTATTATTATTATTATTATTTTATAATACAGTTCCATAGCTCTGGGATTTCCCTTATGCCACTCCCTAAATTATCTCCCTCAACCCCCTGGTTTCCCCTATGCTAAACAGTTCTTCCTAGTTCATTATTGTGGGCATTGACAATGGCAGAGAGTCTAACATTCTATTGTCAATATACATTTAACAGCTTAATTGGAAGTCTATCTGGAAGTAGGGATGTATACTGCATTGTTCCCTCACATCTGGATATGATTTTCTCCATTACGCTGTTGCTATACAATCCCTTGAATGAAAGCCACAAAACAAAATCAACAACAGCCAGAAAAACAGAAATTTACAATACCATGAAGTTAAATAGCATGCTACCAAATGACTAACCTGTCACTGAAGAAATGGAAAAGAAAATCCGTAATCTTATAGAAGAAAATGATGGTACTGTTAGACCTATGAGTCAGTGAAGAATTTCATATGGAAAAGAAAGAAAGAAAAAAAGAAAGAAGAAAGAAAGAAAGAAAGAAAGAAAGAAAGAAAGAAAGAAAGAAACCAGAAAGTAAGTCTGTACTAAAGAAATGAAAAAAAAAATTCATGGAATATAGTTTCTATTCATTTTTGATGGTGAGATGTATCTCCTGTAGGCAACAGATAGATGCCCCCCTTTTTATTAAGTACATTGCATTATGTGACCCCTTTTTTTTCAAAATTCAGTCCAATAATTTATGATGTTTGACTGATGGGCTTAAACCATCTGAACACAGGGTCAATGTGAAGGGCTGGTAATTTGGTAATGTGGTCCTGTCATTTTAGCAATGTGTTGTTCATTGTTTGATTTAGTCTTCTGTTGTTATTTTACTGGGATGTTCTTCCCATTAGCCTTGATTTTGGTTGCATGTTATTACTTTCCTCTGTCAAGAGCACATCTTTAAATATCATTTTTAGCATAGGTCTGGAAGATGCGTATTCTTTGAACTTTTGCTTCTTTGCAGTAGTCTTCAGTGATATTCATTGTGCCTCTCTCAGGAGGTGAACCAAGGCAAACAACTGCCCATCTTGCTGATTTGTTTTATTCAGCCAGGAGAGCAGTATACTCCAAGCAGGCAGTGCGGGAACAGGATGCATCTCACAGTGCAGACCCATACCAGAGCCACATGGGCATCATTTTGTATAGGGTGGCAAAAGTTGTGGGGTGGGATCGCACATGCACTAAGCTGAGAGCTAATTTAATTCTAGTTTGGTGCATAGCGCCATCGTGGCATCCTATAGCTTCCAAACAAAACAGGTGTGGGTAACCATCAGACCTAGTGGCAGTAGATCCAGAACTCCACCAGTGGCATCATGGCACATCAGGTGCCATTTTGTACAGTGTGGAAAAGGCTTTAAGACTGAAGGGACAACAGTGAACTGCACATGTGCTGAGCTGGGAGAAAACTTACTCACAGTTCAGTGCATTGCACTGGTACCACAGGAAAATAATACCAACTTTGGCATCCTACAGATCTGAGGGTCACCTGGACCTATTTTAACAAATGATTATCAGATTCGAGAAAAAAAAAAAACACGTTCAGAATCTCTAGTCATCAAATAAAAACCTCAATAAGGTTTCTGCTCAATCCATTTAGAATAGCCATCATCCAAACGATCAAAAATAATAAATGCTGATGAGCAAGTAGAGAAAAAAGTATTATAATACTCTACTTGAGAAAGTAAAATAGTACAACCATTGTGGAAGGCAGCATAGAGTTCCTCAGAAATGTGAAATAGATCTACCATATGATCCAGTCAAAGAACTCATGGGAAATTGCATCAGCATATGAAAGTTATCCATACCTCCGTGCTTATAGCAGTTCAATTCTCAACATGTATGCCTATAAGTTGATGATTGAATAAGGAAAATATGTGTGTCCCAAGCGGGTGCAGGGTCCCAAGGTCCTCGACTGCTTTCCCAGGCTACAAGCAGGGAGCTGAATGGGAAGCGGGACTGCCGGGATTAGAACCAGAGCCCATATGGGATCCCAGCGCGTGCAAGGCAAGGACTTTAACCACTACGCTGTCTCACAGGGCCAGATTTACTTATTTTTATTGCAAAATCTGGTATTACAGAAAGGAGGAGAGACAAAGAAGGTCTTCTATCCGATGAGTCACTCCCCAAGTTGCTGCAACTGCTGGGGCTGAGCTGATCTGATGCGAAGCCAGGAGCCTCTTGTGGGTCTCCCAGATGCAGCGTCCCAAGGCTCTGGCAGTCTTCAACTGCTTTCCCAGGCTTGAATCAAGGAGCTAGATGGAGGCGGGGCTGCCGGGACTAGAATAGGCACCTGCATCGGATCTCAGTTTGTTCAAGGCAAGGACTTTAGCTGCTAGATTACTTCATGGAAGTATCTCAAACATGGAAGAAATGAGTTATACAGAGGAAACTATGACTCAAGGATCTATTGAATACTAATTAATATCCTTTAGATTATATAGCATTTGGAAAACTGACCACATCACATAAATGACGTGTATGTGTCTGAAAGAGAATATCAATGTAATTTTTAAATCCATTTTAAAGAAGACGAGGTATCAATAATTTATATTTACCATTCCATGTTCTCCATGTATAGCTTTGCTCTACTTGCTACTTGAAATTGTTCAATCTACTGGTTTAGACAATGTATATATAAAAGGTAGTTTTCAGGCCCAGTGCAGTAGCCTAATGGCTAAAGTCCTCGCCTTGCACACGCTGGGATCTCTTGCGGGCACTGGTTCTAATCCCAGCAGCCCCACTTCCCATCCAGATCCTTGCCTGTGGCCTGGGAAACCAGTCAAGGACAGCTCAATGCCTTGGGAGGAGGCTCCAGGGCTCCTGGATTCAGATCAGCTCAGCTCTGGCCATTAGGGCCACTTGGGGAGTGATTAAGCACTCAGAAGAACTTTTTCTTTCCTCCTCTCTGTATATCTGATTTTCCAGTAAAAATAAATAAATCTTTAAAAAAAACAGGTAATCTTCCTCACTGTGATGCTATCCTAAATTGGCAATTTAAATGACCAGTGACAGAAATACAGATGTTGAAAAGCAAAGATTTTTTTTTTAACAAAATGACTGTAACATTGAAATGACTATCATATGCTAACAATCTTTCTAAAGATAAGTATATGTATAAAAATAAGTATATCAACCACTTCTCATCAAGAATCTTTTTTCTATCATGGTTTAATGTTTCCTTTATAGTATTTTTGTCAACCAAAGAATTACAATGACAATGTTATACAGTGCCTTGAGTTTGTCTTCGTTTTGTTTTCTTATCTTTAGCTACAGTCCCACTTCCTAGATTTATGTTCTACATCAGTTACTCCCATAATTTTTTGGAGATTTAGCCTTTTAGAGAGTGCATGTCAATGACTTATTTCTTCTAGGAGATTTTATTTTAATTTCTAATTTGGCTAATTCAATAGACTTCATTAGGGAGAAATATTTAAGGTCCTGTACATCTTTAAAAAACTGAACATTATGTAATTTTTAGAAATCCTTTGCCACTTATTTTCAAAGGGATGTTACGTAATGAATCTCCTACCTTTAATTAGGCTCACATCTGAGGCATGGAGGCAGATTAGAAATTATCTTGTTTTAATGTTGTTCTTATCAGAATTTTCAATATCTGCTTTAATGAAGCATTCTAAGTGTTTTTTTATTATTACAACTACATTAGCCGTGGCCATAGAAATCTCAAAGAGGACAATAAAGAAGTTTTAAGAGAATAGAGGACTAGAGGTAGAGAATACAGCAAATGTCTCAGAAAATCACGTATATTTGCATAGTCATAGAGGTATGAACTGCATGCCTGTCTGAAGAGAGCAGGCATAGTATAGCGACTAGAATATAGAATATATCCAAGTTATCCCTCCCTTCTTGTATTGGTATTATAATATTGGGAAAATTATTTATCTTTTCTGTATCTCAATTCCCCTGAACTATTAAAAATTCCCCTGAAAGAGTAACTACTCTATTAGACATTTGTAAACGTTGTTTGGAGTAGTGCCTATGAAGCCGTTTGAAGGACTGACTGATATAAATATTCTCTATTATTACCTATCAGCCAGTGGCTTTTAATATGAACAGGGAGAGTTATGTCTGAATCAGCTGACAGAATTCACATGCTATCTTCCATTCACAGGCACTATGCTGTATGATGGGATAACTCAAAGAATTTAACAAAGAAGAGAGATTGGATTATTTACCTTTCACAAAAATTTTCCTAGTATCCCTGGAGCTGAAGGCAGGATAGAGACAAATCAGGACATTCATTGTAAAAGTTGAATGTTGTGGTCATGGAAACAAGAAAAATATGGTTGTGATACATATTTGACAAAAAATGAAAAAAACAGAATTTAGGTACCAGGTGATTTTAGAGCAACGTCCATGATTCTACTTTAGAACCAAAATTGATGGAAATATGACTGTCTAGGAGACAATTAGGGATGTAAAATAATATAGAGTGTGTTCATTGTTGGCAACCAGTAAATTATTGTAAAATGTACTCAGATATGCATTTCTTGGAAGAGCTGCAAAACAGTGAACAAAAAAGAATGTTGCTTTCGCCCTTCTAAAAATAATGCAAACTTCTTCCTTAGAGTACTCCAAACCAACAGTTACTCTTTTCCAAGATCATACAGCATACAGAGCACAGAGACACCTGCTTTGTGGCTCTCCTTATTGTTAAACTCCCAGCAGCCATCATTCTACCAAGTGACTTCCAAGCATGCTGACATGAAGCATACTTTAGTAACTCATTGACTCAGTAAGGATTCTCTGAGCTAATATTCCCAGCTGTTGTTTGATACTGAAATTCAAGACACAACACAGGATGGAGATGATATAGGGAATGTTCATATGGTCCGCAAACCCTGAGCCACTTTGCCCAAGACAGCAGGCTTCAATTTAGAAGTTATCTTGCACAAAGCAAATGATCAACACTCTCCCCGTGGAAAGACAGCCTTCACAGGATGAGAGAGGAATCATAAGTAAGACAATCGAAGATGGAACAGAAACAGGTCATTCCAGGGCTTGAGGTTGGGGAAAGGAATCAAGAAATAATGTATTTTCACAGGTCACATGTCATGCCACCATGTTCAAGATCAATTCATACAGCAGGGTAGAAAGATCTGAAATTCCAAGTATATCCAGGGGACTTTAGTACCTAGAAATTGTACATGATTCTTGGAGAAAATTGATGCAATGTGACACATCAATAGAAGAACCAACAAGGTTTTATTTTAATGATAGAAGTGATTTCTGAAATTAAGCACAGCAGGTAGGAAATGGATCTAGCACAGATGTCAAAAGCTATCACTGCCTTGTGTGATAAAGCATTTCTTCCCTAAGCCCAAGTCAGTGGCCTATGTAGGTCAATGATGTCAAGCAGGAAAAAAATAGATATATACCACAAGGGCCACTGCATTTCTGAGGATATTCTGAAATGTGACTGACATCAAAGATGTCTTTATTTAGTGACATTTCTTTATTAAATGGTGATAATAGAATTGCTGCATTTTCCAACTATCAAATTTTATGGCATAAAAAGCAAAACCAAAAGCAATATATACATTCAACGCAATCCCAATCAAATTGCCCAAAATATTCTTCATGGAACTGGAAACAATGATCCAAAGGTTCATCTGGAAGCACAAAAAACCACGGATAGCTAGAACTATCCTGAAGAACAGGAAGTTAGCAGGGGGGATCACAGTTCCGGACCTCTGGACATACTATAGGGCAGTGGTTATCAAAACAGCGTGGTACTGGCACAAAGATAGAGAGGAAGATCAATGGAGCAGAATAGAAACGCCAGAAGGAAACCCACACAGATACAGCCAAATAATCTTTGACAAAAAGACAAACGACAACCCAGGCAAATGGGAAGGTCTGTTCAATAAATGCTGCTGGGACAACTGGTTGATAGCCTGCAGAAACAAAAAAATAGATCCACATCTCTCACCATACACTAAGATCAGATCTAAATGGATAACAGATCTAAACCTACATCCAGAAACCTTCAAACTTTTGGAAGAAAATGTTGGAAACACACTGGAACACTTAGGGGTAGGCCCTCACTTCCTAAAAAAGACTCCAAATGCAGTAGAAATCAAGACCAAAATAAACAATTGGGACCTCATCAAACTAAGAAGCTTCTGTACAGCTAGAGAAACAATCAACAAAGTAAAAAGGCAACCCACAGAATGGGAGAAGATCTTCGCACACGACATAGGTGATAGAGGGCTAATATCCAGAATATACAAAGAGCTACAAAACAACCAAAATGTCAAAACAAACAAGCCACTCAAGAAATGGGCACGGGAAATGGGCAGACACTTCACAAAGGAACAAACCCAAATGGCAAATAAACATATGAAAAAATGCTCAAGTTCCCTGGCAATAAGGGAAATCCAAATTAAAACATCAATGAGGTACCACCTAACGCCAGTAAGACTGGCCCACATGAATAAAAGCACCAACGACACTTGTTGGCGAGGTTGCGGGGAAAAGGGAACCCTACTCCACTGCTGGTGGGGCTGCAGGCTGGTACAGCCTCTATGGAAATCAGTATGGAGAATATTCAAACAACTCAAATTCAACATACCGTATGATCCAGCAATAGCACTCCTAGGAATATATCCAGAACACTTGTTCTATGAGAAACCAACATGTACTCCTATGTTCATAGCAGCACAATCAGTAATTGCAAAAACATGGAAACAACCAAAATGCCCATCAAAAGAGGATTGGATAAGAAAGCTATGGTTCATCTACTCCATGGAATACTACTCAGCTATTAAAAAAAACAAAATGCAGTTCTTTGTGGCCAAATGGGCCAAACTGGAAACCATAATGCTAAGGGAAATGAGCCAATCCCAAAAGGTTAAATACCACATGTTTGCCTTAATTTAAGATGATATGATGTTATGTATAACATGTTATGTTTTGAATGTTATATGTTGTGTATAAACTAAAATTGAAGTATAGGTGAGGTGGTCACAGAAGGTGGCTGGGAACCCGCATTTACTTTTAACATATTGGTTACTCATTACTATGTCAATTAATTCCATAATGATGTAAATTTTTGCTGATGGTATGTTGGAGCTTTCAATTGACTGGGATGATACTCTGCTGGCTCTGTCATCAGACCAGAGAGGGTATACCTAAGAAACCGTTGAACTTGACGGGACAATAAGATGCTGGACTCTATGTTTGGTATACGCTTGCAATGGGGAAACCTCAACTGAACTTGAGCTGTGGTTATGCAATAAGGTGGAGGAATCCACCATGGTGGGAGGGTTTGGGGAGGGGTGGGGAGAACCCAAGTATCTATGTAACTGTGTCACATAATACAATGTAATTACTGAAGTTAAATAATAAATAATTAAAAAAAAAAAAAAAAGCAAAACCTATTTTTTTAAGCAGCTAAATAAGTACCCTTTAAAGCAAAACACATTCCAAAATTTTAATCAATGGCTAACAATGGACAAAACTCAAATGGCCCCAAGCATAGTCCAGGTGCTAATTCCTGTTCATAACACAATTGGAAAATCTCTTTTGATACATAAATTATTTACACAGAAATGGCTTTTCCTCTCCCATTTTCTAACTTTTGATAAGAATAATGGTACAACCATTTTGTTCTAATACCTTGACTGACTTCTTACTGAATTATTTGCTTATCATAATCACTACAATGTCATTTTGTACAAAGAATGGCAAATTCTTGTGTCATTTATATTTGTTTAACAGAGTAAATCAATATTAACCTTAAACTCTGTTTTTAAACCCAAGAGACATCTGGTCCCAGATTTTTATGCATAGTTTCTCATTTTACTTATGGATAAAAAATAAATCCATTTAAATTTGATTGCTAAATACTATTTATCTAAATAAAATAATTCATACTCAGGAGGAAGTCTAGTTCCTCAAAATCTTCTGAATCCCTACTAACACACTAAACCTGTATACCATAAACAGTATGTACTTCAAGTTTTTAGATTTTTCCTTTAAATGTCATATGTTAAATACAAATAACCAAGGAAGAGAAAATATTTTAAGGTAATTGTTTTTATGTTTTCTATGAATCACTGAAAACATTCTTTGCAATAAATGTTATTATACTGGCCCAACTCAGTGGCCTAGTGGCTAAAATCCTCACCTTGAATGCACCGGGATCCTGTATCGGTACCAGTTCTAATCCTGGAAGCCCCACTTCCCATCCAGCTCCCTGTTTGTGACCTAAGAAAGCAGTCAAGGATGGCCCAAAGCCTTGGGATACTGCACTTTGCATGGGAGACTTGGAGGAAGTTCCTGGCTCCTGGCTTCGAATCGGCGCAGCCCCAGCCATTGCGCTCACTTGGGGAGTGAATCATTGGATGGAACATCTTCCTCTCTGTCTCTGTTCCTCTCTGTATATCAGACTTTGCAATAAAATAAATAAATCTTTACAAAATGGTATATTAAAAGTAATGTCTACACAACATGAAATAAATGGAATTAGAATCTTGTTGCCATTTTATTCCTCTGTCAACTCAAATCCTTGTGATCCCTGTTATTAAATCACAGAGGTCTCTAAGACCAAATACATTATGCCAGGGACATGGATAGGAACAAGGTTGCAATCTTAGGCATTCGCTTCCCTTTTGTATTTCTACATGTGTGACCCTATCATTAGTTGAATTAATTCAACAAGCTTCTGAATGTTCCAGAAATTGTATCAAATAATGATTTTACAATGATAAAACATGAATTTTCTGTTTTCAAGAACTTATAGTCTCCAAAAGTAGTAAGATAAAAATGTTAATAATCATCAAGACTAAATTGCAGAGGAAACGGTCTAGCAGTTATGATGCTGTCGAGATGCTCACATTCTATATCAGAATTCCTGGATTCAGCTTTTGGCCCTTTCCTTGATTCTAGCTTCCTGCTAGTACACACCAAGAGGCAGTAGATGATAGCTTAAAGTAAATACATTCTTGGCTCCTGACTTCAATTCAATAGCCATTTCAGCTGCTATGGGCATATAAGTAGTACATTATTATATAGGAGCTATTCCTCTGTCTCCCAAATAAATTAATATGGTATACAAAAATAATAAAATCAGGTGTTAAAGGACTATATTTACCTTTGCACTAGAAAAAGCATGAAATGCTACATAAATTCATAGAAAAACATTGCTTTGAATTGATTTCCTACTCTAGGTTTCAGCAGGCTCTGCCAAACCACAATGAAATCATTTATGTGAACTGCTAAATAATCAAACCGAACTCTGAGAAGAAGCCGTTGTCCAAAAATGAAACCTAGGAAATTCCCAACAACCAGTCATAAGAAGATTAGCTTTCCTAAATTAGCATGACAAGAAATTCCCCATATTTATGTAAGGAAAGTAACTTTGAAATGACCAATCTGCTTTTCATTCCTCCTGTTCTCTTCAACACTGCTCTCCCTGTAATGACAACATACTGTCTACACCACATATCAAAAAAAAACAAAAAACAAAAAAAGCTTTATAAGGTGAGGTGTTCACCACTTCAACAATAGCACATCGACTTTATTAGCTCTTTTGACTGAAACTGCTGTCATTTTGCCTTTTGACAACAAAATAGATGAAAAAATATTTTTTTTAAGATTAGATGTTAAACAATACAGAAATTTTGCTTGAGATAAATGAAAACAAGATAGGCCTCTGGGCCACTAGCCTACTCTCTGGATAGAACTTTCCACTGAAGGACAAAATAGCACAATCTCAGTAGAGCCTTGCAAGAGAGTGGGAGAGGCACAGAACCAGCTGCGAGAGGGGATATTGGGTGAGGGGAGGGCAACTTGATTAGAGTTTGCATAGCAGAGCACCAATTAGAAGGAATCCCAAAGGGAAAGATAGCTAGAGCTTCTTCCTGATTGTCAGAGGATTGATTGATGTGAGGAAATTAATCAAGACAGGGAGAGGAACCATATGGAATGCTTAGAAGGAACAACTGCCAGAATGGACATAGGGTGAGAAATAGTTATTCCCACCAGTTAGGGTTAAAAAAAAAACATACAATTCATATTTCTTTTTAAAAATAATTCTTTCAAAAATTTACTTATTTTATTGTTTGATGATACAGTTCCATAGGCTCTGGGATTTCCCTTACCCTCGGCACAAATCCCTCACACTCCTTCGTAAATAGTCATAAGTCCATCATTTAGCTATTTAAGTGTATATTGACATTTTAGGTACAGGCAATGGCAGAGACTCCAGTGTCCTATTTATTTTCATTTGAAAGGCAGATTTATAAAAAGAAAGACAGAGAAAAGATCTTTCATTGGTTAATTCACCATCCAAATGGTCACAACAGCCACAGCTGATCCAGTTCGCTGCAAGGAACCAGGAGCCTCTTCCAGGTCTCTTAAGTGGGTGCAGGATCTCAAGGCTTTGGCCAACCTCTACTGCTTTTCCAGGAAAAAACCAGGGTGTTGGAGGGGAAGTATGGCAACCAGGACATGAACCAGCATCAATATGGAATCCCGGTGCATGCAAGGCAAGGACTTTTAGGGACTGAACTGTAAAGCACTGGACCAAAAACTCTATCATGCATAAAGCATTAGGTTAGAATTTCTGATGACTATTTGCTTCTGGTGTAGGGGAAATTAGTCAAAGATTAAATGCCACTCCAGTAAAACTAACAAATTAAAAGCAAGTACTGAAAGATCAATTTATTCCTCTAGCTACTTACATATATTTATAAAAGAAAAGAGAAAAGCAATTACATAAATAACAGCTAGATGCATAAATATAAAGATATAGATAAAAATATATATGGAAGATAGACTCATCCAAAAAGCTAACATTCACAATATAAGATACTTTCCCCAAATATTCAGGTAACTACCCAAGTAGTCGATGTAAGTGATAAGAACAAAAACAATCAATAAAAATTGAACTGTAAATAACATGGATGACAGAATTATTAAGCAAATCCCTTAAAACTGTTCCTACTGTATCATTTACATTTACACCACTAAAGCAAAAAAAGACCATAAATTGAAGCCATAGAAGATACAAAAATATTCAAACTTGTAAAAACTTAAGATAAACAAAATATTCTAGATAAGATTATCAGTAGATAAGTATGGAGAATAAACAATATACAGCATAAAAAAGATTTAAAGTTATGCAATTGTGTTAAACTATTGTGTAAGCTTACAAAATGGTTTAAGCTATTGGAAAGCAGTAGCAATATAATATATGCTGATTTAGCATTGAGAGAGGAGAGTTTGGGGAGCAATAATGTATTCAGACAAACAACAGACACGATTTTTCCAAATGTAATAAGAGAGCTAAAATTACAGATCTGAGAACCAAAATTCAAACAGAGCATTAAATTTAACCAAACTTTTGAATGCTTCCATCAAGGAACAGCATAATCAGTCTTAATGCTAATGACAAAGAGAAAGCTTTGAAGGTAGCCAGAGATGTGGACATTTGCTGTAGCAGTGGGGTGTCACCCAGGGTGCCCACACACTTTACTAGAGTGCCTGAGTGACTTCAAGTCCTTGCTCCACATTCAACTTCTCCTTTCCCTTGGTGTGCACCCTGGGAGGCAGTCAATGATGACCCAGGTGGAAGGGTCCCTATTACTCTTTTACAAGATGTGAATTGAGTTTCTGACTTTATTCTGACCTAATCCTCACAGTGAAGGCATGTGGAAAGTGAACCTGTGATGGGAAATATCTCTCTTCCTCTGTTATTGTATGTCAATTTTTAAAAATTTGTTTGAAATTCAGAGGGACAGAGCCAGAAAAGGGTAGAGAGAAAGACAGAGAGCTTTCATCCAGTACTTTAAGTGTTTACATTCGCTGGGGTAGGCCAAACTGAATCCAAGAGCCAGGAGTTTCTTCCAGGTCTCCCATGTGGGAGACCCAAGAACTTAGGCCATATTCCACCATTTCCCAGGGCAAGTAATAGGGAGATAAATCAGAAATGGAACAGGAAGGACATGAACCACTGCCTTTATGGGATGGTGCTTTGTAGCAGGCAGCTTAACCAACTATGCCACATGACTAGCTCACCAAGCAGACTTTATTTTTTCCAATGACAAGTTGAGAATTGTTTTATATCTGAATGTTATATTTATCCTATTCAGATTTTAGGTATTCATGGAAAATAAATGAAAACATACAGGTCTCAATTACCGAAGATAATTTTAGTCGTCTCTTATACAACATTGTCTCTGTAGGTAAAAATAACATTACACACTTACAATTTGTTGATAGGGGTCATTTCTTGTTAAATATTTTTTAAAAAGATATGTTTAGGGTCTTTTTCCTATTTTGCTTTGTTTATTTCTTTTCATTTTAATATTTTATTTTTAAAGATTTATTTTCATTTTTATTGAAAAGGCAGATATACAGAGAGGAGAAGAGACAGAGGAAGATCTTCCATCCATTGATTCACTCCCCAAGTGGCTGCAACAACAGGAGTTGTACCAATCCAAAACCAGGAGCCAGGAGTTTCATCCGGGTCTCCCACATGGATGCAGGATCCCAAGGTTTTGAGGTTTCCTCAACTGCTTTCCCAGGCCACAGCCAGGGAGCTGGAAGAAAAGCGGGGCTGCTGGGATTAGAATCAACATCCACGTAGGATCCCAGCACATGTATGTCAAGGAGTTTACCAGATAGACGACCGTGCCAGGTCCTGTTTGAGGATTTTTTGCTTGTTTGTTTGTTTGTTTCAAAGGTGAATTGGCAGAGAGAAAGAGAAACAGAGAAAAAGATCTTCCACTTACTAATTCACTACCAAAATGGCTGCAATGGCCAGAGCTGAGTCAATTCAAAACCAGGAGCCAGAAGTTTCTTCCAGGCCTCCCACAGAGGAACAGTGTCCCAAAGACTAGCTCCATTCTCTGCTGATTTTCCAGGGCATAAGCAGGAAGATGGATTGGAAGTGGGGCAACCAATGAATCAGCACCCATATGGGTGGCTGTCACTTGAAGATGGAGGATCAGCCTGTTGAGCCACAATGTCACTTCAATGTCAAATATTTTTAGCACAATAAAATAAAACACATAAAAAGTATGGATTTATTTTCATAATATAAGATACATGAATTTTTATATAAATTTTCATGACTTCTATTTTTAAAGCCAAGCCTTAGAAATAACTATTAGATTAATAGTTGAGCAAACGGATATTTTCATGTAACTAAATATTATTTCAAAATATAAAGAAATAATTTGTTGAGTATTTTAGCAATGATTATCAAGACAATCACACCATAACTAGCCAACAAATTACACAGATACTCTCAGAGCCAATTAACTTATAGTTCTATGAAATGAAAATAAATCTATAGTGACACAAAATAGGTAGATTAATGGCTGCCTCAAGCTGCAGTGATGTTTTATGGACAGATGTGTCAATACTTATCAAATCTAGCATTTAATGTGTCTTGTATCTCACTGAAGAGACTAAAGGTGTCAAAATTGAAATCAAATACAAAATGAAACAATATATGGAACAAAAATGAGAAAAATGAAAATTACAAAAATGTGCAAACTTAATGAAAACAATTTTAGATTATTATGTGACTGTGCAAAGGTGATATGCACAAATCCCTGTGAACATGTGAAGACCTGTCTTAGCCAGCCTAAGGCTAACCACTCCAGGATGAGAAAGCAAGTTGTTCTTCCGGAGTAGAGGCTACAATTCAATTAACAGAGCAAAGCTAGACAAAATACAACAAAGAAGCATCAGCAATCAAAAATGTATGTATTGTCCTGCCCATCATGCTTCTCTGACATTGTGAACCTCATTTCTAGGACACATAGTTGTCTCTGAGGCAAAAATATCATCTCAAGTGATGATCTGATAAAAAGCTACTAAACTCAATACAACAGAGAGGATGTCCATGGGGGTGTTCAGACAAAATTCTACCAGCAAAAACTATTTCACCCCACTATCACCTTTGCTTTTACACTAACTTTTTTTTTTTTTACCAGACCCCTTTGAAAAGGGGGGAATAAAGGAAAGGGTATAGGGTTGAAAATACCGGAAGCCAGTTTGAATTGGATGTTGGAGCCTGGCAAATCGTTGAATGCCTGAACGTGCTACAGTGAACTGTGCACAGAGAAGCAGGAGACAAGCACTGTTTGTTGCCCACCAGTTTTCTCTGGATAGATGACATAGTAATTACACAGTAAGTGAAGATTACTGAGTTAAAAGGATAGCCAAATCCTTCAAGTTTTCTAATTGTGTTTATCTATCACTTAAGAAAAATTACCATAACCTAAAAGTGCATATAATAATTTGCATAAAATACTATCACCATATATGCATATATATAATTTAAAAACTGATATGAAGATGTCAGGTAACCAAGACAAATAAACAAAGCTGAATAATAATATAACTCAAATCTTATCTTCAGAGGCATATTCCCCTTGATGAGCATGCTTCGCTTTGTATCATAATGCTGAAGATGAACCTGAAGTGAAATGTCACATATGGGTGCTAGTTCCAGTCCTGGCTACTGAACTTCCAATCCAGCTCTCTGATAATGTGCTGGGAAAACAGCAGGAGATGGTACATTTGCTTGTGCCCCTGCACCCACATGGACACCTGGAAGAAACTCCTGATTCCTGACTTCAGACTGCCTAAGCTCTTGCCCTTGCAGTCATTTCTGGTATAAACTAGCCCAAAAATCTCTTCCTCTGTTTGTAACTCTGCCTTTCAAAAAAACACAAGTGAATCTTAAAAATTAATAAATGAATAAATAAATAAATAAATAAAATGTTCAATTGTGGCACTGTGTCACTTTTCAGAAAGCACTATGATAAACAAAAGTTTTCTGGGAGCATATAGGATCTGGTGAGCATATATCTGCTTAAAGAAAATTTACAGATTCTCAAAAAATGTCAACTTTGGGTTAATATGTGATAGGAAGAAGCAAGTGGATCCTATCAAACATGATAGCCCATGCAAAATACAAGATAGCTGTTACCAAATTAGTTACATTGTTACAGTCCACAAATCTTTGTATATATGCAAACACCCACTGCTAACTCTTCAGAGGAGCCAATATTTGCAAAGAAAGGCTTATGCAAACTTGAAACTAATTACCAATGTTTGCTTCCAGCCAATTTTTGCAAATTAAATTTCTAACACAGTCAACTGAGTAGCTTTTAAAATAAGCTTGATTATCAATATTTATAAATCACTGATCATTAGACTGATATACTCTTAAGCTATGACTCACCTACTTCTCTCCCACTTCTGTTTACACAAAATGTGTATTCTTCACGAAACATTCTGGCAAAACAACATCCAATACCATTAATTTCACAAACATCCCCAACTCTATTAAATTTGAAGTATCCTGCATATACAAGCACCAAATATGAGTTCTTTTAATTAGCCTGTATTATCACAATATTCCATCAGTTGTAACTGTGGAATTACTGTTTATTTTCACTGGTATTATTTATAATCCTGAGATTTCTGTTTCAGCACCTGTCTATGACAATATAGGTAAAGTTCACGGTATGCTCTTTGGAGAAACTGTATGCATGGAAGGAATTCAAAAGGTAAGGGACAGAAAAAAGCAGAGAAGATACTAAATACATTGTAAATTGTTTAGTTAATGAAATGTGCTGGGTTACATTTCATCATGAAAACTAACATATTAATTGTCATTTTTTTGTCTCATACTATCAATCCAGTTCATGCTTTAGTCTAATCTTCAAAACAATACTTGATAACAAGAATTCTGAAGATCCTCAATTATCAGCAATTTCTTAGTCTGGTACCTAGGCAAGCGCTATGCTGCTGGGAGAAAGCAGTCAATAGCTGATGGGAATTCTGCCAAATATGTGTTAACCATATTAGTGTGCCAGCACAGTTGTCTATTCTTTTCCTTTCTTTTTTATTCTTTTTTTTACATATTTGGGGGGCAGACATCAGCACCCCAGCAAAAGGGGTCTAGGGACCCGCACATGAGCATGTGTGGGGACCAGGCAGGTAGGCAAGGCCCCAGGGTGGCATGACACAATGAGGAAAGATTAGGCTTGGGAATCTGAACATTCACAGGCATGGGGTGCTGTGGATGGCTCAGGGAATTGGGGTCTGGGGATGTGTGGGAGGGGGGACAGTTGAGGGAGAATGTGACAGATGAGGTGTGACATCTGGTGATTTCCCCAAACCAGGTTACTGCATTACAGGTAAATGAGGGGGCTGAGACAGGGTGGTTCGCAGGAAGGAATATGGAGAACCTTTCAGGCCCAGACCAAAACACCCACATGCATGGAAACCCTGAGCTGGGACAGGTGTTCCAGACTAGGCCAGGCTGCAGCATTGATGGCAAAGGCCAAGCTGGGTGACAGGTCATGCCAGGTTTGGTAGAGCAAACACGTACAATATCTGTTGCTGGCAGTGAGCTTCATCAGGGATCTAAGGGAACAGCCCCGCTGGACTGAGGGTCTCACCAGTGAGTATGACAGTTGGCATAGGGTCAGGGAACTGGGGTGGACATGGCTGCAGCATCCCTCAGCATTAATGTGAACTGGGTATTTTGTATGCCAGACTAGGCTGGGTTCTAGCACCTGCTGATGCTCATGAGAACCAGAGTGAATGTAGGACAAGCTGGGCTAGGTCTCTGCACCTGCTAAACCATGCAAGAGCTAGGTCTGGACATGGGCCAGTCAGGTGTGGGGTGTAGCACCCAGTAGTAAGAACTGGAATGAGTGTGGGCTGGTTGGGCAAGGCCACTGTTCCTACCAAGACATGAGGTGGGCCAAGCAAGGATAGGCCAGGAATCCACAGGAATGCAGAAGATCTACAACTGGGGGTGACTTGATAAAGGAGCATAGAGAACTCCTCTGTTAGGACACAGTCTCTGCAGGTGGGTGAAAGAACCAAAGCTTGGAGCAACCTACACCATGCCAGGTTACAGTAATGCAGGTATATGTGTGATTCTGGTCTGGCAGTGGGACTGGCTGGGCAAGTTCACAGCACCCACAGGAAGACGTGAGAACCAGGACACGCTGCAAAACCAACTTGGTTGGTCCACAACAGCATGCAGTTTATATTAGGGCTGAGACTGTGGGCTGACTGAGTCTGGCTAGACTGTAGCATCCACCAACATAAGCTTGTGCTGGGGACAGGCTGGGGTGAGGCAGGCTACAGCACCCAATGTTAAATGCTGAGGTGAGGCAAGATAAGTCAGACTGGGCCATAAAATCCACCAGCACACGTAAGATCTGGAGGGAGTCAGGTAGTGGGGACAAGAGGACTTCCCTGATAGGACACCACTTCTGCTGGTGAGTGTGGAAGCTGGGATTAAGGCCAGAAAAGGCTGGGCAGGGTTGGAAAATCAGTTGGTCTGCATGTGAGCTGGGTCAGGGGAAGAATGAGGCTGGACTAAGAATTGTACCCACTGGTGCATGCATGAGCCAGAGTAAGTGAAGGCTAATTGGGCTTTTCTGAGGCATCAGCTACCAAGTGCTAGGAATGTGAAAAAGTCCTGTGAGGCTAGACTGCAGAACCACTTGAAAAGTACAAAATCCAGGGCTGGGAATGGGTCTTGTAGTGATATTGTGGGCACCCCTTTGATAGGCTGCAAATTCCACTGGTAAGCATGGGAACCAGAATTAGGGGTGAGTCTTACTGGACAGGCACTGGCACACACAAGTATGAGTGTTGGCTGGATCGTGAGCTTGGTCTGATTGAGCTGATGTGTGCAAGAACTGAATGGAATATGGGACTACCAGACTAGTGTGTAGCACACATCTGTGTGCAGGAACCTGGGCCAGGGGCAAGCCTGATTGGGCATATTGGGGATTGCTCCAACTAGGCTACAGGTCAAGTGTGTGTGGGAAAGGGATTGGCCAAACTTCAACATCCATTGGTTTGCATATAAGATGAGGCTGGGGACAGAACTGATCAGGTGACTGCAAGCACCAGTGTGTGTTTAGGGTAATGTGGGTGATGGACTGAGTGGAAACCTGCAGTGGCTGGCACACAGGAGTCAGGTTGGGATTACCTCTGGTGAAGTTTATCTGGGGAACTCCCAGCTAGCTCACTGGACTGAGTAATACAACCATCGAGAAAATCACAGGATCTGTGGTCAAACCGTGGAGTACATGTACCAGAACCATGGTTGACGAAGTCTGTGCAGTAGACAGAGCACACGGGAGATCTGACAACCATCAAGGCCTGTAGAGAACGTCTAGTACTAACGTCTAGGACCATGGGGGGCAAAATAAATTGTACAACTCTCCCATCCAATTTTGATGAACAGTATCTGAGAAAATCAAGAATGTAAGGTGGACTATGTCAGTCAACAGACCTTGGAAGAATTTGCTCAACCTTGGAGCAATTAAATCAGCAGCACCTCAGAACAATCAAAACCACTTGAGCGGGCCTGGCACGATTGCACAGTGGTTAAAGTCCTCACCTTGAACACGCCTGGGATCCCATATGGGTGCCGGTTCTAATCCTGGCAGCCCTGTTTTCCATCCAGCTTCCTGTTTGTGGCCTGGGAAAGCAGTCGAGGCTAGCCCAAAACCTTGGGACCCTGCACCCACATGGGAGACCCGGAAGAGCTCCTGGGTCCTGGCTCCTGCCTTCGGATTTGCTCAACTCCAGCAGTTGGGGCCGCTTGGGGAGTGAACCGTCGGATGGAAGATCTTCCTCTCTGTCTCTTCTCTTCTCTGTGTATCCACTTTTGCAATAAAAATAAGTAAATCTTTAAAACAAAAAGAAAAACCACTTGAGCAGTGCTCTTGGAACATGCTCCACATTGAGAACCAGGAGATGTCATTGGGTGGTCATCCTCCATACTTGGGTACCAACGTCCTTGGGCTGCTGGGAATGGCCCTCCCTAATTTCCCCCAGATACAGGAAGAAAATAAAGAGATTAGAAACAGTTGTCTCATTCATATGTATCCATTCTTAATTGGTGATTCACATCGGTATGAGTTCTTCTTAACGATGTAAGCATCACCAAAAACAAAATAAATGTATTATTAGAAAAAAAATTCTGAAGTTGATGGGATGGATAGGAGTGGGTGCTGAAGTGTGTCAGAGGTGGCAATCCTGGGGTGCAACCTAGTGCTCAAAATTCTTATCATTTTTTTTTTTGTCAAATCCAGGGATATTAATGCCTTTCCTTTTCCCATATACAGTCAAAAAAATGTTAGACTTTGAATCCTGTTTAAATCACATTTTCACCCTATTAAATTCCAGAAGTTTTAATTTTAAAACTATATAAGAAAATTGTTTGTTTGCTATGAGGGGTTTTCGAAGCGATCCCGATGGTCATTGCGAGGGAGGGCGGGGGTCCAGAGGTGGAGCCAGGCTCGGACCAGAGAAAGCTCTCTTCCCTGGTCCCGAAGGACATTTATTGTTCTTCTGTTTCTGCAGACCGCTCAGGGCTGCTGGTTGTCTATCCAATGAGGTTGGTTTCTGCACGGTAGTGTTTACAAAATAAAAAAACCTAAAATAAATAGACAAACAACAAAAAGTAGAGCTTGGAATCTGACAGGAAAGAGCCTCGCTGGGTGGGACACAAAGATTAGTCACTCCTCACCATTGTGTTGAGGATTTTCCTGCACATCCTCCCCCTCCAAAAAAAATGTTCTGCACCTTAATTGTCAACAAATGTCTTGTTAGAGTTACAAGCCAGTCTAGATTATCCTAAAATCTGCCAAGATCAGCAAAATTATACTTCAACACAACAAACGGCTAAATACTAAAATGAAATAGATAGACACGAGACAACTGAATGGTACCTTATAGCCATTTTAAGGTATATAGCAGCTGGTCCTGTATATAAACTAAACTTGAAATGTCAATGAGCTAATCATAGGTTGTGGTTAAGAACTTGCTTTTTTTTTTTTTTTTAACATACTGGTTACTCAAAACCATGTCAATTCCATAATGTTTTAAATTGCTGTTGATGTTATATTGGGACTCTTAATTGACTGGGATGATATTCTACCAGCTCTAATTTCGGACCAGAAATGGTCTCCCCAAGAAACTGTTCAACCCATCTGGACAATAAGTAGCTGGACTCTATGCTTGGTATACGTTTGCAAGGAAAGAATCTTGATTGAATTTGAACTGTAATACTGCATCAAGGAGGAGGAATCCACCGGGGGGAGGGGCATGGGGAGAGGTGAGGGGATTCCCAGAGCCTATGAAACTGTCACATAATGCAAACTAATTAATAATAAAAAAAACTATATAGGAAAATTACAAAAGACATAAATTTTTGGTCAGAAGGAATCAAATAGAACTTATCAGTCAACCAAGGGAGGAATAAGGATACTGCATTCATAAAGCAGAATCTGAAAAATGTATTTCAGTATCAAAAGAAAAAATGGACTAAATTCTGCAGTGAAGTTCATTCAATATTAAGAAGTAGAGGCTAGTCTGCAAGTTTAATGTGCACTATAACAGAAAAGATGTCCATGGTCGAATCCTTCACAGCTCACCATAATGTAAACAGCACAGTGTTATCCATTTTAAAATCAATCAAGTTGATTCAACATTTAAAATGCAATTGATTTTGGCTAATTTACAAGCAGGAAGGTTTAGAACATGAATAATTTCTTTCCTGCTTTAATTGATTCAGTAACCTATTCAATGAGTTGCCTAATTATTAGTCTGGTTTATTTGTTTGTTTGTTTGTTTACTTACTTACTTTAGATAATTCCTGGGCGAGATAACTTTTGATTTATTTGAATTGTCCTTGAGAACTTGAGAAATACCTCAAATCAAAACAAAAACAAAAGCAAAATGAAAGGAAATCCCCTTGACTGACTGAGCAAGATGAAGAATAATTTCAAGTGTAGCAGTTGTCAATCTGCATGTTTGGAATATAAATCAAAGCAAAACCTCCATTTCGGTCTTTATTAGGTTAAGAAGAATTAGGAAGAAAAATACTTTAAATTCTATTAAATGTAGATTTGAATGATATTAAATTGTCTTCTGTTTACTTCTCCAATCAATAAATCTATTTCTTTTTTTTCTCCTTCTTTATTTTTAATTTTTGATAGAATTCCATAGGTTCTGGGATTTCCCTTACCCCATCCCCAAATTCACCCCCAACTGTTCACACATATTATTACAATAGTACAGTTCTTCATAAATAGTCATAACTCCATCAGTATGCTGTTCAAGTGTGTCCTGACATTACCAGACAATGTTAGACTGTCCAGCTTCCTACATGATAAAATCTAATAGTCTCCCTGGGAATCCTTTGGTTTGGAAGCAGACGCATACTGCACCACATCTTCACACCTGAATATGCAAGTTTCTATTGTACCATTACTAAACATCCCCTTAAATGAAAAGCAATAAAACAAAATGAGCAACAGCAATAAAATTTGAAAAACATTTACAACACCATGGAATTAGATAGCATGCTATGGAATGACCAATGTGTCAGTGAAGAAACAGAAAACAAAAGCCTTCTCAGACAGAATGGTGTTACTGTATGACCTTAGATTCAATGAAGAATGCAATAAGAAGCTGTTTTCAAGAAATGAAATTAAGAACAAAAATATCAACCCCCTGAGATGTAGCAAAAACAGTATTGAAAGGGCTATTGATTATATATTTTGCATGAAGACTGTTTTATATCAAAGACAACATATGGTGTTTGTCCTTTGGGGATTAACTTATTTCACTAAACATAATAGTTTCTAGCTAGGATCATTTGGTTGCAAATGGTAGAATTTCATTATTTTTAATAGCTGAGTAGTATTCCATAGAGCAGGTGTAATACAGTTTCTTTAACACCTTTTCTTTGGACTGAGGTTATTTCCATGTCTTTGCTATTATAGATTGTGCTGCTGTGAATATAGGATTACAGATCCCTTTCTCACATGAAGTTTTTATTTATTTTGGATATATTCTCAGAAGTGAGCTATCTGGGTCACATGGTGTAGGCAATTGCCCCTAGGCCCCTGCTTGCTATATGATGGGAGTGAATTTGAGCTTACCTGCCTATGACCTGAGGCAAAGCTTCTAATTGGATTGCTCTCCACTATTTTAAAGGGGACTGTACTTACAATTTCTTTCTCAGCCTTGGAGTTACTTGTGAACGCCAGCACCATCATTTCGTGTTCATTAATTTTTTTTTAAGATTTATTATTATTGGAAAGCCGGATATACAGAGAGGAGGAGAGACAGAGAGGAAGATCTTCCATCCGATGTTTCACTCTCCAAGTTAGCCGCAACGGGCCGATGCTCGCCGATCCGATGCCAGGAACCAGGAACCTCTTCCGGGTCTCCCATGCGGGTGCAGGGTCCCAAAGCACTGGGTCATCCTTCACTGCTTTCCCAGGCCACAAGCGGGGAGCTGGATGGGAAGTGGAGCTGCTGGGATTAGAACAGCGCCCATATGGGATCCCGGCACGTTCAAGGCGAGGACTTTAGCCGCTAGGCCACGCCGCCCGGTGTGTTAATTAATTTTGTGCCCTGCTACACTACCAAAATCTCTTATGAGTTCCAGTGGTCTCTTGAATGAATCTTTTGGTTCTCCTAAGCAGAGAAGCATATAATCTGCAAATAGGGAAAATTTTAATTCCTCATTTCCTATTTTAATTCCTTTAACTTGCTTTTCTTGCCTAATAACTCTGGAAAGGACTTCCAGTAATACATTTAATAGCAGTGGTGAGAGTGGACATTCTTGTCTAGTTCTGGGTCTTTGTGGAAAAGCTTCCAGTCTTTCCCCATTTAGTCTGTTGGGTTTTTCATATATTGCTTTGATTGTGTTATAGATTATTCATTCTATGCCTATCTTGCTTAAAGTTTTTATCATGAAGTGGTGTTAGATTTTATCAAATGCCTTCTCACATCTATTGAGATTTTTTTTTTCAATTTGTTGATGTGGTCTATCACATTTCATCATTTGTGAATTTTAAACCATCTCTGTATGCCGGGAATGAATCCCACAAGGTCTGGGTGAATGATCTCCCTGATGTACTGTTGGATCCTGTTGTCTAGTATTTTGTGGAGAATTTTTATGTTTGTGTTCATGAGGGATATCGGTCTTTAGTTGTCTTTTTTTTTATTGTTTCTCATCTGGCTTTGCCATTGATAAGGTGATATTAGCTTCATGGAAAGAGTTTGGAAGGATTATTTCCACTTGGTCCAGGGCTTTTCTTGGTTGGAAGTAAAGTACCAATTCAATATCAGTCCATGTTATAAGTCTATTTAGATTATTAACTGGTTTATGATTTAATTTTGGTGGATTTTAAGTGTCCAAAAATCTATCCATTTCTTCTAGGTCTTTTTGATTTGTTGGCATATAATTGCTTGCAATAGTTCCTAATTATTCTATGTATGTCTGAGTTATTTTTTCTTATACTTCCTTTTTCATCTTTGATGCTATCCATGTATATCTTCTCCCTTTTTTAATTCATTGGGTTAGTATGGAATCTATTCTGTTAATTTTCTCAAAGAACAAACTCTGATTGATTGATCTTATGCATCATTCTTTTGGTCTCTAGTTTATTTCCTCAAAAAAATTTGTTTCTTTTTTCCTACTTATCTTGGGATTGCTTTGTTGCTGTTTTCCTAGTTTCTTCAATTGTAAGGAACTACAGTTACTTGATGATTTTCTAATTTATTAACATAAGCAATGATTGAGATAAACTTTCCTCTTAACATTGCCTTAATCATGTCCCATAAGTTTTAATATTTTGTTGATGTCTTCATTTGTTTCAAGCAATTTTTTTAGCTTTCACTTTGATTTTCTCTCTAATCCATAGCTCATTTAGTAGCATATTATTCAGTCTCCATGTATTTGCATGTCTTCCTGGTTGTTTTGACTTCTTGGTCTCTAGTTTTCCTCCATGATGGTCTGAGAAGATGAATGGTATAATTTAGATATTTAAAAAAAATTGTTGAGGTTTATTTTGTGACTTATTTTATGGTCAGTCCTGGAGAAAGTTCCACATACTGATGATAAGAAAAGTTCCATGTACTGACGGAAACGTCTATAGGCTGAAAGGTTTGGTTGGTACCAACTAAGTCCATTTGCTCTAGTGTTCAGGTAAGTTCTATTGTTTTCTTGCGGAGTTTCAGTCTTCTCAATTTGTTCATTGATGTTAGTTGGCTATTAAGGTTCCCCAGTATTATTGTATTGGGGTCTATTTCTCCATTTAAATTTGTGAATATTTGTTTCACGTAGCAAGGTGCCCTAGCATTTGGTGTGTATACAATTAAGAGGATAATATCTTCATACTGAATGCATCCTTTGATCATTATGTGTTGTCTTTCTTTAGCTCTCTTAATGTTTTCATGTCAAAGTCTATATTATCTAATATAAGAACACCTACACCAACTCATTTTCCCTTACAAATAGCTTGGAATATTTTTTTTTCCATCCTTTCACTTTCAGTTTCCACTGGCTAGATGCTTCTCCTTTAGGCAACAGATAAATGGATTTTGTTTTGATACAGTACGCTAATCTATGATGTTTGGTTGATGTGCTTAAGCCATTTGCATTCAGGGATAATATGGATATGTGTTAGCTTGGCCCTGTCATTTTAGCAAAGGGTTGTTCATTGTTTGATTTAGTCTTCTGTTGTCCTTTTACTGTGATGCTTTACACGCTTGCCTTTGGTTTAGCAGTTGTGTTTCTTTTTCTCTGTCAAGAGAACATTTTCAAGTATTATTTGGAGGGCAGATTTGGGAAAGGTGAATACCTTGAGCTGTTCTTTCCTGTTGAAGAATTTATCACATTTTCAAAGACAAAGGAGAGTTTTGCTGGGTATGTCATTTTGGGTTGAAAACTTTCCCTTTTAGTATCTGAAATAGGTCACTTCATTCTCTTCTGGCCTGCAGAATTTGCTCTGAGAGGTCAGCTGTGAGTTTGATTAGCATTCCTCTATATGTCAATTGATTTTTCTCATGTGTACATTTAAGTATATTATCTTTTTGTTTGACTGAAAAGAGCTCGATTATCACGTGTAATGGAGAAGATGATTTTTGGTCAACATTACTGGGTGTTCTATGTTCCTCCTGGGTATTTTTTTCCAATTAATTGATTTTTCACTAAATTTTTAATTTGCTCTGTTCTGTCCTTCATTTTCAGTAATTCAGCTTTATTTTGTTCCAGTGTCATGTGACATATTCCTTACATTCTTTGAACACCTGTATGTGATTCTTGTTGATAAGAAATTTTACAAGGAGTTTTCTGAATTTTTTATCTCCCATTTTTTGTAAATATTCTCTTCAGTTAACTTCTGAGGTTAACACTGGATTTTGCTCCTTTGCAGGAGAGTCATCAGTAATATTCATTGTGACTCTGTCTTTCCTTTTAATCTTGGCTCTAGCAATTCTGGATAGCAGCTTCTTTCTCCTTAGGGCTGGTGTCTAAGCTGTGTTACCTACTGGCCTACAGGTTGATTTTATGGATTGGGTTTGGTTTACAGTTCTCCATCTGTAGTTACTTGTGCCACTTTCTCTATTGAGTTTCAGGCCTGGGTTCCTGTGCTATGCTTCACCACAAATTCCTTCCATGGCTCCAGGCTGTGGCTCACCATTGTCCACCTCCTGTGATCCCTTACTGTGGCCAAACTGTTGCCTATACAGCCTTTCTCCCACTTCTGTTTCAAACAGTGCCAAGGATTAGGGAGAAATCAGCTGTCCTAGATAATTACGTTGTCTGTGGTGCTGCTCTTGCTAACATCTACTGGCCCTTAGATCTTGGGGCCAACTAGACCTATATTAGATGAAACCTGTAGAATGCCATGTCAAAACTGTTTTCTTTGGGGAACCAGTGTAATTCACTAAGTTGAAAGTGATTTTGCTCTTAATTTAGCACTTGCATAGCTCACTATTTTCCCTCCATTCACACAGCATTTGGTCCCTTGAAAATGGTCCCTGATAGCACCCATTTTAGCACATGCATATCTTACTGTTGTTCCTCCCATCACTCAGCCAATACCCAACTGCACAAAATGGCACCTAACAAGGAATTTATGGTTTTTTCTGGGGCTGCTGGTTGTTAGGAATAGGAGCCATGAAAACCCACCAAGTGCCAAAAAGCAGCAGGCTGTTTCCATGTGCTTTCTAAACAGGATTCATAATCTGTTTCATACAATTGTGTCAATACAACATGCTTTGAGTGATAGGAGAAGAAACACATGCTCCCACCTATCATTGGGATACCTTTAAAATATTTTCCCAACATTACTCCTTTAGAAGGAGAGGCAAGGACAATAAACTTGACAAAATAATCTTAACCAGAATAAATGTTCCAAAGAATCAAAAGTATACTGCATCCTACATATGAATACCTGTGTATCTCAATGAGAGAAATGCACTAAAATATCAATGAAATCTTAAGCAAACATTTACATTGGTAAACATCTGCATTTACACACTTGAAATTTTTTAATGAGGAGATTGAGAACATAGTAATACTTTGCAGCAGAATAAATGATTCAAAATATCTGCTGTTTTCTGAAATATCTAATTAATTAGATATCATTTTTAGCAATTGTATATTATGCAAAGTAATTGCCCTACTTTTCTTTCATGAAATTATTGGTTTATCTGAACACAATTCATTTAAAATCTGCTTGTGGCAGGGAAGTTCGTACCTACTTTCAATTTAATAAGGTTCTATTGAATATTCATAAAATTATTAAAGTATATTCAGAGCATTATGCTTAGTGTTATATAGCAAAAGTTCTAGTAGCATTTAAATGTTTTCTTGCAGAAATTTAAAAACCTGGTGAATCGCTCACAATTTCTGTGCTGAAAGACAGTCTGTCAAACCAAAATAGCAACACAATGCAAAACATTTTGTGACTCAGTTCTTAATTGCAGACAGCTGAGATTCAACAGCCAAAGGGGGATTTGAGGACATCAACCAGACATCTGTGATAATTCCCCCACTTTTCCCCCCAAGTTGAATGCTGCATCGCAGTGTCTGCCTATTTATTGTCTTTATAGTTAAACAGGACAGAAGCACTGATATATATCCTGATCATAAAAAAATTACTCGCTCAGTAAAAGATTAACAAACACAAGCAGGATTTTCTAACTGAAAGCTTTGCTTATTATAATTTCTTGGATCCTGGATCTGACACTAAGAAATGATGACTAAAGCTGTTTCAGCTCATGATTTTAACCTCAAAGGGATGCTGGAGATATAGTGCACCTTCATCCTCAAGGGAACTGCAGAAAATATGAACACCAGTGGAATTTACCTCAAAACCTGAATTTCTCTGAGATTTCTATTACCTAACTTCACACACACACACACACACACATACACACACACGTCTATGTGCTTTCTTTACATATATTCATGCATGCATGCATGCACGCATATGTAATTATTTGAGATGAGTCAAGAAACTAAATTTTAATATACACAGGACATTTCTGCAACAATCAATTGTTTTCTGAAAGTGGAGTAGCATACTAAATGGGTAATCTACAACACAGTTCATTTCACAGTGACTAAAAAGGTACAGGAGATAAAACAATTCAACAATCGCCTAAATACAATGCACATACACATCAAAAAATATCCCTGTTTCTTCCAGTATCAGAGGACAGGCTATCTTCAATTGGTAGTTTTATTCACACTTGGCATCCTTAATCATACTCGATAAGTATGTTGATCAATACTGTTTAACATTGTTTTGTGACCCTTTACCACTGAACCTTGAATTGGATTATTTGTTCTGAGCATGTCCACCAGGATATTTTTACTTTGCTCTCCCAAGTTTCAAGGTGCAGACCAATTTATTTATGGGATTATAATCTCATTCTAAGCTATTTATCCCAGAAATGAACATAGATAACATTATGATTTATGTTTGCTTCACCTTCCACCACAAACTAATCTTCAAGGTTTCTTGGAAGATCCTCCATTTTCATCCTTCCACAAGTTCTGTTCAACTCTGTTCCATGTCCTTGCTCCACCTGATTGTCCCCAAACCTTTATTCATTTTATTAGGAGAAAATAAATTATTGATCACCAGTCAATTCACAGAATTTCAACATGTAGAGTAAACAGCAAGGTACAATTATGGCTTCTTTTAAGATACTGTTTTTCAGAAATAAGAAAAGAAACAAGAAAAGAGAATAAAACTGTCTGCTGATTAACTCTTCAAATGACCTGAACAACCGAACGTGGCCTAAGCTGAAACCAGGAGCTGGGAGCTTCATTTGGATTTCCTCAACAGGTACAGGGGCCAAAGAATTTGAGTATCTATTGCTGCTCTCTTAGGCAAATTAGCAGGAAGCAATATCAGAAATAGCAAAGCCTGTGCTAAAAATTTGTTCCTTTTTGGGTTTTGATTGATTTGATTGCTATATAGCCTTGTGATTTGCTACTCCTAGTGACTCCTTTTATCACCAAGCTTGGTTTAAAAAGACTCCTTAATAAACCATAGATTTGTCTGACGTGATGTCTCATGCACCCTGCAACATTGCTGCTGGCAAAGCTCAGTGAGTTCTTACTCAGCTTATTATAGAAATAAAAAGTATGGAATCAGTTGTGGTCACAGTTTTATCTGCAAAAGTGAACATGAGATTGAGGAATGAAGGCGAAAAGGGAAACCACCTTCAAAGTGAAAGCTGGGAGATACAGTGTCTCCTGGAAGGAGAGAGGGAAAAGAAATCTAGGTTTTAAGTACTCCCTGACTCCTCCTCTTCTGGGCAATAATTGCTGGAAAGACATTCCCTAAATGGGCTCCAATTGGTGATTTCCAATCAACATAAACAGCCTTGGTTAGTCTAATACTGTAAGGAATCATATGGAGCAATAATTAGTTAGGGACTCTGGTTCCTGCTGAAATTTCTCTGAAAATATAAAATCTTGATTCTTCTGAATTTTACTCTTCTAATGGTACCTTCTTTGTTTAATGGTAAAGATTAACCAATGGGTATTAGGTGGAACCTCTGTCATCAGAATATGAATTCCATCTCCCTGATTCTAGTTATCATAAAAATATGAGGATGGAATCAACCAGTCACGCCCTTCTGATGAGATTTTTTTGTCGGGAGAAGGGAACTAGACAGGGTTACTACCACCTGGTGAGCAATTCCCCTCTACACATTTTGACTCATTTGTGCCCCTTCCTGAAAGTGACTCAATTTCCATAATTGATCCCCCACTTCTCCCACCCCCCTCATTACTGCATGACACCTCTCTCTTAAATATTACTTTATACATTGAAATAGTCTGCATTAAAATTATTTTGTGTAAGGCAAGAATTGATGTTGCCTTCATGATTTTCTGTGAATATTCCCTGCAATAATACCTAGAAGCAACTGGAGTCCATCCCCAGTAGTGCAAAAATTTGAATTGACTTTGGCATTTTACCAATTTGGAACAAGTATAGGATTAATTAAACTCTTTAAGCACTCATAAGAAATAGAAGATATCTGGGCCATGCCATTTTCACAATCAGGTAATGGATGAGATCATCTAAGGACTCAAGTAGAAACATCCACTACAATCATCCAATCACAAAATTTCTACAAAGTTCACTTATAATGTAACAGTATCAAGAACTGAGCTTGCTGAAAAGGATACAAATCTACTTCCAGTCCCAAGTCAGTAACTTTAATCACAGTGTTCATAGTATTAACCTTACCGTCAAGGTGAGATTGACAGCACAATCATTACACAATACACAAAGATGAGGGCGCTCAGTAATAAAGAAAGCAGAATTCATCCTTGTTGTCATTGAGTACAAACATATGGAGAAGGCAATTTATAAAATAAAGTTAAGAAAAAAAAAAAACAGAAGCATGTAGGTTGAATATTTCTTATCCAAATTGGCCAGAACCAAAAGTGCTTGATTATATGGAGCTATTTGGACTTTTAAATATTTGCAGATATTTTCCGCTAGAACATTTGTCTGTATATTTTGGTTAAAGTTCATAGTATTCCATCTAAAGAGAAGATACCTTCACTTTTGACTTATTATATATTATTTTTTCCTTCTGGAAGGTTATCATGGGAATTGATATGGATGAAGGGGATTCATTCTAATGCAACTTGCCCAGTATGCAAATGCAGACTTTCACATACCGCTGTCTCCACCTAACACTGATTACTTAATACATAATCAAGACGAGGAAATAGTGAATGTTCAGATACAGATTTTCTTAGGAAAATGGATCCAGAATAGTCAGAGTAAAATTATAACTGTCACCTGGAAAAGAGAAAAAAACACCTCTCGGTTCAGCTGTAACACTCAGAGAAGCCCTTTTAGCTTTACTTTAAGGAAAGGAAAATGAACACCTGTGCCCTGCAGTCTCCCTGGAGACACTTTTCTGTTGGCAGCTCCGCAGAGCTTTAAGCTCAAGCCACATTTCTTTCGGTGTCCCCTAAATGGCAGCCCCCTTGCTCAGCATGCAACTTGCTCAGCATCATCAAAATGCCCAAAAGCCAACATTTCCAATCTCTTCTAGCATATTTTAAATATTATCCCCTGAGGCCAACACAAACCACACTAAGCTATCTGTATTCACTGCACGTGTTATCGTCTCAAGTACCATTAATATTATAGTTAGTATTCTAATTAAAAAGATACATGTGTTTTAAACATCTATCAAACCGGATTTATATTTTGGATAAGATAAATACTGCAACTAAGAGATGGAAAAGTTGAAGAACAAAATGTTTTCAAGAACATGTTTTGCCAAAGAACCAAACCAGTGCATGTGTACCAGTAACTGTTTTTATGAGTCTCTAGCATACAAATGTTCGTATGTTAAAGAGATTAATAAATACCTCTATGTTTCTTTTGTTAAGGTTTATTTATTTTTATTGGAAAGGTAGATCAGATTTACAGAGAGAAGAAGAAAGAGATAAAGATCTTCTGACTGCTGGTTCACTTTCTAAGTGTCCACAAAGGTCACAGCTGAGCTGAACTGAATCCAGGAGCTTCTTCTGGGTCTCTCACATCAGTGCAGGGTTACAAAGCTTTGGGCCACCCTTCACTGCTTTTCCACGCCACAACCAGTCAGCTGGATGGGAAGTAGAACAGCTGGAACATGATCCAGTGCTTATATGTGATCCCGGTGCTTGCAAGATGGGGATATAGCCATTAAACCACAGCACCAGGCCCAATTTATGTATTTTGTATGTGGCTCACATGCCTAGAGATTTGTATATGATAGCAATTTTAAGAGGTGTAATATTTGAGAAACTTATCCTCAATGTCAGTCAATATTTGTGAAATACATATTGAAGTGAAATTGATGAAGATTATGGTTTAACATAATTTATGGTTTTTAGGAAAGCCCTATAATTCAAACTCAAGTACAATCTGTTTTGGCATTAGTGGACAGAGCAATTTATAAAGGGAAACACCTGGTCTCCTGATCAGGATAATTCTCCTAAGGATTATGGTATTTGTGATAAGACCTGAAAGGTGAGAAGGTCTTCAGAAGAGTAGAAATCTCATGAAAAGCAGAACAACAACATGAGTGAAAGTAATGAGAACCACAAAGTATGAGAAAGCTTGAGAATCAGTCAGAATGTGGATCGTTAAGTTTGGGAAAGAAAACCCAGAGAGACAGCTGAGAAGCTACCGGCAAAGACCCTAGCAGTCTTATTAGCAGGAAAGAGCTACAGGATCATCTTGCAGCCAATGAACTGTTACAGAGGAGTCTTCAGAATAAGACTGTCAAAATTAAAATGGGTTTCAGAAGGTCACACTGTCTTTTCTTTGGATGAATTTCGTGTGGGCTATTTAAAAAGCCATACAGGGATTCACACCATGGCTCAACTGGCTAATCCTCCACTGCTGAGTGCCAACATCCATATCGACACTGGTACATGTCCCAGCTGCTCTGGATCCCATGCAGCTCTCAGAGTTTGGCAAGGGAAAGTGGTAAATGATGACCCAAAGCCTTGGAACCCTGCACCCATATGGGAGGCTCAGGAAGCTCCTGGCTCCTAGCTTCAGACTGACTTAGCTGTGTTTATTGTGGCCATTTGGGAAGTGGACCAGTGGAGGAAAGATCTTTCTCTCTGTTTTTCCCTCTGTCTATAAATATGCTTCTCAAATAAAAGAATAAAAATAAATTTTAAAAAGAAGCTATTGCAATAATTTTAAAGAAGAATAGAAATGAAAATAGTCTGATCAAGAACAGTAGAAATGAAAAAGAACATGCCTCTGAAGAAGGTGTGCACAAAAGTCCTTGTTCACACCTCATTAATGGGAAGGAGACTGAAGCGTATGGTAAGTCATCAATTATGCTGAAGTATTTTTGTTTAAGCAACTAGAGAGGCCAAAGCAATATAAAAAAAAAGAAATGATGAGGAAGGAATAAATATACAGCGAAAGCAAAATATGACTTCCAGTTTAGATAAAGAAACAGATATAAAAATATAGATACATGGATATGAATATAAAATCTACCTGTATAATAGTGTATATTATTTAATATCAGATATTACTATATTATATATGTATTTATATGACAGCAAGATTCTCCAAACAGTCAATGAAAAATGTGCATAATTTTAAAAATGCTTAGGCAGGGATATTTCAAATTTCATTTAATTTCATTTAAAAAAAAAAAACTAGCTTTTCGTTTTTTTTTTTTTTCCAGGAACTTTGTAAAATAACCTGTGTTGTAGAGTACAAGTAAGATCACACCAGACGAGCCTACGGTTTATTAATGAGTCTTTTTTAACCAAGCTTGGTGATAAAAGGAGTCACTAGGAGTAGCAAATCACAAGGCTATATAGCAATCAAATCAATCAAAACCCAAAAAGGAACAAATGGTCATTACCCTCAAGTCCATCTGTTAAACTGAAGACCTATGTCCCAGCTTCCCCAGCAACATAAATTATCCTCAGAGACATTCAGCAAAGAACATGGACACATTTACAAAGCTGTAGACGTTCACCTCTCCCTGGCTTCTCAGCCCACATTCCATTACTGCCAGGCCTCACCTGTCCTGGAACTCTTGAAAGCACACAAATCAGAGATAGAAAGCATTTTAGCATTGCTGTCCTTACCTTCCCAACCAGAGGGTGAGGACTACAGACATACAAGAGCCCTGTTCAGGGGCCACCCGTCCTTAGAGTCTGTCTGCAGGAAGTGAGAGAGCAAGTAGGTACTGGGGAGGCCAAGAGTTGAGGTGATAGAGCAACAGAAGTATACTACCAAGAGAGAGAGCCCCACCCTACCATGGATCCTTAAGGAGGCCTGTGATGGTACTGGTTACACAACAGTGCAATACTGTCCCCTCTCAGGTTCCAGGTGATGATAGTTGAGCATCACATGTGGGCAGGCAGGAACACCTAGGTGGTGATGGGGAAGTGGATTTCAAGCTAATGACCTTGAACTAGCTGCCTATGTCACAACACCTGCTGTATGAAATGTAAAGAGAAGATGCAGTCTTAGCCCTATGTCTGGGTACATGAATCATCTTTGGATCTGAAGAGTAGGTAGAACTATCCCAAAACAGCATATTACTGAGAAAAATAATTCTTAAATTAGAATATTAGTAATCATGAGATAACTATAGGAAAGAGCTTGTAAAAAAAAGATGATAGGAAAAGCAGAGGAGCATGGCACTGTGAACATAAAATGGAACATGTGCTTCCAGAAAGAAGTTGACTATTGAAGCCAATAAATATTATGAACTGCCAAACTATTTTGTGGAGCTTGGCTATCTTCATAGTGCTGATGATTTCAATCAACTCAGTTTCAGTGGAAGGCATGGTGGAGGTCACTGTGCTGTACTAAGGGTTGACAAGCAGGTCACAAATGTCAAAAGAGATACATGTTTGTGAAAATAGACAAGGCAATAATCTGTGTGTATGTGTGTGGTGGTCAAATATTTAATGATGGCAGACTTTTCATATGTACATAATTATGTTCATATCCACAAGACTGCTTGTCTTGTATCTTCAAATTTGTTCTTGGAGTAACAATATTATATTAATCATATAATTATAACTATGTAATTATAATCATATAATGTAACTGGCACTCTCATTGTTTGGTACTAGGTACAGCTACCATATACCAATTCCAGCATCCCATATAGCAGCTGGCTCATGTCACAGCTCTCCATTTCCAATCTTGCACCCTGATAAAGTCCTAGGAAAAGTAACATGAGATGGGTCACGTGAAAGGGCCCATTCCACCCATGTAGGAGACCTGGATGACGCTTCCAGCTCCTGGCTTCAGTTGGTCATAACCCTGGAAATTGACATCATCTGGGGTGTGAACTAGATGAAGGAAGATTCTCTCCTTTTCCTCTCCCTCTTTGTCTCCAATAGTGGCTTTCAAATAAGCAAATATTTTGAGAATGAGTAAGTAAATCAATTATTTTTTAAAGATTTATTTATTTTTATTGGAAAGGAAGATATTCAGAGAGGAGGAGAGACAGAGAGGATGATGTTCTGTCCGATGATTCACTCCCCAAGTGACCACAATGGCTGGAGCTGAGCTGATCCGAAGCCAGGAGCCAGGAGCTCTCTTGGGTCTCCCACACAAGTGCAGGGTTTGGACCCAAGGGTTTGGACTGTCCTTGACTGCTTTCCCAGGCCACCAGCAGGTAGCTGGATGGGAAGCTAGTCCGCCAGGATTAGAACCAGCGACCATATGGGATCCCTGTGCATGCAAGGCGAGGACTTTAACCACTGCGCTATTGTGCCGGGCCCACTAAATCAATTATTAAGACTTAACCCTCTATTCTCTCATGCTCTGCTTACTTCAAATGGAAGCAATCAATTAATTTGTTCTACTCCTGTGCTATTTAGACTTTCCTTATGACTTCTCTCTCCATGCTATCTCCTGCATTACCCTAAATCCCACCGATGGTGCCACTCTTAAGTTGCCTTCCAAAATTCTTGATACTCTGATTTTTCTGTGCCTTCCTGCTGCTGCCATTACCACCATTTTTTTAAAAAGGCTATTAGTGCCTCATCTGCAAACCCATGTGGTGCTAGGCTCTCAAGTTTCTAACTGGGCTTTTCCTTTTGGAAGCATGGGGCTTAGAAATTAGGTATTGGTCTCTCTGCTTGCACAGCACACATCCAGCCACTTGCAGATGAGAGACATATTGTCCTCTAATAAGAAACTTGTAAATCTGTTGCTAAAACAGTCAATACCATTTGAAAGAGATCAACGCAAAATGTGCACTGTGTGTCTAAACATCACATCAGAGCAAAAAATAATCATCAAAGGGAAACTAGTCAAGGTTAAAAGCAGCAGTGGAAAGTGATTCATTTGGTAAACAAGAGTATGTGTAATTATCACAAAAGCAAACTTTGCTAAGGGGATAACTGTCACAGCTCTCACAGTAAAAGGTCTCTTTACCATTTTAATCTGACAGGCTGAGAGCTCCCTGGTGAAAACAATACTCAATAAAATCACAAACGTAACTATGGTACTCTTTTAAACTTTCATTGTAGCTATTGCTACCAAAATAGGCTCAATATGTACAATTTAAATGACACTGCCAGATTGGCTGATAATATGGATTATAAAAATCTTTAATTGTATATGTGACTATATTGGGCAGCACATCCTATTAGCAGCAATGTGCTAAAGACTTTTCTTTATTTGCTAATTAGAAGCCAAATATGTCCAAACCTTGACAGAAACCAAAGTCACATCTCAGTATGAGATGCTATCATGCATGCAAAAATTGAAATCAAGAGTCCATTTTTTCAGGAGACTTCTGGCAATGCTAGGATCTGTTGTGCAAGAGAGCTATTAAGGCATTTCTACATCATTATTTAACAGACCTCATGAATTTGCAAATAAATGCTTCACTTCAAAAAGAAGAAAACCAAATTCAAGAGTAAAAAATAATTGTTATAGGTCACACAAAACAGTGGTTATCCTTACTTAAACCCTGAATTCTTCACATGCAGAACACAAGTTTTCCTATTATGCTAAATGCCCTACAATGTTGTCCGCTAGACCTTTCCGTGATTAAGTAATATTCTATTTCTGCACCATTTGACACAATGTCTACAGCAGCATTTGAAATGTGCTTTCTGTGATTGCATTGAAATGGAATGCTTCATTGTTTTAAATCATAATTAATGAAGATTTAATTTAGTGGCTTTTACATTAGCACAGGAAAAACATGCAGCGATCAGGCAGAAAGAAGATTCCAGGCCATTTCTGTCTTTACTTGTTCATGATGAACTTCACACAGCAATGTACAGCAATGAGATTTGACTGTTGCCTATTTGGAATAAGGGTGACAACATCTGTTTCATTTCCCATGGATTCTGGCAACCAGCTTTATACAGTGTAGTCATGAACAAGTATCTCTTGGTGCATTATTTGCGTGCTTCAAAAGAGAACAGGGAGTAGGAAAGAACACAGCTTAGATAGATGTTCCCCAAAATTGCTCTACCTGCACCTTCCAACAGAAGGCATCTATACACAGTTGTCTAATAGGAGACCAGCTGGCTTGTGATACAGCAGAGTGGCCTCCAGTTCTAAGCGGAAGAAAGTGCAGTACCATCACACTGAGCAGTTCATCACCTCCACAGTCAACACAATAAAAAGCAAATTTTCTCTCCATAACAAGCTGTTTTACCTCCATCCAGAGAAGAAACTCAGTAAAATCACTTTACTTTAGAAATGAAAGAACATAATGGAAAACCATGTTGACTTTACTGGTCAATTGAACATTTATATGGCAAGTGGAAATCTTTCATGACAGGAAGCTTAGAAGTAAATGACAACCATAAGACATGGCTTCCATTGGATTTTCCTATAAACACATTTTTCCAAATGCCTTGCCTTATTTTCTTCTGGAAGAGTTTTAAATATATACCAAATCAGCTATGACTGAAGTGTAATGTCTTCTCTGTGTGCTTGTAGAAAAACCGAGTAGAAATACCAGCAATAGCTGTTATTACATTCCCTTTCCCCAAGGGAATATAGCCTTTTCCCACATTTTTTGTCTTTTTTATTTTTAATAAATAAATAAGCTAGAAAACTTCTCATACATTTTACAGAAGAAATGGCTTATATTAGCTGCCTTCATTCGCAAGCTCACGTGATATATATTCCAAGGGAACTGCTTTATCCTTGCAATGTATGTCAAATTCCACCTACTTCTTAAGAAGCCAAAAGGTTTTTACATGGGGATTCAGGATTGTTCCATCTCCTTAAGCTGTCCTCTAGTGAAGCAGGTAGTTTTGATCTTCTGGAAACCAACATTTTGTCCACAGTCTCTAAGGATCATGTATTTCTTAAGCTGAAGAATCAATTATGTTACTAAGGTGGTTTATTTATACACAATTTTGTGTTTGTATGTAACCTTAGTGCTGTGTCAGCAATCTGTCTTTTAGCTCAAGTGCTTTATTTACCTACTAGCTCTATTTTAAGTGAATTGATAGTGGCTAGCTAATTGAAAATGTTTATTAACTATCAACCATATTCTAATTATTATCAGCAATGAATTTTGAAGGACTTTATTGTCACCAGCATTACACATCCCCATGCAATGAGGTTAACAGAATTATGTTGCCATTTTAAACATTTAGATGTGTACATAATTCTGGGGTTCTTTGCCATCATTCAGTTACTAATGCAGAATAGAGAAGCATAGCCCTGAAAATGTCTTCTTCGCGTAAAGTTAACGTTGTAACTTGCTGCGATGACTTGCCCACTGCTGTACTTGGAGGTGGTCTAAAATCGCTGTGGCAATTACAGAGATCTTTACAGTTCCAGCCTGAAGTCCCATAATTTTCACTTAATAGGCTTAAGAACTGGCCTATCATTTATCCTTCTGAGCCTCAACTGAATGATATAAGCCCAAGATACTATACTTTAGATCCCAGGTATAGCCATAAAAGAAACACACAGAGACACACGCACACACACACAAACACACACCAAGGTTTAGGGAATTTTAAGCTTATACTTAGTAAAGTTTCTGAAATGGACTAAACCCATTGAGCTTTTCAAATCCCTATGGCCCAATTATATTTCCTTGCTTCAGCATCACTTTTCAGATGTTTTCACCACTGCTGGTGAACACAGATAACACTGAGGTCACCAGTGATGGGGATTTTTGAAAAATAGATCATGAAATATTAAATATCAATTATAATTTTTGAAAGATCACAATCATTGTTTCCTGAATAAGCTATTATTGTTCCCAAAATTTTACAACTTCTAAATTGAGAAGTCCCTTGACATAAAACAGCCTAAATCATTTGCTACACTTTAATCTTCTATATTGAAGTTCTTCAACTATTTTTAGACAGCTATCATACATGCCCCTAGAGTTTTCCCTCCTTCAAACTAGATGTTGCCAGTTTCTTTCTGTTACTCTTAATATATGGGACTCCTCTCCCCTCATTCAAACCTAGCCACATTTCAAAGATAATAGACTTCAAAGGCACATGCTTTTGAAGGCAGGTAGTTCTCCCCCAGTTCATACCGAGTGTATAGTCAAGTTGAAATTTGGGAGTCCTTTTTGCATTTGCCTCAGCCGTATGAGCTTCTACTTCATTTTAATCAATCAGATTAATTTTCTTAGCATGAGAAGTTTTCTTTTTTGTTTGTTTGTTTGATCAGTTATTATTGTGAGATCCAGTCTTATTTTAGTGTGTTATGCTCTTGTATCATAATTTGTGTAAGTAATCTTGGAATAAGTAATGTATTTTGGAAACAACAGAAACACAATAAGTAAGAAAAAAACTATTAGAGAAAGGGGTGGGAGAAACCAAATACTTTCACTTGCTAATCCGTATGCTTTAATAGAGGTTTATGGATCACAACAGACACAATTATGTTTGCAAATCTCTATCACATGAAAACTTAGGATTAATTATAAAGAATGCTAATTTTAACTCACTTAAAGTTTTCTAAACAGAATTAAGGCCTTATTTTAGAAAAACCTAAAAATTATTATTCTTAGTAAGAGTACTGGTTATAAGAAATACAACCAGAAAACTAATTTTGAAATTAATTCCTTATCTCTTAAGAATTACCAATAATCTCCAAAATAAACGCTTAAGCAGAAATTTTCATAAGTTTTAAATTGTTAAAAAAGAAATACATGTAGGGCCTGGCAAGATGACTCAATGGCTAAATCCTCACCTTGCATGTGCTAAGATCTCCTATGGGTACAGGTTCATGTCCCAGCTACTGCATTCCAATGCAGCTCCCCCTTCTGGCCCACGAAATTAGCAGAGGATGGTGCAAATCCTTGGAGTCCTGCACCTGTGTGGAAGACCTAGAAGAAACTCCTATCTCCTGGCTTCAGCTTGGCTCAGCTCCGATTGTTGTGGCCATTAGGGGAGTAAATCAGTGTATGGAAGATCTTTCAGTCTCTCCTTCTCTCTATAATTCTGATATGCTTTTCCAATAAAATTAAATAAATGTTTTTTTAAAACATTTTTTTAAAACATTTAAAAGTGCATGTGTGTATAGATTTACATATTTAATTTCAAAATACGTTCAATAAGCAATGCGTTTAACTGAATTGTACTATTTTGACTGTTGCTTATTCTTAGTACAAATGTGGAAAATGATCTGCTGGAAAGAGAAGAACAAGAAAAGTTTATTTTTGAAATCTTACCATTAATATCTCAAAATCAAAAGTTCACCGTTAATTTGATTAAATAGTATTTTAGCCATCAATTTCAAATATATTGCTTAATCTTGAAATGAAGATTAGTTCTTCACATGAATGAGCATTTCACCATGTAACTTGTTACTGGGAATTTCACTCACCATTCATTGATTGACTTCTCCCTAAATCATATAGATTCTGATATGCTGTTGAAAAAAATCAGTGGATGAATTCTCTCATTTTCCTACAGAACTGTGATCCAAGAGGAACAGATCCAAATTTTGTAAATCAGTATGCTGGTGCGAGGGATGAGTTTTATGGCATTTTGTCAAACAGCAACACTTCCTTTGAAAAGGCAATAGTTGCTCTTACTACTCATTTAAAATCTGCTCTATTCAAGTTGATATAATTTATGCAATGCTATTTGCAATATCCAGCTGCCTCCAGTTCCATATATTTAAGCAATATGGGGAAATTTTCAGCTGCATTTTCACTTTCGGAAATACATCATTGTGCATACAGGCCTTATTCTTCAAAGTATTATATGTCACTAAACAGTCCTCCTATTTGGGTTGCATTTGGAGTCAAGTAATAGTTTTAATGCACAAACTATTTTCATACAGAAACATTTGTATTGCTTACATTTAAAGATCAGTTGACTCAGATAAAACAATTCCTTCTAGTCATTCTAAGTGATGTGACAAAGCATTTCAGCTAACTGAACATTAATATGGAAAAAAAGAAAGGTTGACAATGTATACATAGACAACACAAAAAGTACGCAAACAGCTACGATGATAGAAACAAAGGTCCAACATTGTGGGACAATGAATCAAACTGCCACTTCCAGAGGCCATTGTCATGGTTCAGCAGTCTAATCCTCTACCTTCAAACACCAGCATCCCCTAAAAGTACCAGTTTGTATTCTTGCTTCTCCACTTAAAATCTGGCTCTCTGTTTATGGCCTGGGGGAGCAACGGAGGGTGGCCCAGGTCCTTTGGACCCTACACCCATGTGGCAGGCCTGAAAGAAGGTCCTGGCTGCTGGCTTCAGATCCATTCAGCTTCGGGTTGATGCAGCCATTTTGGTTGTGATCCAGCAACTGGGAGATCTTTCTCTATGATTCTTGTTCTTTCTGCAAATGTGCATCACCAATAAAAGTACCTAAATCTTAAAAAACAAAAACAAAAAGCTGCCACTTGCAACACTGGCTTATCATATCAGAGTTCTTGTTTGAGTCCCTGTCATCATCTCGCTCCGGAATCTATTCTCTCTCCTTTTCTGCTTTTCCATTAAATACGTAATTTCTACAAAAGCGAATATAGAAATAATCTTCAATGTCTTTTTCTGCCATTTTTCTGTGTATATTATATTATTAGAAACATCTATAAAATAAGCCACAGCATATGTTTTCCAGTCTCTCTCCCATCTGTACAGAAATAATAATTATTGGAAGTTTAAAGTCTGGATTCCCCAAGACCACTTGTGGGAATATGACTACAATAGTCCGTTACCTACTGCTATAGCTGCTATGACAGAATACACAGAGAGAGTCAATTATTAACAATTGAAGTTCGGTTGAGTCCTGGCTCTGGAGACTAACAAGAATCTCTGTGACACATCCTGATGTGGCAGAACAAATAAACCTGGGCAAGTAGGACCCAATTCATCATTTTATCAAAATCCCAATCTTGAGATAATTAGCTTGTTCCTTCAACAGCAGCCTTCATCCATTGGCAAAGGCAGAGTCCTCATTACTTCCTGGGGCTATCACACAGATAATTAAATTTCAAAAAGAGTTTTGAAACAAGCATTGCATCTGTGCTACCTATAATTAGTCATTTTCCATCAATAATTTGTGCATACATAAGCTATTTTTAAATTTAAAATTGTTTAGAAACTTACAAAAATGTACACAAAGTGAAAATGTTGTATAAATAAACATTTAAACCTTTAGATATTAAATCAATCTTATTCATTTTAAAACATAATCTCTAAACATGGCCAATTTAGCACATTGAGACACAACCAGGACACCATTTACAAAGCCAAACTGCATGATAATATTGAAGATACATACAGAGCTTTAGGCTTGTCAGAATCATAACACACAATCCCAGTTCTTATTACTAAAATTTCTTCTCCCTTGATCATCAGGCAGAAAATAAGTGTATTTCTGAATTTCTGAGAATTGGTAATAAATTTAATTAGAACAAACCTAGTTCTAGAATTGATGTATTATTTTAACTTGAAAAATACATATGCATGATAAAAAATGAATAAATAAAAGCTATTACCAAATCCAACAGCATAATAATAATTTTACAGAATATTTGCAAAACTTTACAAAAGCACAGACATTGAATCTTAGTAACAAAATTTTGTCTTTCTTCACCTGTAATCCTACATTAGCAGATATTTATGAAATTTTAAATTGCACAAAACATTTCTCTTTTATGTGTTCATATACATAGAAAAAGAAAAGCTGAAGAGTTGGCTCAAGTGATGTGTTATGAGAAGTAACTTTTTTTATTTTTAAAATAATGATCTATCATTCAGGACAGCACTATGGTTGTAAAACAGCCATAAAGTCATCTTCACATAAGCTGTCCAGGGAGCTCACATATTCCTGAAGTCTTTGGGGACCAAGGGCAATACAAGTAAGTATTGGTGATCAAAGCTTCAAAAGTGTTTGCTTCAGAAATGACAGCTTCCACAGATAAAATAATTCTCAGTGCCTGTTTAAAGACCCTTTGCCTTACAGGAGGTAGGTGGACACTTGACATGCATAGCAGGGTATTGAAAAGTGATTCTCTCAAGTGGTGTAGAAATGAACCTTTTGCTGGATTTCTCCTGAGAAGGTGTGGACATGACAGCTGGGATTTAAGATCAGAGGTCCGTACTTGAAAAGATAACTCAGTCTTGGTGAGTGTGAGATGGAGTGAAATCACATACATTCAGCGGCGCAGAATTTGAAACCGAAGCATCAAAGCAAAGTACTGAGAACTGTCCAAAGAGGAGGCACTGTAGTTAAAAATCACTCAAAGAACAAGGAATTTCACTCATTTCAAATTAAACACTTTGTATTCCTTAGCCAATGGCTACTTTGCTAATATATTCAATTGATTGGGTCATAATTTTAACTCCTTAAAGTGGCATTTATTGCTTTCTTGGTTCATGAAACTCCCTTTAATAAATTATTAACTACATTCTAAACAGAAGAGTTTCAGTGAAAGTGGAGATACAATCTTCAAGGTTATAAGGTCATCTATTGATCTTAGGTCAAGACTTGCGCACAGAGTAGAAACAAAGTGTCATGTGCATTAGATAAGCCAATTTAATGTCAACTGCACCATTAGGGATGGACTGTTGTGTTTCTCAAGATTCATATGTCAAAAACTTAAACCACAGTGTTACAGTAGTAGAAATGGATCCATAAAGAGCAATTAAGCCAGAGCCCTTACGAATGGGAGTGCTTGTCAAAAAATAGTAAAATATTAGATCACCGTTTTCCTTCTATGTGAGGATATCTGAAGTAAGCCATCTGCAACCAAAAGGAGAACCTTCACCAGACCCCTAACTCTCTGATCTCAAGACTTCCAGTCTATCACAACCACAAAAAGTAAATGTTTTGTTCAGTTTTGCTGGAAAGGCATTTTATAGAGAGGAGAGACAAAGAATTTTCAATGGCTGGCTCATGCACCAAATGGTTATAGTGGCTGGACCTGAGCCAATTCAAAGCCAGGAACCTCTTCAAGATCTTCTCAAGGGTGCAGGAGCTTTGGGCCCTCCAAAACAGGATCCTAGAGTTTTGGGTCATCCTCCACTGCTTTCCCAGGCCATAATCAGGGAGCTGGATGGGAAGTGGAGCAGTTGGGACTGAACCAGTGTCCGTACGTGATGCTGGCACTTACAGTTGGAGGATTAGCCAGTTAAGCCATCATAGCAGCCTCAGACTTTTTTTAATAAACTATCCAACATAAAATATTTTGTTAAAGTAGCCCAAAGTGACTAAGATGTATGGTTTCTTTGTTTAGAAAGATGGAGAGAACTTTGAATCATCCCTGTTCCTCAATGGAGCATAATTGTTTCAAGTTTATTTTTAAAATGTCATTCAATTTCATCTCACTCACTTCCAAATTCTAGTTGAATACTTCAAGAGAATCACCAGGTCTTACTAAAATTCATTCAGTTTCTCTCATCCTTAATTCATCCTGTAAAGTTTGAATGTGGAATTCACTTTCCAAAATGTGTGTTTAGGCTGGGAACTCACATTTACTTTTAACATATTGGTTACTCATTACTATGTCAATTAATTCCATAATGATGTAAATTTTTGCTGATGGTATGTTGGAGCTTTCAATTGACTGGGATGATACTCTGCTGGCTCTGTCTTCAGACCAGAAAGGGTATACCTAAGAAGCCGTTGAACTTGACTGAACAATAAGATGCTGGACTCTATGTTCGGTATACGCTTGCAATGGGGGTATCTCAACTGAACTTGAACTGTGGTTATGCAACAAGGTGGAGGAATCCACCATGGTGGGAGGGTTTGGGGAGGGGTGGGGAGAACCCCAAGTACCTATGTAACTGTGTCACATAATACAATGTAATTAATGAAGTAAAAATAATAAAAAATAAAATTAAAAAATGTGTGTTTAACCTATGTCTTCACCTGAAATTAATACCCAGTACTTACAGATAAAATCTAAATTATCTTTCGACTTTTGTTTTTATCCCCCATTCTTATCCAATAAAAATATTTGAGCAGGAGGTGCACCTGTCTTGCTTTAATAACAGTAAGGAAGACAAAACTGAGCAAATGAAGGCATAGATGATGATGTCATAGAAGTAAAAGATAAAAATAAAAATAAAACATTTTTAAAAGGGGGGAGGCTAGAATGATAGCCTAGTGACTAAATCCTTACTTTGCATGCTGGAATCCCAAATGGGATTCTCCATATGGCTGCTCCACTTCCCATCCAGTTTCCTGCTTGTGGCATTGAAAAGCATAGAGGATGGCCCAACACCTTCGGACCTTGCACCCATGTGGGAGACCTGGAGGAGGTTCTTGGCTCCTGGCTCTGCATCACCTCAGCTCCAGCCCTTGTGGCCACTTAGAGAGTAAACTAGTAAATGGAAGATCTTTTTGTCTCCTTCTCTCTGTAAATCTGTTTTTAATAAAAATAAAAATAAAAATCTTTTTTAAAAAAGAAAAGAGGAGTATGTGTAGCCTTGAAAGCAATGGGAAAACATTACTTAAGTCTGAGTATGATGGGAAGACATTATAGACATTTGATTAAAGATTGTCTTTCTCTGACTAGATATCAATTTTCCAGCTGTTGTATGAACAATACAAATAACGGTGGGAATGCAGCTGTGAGTTACACAGGAGTGAAAAAGAAGAAAACAGCTAGAAAATTATTAGAAGTCTGTAAGAGTGATGGTTTGGATTTTCCTTTGTTGATAAATGAGGTAATTAGAACTGATTGTAAAATGCCCCAGGAAATACAGAAACTCTTGGAGGCTGAACAATATGCTACTAAACGAACAATGGATCAGAGAAGAAATTAAAGATGAGATGAAAAAATTTATGGAAACCAATGAAAACTCTGACACAACATTCCAAAATTTGTGGGACACTGCCAAAGCAGTGCTACGGGGTAAACTCATCGCAATTGGAGCTCATGTCAAGGCCCAAGAGAGGCGCCAAATACAGGAACTAAACACACACCTCCAGGAACTGGAAAAACAACAGCAGAAGAGCCCCACACACAATAGGAAACAAGAAATCATCAAAACAAGGGAGGAAATCAACCAAATAGAAATAAAAAAAACCATACACAAAATCAATGAATCAAAAAGCTGGTTTTTTGAGAAGATAAACAAGATAGACACTCCAATGGCCCGACTGACAAAGAAAAAACAAGAGAAGGCAAGAATTAACAGCATCAAAGATGAAAAAGGCAACATAACAACAGACACCGCATCCATTAAGGCCATAATTAGAAATTACTACAAAGCACTGTACTCCAACAAATCAGAAGATCACCAAGAAATGGAAAAGTTCTTAGACTTCTACCACTTGCCAAAACTTAGCCCAGAGGCAACAAACGACCTGAACAAACCCATAACTGAAGTAGAGATTGAATCAGTGATTAAAGACCTCCCAACAAGGAAAAGCCCAGGCCCAGACGGCTTCACTCCAGAATTCTACAAAACATTCCGAACAGAGCTGACCCCAATCCTCTACAAACTCTTCAAAACAATAGAAAAAGAGGCAACCCTTCCAAACTCATTCTATGAAGCCAACATTACCTTAATCCCAAAACCAGACAGAGAACTAACAGAGAAGGAAAACTACAGACCTATCTCTTTGATGAACATTGATGCTAAGATTCTCAACAAAATCCTAGCCAACAGAATTCAAAAACACATCAGACAGATCATTCATCCAGATCAAGTAGGATTCATCCCTGGAATGCAGGGATGGTTCAACATTCGAAAATTTATAAATGTGATACACCACATCCAAAAACTGAAAAACAAGAATCACATGATAGTATCAATAGATGCAGAAAAAGCTTTCGACAAAATCCAACATCACTTCCTACTAAAAACCCTAACCAAGGTAGGCATAGATGGAAAAATCCACAACATAATTAAAGCCATATATGAAAAACCCAACGCCAGCATCATACTGAATGGAGAAAAGCTGGAACCCTTCCCACTGAGATCTGGAACAAGACAGGGATGTCCACTTTCTCCACTACTATTCAACATAGTCCTAGAGGTACTCGCTGAGGCCATAAGACAAGAAAAAGAAATCAGAGGAATCCAAATGGGAAACGAAGAAGTCAAGCTCTCACTATACGCAGATGATATGATTCTTTATGTAGAAGAGCCAAGAGACTCAATACAGAGACTGCTAGAACTTGTACGAGAGTTTGGTAGAGTGGCAGGGTACAAAATTAATGAACAAAAATCAACAGCCATAGTGTATGCAAACAGCCCCAAGATGGAAAAAGACTTAACCAGCAAGATACCATTCAAAATAACAGAGAAAAGTATGAAATATCTGGGAATAAATCTAACCAAAAATGTAGAAGACTTATTTGAAGAAAACTACAAACTGCTTAAAAAAGAAATTGAACAAGACCTCAAAAGATGGAGTAACATCCCATGCTCCTGGATAGGTAAAATCAATATCATTAAAATGTCTATACTGCCAAAAGCAATATATACATTCAGCGCAATCCCAATCAAATTGCCCAAAATATTCTTCATGGAACTTGAAACAATGATCCAAAGTTTCATATGGAAGCACAAAAAACCACGGATAGCTAGAACTATCCTGAAGAACAGGAAGTTAGCAGGGGGAATCACAGTTCCGGACCTCTGGACATACTATAGGGCAGTGGTTATCAAAACAGCGTGGTACTGGCACAAAGATAGAGAAGAAGATCAATGGAGCAGAATAGAAACGCCAGAAGGAAACCCACACAGATACAGCCAAATAATCTTTGACAAAAAGACAAACGACAACCCAGGCAAATGGGAAGGTCTGTTCAATAAATGCTGTTGGGACAACTGGTTGATAGCCTGCAGAAACAAAAAAATAGATCCACATCTCTCACCATACACTAAGATCAGATCTAAATGGATAACAGATCTAAACCTACATCCAGAAACCTTCAAACTTTTGGAAGAAAATGTTGGAAACACACTGCAACACTTAGGAGTAGGCCCTCACTTCCTAAAAAAGACTCCAGATGCAGTAGAAATCAAGACCAAAATAAACAATTGGGACCTCATCAAACTAAGAAGCTTCTGTACAGCTAGAGAAACAATCAACAAAGTAAAAAGGAAACCCACAGAATGGGAGAAGATCTTCGCACACGACTTAGGTGATAGAGGGCTGATCTCCAGAATATACAAAGAGCTACAAAACAACCAAAATGTCAAAACAAACAACCCACTCAAGAAATGGGCACGGGAAATGGGCAAACACTTCACAAAGGAACAAACCCAAATGGCAAATAAACATATGAAAAAATGCTCAAGTTCCCTGGCAATAAGGGAAATCCAAATTAAAACATCAATGAGGTACCACCTAACGCCAGTAAGACTGGCCCACATGAATAAAAGCACCAACAACACTTGTTGGCGAGGTTGCGGGGAAAAGGGAACCCTACTCCACTGCTGGTGGGGCTGCAGGCTGGTACAGCCTCTATGGAAATCAGTATGGAGAATATTCAAACAACTCAAATTCAACATACCGTATGATCCAGCAATAGCACTCCTAGGAATATATCCAGAACACTTGTTCTATGAGAAACCAACATGCACTCCTATGTTCATAGCAGCACAATCAGTAATTGCAAAAACATGGAAACAACCAAAATGCCCATCAACAGAGGATTGGATAAGAAAGCTATGGTTCATCTACTCCATGGAATACTACTCAGCTATTAAAAAAAACAAAATGCAGTTCTTTGTGGCCAAATGGGCCAAACTGGAAACCATAATGCTAAGGGAAATGAGCCAATCCCAAAAGGTTAAATACCACATGTTTGCCTTAATTTAAGATGATATGATGTTATGTATAACATGTTATGTTTTGAATGTTATATGTTGTGTATAAACTAAAATTGAAGTATAGGTGAGGTGGTCACAGAAGGTGGCTGGGAACCCGCATTTACTTTTAACATATTGGTTACTCATTACTATGTCAATTAATTCCATAATGATGTAAATTTTTGCTGATGGTATGTTGGAGCTTTCAATTGACTGGGATGATACTCTGCTGGCTCTGTCTTCAGACCAGAAAGGGTAAACCTAAGAAGCCGTTGAACTTGACTGGATAAGATGCTGGACTCTATGTTTGGTATACGCTTGCAATGGGGGTATCTCAACTGAACTTGAACTGTGGTTATGCAACAAGGTGGAGGAATCCACCATGGTGGGAGGGTTTGGGGAGGGGTGGGGAGAACCCCAAGTACCTATGTAACTGTGTCACATAATACAATGTAATTACTGAAGTTAAATAATAAATAATTAAAAAATAAATTAAAAAAAAAAGAACTGATTGTAACTGATTAAAACCGATTATATTTTGAGATTTGTTTCTAAAAGAGATGCATTTTTGTGAAGGGTTGAATACGGTGTTTGGGAAAAAAGAATTAATTATTCTAATTTGCTTAACCAAAATATCCTGAAGACCACATTTAACTGCTATTTACTGACTGGTATAGGGTAGAGTGTGAGGAAAAGTTTGGGATTAAAAACTTGATATTAGGCATCTTATATCTGAGATGCCTATATGTTAAGTTGGCATATGTAATGCATTTAGATTGATAACGCATTCACAAGGGATAAATGGACTGGCCATAAACTATTTTTACATTTTCTTTTATATTTTATTTCATGTAATTTACATATCACTAAGGGGATGATTCTAGATATAGATGAGGAGTCCATAACCTGATCTCAAAGGTAATCCAAACCTTAGCGGTCAAAATATTAGGGGAGAATGAGTAAAGGCAAATTTGAATAAAGTCATATGCTTAGTAAAACATACAATCCCAAAGACAAATATCAGGATTTCCCTGATCCGTAGTAACTAATATACACGTACAAAAGTGTAATCCATATAAGCAAAATTGACATTTTCAGATTTGATTACTATTTTGAGCCTTTGTGTACACTATCCATGAAGAGTAGTGGGTTTTGTCTTCCATTTTTGTTTTTGCGTGTGTGTGTGTGTTGGGGAGAGGTTGTTTTCTACTTGGAATTTATAGTTTTTTTAAGATTTTATATAATTTTATTGGTAAGTCAGGTATACATAGAGGAGGAGAGACAGAGAGGAAGATCTTCCATCCATTGATTCACTCCCCAAGCTGCTGCAATGGCCAGAGCTACACCGAGCCAAAGCCAGAACCCCAGAGCCACTTCTGGGTCCTCCACGACTTTGGGCCGTCCTCCATTGCCATCCTAGGCCACACGCAGGGAGCTGGATGGGAAGCAGAATGACCAGGATATGAACAGGTGGCCATATGGCATCTCAGAGTGTGCAAGGCAAGGACTTTAGCTGCTAGGCTACCTCACTGGACACTATTGATTTCTTTATGACAGAATATTAAGTCGGTGATGGGAAGTGAAATGAAAGCATGTCATGTGAAAATTACACAAAAAAATAAGAAAAAGAGCAGGAGGATGATGGGTAGGAAACATGAGCACAAGAGGGTATCACTGCAGCACTCAATCTGTATTGTAAACTACATGAAGTTTATTCAGCTTATATAAATGAAACAATAAAAACAAGAAAAATGTGGTAGGAGAGGAAGTTCAAAGATGTTTCAAGGAAAAATGATTGACCAACTGGGTTCAAATTAAAATCAGACATTCATTTAGTTATTTTTTTTAATTATTTATTATTTTTAATTCATTAATTACATTGTATTATGTGACACAGTTCCATGCAGTTTTTTTTTTAAAGGTTTATTTTTTTTTATTAATTAATTATTATGCATTATGTGACAGTTTCATAGGCTCTGGGAATCCCCCCACCCCTCCGCACGCCCCTCCCCCCTGGTGGATTCCTCCACCTTGATGCAGTATTACAGTTCAAATTCAATCAAGATTCTTTCCTTGCAAACATATACCAAGCATAGAGTCCAGCTACTTATTGTCCAGATGGGTTGAACAGTTTCTTGGGGAGACCATTTCTGGTCCAAAGTTAGAGCTGGTAGAATATCATCCCAGTCAATTAAGAGTCCCAATATAACATCAACAGTAATTTGTAACATTATGGAATTGACATGGTTTTGCGCAATCAGTATGTTTAAAAAAAAAAAAAAAAAGTTCATAACCACAACCAATGATTTGCTCATTGACAATTCAATTTTAGTTTATACACAGGACCGGCTGCTATATACCTTAAAGTGGCTATAAGGTACCATTCAGCTGTCTCGTGTCTATTTCATTTTAGCATTTAGCCATTTGTTGTGTTGGAGTATAATTTTGCTGATCTTGGCAGATTTTAGGATAATCTAGACTGGCTTGTAACTCTAACAAGACATTTGTCAACAATTAAGGTGCAGAACATTTTTTTTTGTTTGTTTGTTTGTTTTGGGGGGGGTGTGCAGGAAAGTCCCCAACACCACGGTGAAGAGTGACTAATCTTCATGTCCTACCCAGCGAGGCATGAGCCAATCCATGCCAGCTCTTTCCTATCAGATTCCAAGCTCTACTTTTTGTTGTTTGTTTATTTATTTTAGGTTTTTTTAGTTTGTATGATTGTTTGTTTGCTATGAGGGGTTTTCAGAGAGATCCTGATGGTCATTGCAAGGGAGGGTGGGGGTCCAGAGGTGGAGCCAGGCTTGGTCCAGAGAAAGCTCTCCTCCCTGGTCCCGAAGGATGTTTATTGTTCTTCTATTTCTGCGGACCGCTCAGGGCTGCTGGTTGTCTTTCCAATGACGTTGGTTTCTGCACGGTAGTGTTTAGACTTCTTCCATCCCTAGCGGAAGCTCCGGTTGGGGGTGGGTGACCTCAGAGTACTCGGCCTCCGAGGGCATCCAATTCCCTGTGGCCTCCTTGGCAGTTGGGATATAGTCCTTGTTGCTCGTATTAATAGTTTGTGGTGAATGTCTGGGAGTCTTCATGGTTGGAATCCAGGCTTTCTCCTTGCCACCTGCTCCACCCTGGAGTGCCCCCCTGCTCCACGCACATGACCTCCTGTTAAGAGGTTGTCAGGATCACACCCGATTCCCCCCACATGCACTGGTATAGTAGTTTTACTATTGTTTAGTGCCGCTTTGAGTCTGTTGTCTATGAATTACCAGATTTGATCATGATAGGCTATATTGTACTTTTTCCTCACTCTTTTTATGGTCCTGAAAGGCTTCCGTGCACTCCCCCCCCCATTGCGGATTAACATAGCCTATAGAGGGTATAGTAGGTTTTACAGTTTTTCGATGCAGATCTTAAGTATTCTGACATTAATTGTTGGTTTATACATTATATCGCATTATCTTATTGTATTGGATACAGGTTGTTAGAGATTGCAATAATATTACACTATACAGGTACTAACTTTCAGGTTGTCATCTTTTCATCTCAAATTAAGGCAAACATGTGGTATCTAACCTTTTGTGATTGGTTCATTTCTCTTAGCATGATGGATTCCAGTCGGGCCCATTTGTCCACAAAGAACTGCATTTCGTTTTTTTTAATAGCTGAGTAGTATTCCATAGAGTAGATGAACCATAGCTTTCTTATCCAGTCTTCTATTTATGGGCATTTTGGCTGCTTCCATGTTTTCGCAATTACTGATTGTGCTGCTATGAACATAGGAGTGCATGTTGGTTTCTTGAGTAGGAGATGTTTTGGATATATCCCTAGTAGTGCTATTGCTGGATCATATGGTATGTTGATTTTCAGTTGTTTGAGTATTCGCCAAACGGATTCCCATAGGGGCTGTACCAGTCTGCAGTCCCACCAGCAGTGGAGAAGGGTTCCCTTTTCCCCACATCCTCGCCAACAAGTGTTGGTGGTATTACGTATGTGTGCCATCCTTACTGGAGTTAGGTGGTACCTCAAGGTTGTCTTCATTTGGATTTCCCTTATTGCCAGGGAACTTGAGCATTTTTTCATACGCTTGTTTGCCATTTGGGTTTGTTCCTTTGTGAAATGTCTGCTCATTTCCCGTGCCCATTTCTTGAGTGGCTTATTTGTTTTGACATTTTGGTTGTTTTGTAGTTCTTTGTATATTCTGGAAATTAGCCCTCTGTCACCTAAGTCGTGCGCAAAGATCTTCTCCCATTCTGTGGGTTGCTTTTTTATTTTGTTGATTGTTTCTCTAGCTGTACAGAAGCTTCTTAGTTTGATGAGGTCCCAATTGTTTATTTTGGTCTCGATTTCTACTGCTTTTGGAGTCTTTTTAGGAAGTTAGGGCCTACTCCTAAGTGTTGCAGTGTGTTTCCAACATTTTCTTCCAAAAGTTTGAAGGTTTCTGGATGTAGGTTTAGGTCTTTTATCCATTTAGATTTGATCTTAGTGTATGGTGAGAGATGTGGGTCTATCTTTTTGTTTCTACAGGCTATCAACCAGTTGTCCCAACAGCATTTATTGAACAGATCTTCCCATTTAGTTATTGAAACCATTGCCAGTCTTTCTCAGATGCTTTTCACGACGTTTTAGAGAGGGAAAATTTCACTGAATAAAGTAAGAGTGTTTGGGGAAAAGGACCTATAGAAAAACCATACTGAAAATGTATGTGAATTATTGATTTATAAAGCTGAATAAATAGAGCAGTAAATGGGGGAAGATGCAGCACTAAGAGAAATTCAAAATTTTTTAAATAAATCATATGGCTGTAGTCTAGCAGTAAAGATCCAGTAAAGAGAATAAAAATAATTCAGGAGAATGTCTAGAATAATAAACTCAGATAAGTGAGAGTAGATAAAAATCTTGCATTCAGAAGGAGGGATGGAGTTTAAAGTGTAAGCGCTTCATCACAATGGTAGGAAAGCAAAGCATGTGTGCACAAAGGCAGATTTAAGTGGTAGATGGATGGTAAAGGTTTGTAACAACCCTTTTCAAGCGTTTTCTGTTTCTCCAGTGAACTAATAAACAAGAGTATATTCCTGAAATGAAAGTGGATTTCAGTTATTGGCTTTTCAAGAGGGAAGGTTCTAACAGGGCCATGTGGGAGTATGGCATTTCAACTTTGTGGTCAAGAACCCAAGATGAGATAAAATGGATTATTGGAAGAATTTTGGAATACAATAAGTACATAAACAGCACAACAGAAATGTGTAGATTTATATATACATATATATATATAAGTTTTCAATAGTGACTTTAAACAAATTATCTTTGCAGTAGTCACTTTAAGCAAAGAAAAAAAACTTGTAAAATCAAGTTTAATATTAGGTTTTTTTTAACACAATAAGTCAAAATAGTATAATTTCAACAGTATTCAGAATGAAGTTACTAATGAGGTATTTTACATTTGGGCTTTTTGCAATCGAATCTGTACTGATAATTTTCAAATAAAATGCACCTAACATTTTAAGTGTTCAATTGATACGTATAGATCCTAAGTCACTTTGACAGTGAAGATCTAGGGATGTCAATTACAAATGAATTGAAGTGAGAAATGTTGTCTCCAGAGAAAACAATTCATAAAGTCTTTGGTTAAATATGTGCTTTGTGATATAAGCCAGATTTCACTTTGACTGGAATGTGGAAGAACCATCTGAAAAACTGAAGCAGTGGATCCAGAATTGTAATACAGCAAGTAAAGCCACTAACTGCAAAGCGTGTGTTTCATATGTGTACCAATTCATGCCTCATTCTGTCTACTCCAGCTTCCTGATAATGTTCTATGGAAAGCAGATGACCCAAGGGCTTGGGCCACTGCACCCACCAATGGATGCTGTTGCAGTCATCTGGGGAGTGAAACAGAAGATGGAAGATTCCATGTCTCCCTCCCTACTTACGACCCTGAATTTCAAATGAATAATTTTTTTTAAAATTAAAGGGTGGAAACTAAAAATAGAAAGTAAACTATAAAGAATGAATATCTCATCAAAATTATCCCGGCATTTTGCTGTGAGAGCGGATACTGTGGAGAGTTTTAGAATGTGGAGTTGTGAATCTATATGATAGGGCTCATCTAAGATTATTAGCCCTTCAGGAATGGCTGATGAAACCAATATAGTAAGAAAAAATATATATATATATACACACACATTTATATCATCTATTACATATAGTACAAATATAATAAAATAATGATTATAAGGCCTTCCTGTATTTTCTTCTGATTCCTGAATTCTTGAGGGAGTTAGAAGAGGAAGGCAATATTTCACGTCTTAACGGCATCTTGCAACATATTAATTGCTACTTATTGCCTCCTAACTTGAAAGAATATGTTCCAAACTAGAACAATAGAAATGTTAGGTTGACATGCTCTCAAGTTTCTACCATTGCTACTTGTTTGCCTGTCATACTTATTTTCATTCAAATTTAGAAGATTTTTCCTCAAGAAAATAATAAGTTTTCACATTGACAGGGATTATTGATTACAGTGAGAAGCTCTCAATCGCTAGAACTGAATGTATATAATAATACGCTATCTTTTATCAGTGCAAATGTAGATGTAAGTAAGATTAAAACATGGTACTGATAAGGTGACACTCTTTGTGGAAAATTCACCTAAAATATTATTTTCCTCTAAGATAAACACATTAGGTCTGTTATAGATACTGTCACCTATAGATCCAGTAGATAAGTGAGCAAAGTTGTCAGAAAACAAAAATGGGTGAATCCATTGAGTCCTAGAAAAATGCAGTAGTTTGAAAGAAAATGAAAAAAAATTATAATGGTTTGAAAGAAAATTAAATTTCTCATAGCAACTCTTATAATTAACACCTTAATCACCCAAAATGCAACAACCAGGAATTCAGTCCAGTAGCTGGCAAAAAACCAACAACTTCAGCCATTATTGCTGCCACACAGTTGCCCTTTAGCAAGAAGTTAAAGGGCTCTCTAAAGAGAGCCGAGTTGGGAATCAAATCTAGGCATTCTGACAAGGAATTCAAGCAGCCGTGTCATGTCTCAGCTGGCGTTCAAATGCTCACATTCAAAGAATTTTACTATTTTTCTGTATCTGCCATAAATTTGTGACTATCCTCAAAATTTCTCTACAATTTTTACCCTTGAACATTCTCACTTTATTCCTGTGTGGGTTAGAGCTTCTCAGGTCACAAATAAAAGAATCTGATTTAAGTTCATGCTTGGCAGGAAAGAGATTTCCACTCAGAAGTTCCACTTGAAACTGAAGAAAGGAAGGCAGCTAAGCATCGGGAAGGCATGGGAGCTTGACTGGACTCTCAATCAGGCCTCGTCTCTCTAAACTACACTCATTTTCTTTCCTAAATCTTTTTTCTTATCTGGGTTTGGTGGTTTGGGGATTGTGTCTGGGACTGTGTATTATATATTAAAATACAAGCGTTTGGAAATGGTGAAACAATTATTCTCCAACTCCAAACTCCCAGGATCCAGTGATAGCAAACATTTAGGCTTATCTTGCTCCTACTTATGTTTAACTCACTCCAACCAACCAGTACACTTAGGACAGAGGCACAAAACGGCCAAGTTCGTATTGGGTGTGGACGATCAAAATAATGTGACCATCACAACCTCACATCTAACCAGATTCAGACTCATCATGCTCACCTTTCATTTCAGCTGGGATTGATCTGTGGAAGGGCACAGCTGTTAACTAAAACCAAAACAATCACTTCTGATTCTACATTCAAAGTCTATCACTTCACCGTCTGACTAAACTGATATATTGCTTCACCTTCAAATATCTTAAACTGAACTGAGAGATTAGCCTTCAAGATTCAAATAGAGATGAAACATGATTATTTTAGAGACATTTCAGGTATTAAAGTTATGATATCGATTCTTTTCCAGCACAATCGAACATGCATAAAACTGCATATATTTTCCTTAAATTTCTTATTTTGAATTGTCACATTATGTTTAAGGATGGCTCATTTTTAAAATATACCACTACTCTATCCTTGGGATAGCATGAAAATGCGTGCACTTCATCAAAATGTGAGTGATGAACTAGATATGCTTTTTATTCCCATGACACACTGAGAAAGAAAAACAGTGGGAAGTTCCTATTACTGTCTCCTTTCTGTTTATTCCTGGAAGCCAGTGACACTGCTTTCAGTTAATTTATGTTCAGATCTGTGGGCAAAAGTTATCATTAGTTATTGCAGACCAAAATAACAGTAATAGTTGAGGTCACCTTGACAATATCACTTAAACTGTCATTGACTTTCAAAGCAACTATGTTCTATAATATCATATGGAATATTACTTTGATTAAAAAACTACGTTTTTTCGCATGGATTTCCTGCAGGAATAATGCAATATAATTTCAAAATATATTATATACTAGAACCCAATGCAATGCCTCAGTGCCCAAAACCTTGGCTTGCTCACACAGGTATTCCATATGAATGCTGGCTCCTGTCTCAGTTGTACCATTTCCCATCCAATTCCCAGCAGTTGTACCAATTTCCCATCCAATTTCCCAGTACCTGGGAAAGCAGTGGAAGGCGGACCAACACCTTTGGATCCTGTGCCCACCTGAGCTACCCAGAGGAGGTTCCTGGCTCCTAGCTTCAGATTGGCTCAGCTCAAAACATTGCTGTCATTTGAGGAGTGAACACAAGATGGAAGATCTTTCTCACTTTCTCTCTGTAAATCTACCTTTCCAATAAAAGACAATGTGTATGTATGTAGTATTAAATTTTAAGATATAAATTTGAGTGAAAAATATTGTTAATATTGTGGTTATAATGTTGACATTAGATTTTGCATACATTTTCTCTGAATTTTTATTATTTTATTTTTGTTTATATCATGTCCATACTCTATGTGCTAGTAGAGAGTAGATGTACATTATAGTATAAAATAAATATTGTTGGCAAGTTTAGTATACATTCTGCACAACTAGGCATGAACCACTATGTGCTAGACTATGAATCCATTTTTTAACTAATAAATAACCAAAACTAAACAGGTGCAGTAGCTCCTCTAATTTTATTTATTTTCTTTTAAATTCATGGTAGTCACTCTAGACTCTATAGACACCCTCGATGTCCGCTGATCCCACAGTCAGAGAAAATATTTTCTGTTGTCATTTTATTTTCTCCCTCCCCAATTTTCTTTTGTAGTCAGCCTTGGTTCATTGCACGTATCTGTCATTTAGGATCACCTTTTGATCCCATGCATGCAAATCTTGTACTAGATGGAAACAGAAAAATTAAGAGTGAGGTCAAAAAGAGAATACAGATTTCAAAATCTACGGGTTGTGTTTGTAAAATAAGAGGAATGGTATCTTTTCCTTTGTTAAGATTTACTGCATCTACTTTCCCAAAACTATGTGAATACTCCAAACCTAATCATTTATTATTTTTTTAGCATATCTTTTTTTAAATTAAAAAAAATTTTTTTATTATTGATTACATTGCATTATGTGACACAGTTTTATAGGCACTGGGATTCTCCGCCACCCCTCCTCCAATCCCCTCTCAATGGTGGATTCCTCCACCTGTTGATTACCACAGTCCAAATTCAGTTGAGATTCTTTCATTGCAAGCATCTACCAAGCATGAAGTCCAGCATCTTATTGTCCAGTTAAGTTTAATGGTTTCTTGGGGAGACCTTCTCTGGTTTGAAGGTAGAGCTAGCAGAGTATCATCCCAATCAACCAAAAGCCCCGACATTACATCAGAAACAATTTATAACATTATGGAATTAGTTGACATGGTATTGAGTAACCAATATGCTAAAAGAGAAAAAAAAAAAAAGAATGCAAGTTCTGAACCACATCCTGTGACTTCTACATCGACATTTCAATTATTAGTTTATATACAACTGGGTGCTATACACCTTAAAATGGCTATAGATTACTACTCAGCTGTCTCATGTCTATTTTAATTTTAGTATTTAGCAGTTCATAGCATTGAAGCATGATTTTGCTGAACCTGGCTGTTTTTTCGTGTAGTCTAACTCTATAACTCTAACAAGACTTATGTCAACAGTTTAGGTGAACAGTTTTAGGAGGGGTGTGCAGAGAAATCTTCAATACCCCATTGAGGAGTGACTAATCTTTGTGTCCCACTCAGTGAGTTTTAAGTACATCCCCACTGACCGTTTCCTGTCTGTTTCTAAGCTTTCCTTGTTGTTCTCTATGTATCTATTCTAGTTTGTTTGTTTTGAGGGGTTTCTGGAGCGATCCTGATGGTCATTACAAGAGGATAGGGACCCAAAGTGGGAACCAGGCAAGGACCAGAGAAAGCTCCTCTCCCTAGTCCCTTAAGGAAGTTTACTGTTCTTCTGTTTCTGTGGACTCAATGCTCCTGGTTGTCTGATGACCTTGGATCCTGCAAGGCAGGATTTGGGCTTCTTCCCTCCCATGTGGTAGATCCAAATGGGGGTGGGTGACCTCAGAGTTCTTGGCCTCCGAAGGCACTCCATTTCCCCGTGGTCTCCTTGGCAGTTGGGATGTAGTCCTCGGTGCTCATATTGATAGTCCTTGGTGAGGAACTGGGAGTCTTCAGGGTGAGGATACAAGCCTCCTCCTTTCTGCCTGCTCCACTCTCGGGTTCCCCCCAGCTTTATACATATGACTACCTGTTAAGACGTTGTTAGGATTGCTCCTGATTTCCCCCATATGCCTTTGTAGTTTTGCTATTGTCTAATGCCGATTCGAGTCTGTTGTCTATGAGTTACCAGTTATGATCCTAATAGGTTATACTTCCCATCTTCCTCACACCTTCTAGGGTGAAGTAAGATTTCTCTGCTCTCCCTCCCCATTGCCGAGTAGCATAGGGCCTTACAAGTATATTAGCAAACCTAATCATTTAAAAGCATTTGTCTTTGCTGAGTATGACACTGGGTGAGGATTGCAGGACCCCTTAAAGCAGACATTGTGTTCAATGGAATGTCTCAGATAAAATGACAAGATGAGCACTTTCTGCACAGAAATCCATACGTGGTTCTCCATATTCATATTTACATTCACACTGTTGCTTTATTGTCTGCAACCTATTTTTTCACTCCTAAACCATTATAATCCAGTGGAGTCTATTGAACACACACACACACACACACCCTGAATTTTTCAGCCATCTGTAAATTCAGGCTTTGTACAGCTGACATAAGTTATCTACCTAATTTCTGTTGTTTAATGAGTTTAATGTTGCTAGGCAGATTCACGCTCCTACATGACTATGAGTGAATGAGTGCATGCACAAGTACCAAGTGCACTTGCCTAGGATTTCAAAGAAGGAAGCACTGGAAGAGATTCAAAAGAATCCTATTTGATTTTCATATTTTATGCATAAAAATAAAACCTGGAGAGATGTAGTAATTTTTAAATGGTTATGGTAGTTTGCTGAGGAATAGTGACCAAAGGTATAGAAACTATAAAAACAGTCAACAGATTGTCAATATAACTACTTTGATTATGTGGAGATAATATATAGCTATAGATGTATAGCTGTATAATATATATAGTGTGTGTACGGATGAAATCCAGGGAAAAGGTAAATGAGGATTGCAATAATCACCACCACAGTGCACCATACTAACAATGATCCAAGGCATCAAAAATGATTTCAACTTCCCACTGCCTCTCTCTATTGGTAAACGGATATATGGGCATAAAACATTTCCATCACTGCTGGTCAATGAAGTATACCTGAGGGCATCTCCCTGGTCATAGTGAGATTATTCATAATATTTGATTGCCAGGAGCCTCTGAAAGAGTGCTGGTTTTTGGAGTTATTAAGCTGTTTTGGCACTCAGGGTAGATTAAAAGGTATTTGTCATGCTCGGAATATTAGCTGGGTTTTTATGATCATAGGGGATGTTATCCTATGGGATAAATCATTTTTGCATTCATTAAATAGGGAAATTAGCTTCCAACATATAACACAAGATTGTTATGCACAGCAAAAATATTCAAATACAGGTACAATCAAACCTAGAGTAATTTAGGGCATATCATTGATATATTCTTCAGGAAAACCAACTTGAGCATGAAGTTCAATCAATCAGATTATAAATAGAAACTGTTTAGAATTCTGATGCTCATTAAAACATGGTATTAAGACTAGTAAAAGAAATGACACATAAACATATCTGTATACATATATAAAGAAAATAGAGAAATTATAATCAGTGACAAACATAAGAAAGGTTGAAAAGAACATCACAACTTAATATGTACTGAGGTTGAAAAGTCAAATTTTGGAGCTATGTATTTGTTGTTTATAAGGCATTATATATATATAAATAAGATATAATATATATTATATATATATATGTTATATATATATAATAAAGAATTACATATATATTTGAAGAATTTGGAATACATAAAACAAGCAGCTAGGCCCAGTGGGACCCATATGGGTACCAGTTGGTATCCTGGCTGCTTCACTTCCCATCCAGTCCCTGCTGGTGGCCTGGAAAAGAGGCAGAGAATGGTACAAACAGTTGGGACGCTGTACCTGCATAGGAAACCTGGAAGAGGCTCCTGGCTCCTGACTTTGGATCGGTTCAGCCTCAGCCATTGCAGCCATTTGGGGAGTGAAACAGTGGATGAAGGATCTTTGTCTCTGTCTCTCTTTCTCTGTAAATATGCCTTTCCAGTAATAAATAAGCAAACAAACAAATAAACTTTTTAAAAACACCCACAGGATAGGTCATGAAGAAATAGTAGTTTGCTATGTAATTCAAACTATAGATAGATAGATAGATAGATAGATAGATAGATAGATAGATATACACAATATGTACGTTAGCTAGATAGTGTGAGGAGAATTTTCATTTTTACAGCGTTAGGTTTCAATTTTCACCATATGCTATGAATTACATTAAGAAAGATCTGGTGCCAGTGCCATGGTTCAACAGGCTTATTCCTCCTGCCTGCCAATGCCTGAATCCCATAGGATACTGTTTGTGTCCCAGCTTCTCTGCTTCTGATCCAGCTCCCTGCTTGTAACCTGCAAGGTCAGTGGAATAATGTTCCAGTCCTGGGATCCAAGCACCCATGAGAGTGATAAGCTCTTGGCTTGTGGCTTCAGATTGGCTCCTCTCCAGCCATTGCAACAAAAAGTCAGATATACATAGAGGAAGAAAGACAGAAAGGAAGATCTTCTTTCCCACGATTAACTCCCCAAGTGACCACAACGGCCAGTGCTGAGCCAATCCAAAGCCAGGAGCCAAGAACCTCCTCCTGGTCTCCCAAACAGGTGTAGGGTCTCATGGCTTTGGGGTATCTTCGACTGCTTTCCCAGGCCTCAAGCAAGGAACTGGATGAGAAGCGAGAGTATCTGGATTAGAATCGGTGCCCATATGTGATCCTGGTACATGGTGCATGCAAGACAAAGACTTTAGCCCCTAAGCTACCACCCCAAGCCCAAAAATGCATAAATCTTAAAAATTACAACACAAAAATATCTGGTTTGTTAAAGTTTTCTAATTGAAACACATGGGGAAAGTAATGGTGAACTATTTCAAATATCATGTCTTAAACAACAACAACAAAAACAGATTCCCAAGTAATTATTTGTCAAGATTTATAATTTGTGTTTGTATTTATTTGAGAAACAAAAGACACAGTTGCAGAAGTAGGCAAACAGACATAGCTCCTAAACTCCTGTCAGTCCAAAAATTGTCCAAACATCTGGGAGCAGGCATAGTCAGAGCTGGAAAACAGGAGCCAGAAACAGGAATTCAATTTGAGACTCTACAAAGGTATGAGGGAACCCACATTTTTGGGCTATCACTTGCTAAAATTCCCTGGGTTTTTTTTTTTTAAAGATTTTATTATTATTGGAAAGCCGGATATACAGATAGGAGGAGAGACAGAGAGGAAGATCTTCCATCCGATGATTCACTCCCCAAGTGAGCTGCAACGGCTGGTGCGCGCCAATCCGATGCCAGGAGCCAGGAACCTCTTCCGGGTCTCCCACATGGGTGCAGGGTCCCAAAGCCTTGGGCCGTCCTCGACTGCTTTTCCAGGCCACAAGCAGGGAGCTGGATGGGAAGTGGAGCTGCCGGGACTAGAACCGGCGCCCATATGGGATCCTGGGGCTTTCAAGGCGAGGACTTCAGCCGCTAGGCCACACCGCCGGGCCCATAAAATTCCCTGGGGTTTTATTAGCAATAAACTATACTCAGAAGTGTAGTTCAGACTTAAATTCAGACAGTGAAATAAAAGATGCAGGTGTTCCAAATGATGAGTTAATCACAAGGTCAAATGACTACCTCTACATTTACCTTTTGATTGAAGGATGTCTAACAAAAATAACCAGAATCAAGGAAAAGGAGATGAGAAAAATCAGACAGAATAACTGAAGGAGGAGGTAGAAGTGGAAAAGATTTATGCCACCCACTCACGCTCCAACTTAAATTACATTTAGGACATTTTCTACGTAATACTTGCTGAATTTTTATCTGATGGAGCGTTGAAGCTTATAATTATAAAATAAACCAAATGTATGTCTTTGCAAAATTTAAAGGAAAAATAAAGAAATAAGGAGGGAGAATTAGAGCATGGGTGAGAGAAAGAATAATGTGACAAGAATCATTCTGTTCTTAAATCTGTATATATGAAAACATGTGTTTGTACACTTTGTATAAATAAAAAGTAATTTAAATTTTTTCACTACAGATAATCACCTGTATGGGAAATTTATAAGGATTAATCCATATACCTATACTGCTGAGATTTTATTATCTTGTTCTAAGGCAAACAATACAAGTCTTTGCAGGGATTTTTTTTTTTAAATTGCTTCGTTTTAGCTTTTTGTATTGATACAAGTCTTCAAATAGTCAGCCTATTTGAGGAATATGTTCAAGTCAGCATAATATTTTGTCCAGATATCTTCCACAATAGTGGGTCACAGGAACTGTCCTGATATCCAAAGAATTTACACCTGTATTATCCAGATTATTTTGCTTAATTTTCATGCATTACTCACAAAATATTATTTCAAGGTAATACCAACTGCAGACATTAAACAGTAGAGAGCCATGCTCACTCACTCCTTGTCTGTCTCATCTCTTTAAATAGCTATATGAGAAATTTTACACACACACACACACACACACATATATATATATATATATATATATATATATAGAGAGAGAGAGAGAGAGAGAGAGAGAGAGAGAGAGAGAGAGAGAGAGAGAGATGGAGAGAGAGGGGGAGGTCCATGCAGACATGGGCATTATATTCTTTAACTAGTGACCATATTTCATTCGAGAACAGATTGCACATTATTTGGTAAGGGCTTCAATCAAACTCTTTGAAAGGACTTCTCAACACCATTGTTTTCAGTTCTATATTTTCCCATTGTGAGATTTCTCCTTCTTTCTGAGACATTAGGAGATGGTTTTAGGACTTCCAAGTTCTCAGGTGCCCATACAAACCATGCAGAACCACAGCCATCTTTCTTGGCCTACATAAAATTACCAAAGGTGCTATCAAACACCTGAAATTAATAGCAAAACAACATATCTGTGGTGTTCCTATGCTAAGCCAGGAATGCTGCAATTGGAGATCATATGCAAGAAGTCAGTACAGCCTCATACAAACTATTCCACATTGTAAGACTTCTACTAAATTGGTACATTATTCCATACCTATACATGTTTTTCCTTTCCATTCTTTTTGCACTTATCGACGTTGCTGATACTAGAAATAAAACATATTCTTCAGTTGTATTACATATCAACTGGAAACAGGATGATTTCATTGTATAAAGAAACCTAATTAAATTATGTAAATTTACACTGTCCATATCCATTTCCACCTCCCACCAAAAAAAAAACCCAGCATATGCATGCATTTATAACCAATTCCTAGCTTGTGCCAGCGTAGAATATGACTATCTCCTTGTAGCTGGGGAAAAGTGAACACAATAAAGCAACTTGGTTTTGAGCATAGAAGCATGGGTTTCCCCTGCTCTCTCCAAGTGGTTCTGAGGAACAGCGTTTCTGCCCTTTAATGCCTGTGGTGGTGGGATAATCCTCAGGAAGTACTCTGAAGCCTCTGGTTCCCTTTAATCGCATGGCGTTTGTCACTCCTGATTTTTCTTAAAAAAAAAAAAAAAGCAAAATCCTAACAAGAATATTTATGTAGATTCTAACTGAACTGTGCTTCATTGGCAGGTCAAATCCTATTATGACAGAAACTGTTTCATTAAAAGTTTCCATGAAAAAATACCCCAAGCTGATTACTCTTCATTGCAAAAAATATTTCATCAACATCAAATGTATCAGGACCACAGCCAGATTCCTGTAGAGTTCACTGTAATAAGACCTGATTGATTATGAGTTTGTGAATACTCTGATTCACAAAAGCTATTCATAAGCAATTCTCTGTTTTCTGTTTTCCTGACAGTTTCTCTACCAGGACTAGATGCCATCAAAAGTATTATTCTCTTTGCATAGTTCCAAAATACATAAAATGCATTGTTTTTAATCAAGCCATTTCACGTTCCAATTTGCAGACTTTTCCAAGTCCCGTTAGTCATTAGTATAAATTAGGCTGGGTCTACAATTGTAATGAGCCATGCCTTATTAACCTCCTCCCTTTATCAAGCCCTGTGATTTAAGAGATATCAGATCAGCCTACACAAGATACAAAACTAACATCAGTCACTCAGGAAATAATCATGGAAAAAAGCTTTTTTAACAACATGGGAAAAATCCTTAGTCATGCAGGAGCATTGTTAATTCATAAACTTAATACCATGGCAAGATGAGAGAGTAGAGATCTATATGCAAATGTGTGTACATCTATCCAGGAATATGCCATTTCAAGTGTGCTGTTCTTAGCTACCCCAGATACTGAATTCTAAACATGTGAAAGATCTTGTAATTGGTTATAAGTGGAAGTAGTGTGACTTAAAAGACTAAGCCCTAGGATTTAATGGAAACAAAGAATGAATTTTAAAAAACCCATTCTGCCACTAACAGATAATACAAACTTTAAAAGTCACTTAAACCTTTAGCAATTTCAGGATCATCATTTCCAGCTACTAACATGTGAAATATTATAAACCCCTACACTTATTATCAGCTGAAAATATACTAGATGAAGTATTCACTTCTGTATGTGTCCATACACTTATATTTTCAGAATGATATTTTGTTTTTGCTTTTATCCTTAACTATAATTTTATTTTAGTTTTCTTATCTTTCACAATGCTCCTTGTAAACTAGTGAGCGCTGATCAGTAACAATGTCTTTTATTAACTATCACAAACATTATATTCTTATGTATCTAAAATATAAATGGCACAAAAAGTTTGATGTGTTCTAATGATTCATAAAAATTGCATTTTGTACATTCTATTCACATTTCTTGGCCAACTGATTAGTGGTACGGAAAGACCAAGAGAACGATTATCACATCACAACTTTTTTTCAAAGATTCAATTTCTTAATTGAAAGTCAGAGTTAGAGAGAGAGAAGGAAATACGGAGAGAGAGAGACAAATCTTCCATCAACTAGTTCACCGGGGATGGCCATAACACTTAGGGCTAAGCCAGGTGGACATCAGGAGTTGAACTTTTGAGTTTTATCTGTATTTTTCAAGTCAGTGGTAAGAATCTGAACACTTGGGTCACATACTGCTTTTACCTGGCCATTAGCAGGGCGCTGATTCAGAAGTGAAGCCTAGGGAACACTGACCAGTGTCACAGTGAGGTGCACGTGTGTCAGAAGGTGGCTTCACCTCCTGTGGCGCGGCACTGACTTGCAGCGCACAAGTTCTAGTCATATCCATACATATGACTTGATAATATACCTGAGGAATGTGACGGATTCTACTTCTTCTATGTTGTTTGAATTTACGTTAACATTAAGGGAATGATTGAACAAAAGGTTAGAATTGTAGAAATCTAGTGTGAGGATATACATTATTAAAGAAACAAGCTCCTCTTTATTTATAATTATTCCATCCTCAAAAAAATCCATTGTGAATCTAGCACCATTTTTACACTGAAACATTCTTCCTGGCATAGAAAATTTTAAATTAGGGAATGCACTGGCCTGAAAAATCTCTACAACTTACGAAGTCATTCAGTCAGCAAGCCAGGTAAGATGGAGATTGCTAGAACAAGTGGACATCTGCATGTATTAGATAACACAATATGCCAAGAAAAGATTGCCCTATTAGAAAGGCAGGTGACTTTCTCATTGAACTTTTGTAAAGCAAAAAGGAAAACTTTTGAGTGAGTCAGTGAGTTTCTTTCCAAAAAAGGTCCCTCACTTGAAATTGGAATCCTGTTCCTCACAAGTCTGAGGAGAAAGACTCGGGTCCAAAAGGAAATAACAATGCTTAGAAAATCACTCTTGACTAATAAATGTCAGTCAATTGTAATGCCATTATTTTCAGAAAATTGAAAAGAATCATGTTTTTATCATTATTTGGGGACTCAAAATGGTTATATAATAAATAAACATAAGAAGGCTACTACTGTAGGAATCCAAGAAGTATGATTTACAAAACAGAAAAATGACAAACATAAAAACAAGGTAAGATCTGATTACTTAAGAAAACCAAATCATTGTATCATGATAGATTTATGATATTATAAGTGACAGGAAATAATGAAAAGCTAGAGTTATTTCAATAGCAAGACATATTTGATCCCCAAAGAAACACATCGATTTCACTATTACCTCTGCCAGATTTAGGGGAAACTTGTGTAGAATCACTGTTATAATCTTTTCTCATTACACTGGCAAAGTTAACAAACAACCAGTGACAAAAACAAATGCCCAGAGGAATCTGATTGCTAGTTTCTGTGTGTGAAAATCTGATTTAAAACAGGAAGAGTTTTCTGTTCACGGACATGCTTTCTAATTACCAGTTCATTAATTTATCCTCATTCCTGTCATTTCCATTTTAGGTTTCAGAAAACTAAGACAAAAGTTTATTTATGTAACACAGCATATAATATAGGTGATGTCAAAAAAAAGTGCTGGGTCTTGCACAATAGCCTAGTGGCTAAAGTCCTTGCCTTCATGCACTGGGATCCCATGTGAGCACTGGTTCTGGTCGTGATGGCCCCTCTTCAAATCCAGCTCCTGTCATGTTGCCTGGAAGGGCAGTGGAGGATGGCCCAAGGCCTTGGGACCCTGCCCCAATGTGGGAGACCTGGAGGAGGCTCCTTGCTCCTGGCTTCAGATGGGTGCTGTTCTGACCGTTGTGACCTCTTGGGGAATGAATGAGTGGACACAAGTTCTTCCTCTCTGTCTGTCCTCCAGTCTGTATATCTGACTTTCCAAAAACAATAAAAGAACCTTAAAAAAAATGCTTCAGAGTAGCACAAGGACAACATTGGAGCACATGCAGGAAATAGCTCACTCTAAGGGACAGGGTATGAGGATAATTTTCCGAACCTATGGAGCAGATTTTGGGGTTTTACAAAGGATATGGAGAATTACATAGTTATACATGTTAGAGACTGGAGTGTTAAAGGTAAATGTTGAGGCACACAGCAACAGCAGAAGCCTGGAGCATGACGTGAGACCTGTAATAGCAAGTAACTAGAAAGTCATACTTACAAACACATTTTCCACATAGACCAACAAGAAAAGATTAGAAGAGCTTAAGGAAGATGCTTGCATTTCAACTATAATTGTTCTAGTTAAAATGTTTGAACTAATTTGGAAGACAAAAATTCTGCTGTTATGAGATTGCATAGCAGGACTCTCCCATTATATGAATGCGGGTCTCATTTAGTGCAATAAAGGATGGACATTTGATTAATTGGCATTTGGAGACAGGGCCTTCCAACAATCATTAGCTTGATTTAGTCAGTTAAGATGAATCTCAGTCACTGTATAGGAGACCACGCACACGCACATACACACACACACACACACACACACACACTCACACACCACTTAATACTTGCCACGTGCTGCTCTGGGAGTCCGTCAAGAGTCATTCATGTGTCTAATCGATGGAATACACCTCCTCTCAGACTGTGAATCTTCAGATCTGTGAGTCAAAAGAAAACAGCTGCTGCAGGTATTTCCTTACAATAATAAAAAGCTAACAAAACTACTGAGAAGCGATTTGGGATCTTTACAAAAAGAAATTATTCCAATTAGTATTATTTTTGCTTGAGTTGAACTGGTAAATGTAACTGAAAATGTCTACACAGCATAGTCTGTAATATAAGAAAAATAATTAGAACACTGAGCTGATAACCATATATTCCAGGATGGGACATTGAGAATGTTTAGGTTGAAAGACCACAGAATAACTTAGAAAAACCAAAGCTTGTACAGATTATTTTAGTGATCAAAACACAAAGGTCAACAGACCAAAAGATAAGTTGTACCATTCCAGGTGACACAGAGCTGCAAGCCCGGAACTCACCAACGTCGTGTAAGTACGTTCTTACTAACAGAAAGTCAGAGATGAGATGGTGAAAAAAGCAATGCAATAGCCATAGCAGCATCCCAGGGAGGCCTTTTATTAAGGAAGGAAAAAATGAGATTTCAAGGGAAAGAATTTATGCTGTCTTTCTGTTTGAAAAATGTTTCACAGTACATATTATACTATCAGGCACAACTCTGTCAGCTGAAGAGGATATCCAGTAATGAGAATCCTAAATGTATGTGGCAATGAAAAGGGTGAACAATATTCTTTTTAAGGACCTGCATTAAATGTTTATTCTATTACTCATGCAATGATTTGTAATTAAAGAGTAATCAAATTAAGTTTATTGTAAGTAAATCATTGATAAATCCATATTGTTTAGATTATTAGCACACAGATTATTCTTTCATTTATTCATAATTTGACCAGTTATAATATATGATTCTGATATAATTTTGAGATTGATGTTTAAATACATGTTTCCAAAATTGGGAAATGTTGATTCTGGTGTGCGAGTGCAAATTGATTTAATTGTGTGTCCAACTTGAAATCATCATATAAGTTATCTGTACGTATTCCTACTGACCAGATCTTTTTTTGTCTCACACTGTTCCGTCAAGCAGATGATGTCAAGCCTTCCTCAATAAACGAGGACCTTATTTGTTTTTCTTAAATTTATTTATTTATTTGGAAGCAAAGTAACAGAAACAGAAGGAGAATTAAAGGAGAGCTAGAACGTTGGCTGCTTCACTCCAAATGCATACAGCAGCCAGACCTGGACCAGGTTAAATCTAGAAGTTAGAAATTTTGTCTCCCACATGGTAGATCATCACCCACCCATCATGCCTTCCCAGTACCTTAACAGGAAATTGGATTGGGACAAGAGGAGCTAAGAATGGAACTAGCATTCAGATATGGGGGTGACAACATCACAATTCTCACTTAACTCCATGTGCCACAGCTTCTGTCCCCCAAAAGCAATTTTTAATATCTATATACTTTTGGAATGCCAAAATACTTCACAAAGTCTTGGATAATGCAATTAAAAGGTAACTTATTTTCAGTGCCAATTTTTTTGACATCTTCATACAAGAAGACTTCAATAAAATTCATGGAAACTATATATGGATTTCAAATATCATTACAACAGAATAAACCTATCTTTGAGTTATACTTTTCTGTGCTCCTTTTGAAATACTCTCGTATGGTACTAAACAAGCAAATTAATGTTTAGATTGTTAATAAAAATTTTTGAAAGGTAGACCAGCATGAACTTTGCATAAAGAAAAGGTATGCTTTCTAGGGAACATTTGTTCACATTTTATGTCCCTTTTATCTTTTCTCTGACTATACCTGTCATGATATGGAGAAGGAAATGTTTTACTTGCATTTTTTTTAAAAAGTCAGTCTGACTAAATGCATCTAAAATATTCCTTACATTCAACGTTTTATGACTAAAAGCAAAGTTTTCTAAATTGTCAGTGATGGTGAATCTAAGCTGATGGAGATATTTTGAGCACAAGGTGCAGTGGAATTTTAAATAACTTTCACTCCTCATCAGTATCTATATGATTCCTAATCATTCCTGTACACATCAGCTGTGATGAGAATGAAGCCAGGTGTGATGAGCATGGTGTTATTTTTTGAAGAACCATTTTATTTTTATTTATGTCATCGAGCTTAGGCTTTTCCAATACTATTTGAAACAGTAGTCATAAAAAAATTCCCAAGTGAAAACTGGTCTCTGCAATTTTGAAGTGGGGCCAGGTTTATTCCTGTTTGGAAAAACGGTTCCAAGTGTAATAGCATGAGCGAGGTTAGAATACTAATTCTGGAGTTGCCATTCCTCTGCACTAGTGTAAGGGATTATTTTCTAAGCAGTACCTCCATGCACTGTGTCAACTAAGTTTAAGACCTTTCAAACCAGAGGAACTTTCCATAACTATAGAAAGACATGTAAGTCTTCTTAAAATACAGGTACCATTTCAATACTGTGCTCCTGAGAACGCAGTCTTGAGAAAGCATATATTTTCAGTTATTGAGTCAACCATAGACCCAAAACACCTTATCATAACATGGTTTCTGATTAAGCGTATAATTGCTGACTAAACAAGTGTTCTCTCTTTATTTCTCCCATGATAATCGGAACTTCAATCTATCCACAAGTCTAGTACATCATGTTTACTGCTGTTTTAATGTGGGGAGGGGAGAAGCTAACTGGAGAATCAAGTTTAACATAAGTAGTTCACTTAATCACACCCACAAAATGGTTACACTTGGCTGATATTTATTAAAGCTGCCTATTTAGGTCTATCAGTATGCAATCCACACCCCTGTCAAATGCAAATATGCTTTCAACCTTTTCAGAGCAGCAGGATTTATTCTGCAGTTTCAAGAATGATTGTGTCTGCCTTCTAGGCTGGGTGCAGTCTCATTTCATCATGTATACACAAACAGGGTTTGTGCTTGGAGTAGCATTGCAACAACTCTAGAACTGCGAATTAGGTGCCGATGGGCTCCTGAAAATATTTGCGTAGTATTACAAATAATACATATTATTTACAGTGTTATCTTGAGATAACAAAAAAAATGTTTGTTTCCAATAACAGCTTACTTAATAAACATGGTTACCAATAGAGGTGGTACTACCCACCATCCTTGAGATTTCATACATTCATTCCAGGTAAGCTCATATCTATAACTCATGTCCCAACAAAATTATGAATATTTCAGTGAATTGGCTGACATTCTGCCAAATAAGATTTTCATCACAGCTACAAAAACACAAGTGGGTTAATGCAAATTAAGTGCTTTGAAAATGCTTTATTGCTGGTGAAAATTATAATTCACTTGAAGTGTAACTCTTAAAGGCCATAAGCAAAGTAGAATAATTTATGTTTGAAATAATTATAATACAAGGCACCAAACATCTGTCCTCTTTCATCCATATTTAGCTTATGAAATATTTTCCCACAAATACATTATCAGTTGAAATTTTAAGATTTTACTTTTCAAATTAAATTTACCTTCATCTAAAGAATGAGGTACACATAAATGACTAAATGAACGCACACACTTTATTTCAACATTTAACTTAAATTTTTAATTAATTTGATTTTTGGTTCTCTGTTTTTTTCCATACTTTAATAATGAAATATACATTACATATTTCTCTTCACATATGAATTTTGATGAAGTTACAGGATTTCAAAATTATATGTTTGGTTCCAAAATGCTTGTCATCAGTATGATCAAACAAGCAAATATATTAACAAAAATGTAAATAAGCAGAACAATAATGTATATATGTAAATATGTATAAAAACATTTGGTTATGTTAGTTGAAAGGCAAAATAGCAGAAAGAGGAGAAACACTAACAGAGGGAAATGTTCCATTCGCTGGTTACCTCTCCCAAATGGAGACAACAGTCAGCTGTGGTCTAAGCTGAAACTTTAGGTAAGAACTCCATCCTGGTTTTATACCTGTGTGACAATAGACCAAATAGTTGGGACATTCTCTGCTGCCCCACACGCACATGAGCAGGAAATTGGGTCAGAAGAAGAGTAGCCAGTACTTAAACCAGCAGTCTGATAGGGGATGGTATTGTAGTTGCCCTTATAAAATTCCTTGTACAATACATACTATATATAGTAATGATAACAATTATATTAAATGCAAATATTGTTCATATATACTTCTACCTTAAGTCCTGTTTAGCAGAGCCTTGTAAATGTGAGAAATGAGACAGTTCATTAAATTACTATGCTTCCATATGTTTTTCTTATGTCATGTAAGATGAAATGATAGAAAAGTTTCAGTATAATAAAATTGACATAAATAACCTAACAGGTTGAAATTTTCCTGATAATTTTCTGATAATTACCACACAATTCTAAATCAGTGACTTTAGCTTTAAACAGTTGTCCATAATTTTAAACATATTAGGATACACCACCATTTTAAATTTGCTTAAATATTAATGTTTTCTTCTGCACGTGAGTTTTTACAGATGCAACAGATCTAGTTGCATTCATTTTACATGAAAATCAGCTTTCTAAAAGGCTGATCTAACAGTAGCTTTCCTTACATTTTCAGCATGCATTATCATTAAAAAGATAAACATAAAAGAAATGTAAGAAATGAACAAAGCAACTGAATTATAATCAAGAATAGAAAAATAATAAGTAATCAGGAAAAGACATGTGCCGTAGTTGACAATTCACACATACATAAGCACTACCAAATGCTGATGATGTCCTTTCTCTGACCTATAGATAAACACAATCATCATGAAGAAAATCGAATTAGCTTCATGGTGCTTCTGGAAGTCAGAAAAGTGGATCTGATATTTGATACCTACATCCCAGAAGCAAGCCTTTTATAATTAAATGGTCCTTCCCCTCCTTTCCAACTGTCCTGCTCCTCATGCACTAACAACTCCTATATCACTCATCATCATCACTAATAACAATCAGTGGAAAGATTTTACAAATGTTATTCACGTAAGAGGAACCCTTGGAAAACAATACCTGGCTACTCTTCATGTATTCCTACTTTGTAGAATGATAAACAGACAATATTTAGGAAACCCAAGGCATTTGAGTTCCCAATCTTGCCTCAGTTGTTCAATATTCTAGAAGCAAAAGGACAGAATGCTTAAATCCATTCTTCATCATGCTCGAATCTCCAGTTAAATCATAAGCAGATAAAATGGTCTCTGCTAAAATTGGCCATTTTGAAAGCCATTAATACGCCATTTGGGATGCCTTTCTGCCATATCAAAGTGCAAGGGTTTGAGCTTCAGTTCTCATCTTGATTCTTCTTTCCTGCCAGTGCACACTCGTAAAAACAATCAGATAACGGCGAATATAGTTCACTCCCTTCTTTTCACATGGGAGACCTAGACTGATTTCTTGGCTCCTGCTTTAGACTTGGTTCAGCTCCAGCTGTGTTAGGCATTTAGAATGTGAGCCAATAGGTGCGATCAGCGAGTGTGTCTCTCTGCCTTTCCTAAAATGCATATGTGTGTGTGTGTGTTTAAATCCTGTGCTGAAATTGTGGCGTGCACGTTTAGCTATCATTTGCCAATGCCAACTTCCCATATTGAAGCGATAATTCACATCCTGCTCTGATCTAGTTTTCTGCTAATACACTGGGGAAGACAATGAGAGTTGGGTCAAATGTCTGAGTTCTTGCCACCCATGTAGAAGATGCAGATGGAGTGTCTAGCTTCTGATTCCAGGTTTATTCCTGCCTATTGTGCTCATCTGGGGAGTGAACAAGTGAATGAAAGTTGTCTTTCTCTCATACTCTTTCCCGCCTTCGAATTCAACTTTGAAACAAATGATCAGTAAATAAATAAATACATAAACAAAGAGAACTTTTTAAAAATAAAATTATTTTTAAAATTTGGAAATGGCTTGTCCAAACTTAGAGTTGGACAAAATTATATGCATTTTCAATGCATCATCTATGTACAAGGTGTTCTCTGCATTCGGGGATATAGCACAAAACAGGTAGCCCGTGCTCTTTACTAGCCACATTTTTCTGGACAAAGGAAGAAAGACAACTTACTGAAAACTAGTAAACACATGACGATTATAGCCTTACTAGCCTAGATAATTCATGGTTACATTGGATCATTCATTGTTATATTTAGTCAGTCATCAAATGAATTTACTGAGAGCCTTAAATGTATTGGATCATATTTCCATAATCATGAAAAACACAAAAATCTGAGTCCTTATGCACTTACATTGGAATGGGGGAAAAATGGATTAAACAAACACTTAAAATGTATGCTATTCTAGTTGCTAATAACTACTAGGGAGAAGACAGAGCATAAAGAATGACAGAAAATAGGGCCAGTCCCAACATCCCTTGTGAACACTAGTTCATGTCCCAGCTACTGCACTTTCCATTCAGTTCCCTGATTATGTCCTGAGAAAGCAGTGGAAAATGGCTCAAAGCCTGTAACCACTTGGTAAACCAGGAAGAAACTCCTGGCTCCGGCTCCAGGCACCTGGCTCCTGGCTCCTGGCTCATAGTTCCTGATTCCTGACCTAGGATTAGATCAGGTCCAGCAGCTGCAGCCACTTGGAGAGTGAACCAGTAGATGAAAATATTTCTTTCTGTCTCTCCTCTCTGTAAATCTGTCTTTCCAACAAAAACAAATGAATCTTTAAAAAAAACTATACATAGGCTTTAAATTTTTTTTACATTTGTTTGTAGTTTCATTTTTCCACAAATATTTTGAAATGTCCGTGTACAGTTATGCATACAAATGAGGTTTTGCGTCATAATCTATAGAAATTTCAAGAATTCTGATGTAAGTAAAATCAACACTCCTGAAATACCATGATGGGAAAACAAAATACACAATACAATTTGTGGAGACCGCCATGGAACAACATTACTATAAGAGTAAGTAAATGTGATCATGAGATTGTCACCTCCTTAAAATAAGTTATCGTTCTACTATAAGGCAATTCAGAGTCAACTTAGAAGAAACTTGGCAAACAGGTAAAAGTACAGAAAAGTTAAGCTTGGGAACATTTCAGAGATGGTTACATGAAATAGTGGTGGAGAAGCCACTTGAAATACCCACACAACTTACTAGAGTGCCTCGAATGAGTCCCACCTCTATGTCATATCCAGCTTCTTGTCTGCCCTCACCTTGCAAGGCAGCAGGGAATGCCGTAAGTACCTGGATGCCTGACACAAGATGACAAGGGAGAATTTTGGGCTGACTTCAGCCTAGTCCCGGCTATTGTAGCCATTTAAGGAGTGGTCAAGAAGGCAGAAGCCATCTCTCTCTGTGTCACTCAAATAACATTAAGTTAAGAAATAAAAATTAAAAGAGAAAACGCAATCACATTTTAAGAGATAATGGAATATAAAAACTAGCAGAGTATATGGAAATTGTACTGATATTTTGCTCTTTGATCTCTTTGTCCTTTTTTCATTTCTGGAAATCTTCTAATTGATAGAAAAACTTTAAGCTTCAGTTATATCAAAAGTGAGTTTTAGATAACAACTTGATTGACTCTAGTGTATAACACCAGGATGTAATACAGAATGGAATGGGCTCTGGTGATCACATTATATTTGTTTTAAAGCGTACCAATAAATTACGATATATTTCTATTAGGAAAACATAAATTTAGTATTTTCTTGGTCAATTGTGCTGTTTCTATACAAGTTATACTCTGGAAAGTATAAACACTAAGCAGTTAAGAGTAAGTGCTCGTAGGCCATTGCTACAGCAGCACATCTTAACACAAAGTTTTACTGCCAAGCACAAAGTACCAAACTTTACAAAATGTGTTAGACACCTGCAATTTAAGTTATTGAAATTCTGCATCCATTATGTCACCTAGTGGATGAAAACAAAATAGCAAGACTACACCCTATGTGCTTGGGGATATTCAAGTTACTCCTTATTTTTGAATTCACTGCTTCTAACTAGAAGAGTTGAATAAACAATTTAATCGTGGATATAAACTGGCTTGCTGTTATTGGAAGAAGGTAAGGTAGAGACAAATTGAGAATCAACTGATCAGACATAAGCAGGCTCTCTGTTTACGTAAAACTAAATCCAAATCTTATCCAAAAGAGCAACGTGGTTGAAATGTTAATAGAATGTGTGGAATCTACTTCTATTTTTTTCTCTCTGTATGAATTCATATAGTTGATACATGCATCATTTTACTTTACACAGTCAGGCCTTATTATTTCCTTCAAAATGAGGGAATAAAGCAAAACTTTCACCTCCTCAAGTAATGTGCAGACATGCCTTTGAGATTTTTATATCCACTTTGTAAGGTAATTTGTAAGTTATTTTAAAATACAATTTTCCCCATGAATAAAGATAATTCAAGCTTTATACTATAACAAGTAAGAAGGTACTTGAATATTTGAACATTATTTTAATTGATAGTTTCAATCTATACCCCCATCTGAACTTTTGCCCAAAGATTTCTATTCATATTGAGCACATTTTAACAACATGTGACTCAAGAAGCTTTGATTGAAACTTAAATTTTCTTAACAAAAAAATAATAATAATAGGTGACCTAGATACATAGCTTACAGCTTTCACAGCATAATCTTGAGAATTAACAGATACATCTTTCAGCTTATTTTTTCCTTCTAAACAAGAACAAGAACAACAAAAAAACTAGATGTTGTTGGAAAGCTTTACTAAGTGGAATAAACAACCATCAAATTAAAAAAAGAGAGAGAGAGAAAAAAGCATACTGTACCAAAAGAAAAAAGAGGTACATACTATAACCAATTTGCATGGCTTGCCTCTACACTGCTGTGTTGAACAGTTCTGCAGCTGAAAAGCAGGCATGAAATCTAACAAGTTTAACATGATTAGTTAAGGAAAAGCACTGCTATATCCTTTTATGCTGATCTGAAGCGTTAATATAGTTAGCTCGGGCAAGCTTGTCAACTAGGTCACCTGCCTTAGGCATGAACCTAGCATACAGCATTTTTGATAATTCGTTACCAGATTCCAACTGTCAAGCAACTCTAATGCTATTTTTCATAGGTGTCAGTGTAATTGCTTCTGACTGAGATGTGACTTAGTTTCTTGGTGTTCCATATATCTGTAGTTTCTTGCCCAAGGGACTTGTCCCAGGCTTCACTAACGTCGTGTTCCATTAGCTATGGTTTACCAAGAGTAGACACAAAGATTCTGAAAATTCTTTTCTAAAAATGGAAAAATGATAGAGAATAGAATTTGCAATTATTCCCATAAGTTCCTCAGGTGAAGAAGGTGGATGTGTTGAAGCGTTCTTGTGATGGTGCACACGGGTGCGTTCTCCCTCAAACGTCACTGCTGAGAGCAGTACTGAGGCAGTAATAAACACAGCGATGTTATCATAATCCATGGAACCACCAAAAAGTCAGCAGTAATACTTACCTTGAATTTTCTACATTTAGTAAAATCTTGCATATTAATTATAACAATGACTCAAACAAAATCATCCTGTCTGTCATATTATATTTATAAAGATTGATAAGACTTAGTAATAGTCAGGAGTTGAACTGGTGTGCTATGAAATGTATATTGTATTCAATAAATATCAAGCAGTATGTATAGATGATTAATACTAACACAGTTGTCTGTATAAGAAATGCAATTGTAGAATTAATCCTAAGAAGGAAAATACAAAGAAAATGTACTTGAAACCAATGAAATATACAAAGGCAGCATATTCAATAAGTTGTAGTCCACTTACAAAACTGGATAAAGTTTAGCTATAAAATCAAAAGTAGATATGTGTATGGGTTGATATAGAAATGTTTCTAAGGTACATGAAATACCAAAATACCAAACAGAATGTATATGAAGTATTCTAAAAAAAAAAAAAGGAATAAATGCAATAGCTTGAATACTTTTTCAAGTACAAAATATCTGAAAATTACATAAAATTAAAAGCAATAAAAAATAAAAGTAAAATAGATTTTTTAGTTTGAACTTCTATTGAAGTGTAAATCATAGATAGATAGATAGATATAGAGTGTAGTTAAAGGTATAATAGATACCAATGAAAATGTATGGTCATATATGAAGCAGGTCATTCTCCCCTTGTTCCTATAATTCTGTCCAATCTAATAAGTCTCTTAGTACCACATATTTTTACTCTAGCTCCCTCCCTCCTATACGAGTATGTAAAGCAATGCAGCTAAATCCTTGCTATGAAACCTGAGCAGAAACTGTGTATGCAATTGTGTGGGAATTTTCCTATAATAAATTGCTTTTCACCTATTTCCTAGTCTTCTTCCTTTCCAACAAGCTATTAGAAAGTATTTAGGCAGCTTTTCCCATGCAGATGGCAATATTAACTAGGGAACAGTACACTTGTTTTCACTTCCCCCCCCCCCACAGCCATTACCTGGGAGGGAAACAAACACCTGTACCTTGGACACTTGCCTCCTAAGATACTGTTAATCAACAAAGACAGCAGATAGTCTCTGTTTTAAACAATGTTTATTCTATTCATTCAAAATACGAAAACTAATATATTTTAAATTAAGAGAATGAATGTGGATTCCAATACTTGTTCAGCAAATGCACAGATTTTAGTGACATTCATAACTTCATTTAGTATAGCATCAGAACCGCTGATATTTTTAACTTGTATACCTCCAACTTTTTCCAACATACTTGTATATATTTGGGTGGAAGTGACCCATTTTTACTTCCAGAGGAAAATGCTAGCTCCTTTCATCTTTTTTCAGAGATGTTTTTGATATTCACTCTTCTGTATTGTCGCAGACAACCCTCTCACAGGTCTATAATTCATTTTGACAGCTGTGATATTGTCACCTGTTTACTTCTCATCAGATAATGGACTTTGGTATCTGATTAACTTTATTTTATTCTTGAAAGAAAATGTCACCCTCAGGCTAACATATTTTGCTGATATCTGTCATGAAATAACCGTTAGCATCATCCCAAAACTTCTCTAAAAATTTCCGCAAAACATTCTGCATACAAGATTAGCCAGATATAAAAACCAGTACCCGAAATTTAGAGAAAAATGATATAAACAGAGTCTAACAAACATATAAAATTTGTAACTTACAATAAATTATCATGGCTTATCAATGACTTTCATGAGCAGGTACTTCTAGCTAGTGTCAGTAGCAAATAATTAGTGTGATACATTTGTATCCAATATTTAAATAAAGAAAATATTTTTGTACAGTGATTTCAATATACACATTTAAAGGCAAGCAACTTACCATTTCTAAAACCCTATTGTCTCTAGATAGACCATTTCAAATAAAGAGTTCAGCACATGGTGACACAAAATATACTTGGCATCTGAGGAAACAGGAAAAACATGATGGTTATGTTCACCTTCTCCCTTGAATGGAGCCATACAAGAATGTTCTGGTCATTATATAAGAAACATTTTTATTGCAGAGGTACCCTCTCTGTGCCTGGGAGAAATGAAGATTCTTATCCTTAAAGACAGATAAGGTTAGATGATGCTCAACAGAGTAGCCCTTCGTTTGTAACTAGTAAATCATATGATTTTAGTGTAATAGTTCCAAAGTATTGCCCACTTTTCTCAAAACATAATCATGAGAAAAGGCCGTTTTCCCTATTTCTTTGCTTTCCTGATTACTCCAGTACCATATAAACCTTATGATTAAATAAATGTATGCATTTCTGGGATCAATCTCTCTTTTGTTAGACCAGCTCTGGCTATGAATGGAAGAAAATTTTTCCCCTTTTGATTAACCTCAACTTTATCTGTGCTTGTTCATAGGTCATCCTGTATCCAAATGGAATTTTGTTCCTAAGACTCTTACATAAGCCATTTTTTCAGTTCTTTTGTCATAAGTCAAACCAAAAATTTACATAATTCTGAAAATTACTTTTCTCTGTTTCTTTGTAAAAATAAAATGCACTGGTAGGAGTTGAGTTCCTTTATGCTTGATTGAACCCGCCCTGTCTCCTCAATAATTTTGTTTTTTTCTGTGTTCAACATTATATGAATTTTGTTGGCTTGCAGCTTATACTGGAATTCTAAATAGTTTTAAAAAGTCTCTCAGTGAAAATGGGCCCTCAATTTCCTCAGTTGTTGATGCTTAAGCAGTGGACAGCATGTACAGATGCACATGGGAGACATGAGAGCCAGTTCTTTGAGACCTACAGAGGACATCAAGAATCATGTCGGAGGATGGCGGGCCAAACTTTGACAGCAAGTAGGTGAGTGGATACACGATAAATTCAGAACGTTCTTCTCCACATTACAGATCCTAGGATGACATTTGTGGCAGCTCTCCATGCCCAGGTGCTGATGTGGTTTGGCTGCTGGGAGAGAAATGCACCCACTCCATTTTCCCCACAAACCCAAGATATAACAAAAAATTGGAAACATTTGTCTCACTCACTTTTCCCCATGCTGAAGCACCCACGAGCAAAAGTTGAGGCTGGGGTTGGGGCCAGACCAGGCCGAGCTGCAACATCTGATGGTAAAGGCCAAGCTGGGAGATGAGTTATACAGGATTCAGTCAGATCAACCACCAGCCTGGGCAAGATCTGTGGCTGGGAGTGGATGTGAGTGGAAATCTAAGGCAATGCCCCAGCTGGGCTGTTGTTCCAATTGGTGAGCTAACAGGATGTCCCAGCTGGGCTGCTATTTCCACTGGTGAGCTTGAGAACCAGAATGGGGGTGACTAACAAGGCTGGAAATGGCTGAAGTATCCCTCAGCATGCATGTGGACTGGGTCTGGGGTGTGCCAGACTGGGTTAGGATCCAGCACTCACTGGTGCTTATGAGAGCTAGAGTGGGCATAGGAGTCTGGGGCAGGTCTCAGTACCTGCTAAACTATCTGAGAGCTGTATCTGGAGGTGGGCCAGTCAAGGCTGGGCTGTAGACACAATGGTAAGAGCCAGAATGGGTGTGGGTCAGTCAGGCAGAACCACTGCACCTGCCAGGACAGAAGGTGGACCAAATAAGACTAAGCCAAGAACCTACCAGTGTGCACAAGATTTACGACTGAGAGAGTGATGACCTGAGAGAGGAGCTGGGTAAATCCTCTGCCAGGAACCAGTTCCTGTAGCTGAGTGCAGGAACCAAGGCTAGAAATAATCCAGACCAGGCCAGATTATAGTGCCCACCGGAATATATGTGTCAGGTCTGGGTTGCGGGCCAGGCTGGGAGAGTTCATAGTACCCACTGGCAGATGTGAAAATCAGGATGGGGTGTGGGACAGACAGAGTTAGGCCACAACACCAGCTAGTTCACATTAGAGCCGGGGCTTAGTGGTGATTTGGCTGCATATCAGGCTCAAGCACAATCCAGCATAAGCTGGGACTCACGGCAGACCCAGCTGGGATATGCTGCAGCACCCACTGGTGAATACCAACAGGAGGCATACCATGCCTGTCTGGGCTACAGCATACACCAGCACACAGAAGACCTAGGATAGAGATGAAGCTAGTAAGGGAGCTGTGGGGACTTTGCTGGGCCACTGCTCTTGCTGGTGAGCAGGAGAGCTGAGATTGAGGCAGATTAAGCTGGGCAGGGCTACAACACATGTTGGCCTGCATGTAAACTGGGTTTGGGAGAGAGCCAGGCTGCACTAAGCAAGCATACCCGCTGGTGTATGCTTGAACCAGAGTAAGTGCAGGCTGCTTGGGTTTTGCCCCAGCATGGGATTGCATGTGCTAGGACTGCAGCTAAGTCCTATTAGGCCAGACCACAGCATTACCTGAAAAGTGCTCTATCAATAACTGAGAATGAGTCAAATAGGGAAATTGTGGGCACCCCTCTGATGGACTACAAGCACCCACTGGTGAGCATCTGAACCATGGCTAGGGGTAGGTCTGGCTAGATAAGTCATGGGACTCACTGGCACGAGTGTGGACTGGAAAGTGGGGTCATCGAGCTGTGCTAGTCTCCAATGCCCATTGATGAAAGCTGAATGGGATATAGGATAGACTAGACCAATCAGCTACACATATTGGCATGCCTAGGAACCGGGACTGAGGGTGGGTTTGGTGGGGGTTATTGTGGGTCACTTGAACTAGGCTGCAGTTCCCACTGGTGTGCACAAGGGCCGAGTTTGTGGTCGGAGGGTTATGCTGGGCCGTAGCATCCATTGGTTTCCATATGAAATGGAGCTGTGGATAGAACTGACCAGGTGACTGCAACTGCCTGTTTGTGTGTAGGCCAATGTGGGTGATGGACTAAACCAGAACCGTCCACTGGCTGGCACACAGGAGTTAAGTTGGGGTCACCTATGATGTATTAGCTGAACTCAGTTCGTTTCCTGGTTCTTTGTCAAAAATAGCTGTTGGAGGATATGCGAGCTACAAATGAAACAAACATATTCTAAGTACCAATTCAATGATCTCCTAAATTCACTTGTCTTTGTATTGTTCTGTGAAAGCATTCATTACAATGAAGTTGAATCAAAAGATACAAAGGAAAGTGTTGATTAGAAGCAATCATGGAGTTTCCTGTCGGATTCACTCCTGATGTGCTGAAGAACTAAAAGGGAAACAATCTCATCCTGTGTCTTTTCTACTCAATGATTTTAATCTTCATCTCCAAACCATGCCCTCAATCTGACATATATTTTAAAGAGATTCGACACAGATATTCTTTTAATTCAGTATAAAAAGAACAACAACCATAAAAATTCCTCTGAATTCACACCAAAGAAGATATATTAATACACATGGGCCTGGCATGATGGCCTAGTAGCTAAATTCTCACCTTGCATGCATTGGCACCCCTTATGAATGCCAGTTCATGTCCCAGCTGCTTCCCATTCAGCTCCCTATGTATGGCCTGGGAAAGCAGTGGAGGATGGCCCAAAGCCGTGGGACCCTGCACCCACATGGGAAACTGGGTAGTAGCTCCTGGTTCCTGCATTGGGATCAGCTTGACTTCGGCCATTGTAGTCACTTGGGAGGTTAACCAGCAGATGGAAGATCTTTCTCTCTGTATCTCCTTCTGTCTGTAAATCTGCCTTCCCAATAAACCTTCAGAAAAGTTAGTACAATCATGTTCCTATTTTATTTAACTCGTTAATTAATAATGCCACCAATAAATGCTGCAACTGGTTCAAATATTCACATGTATATAGGAAATCAAGAAGGTTGAAATAAATTTGCAAATACAAGTAAGCTTAACGAACATGCACATGATAATAGCCAGTTACCTTTAGCCAAATTAATTATCTAAGCAGACAAATTTGTCTCAAAGATCAAAGGTATAGAATAAGATAAAATTAGATCTCACGGAATAGTATGTTACATAGGTCAGTCCACAAAATTTTTCTTTTTTTTCTTTTCTCTTTTCATTTCAATGCCCTTCACAACTTATTCCTACAATTTTATCAGAAGGATATTCTGTTGTACATTGGTCTTACTCCTGTTCTTTTTCCAATTGTTCCCAAAGTAGCCCCCCCAAAAAATGCAGCTAGTAGGGGGTTCCAAATCAGCTGCTTTCCTATGACACCAAAACAAAACATTTCAGTATGGGGTGGTTTAGGTCACCAGGCTTTCTGTACCCAGCATCTTCAATGACACTTATAAGTAGCAAAGACCTCCATGTACATGGTCCTTTCAATTCCCTATAGAGATCATTCATTTCTTTTTATCTATCACAACTTATTGTACATGGTTTTCCCTAAGAAAGATCTTGTTTATGTCAGAAAATCTGCTGTAGTGTAGACGAAAACTTCCCGGGCACATTGTCATGACTTGGCGATAGAGAGCACAATGAGCACACTACCTCTCAGATTCGAAAATGGAAGTGTCAGTAAGCAGTGGGATATTTAACCAGCAAATGGCTTCTGCGGAGGAGGCCCATATCTTACTGTGGCTACTCTACCTTACAGTGTCAATTTAAAGCTCTGTCTGAACACAGCTTAGGGTTGATTGGTGCCCTCTGAATAGGAGCTGGACGTTTTCAGAAAGGCCCTATTAGGCAGGCATCAATGCTTCCTAGAAACTTGAAAGGGTTATCACAAGCCTTGGGGGACTTTCTAGCTTACTCCTCTGAGCCTTGTTGCTTGATTAAGTTTGAGGTTCTTGTGTGAAGTGCTTTGGGGGAGTCCACACTGTGAGACTGGCAACACAATACTTCTTTTTGTGATTAACTTCCCCAGGGCTCTCAACTGAAAACCTCACACTTGCACTCACTTCACTTAAATTTTTACAAAAGCCAGAACCCCTGAGGTCTCATTGGCTTCAACTGAAATTCGTCTGTTCTGCCAAAAATTTATCTTCTTTAACACAAGCCTGTGTCCTCCCACCCATCCTCCCTTTGGGAAATTTTCCAGCTGTGGATCAGACCTCATATGCTATCCTTCTGATATCCAAGATAAATCTGACTCTGCGAGTAGAATCACTCTGATTCAAATAATTACATGCTTGACTTAGTAGTGGGTGCCAGCCACAAATGTGATAATTTCTTCTTCCTGCAGCCTCACACAAAGAGGCAATTTGTTCCATGCCCCCAGCAACAGGTGAATGGCACCAAACATGAGCAATGTGTGCATGGAGAGAAAGCCTCGTTTTGTGGATAAAATGGGTGACGGAGAAATGATCCATGTGCACAATTACTAAATTTGCATTAATCATTCTGGGATGGATGCTCTCATTGTGTGAGTCTTGGGAAATTTGGCAGAGGAGAGCTGTTGCCTAGAGAATAAAAATAGTTTTATTCTTGCCTTCATAAGCCAGAGCATGGGGGATGCAATTCCCTTGCCAATTTTTTGAAACTCCAGCCCAAGGCATTGGGGTGTCACAGTCCTCCACTTCTTAATAAAATTCCAAATTTTTCTTTTTCCAACGCTTGTTTTATTTGTTGCCAAAGTAACAATATCAAATAAACTTGCTCTTTTTACAATTATGCAGTGTTCTCATAATTTTATTTTTAAAAAATTGAAAGTCATCACTAAGGGAAATAACATATAGAAGTAAATCATAGCTATTGGTGTTAAAATAAGAAAAACTAGATTTCTAACAAGCTACAAATTCTAGTTCACAAATTGGCAGGAACAAATGTCAGAAAAGTTGCTGCATAAAATACAGGTGAACATGGAAGAAATTCCATATTAATTTGAGTGAGAAAAGCTATAGGTCTCTGGTTGTCTTAGAACTACAGGTAAATCTAGTGGAAAAACAAAAACAAACAAAAAACATTGCAGATGGTGAGTTAGGGAATCAGCCAGTGTTCATATACTCATATGTATGGACGTTATGGTAGTCATTAATTTACTACATTATAGCTCTTCAGTTACCAAGGAAATAATCCCTTGCATGCCCACAAAGTCACATTGCCATTCAGGAACAGCTTCCCTATCACTCCTGTCTCTCCCTCAATCGCTAAGAGCCTCTTCATGGTTCTTTCTGCTAATGCGCAGCTGGGATGCAGCAGAGTCATTGGGTCCTGCCACCCACATGGAAGATACAGATTGTGTGCTGGGCTCCTGAAATCTTTCTTTGCCAGTCCTAACTATTCTAGGCCTTTGGAAAATGAAGACAGAAGAATCTGTCTCTCTCTGTCTACCTTTCAAGTGAGTGTGTGTGTCTGTCCTTATGAGACAGCTTGCCTATAGTGACAATTTATTCCTCTCAATTCCAAACCCGCACATCTTGACAATTATTTTGCGATGTTTAACTCTAACACATCCCCTGGCACAGTGCTGGACTTTGTCAACAGAGGGTGCTAGAGGTATACTGAAGGACCAAAGCGGCAAAAGCAAGAAAGAGCTTCTTCAGGTTCCCAGGTTTTCTCTGGCATAGTCCCAGTCCATGGCTATGTAGTTCACGCATGACTGTCACTCCCTGATTGGCTGCTATCCCCTCCAGTGGCACTCTGAAACGTGTCTTTGTCCTCTCAGCTGACTACTTCATGTAGACTCCAGCTCTTACTGTTGGTGTTAGCTAGGCTCCATTATAAACAAGTGCTTTATTGTCCCATTAGTAATTTTGGTCATATGAAAACATTATGGGATAAGAAAAAAGTTAATCATGCATTTGTGTTTTCTGTGGTTTTAGAAATAAGATTTTGCACCACAAAGAAGAGAGCACCACCACAGAATGGCTACTTCCAGTCCAACATTTCTCCAGAAGAATGCAAGTCCATTAGCTATGGTTAGAAGGCAGCTGAAGTATTCTTAGTTTGCAAACTGTCAGTCGTGGTTTTAGCAAAGGGTTAGTCTAATATCAATAGTGAATGGAGTGCAAAATTTCACTAAAGAAAAGGAAATCCTTTTAGAAACTCACTGTGAACATGGAATAAAAAAAGATACTTGGTTTGTATTTTGTCATAGATCAGAAACCCCTAAGTGAAAACTAAGATGAGGATTCTTTTGCTAATAATTAAGAAAGTATTCCCAGGAAAGATCATTGAGGCAGGAATACCTGTACAAGAAACCCGGCACAAATGAGAGGAACTAACAGAGAGACAGCTGCAGATTATATCCCAGAAAGTATGCTTAACTGGCAGGTGAAGTACTCTGGCATATTATTCACAAGTTGGACTGTCTTAATGGCCTAAAATCAGTAATTGGCTAATGGTTGTGCTGAAGGGAAGAAGGTCCCTTTTCAGATATGTCCAGCTCTTTGTCCATATGAGCGGAGAAGCTCTAACATATTGAGGAGAGTTGTCCATGGAAGATGAAAACACAAGAGCTGAAAGAATTTGCAGGAGTTGAGTACACCAACAGTGTGTGCTACTCAGTAAACAAATCACTTTTGTCCTGGTTGTTCTGAGTGTTAATTTCATAATTAGTAACTTTTTTTATTCATTCTAGTTTTCTTGAGTGTTTGTTTCCACATTTTAATGTAGGGCCCTGTATTTTTAAAAATTATGTTGAAGCATCATTCATGATGCTCAAATATTTATCATAGTATTCATTCCACAATTCTATAATTCTGAACAATATTTATATTGATGTCTAAAATAAGAATATATTATAGTGTTATTTAGAATATTCAATTTGTATGAATAGTGAATTCTTTCTTATAAGAGAACAAATTCTTCTAAAAAGGTTGTCATGCTATATATACAGATGATAGGTAAAAATAGGTTTTCATGCCAAAATCATATAAACAAGTCATTGTCTATACATAGAATATCAAGAAGAGCACAGAGGACATTTTTTCATAATTTAGATAATGAAATTTTATCAGTTTTATTCTTTGTATGTGTATTCAGTTTTCTGTAGAGGACTGCATATGTACATAAATACAGTGTATACCATTGATATTTCATTGAAAATGTACTTTTAAGTATCTACTAAACACCCAATAACAGATTATCCTTCCTATCTAGTTAGACACACGGAATTTGTGAAACAATTAAAACTTAGTGATTTATTCTGCAAAGAAAGACAATATTTACAAACTATAATTAGGTTTGGAAATATGTGGAAATATGAAGAAAATACTTAATGTCATTGGCCATAAGTGAAGTACAAAGCTAAATCACAATGAAATATCACCTAACTCCAGCAACAGTGGTTATTATAAAATAAATAGATAAAGAAATAACAAATACCAATGAAAGCATCGAGGAAATGTTAGTGGAAATGCGCATTCAAACAACCATTATGTAGGATAATGTGAGGGTCCTCAGAAAAGTACAAGTAGATCTATTATTTGATCTACGCATCCCAATTCTGTATTGTTGTAACTTGAGTAATAGTCTGGCTGTCCTGCAAAAGCCCATGTGATCAGAATCTTGGTTCCTAACGTTCTGTATTGATGGTTAATGGATGAATTATGCTGTCCAGATTAAGGGTAGATGACCTAGTTACAGTCTCTAGGTTGTTGACCCAAAGGGAGGTCTTTAGATCAAGTGTGCATGTGTAGAATCCAGTTCCTGCACGGTGGTTGATTATAAAGTTGTGCTTGCCTGTCTTTGTTTGCCAGGTAGTTTTCTGCACATATCTCATCATCTGATGCTCTTAGTAAACTCCAGACCAATTGAATTGCTTGTTCTTGGACTGTTCCAAACCGTTAGGTTTTCTCCTGCAGTTAGTTTCCCTCTGGTATCGTAATTAAGATTATGAAGCTGACCAATTAAGGAAGCTTGTGGAAGACAAGTGAGGTCATAACTATGAATCATAAACTGAAGATGTGAAGGAACCTTTGGAATTAATACATTAGTTAAAAAGAAGAAGAAGAAGAAGAAGAAGAAGAAGAGGAGATTGGCGCATACTAGAGAAAACCTGGAATACTATGCAGCAGAGCATTATGGGAAATTCTGATGGCATCTTACAAAGCCTGAACACAGAAAAGATTGTGGAAAGCGAATGCCACATTGATATTTAAGATGGAAATGATGAATATCATTAGTTGGTATTCAACTAAAGGCCATGCTCATTATGCCATGGCAAGAACCTCATATAATTGTGTTCATGTCCTAAGACTTTGTAAGACTGAACATAAAAGAGTAGACACTTTCATTGGTTGAGTGTTTTTGACAGCAAAGCATTCAGGCTTCAATACGGTATTATTAAATATAGTTAATACATTTTAGAATGTCATTCATGAACAAAAATGTAAAACAAAGCCAAAAGAATTGAAAAGCCTCAATGCCACATTCAGACCAGTAAAGAAGGAAAAAAAAAAAAAAACTTGTTTGGGACAGGAAAGGACAGTGAGGTCGAAAATCAGCTTGCTACAGAAATTTACACAAGCTAAAATGAATCTTGAACCACTGGGAAAAACCAAGGCATTCAAAGACCTTAGAGGCAGAGCCCCCATGAGAGGCCTAGAAGTACAAATTCATTCAGATATTTTCCAAGTCCTAATCCATTCAGGAAAGAGACCCATGGATCGTGGTTACACCGGAACCATCCATAGATTCTGGATTATCAACAGAGTGGTCTGAGGGTGTTGTGGTCATGACTCAAGCAGGTTTAGGTCTGCCCCTCCTGGTAGCAGCCCTTGGTACTGCTGTCCATAGCATGCTGGTTTTGCAAGCACACAAAACATAAGAGTTGTGGGGTCATGGTTGCTTCCACTGACATTTCATAAAAAATCCAGGAAGGTCAGGAATATTGTGCCATAATATTGGAACACTTTCAGGGAACCTCTAATGGACTGACTTGTAATAAAGGTGTGAGAATCAATGTGCAGAGACCCCATAGAAACACTAACCATGTCAGATATCTGCTGAGAAAAGCAGCAAACAGTTTGCCAGGCAAGCCTGTGAGTTGGAAATATCAGCATGTATCCTCAGAGCATAATCACTTATATAGGGAGCAACAGAGCATGGAGGAATATGCCCCTTCACCTAGATTTGAGAGGATTTTTTGGATAAATTTGATACCTAAGCTGTTCGTGGGCGCATCACTGCTGAATACCTAATGGGATAATGCCAAGTGGGATGTAGTCAGAATTGATTCAAAGTCCCCTCCAGGTTAGTCTAACAGAGCAAAATGATATGAGGTTTCAGCCTGGAAGAACTGACGTGTGAACTCTGAAAAAAACATGGGGTGGGACTTTCCAAGCTTCTATCTGTGAACTCTTTAACAATGTGCCTCAGGTGCTGGACATGAAGCTTCAAGATTTCATGTTTTCCCTGCTGATTTTTTTGTGGTGGTATTTTTGGCCAAATTCATTCTTTCTCTTTCACTGTTTGAAATGGAAATACATTCCCTGATGCCAGTCCTATTATTGTGCCTTGTAAGTATATAATTTGGTTTTGATTGTACATATTTATACCTAAGGGAGTTTGCCCTGGGCCAAATTTGAACTATGGTCTTTCAGGCAAAGCTTGGGCTTTTGAGGGTGGAATTAATGCAGTTCTCACCGTGAGACAGACATGAGATTTTGGGGAAAGAAACAGAATCTTATGGTTTTAACAATAGTTTTGTTTTCCCCAACAGGCCCATTTGTCAATATCTTGACTGAATTAATCATGTTAGTGATCAATGAAAGAATAGTAATAGTTGATGGATCAATGATTGAGATAATTCAACTATGATATCTGAAGCAGGAATCTTTGGACAGTGATCAAATCAGATTATGTTTTGGGGTTGGTCCTCATGATTGAATCATCATGAGGACATGTGTGATTGAATCATCATGAGAGACATGGATGCAAAGGACAAGAATGTTCCCTATTTTCTTCCTGGGTATCCATGTGATTCTCTGCATGAATTCTGTCATTCACAGCCTCTGGTTGGGCTACCTAGTCTTGGATTGTGACCCTTCAAAACAATGTGAAAAATAAACCTTTTACTTTACAAATGAACACCTCTCAAGTATTTTATTTAGTTAATGAAATGAAAATATAATGAATGTAGCTTAAATGAAAGAAATTAACATTCAAAACAATAGCCTGCCCCCACTCAGTCATCACATTCAGTGCAACAGCAAGAGCAAGGATATGGAATTAACTCAGTGTCTCCTGATCGATGAATGGACAAAGAAAATGCTTTATGAATACATAATTAATTCAATATGACTCAGCTTTAAAAAGAATATACATTGCAGCAAAAGTGATGGAATTGGACATCCTCTTGCTAAACAAAGTAAGTAGACAAAGAAAGACAAATGCTCCATGTTCTCAACTCACATGTGGACTAGGAAAAAAGTCAGTTTAAACTGGATTAAGGGATAAGAAGGAAATGACATAATGTGAATCAAAACGCAGGCATCTAGAAGTAAAAAATTCTAGTTGAAAGAGTCTAGTGGGACAACTGCAGCTGTCAACACTGTATACAACCACTGTGTGGGGAACTGAAGGAGAAGATCTAGTAGTCTCCAAATATGGAGGAAGATTTTGGAGTCTGTGACGCCAATCACCTGATTTAATCAGATTAGGGTATATGCATCTGTTGAAATATTGTGCTTTGCCCTCTAACGTTGGGTGTGTCGGAGAAGCTGTTGTGGTTCAGCAAATCAAGCTACTGTTTGGGACGCCTTTATGCAAAATGGGGTCCCAGTTTCAATCCCTGTGACTCTATTTCTGATCCAGATTCCTATTAATGCATCCCGAGAGGTAGAAGATAATGGGAAAAGCTCAAGTGTTTGAATATCTGCTACCCGCAGGAGAAACCCAGATGAAGTTCTAGATTCTTGGCTTAAATCTCGTCCAGCCCTGGCTGCTGCAGGCATTGGGAACTAAATCGGTAGACAGTCTTTTTTTTTTCATGTTATTCTTTCAAGAACATTAAAATAAACATTTAATAAAATGCATAAATATTACATCTGAATCAAAATTTTACAAAATAAAAGAAACTAATGCTTCTGAAGCTACTTAGACTCATTTTTGAAATGTAAAATTTCATTAATGTATCTAAATTAGGTGTATTACTATTAAGAGGGACAATGCTAGTTATGCTAGTTTTACTGTTAATCTTAACCTTTTTTTTTTAACAATCTTAACCTTTTGAACTTATGAAAAACACACCCAAAATACTCAAGCACAACGGAAATTGTGTAGCTCTGTCTCATGATCATAGAAACAAAAATGATATATTTTGATAATAGGCTTATATAATTCCAACAATATTCTGGAATATTATAATGACTATTATTTAAAATAGGGATTTAACAATGTATTAAAATGATGGTGTGAAAATTTTAAAAATTTAGAATATGTTGAAAGCTAAATCTATACCAGTATTTCAATGTCAATTCCTTTATTTCTCCTAAAATCATATGGGCTACATACAACTGTCATGTTCTTCCTGTAAAACCAAACACTCAGGCCCAGATATATGAAGTAAAATGTAGAAAAGCATGTAGTCAGTTAATTTTAAAACCCCTACATGATGTCTTTCTACTTTCATGGCCATATTCATAACTATCATAGTCTATTTTCACTAAGCTTGTTGCTGACTTGTATCTATTATTTTTTAACTAGCAAACAAATAAACACTGTTGTCAGAAGACAGCTCCTGTTTGACGGCTTCACTTAGAAAAGCAGATTTACAAAAAGATGATTTATGTATGAGTCCATGAATGTGTGTATTCTAACAATAACCTGACCCTTATCTACTGGGTTTATAAAATCAAACATTGAACTCTACTTAGAGATTTAAGAGACTATTCATCTCTTCTAAGCTTGGGGAGAAAAAAAAACTTTGTTTTCTCTTTCCTTTACAGGGGTTAGAGGTGGCCTTTTTACTAATCTCCAAGAGTGCTGATGAATTAATTCAAGCCTGGTAAAAACCTTTCACTTGAAAGAACACAGGTTGTTACGTGATGGGACCTCTGGTAAAGAAACCACAGCTTTGAAGGTAGTGCCCTGTCTGCACAAGTTATTTATTCTCAGGAAAGAACATCAAAACCACTCCAATTTTTTCAGGAAAAAACGAAATGCTTCTTTTATGTGTTTTATTTTAAAATCAATCTGCCAAAATTACTTTAATCTTTTGAATCATTCTTTAAAAACTTTAAAGATTTAAATTCTTAAATATTCTCCTTGAAAAAAAATGAGGATGAGGTGACAATTTAGTGGGCTTTTAAGAGACCACTCCCTTATAGTACAATCAGAGAGACAAACAGAAACATTGTACAACTAAAACCTTTTTCACCAATTAACACCAGGTTTTTGCTTACGCTTTGTCAGTTTACTAATTTTCATTTAAAAATGGTTATTTCTTAAGAATTGAAACGAGAACTTTAAAATTGCAATCAATTGAAATTTTTCTACATCAAAGAAATTTCCAGACTTTAGAATAGCTCCTTTTCAGTAGTAATTATTGATTTTATTAGCTCTGGCTGACAAAAATGAAGTAAACATGAATACTTCTATTTTATGCTAAATATAACAAAAATAACTACTTTTTTTCCCAACATTGAATGTTTCTTTATGGTTATGTTAAATGTCTTAGAGATGAATTGATTTTGCTTCCAAAGCAAAAAGGCAGTACCATCTCCTGGGTATTCAGGAAAATTGCATAAATGATCACCATGGAAGTTACAATAATTTTTAACGTGTTCACTTCAAGCTTGATCATTCTTCTGGGAAAGCTCATACCAGTGAGCAAAATAGGCAACTTTTAAGCCAGTACTGCTACTTTTCTAACTTTTTCAGTCCCTGAAATTTAGTGAAATGATTCCACAAATTTCAGCTCAACAAATACTTCCAAGCAAATCAGAGTATAAACGGATCACTTTTAATCCTAAGACATTTTCAGGTCATGTGAAAATTGTTTGTCAAATATAATTATTCTCTGTCCCTTTTTAAACATCACGATGTTTGGCTTTGAAATGTATTTGACTACACTAAAATTGACAGTACACAGCAATTTATATGTAGATTTCAAAACGGTGAGTACAAAGAGCCAAAACCTCAAAGAGAGCCTGAAAATATAATTATAAACTGGAATACAAAGTATCCTTAGTTCCTAAAATCTACCTGAAGATATTACTAGTAGTCATGTGGTACAGGATATTGTGAATATTCTCATAATCACTGCTGGAAGCTTATCTGTATTTTTAAACTCCTTTTTCCCACTGAGAAAGAAGCCATTATTCAGAAGACATATATTACTTACACAAAAATACTTCCTTATGTTATGTGCTATTTAAACTCGTACAAAGTGCTTACATAATCATTCAAAAGTTAAATATGTATATATACATGTATCTATCTAATGCACTGCATATAAATGTGAAGTTTAAGACTTAGAAGAAATTCTTTGTGATTAACTATATCTCTAAATAAATAAGACTCATAAAAACCATCTTTGTTGATGTCATAATTAACAAATATTAGACCTACATGGAAATTCAGTTCTTTAGAATCAAAGTTATTTCCACTTTCCAGCACTGCAGAGAAGGAAAATATTCAAAAATTACTACTTTAAACATGTTCATGTAAAGAGGATTCAAGAAGGTTCCTATCATAGAGCTTAGATGCTGAACAGTAAAATGCAATGTTTGGGGTTTCCTGTGTCACCCTTTTCTACAACGTTACCACTGCAGTCTGTAGTGTCACACACACACACACACACAACAAACAATGTCAATCAGTTCTTGAAAAAAATCATTAGGTGAAAGTCTTAAACGACTATTACAAAAGGTAAATTATCTCCCTTGGGCGAACACTGGGCTCCCAGAGGGAGTCTGGACACACTAACAGCACGGAGAAAACTCACAGCATTTGAACCTGCAGTGATTTCCTCCGCTTACAAATAAGTGAAACGACAAAGTGAGAAAATTAACCTGTGGCCTGTTTGCTTGTCTTTTTTTTTTTCTGTATGTTTTTAAATAATGGATTCATTTTTTTACCTAATAATCTCCCACTGAAGCATATGAAAGTATCTACATGCTTCAGTTGGAGTCTTCAAAGAGTTTTAAACATGGCCTGCTTATAAGGTATACCATAAATTTCATGTTTTTCATCATCTTGACACCACAAGTTGAATTCCATTTGATGACCACTTTGGTTGAGATTGGTCACTCAGAAGCCAATCTGCCTTCAACTGTTATCTACTTTTAAAATCACAATTGTCTTGACCACCTGGCCAAAAAGAAAGAGCTCTGAAAGGTGTGGTGGAAAAAAATTTGAAAGAAAAGTGTGTTTCAAAATGTCACAAAAGTATGTGTGTGGTCAAAATGAATTTATTTTACTGTATTCTATAAGTAAACTCTGAACAGAATGCAAAGAAACAAGATGAATAATAAAAGCTTTGGATAAGAATGAAGTCAACGTTTTCAGAAAGTTCAGCATGATTATGAGTCAATAGACTTCAATATTTGCTTTTTTCCTGTATCTCTCATGTTTGATCTAAGAACAAGCTGAACCCTAGACCTGTGCTCAAGGTGTAGGGCGCAAACTCCCCCAAAGAGCTATGCATTCCAGCAGTAGGACAGGACAAAGGAAATTCTCCAGTTAGAGAATCCCTGAGAAAGATGGTGAGTTTTTCCGTTTCTTCCCGTCCTTCTTTCCTTCCTTCCTTCCTTCCTTCCTCTACCCGCCCCCCACGTTCCTCCTTTGCTTCCTTTTCCCTTTCTTCCTTCCAATTGTTTTTGTTTTCACTTTGAGCTTCCTTCTTTTCTCAATTCTTATTTCTGCCCAGCCCAGTTGACCTGTTAGAGCAGTAGAGACAGCTAAAACGTTGAAACGGATCATTCAAACATAGCTGGCATGAATTCAAATGGCTGTTACCTTTTGGAAAACAGCATAACCATTTCTTGCAAAACCAAATATGCCTTTACTGTGCAAGTCAACATTTTTGTCTTGGGTAATTAACCCAAATACAACAAAAAATGTATGGTTACACAAACACTGCTATAGGAATATTCAAAGCATCTTATTAACAATAACCCCCTCCAAATATCTTCATTTAAATAGATGAATAGACTGTGCTACATCCATATCAAAAAATACTACTCCATAAAATAAACAGAAAAGTTATAACAAAAACAGGAACCTGTATGGATCTCAAGGGATTTATGTGAGTATAAATACCAATCTCAAAAATGATACACTGCATGAGCACAGTATTACTTATAAAGGACAAATAATATAGAGGAAAATAGTTTGATAGTTGGAAGAGATTAAGGAGTAACAACAATGTTTCATGAAGGTACCTGTGATTACAAAAGAGACCTTTGTGAAGAAATTGTTCCATATCTTAAGTTTTGTCATAGTCATAGATATCTAGACATCAAAAATTTCAACAAATTAAGCACATATATAGAAGAGTGCAGGTACACTGGTAAAATCTTAATAAGTATATAGTGAATGTACAGTCATCTCAAAATCAAAAGTAATAAAACAAAGGAAAAATCTCAAATCATACAAAAGCATGAGTAGCCATGAATTTTCCTGTGGACATACTTTCTTTGTGATTTGGGTAGCTATGTTTCCATTTTACTCATCTCAATATTTTGTAATTTCCCTTGCAATTTCTTTTTATTTGAACTGCTCAGCATTTAAGAGTATGTTAGAGGCCATGTCACGGTGTGATAGGTTACGCTTCTGCATGTGCCACCAGCATCCCATGTAGGCATTGGTTGCAGTCCCAACTGCTCCATTTGTGATCTGGCCCCCTGTTAATGTGTCTGGCAAAGCAGTGGAAGATCACCCAAATCCAAAGACCCCTGCACCACATGGGATATTCAAAAGATGTCTCCAGCTTCAGCCCATCCCAGCTCTGGCCATTACATTGGTTGTGAGTAAGCCAGCAGAAGTCTCTGGGCCTCCATCCCTTTCTCTGTAACTCAAACATTCAGTGAAATAAAAAAGTCTTTAAAACAATGCATACATATACTAACATGTAACCTGATAACCATAGGTATGTCTAGCTTTTAAATAATATTTTAAAAGCAAGAACTCAGGAAAGTGAAAATAGCGAAAGAAATCTGACAAAGATTTAATAGTTGAATTACGGTATATTTGAGGTTCAGGGAGCTCATAAAATGAAATTAGAAGATAAGTAAATGTCTGAGTGAAGAAAGTTACAAAATGTACGTATAGTCCTTGAAATTTTTTTTTGATTTCTCATCAATAGGGAACTCTGTTATAACCAAAGAAACAAAGAAAAAAGTTTAACAAATATTTCTACAAAGAGGCTATACAAACTGCTGATGAGCACATGGAACCATAGCTATTAGGGCAAGGCAAATAAAAATTATGAGCTACCACTTCAGTCCTAATAGGATAGCTATAATTAAAAACAAACAAAATAAGAATTAGAATATACATAAACTGAGTTATTTGTATCCCTCTGTTTTTTGCTTTTCAATTCAAAATAGCTAAATGTGGTAGCAACTCAAATGTCCATCAACTGGTGTCCGGAGGCAAAACATGTGGGTGTATACCCTTTGGAATGCTATTCAGCCATAAAAAAAAAAAAAACAGAATTACAGTGTCTTTTTTCAAGGAAATGTGTGCAGCTGGAAATCATTCTGCCTAGTGAAACAAGCCAGTCCCCAAAAGACAGATAGAACATGATTTCTCTGATAGTGATAGTTAATACAGGATGCAAAACAATATGAAAAGAAAACAAGCACTTTATGATTTGATTATTGTTTAAAGCCCTTATCCATATCCAATTAACTTTTTACTTGCAGAATTATATGATCAGTGATGCATTAAACTGTAATTATAAAATAATTTGAAATTATGTTTGTGCAAAGATTAAAGAAAGAAGGAAGGGGGATTGAGAAAGTTAAAGAAAAAAGGAATATAGTATAGTTATCTTCTTAGAATTGTATCTATGAAGTATATGATGCATATTCTCTTTATAGTAATAATTCTTTGAAAATAAAATATTACTCTTGATTATGTAACCATAATCAGTGTTAGCACACTTAAGAATTTAAGGATAAATTTTATGTTAAGTGTTCTCTCCACAATAAAAACAGTGAAACAATAAAAAAATAAATAAATAACCTGATGATTTTGTATGCTAGTTTGTAAGTTTCTCAAAAATATTTCACAATAAGTAAAAAGTCCACAATGTTGAACTTGGCACAATGGTTCAATTAGCTAATCCTCCTCCTCCAAGCACCAGGGAGCTGGTTCGTGTCCCAGCTGCTCCACTTCCCATCCTTCTACCTGCTTGCGTCCTGGGAAAGCAGTGGATGATGGCCCAAGTCCTAGAGCCCTAGCATCTATATGGGAGATCCAGAAGAGCTCCTGGCTTCTGGCTTCAGATCAGCTCAGCTCCAGCCATTTCACTCACTCCAGGTGTGAACTATCAGATGGAAGATCTTTCTGTCTCTCCTCTCCATGAATCTGCCTTTCTTATAAAAATTAAATTAAAAAAAATAAAATCTACTTTTCAAAAAAATAAATCTTCATTTAAAAAGTTCACAGTGTCTGTCAATAGATGAATTGATTTAAAAATTATGATATATAAATCCACTACAACATTATTCACAAATAAAAAGAGTGAAGCTACATGGTTACTACAATGTAATAAATCTTGGAAACATAGAAAATGAGATAGGACACAGAGCAAAAGGACAAACACTATGCAATTTTGTTTGTGTGATTTATCTAGAATAATCAAATTTCTAGAGAAGGAAAATACAGGTTACCAAAAGATAAGAAAAGAGAGACCAATAGGAAGTTACTCCTTACAGCTACAAAGTTTCTTCTTGGGTCATGGAACAAAATTTGGAAATATTGGTAACAGTTGCAAAATATTGTGAATGTAATTAATATCACTGAATCGGGCACTTGAAAGGTGTAAAGTATACAATGGTAAATTTGAACTTAAATATATTTTATAACATTAAAGAACAGATATGTAGTTATATAGGTCAGAAGATAGGAGAAGGTTTTGTTAACAAAGAGTCACCATAGGGAACTTATTTGATTTGGGTATTTTGATTTTGTTACAGCTTTACTTCATTTTTCCATGCTCATAGAAGTGCATTTAAAATCATATTAGTGCTCCTGTGTGTGAATTTTAACATTTTCTTCACCCCCAAATATAGGAATGAATTAGAAATGGTTTATAGAAATTTAATACTTTTATCTCCCCAGATAATCAATTGATAAGTTTCAGTAATTTTCGAAGAGCTTTGAAATTCTGTACAATTCCAATGTACAGGTACTGTTTCCTTATAATTTGAAAATATTTACAAATGACATTTTAAAAGCATATTTTTAAAAGATTTTTGTTACTTGAAAGAGTTACAGTGGAGGTGGGGAGGGAGATAGAGAGATCTTCCCTCCACTGATTCACTTCCCAAATTATTGTAATGAGAGAGCTGAGCCGGTCTTTAGCTGGGAACCAGGAGCTACTTTTGGGTCCCCTGTGTGGGTGCACGGTCCCAAGCACTTGGACAATCTTCCTCTGCTTTCTTAGGCCATAAGCAAGGAGCTGGATAAAAACTGGAGCAACCAGGTCTAGAATTGGTGCCCATATGGGGCTGTGCCAAACCCTCCAAATGATAACTTAAAAAATGTATATTTCACCTGTGAGGAGATTGGTTACCCACAAGCATATAGCCTTGGCTTACATATAGCATTCATAAAGAGTTAATAAGAATATTATCAGAAACATTATCAGATCAAAAGAATTTCAGGAATCCTGATTCCTGAAATTCTTAACAACTGACAGACCAAGTCATCTTCATATTTAAATCTTTGCTTTGCCTTGGGCTCAGTTCTGTTCCTGTTAAAATACAATGGCTATTGGCCCTCTGTGTCTTGTCATTAATCATTTCTGAAGTTACGCCACTAAATTTTTAGTAATTTTTATATGATAGAAGAAGTACTTTATATTTTTCTTATTCACTTTCTTACCACAAGATTCATGAACCACATTATCCGAAACTATTTCTGATTTTCCATATTAGGAGTAATCATTTTTCTCCTAATGTATTTTTAATAAGTCCAATAGTGTAGAGTATTACAATTTCAGTCCTTTCAAAGTGTCAGAAGTGAATAGCAGCTATGACTGTCATTAACTGTCTCTAAGACTTTGAGTTCTTTAACCTGAATAGGAGTCCAGCCACTACTAACTTCCAAGACACTACCCTTAATCCAAAGATCTTTTCAGTTTCCATTCTTCAGTCTAGTAAACCACTCTCTACCCCTTCAACCATGCCCCATCTTTTCTCTGTGGCAGGATTTTCACTCCAAAGGCAACCTTCCTGTAAAACTATGATAATGACAAACATGCCAGAATATGCAATTGTTCGGAATCATCACAGTCTTTTTTTATTAACCATAATTCCTGATCTCCCCAAAATCAAACTTCTATAACTCACAGAACGGCATTGAGGCCATAAATGTTCAATCCAATGCCACATGGAAACATCAATTTTACTGTAGTCACAGAAAAGCCATAACTATGCAAAGTGAAATCTGTACTTGTAGTTGTGAGGTTGGGTGATTTGTGTAAAGCACTTGTATTTCATGTTTATGGAATTCTTATTGGAAAGAAATTCCCTGTGTATTCCTTCCCAGTATGTGAGATCACTTTTATTTGAAACATTGTTCAATGAGCTGAAACTGTGCACCCTGAATTATGGTGTTTCATATATGGATTTTACAGTTAGAATTTAATGGCAATAGAAGCAGGGTTATCTACATGCACTAAAGGCCTTGCAATGTTTTCTCGTGTCTTCTGAAGCATAGGCTTATTACAATATATTTACATCTTACATTTGAAACCTTTTAAGTTATGCATTACACATTTATAGATTTTAAATTACTCACATCTCCATAAAACAATGTAGACAAATCTTATGGCTCCTTTTGAGTCTTTAATAGATCTCCTTCCTCACAATCGGGATAAACAAGTGTGCTTAGAGAGAAATGATGCTTAGCTCTTAGAATCATGCCGTAATTTTTATTAGTGTGTACTTACACACACCATGGCACTGTAGGTATAACTGTAAAACAGGGCTTATTAGAGAAACTCATACAGAGAGGCATGACTGAGTGCATGACTCCTCCACTCTCAGCATTGAGAAAGAAGCGAGCTTGGGTAGAACACAGCCGGAGAACCCCTAAGCCAGCTTCTGGTCATTGAAATCATTCAAAACTGCTGTGGTAGGCCCAAACTGGGAGGTTTCAAGACAAGGATTCTCAAACCATTGAACCATTTTCTCCTCATTGCACCTTGTTGCCCTTGGTGTCTCATCAAATGAATCTTTCCACAGTTCTGAGTCCTGGATCAGAGTAACCTACACTATTGCTTGGGAGTTCTCCTGCAGCTGGATCAGAGAGCAAGCCACTGCTTGAAACAATTGTAAAAGATCATTTTTACTTTCTCCTTCATATCTGAAATATGAAGTCCACACCCACCACTCACTCTCTGGGATCATTTTCCAACCTGTTATTTTGGGGCTTACCTTTTCTCAGGAGATTTGTGGCTCAGTGAAGATGCCTCACAGAGTCAGAGCTCTTTTATTGGTTTGCCATCATAGGAACCACTCCTAGGCTATCAGCGCTTGATAACGTTCAGATGAAGATTCTCAAGCGTAGGAACCTAGCAGTCACTGAATATCTGTGGAGGACTTTTGTCTTGATTTGTTTGATTTTTATTTGTTTTCCTGAAGCTCTAAACATCTATAAGATTAGTCCTAAGAATTTAGGATTTGGAAACTGAAGTAATCAGCGGTCCCAACAATGGGACTTGTCTGACTGACATGGAAAGCTATTTGATGATTTTTGCCTACTATCTACTGTCTTGGGATGGAGAATTTAGTAAAATTCTCCAATAGAGAAATAATTTCCTATGATACCCAAAGTGATCAAACTATTAGCATTCCTCTCTTTTTTGCAAAGCAACAGAAAAATCCACATTTTTTTTTTTACTTAGTATGTGGTGAAGTTTCTATCACACACAATCCAATCAGTTCCCAGCACAAGTACCCTCATTTAGGATTCTATTCATATCCAGTCATTCATGCTTACATACAATGTGATGACTACAATGAGGAGCATTTTTTCAGATGAAGCCACTAGCAAAATATCTCAGAATGTTTCGATCTCATCTATTAGTTCACATTATAACTGGGTTTGTTCAATTCCCAATGATCCTTCCTAGAAATGATTGGGGGAGTATAAAACACATCATGTTACTGTCAAGTAAAGGCAAATTGATTTGAAGATTTTTACTAAAGGGTGTGGAAAAGAAGGTATTACCAATGCCAAAAGAAAATATCACTAGTGACAGCTATTTGTTCAGTCATTGTAATGAAATGCTGTTACAAGAACAACAGTTTCTTGTTTTTATACGTCTCTGTGGTACACAGTGAGTCTCCAAATGTCAGTGACATTTACTGATTTTTCACAGGCCAGCATGCAACTGTTTTTTTATAGCATTCCTGCTGCCAGTGATGACTGGACAAGAAGAGCAGTTTTTTTTTCTTCTCAGAACATGTTGCATTGTTTCCATTCTACTGTCAACACCAAGCTTTAAGTTTGCAAGTTCTGAACAATATGTTCATAGCAACAGACATGATGAATGCAATTGTGTATTCAAAACATCCATATTAGTCAAAATTCAAAGTAATATGGAACAATGAAGCTCAGGACCCTTCCCTCATGAAGTTCCTTCACAACAAAACTGTTACTTACGTATGCATGGCTCCATAGTACAGCATGTTAGACTGTAGCTTGCAACACCTGCATCCTGTTTCAGATGGCTGGTTCCATTTGTCGTGTCTCTCCTTGCTATCCAGTTCCTCCTATTGTGCCTGAGAAGTGAAAATGGCTCAAGTACTTGTTCCCCTACCAAGTACTTGTAGTAGGTCTAGATGAGGTTTCTGGCTCCTGGCTTAAGCCTGGCCCAATTCTGATCACCACAGCAATTTGAGCAGTAAACAGGTAGCTGAAAGATGTCTCTTCGTCCCTTCCTCTCTATCTCTATTTCTCAAATTTTCAAAATAAAATTTTTAAAAAGCTTGAATGTCATTTGCTCAAAATCCTTCTAAATCTCACATATCAGTGCATTTGATTGTGTAATTTGACTAAAGAGACAGGCATGTATGTTATAGGTATTTATATCAGTCTGGATAAGTTTTTAAGCAGCCCTGGTCTTGTCTTATCTTTAACATCCCCATTTGCCCTGGATTCTTGTGATATTAAATCTCTTTTAGCTCCCATCCTCAGAGGTGGCTCCCTCAACGCCTCTCTGTAATCATGTCAGCCCTCAGTACATTGATGTTGTAGGATTCTGCCCACTTCTCAGGTTGTGCTACCTGTTCAATCATTCATGCTTCCTAGAGTGCTACCTTCTTTCCACTGGGTACCAACAGCTTTGTTACTTCATTTTATTTCTTTTCCAAGAAATCTGTCACTTTGATTTCAGAGCATGGATTTTGCTGCCACCTCACCCACTGCATAGATCTGAGGGAACTCTACAGAGAACCTATTACATTTGGAGCTTAGAGCAGCAAGGTTAACCCACCCAATCTGATGCCTTCAGAAACTCAATCACCAGTCCTTTCGCTTATCATTCTCTAGGGGTAAAATACAGCAAAACTCTGCTTTTTCCAAAAACTCAAAACCTACAATTGAGTAGGCCATATATCTTTATGGGTTCATGCTAAAACACAGAAGCCATCAATCCACTCATCCGAATGTAAGATAAAAGGCTTTTCAAGAAAACAGGAGAGCCTAAAGATGGGTGAAGTGGGGAATTTGTGTACTCTAAATTTCAAGTTTTACTCAAAGACAAAGTAAATATTCATGTGTCTTAGCAACTGGAGGTAGTTTTACAAATCAGGGTTTCTTACCACAGGTAGGTGCCACAAATGTGGAAGAGGCATAATCTACATGACGGTTACATTTCTTTCTTTTTTTAATTTATTAATTACATTGCATTATGTGACACAGTTTAATAGGCTCTGGGATTCCCCCAACCCCTCCCCATACCCTCACCCCATGGTGGATTCCTCCACCTTGTTGCAGTATTACAGATCAAATTCAAAAGCAAGCTGCTTGCCCAGCTACTTGCAAAAGAAATAGCCAGGTGAAAAAGCAGAAAAGAAGCTTTTAAAAGATTGATATTGCAAAGGGACAGAAAATTTAAAATAATGAGTTGTTAAATAAATGTGCTAAGAAATGGATGTTAGGGGCTTGCAGTTAGAAGAAGCTTATGCATAAGAAAACACCACGCAGTAGCACACAAATAGGGACAATCTGTGTTTGTTAATATTTTTAATAATTTTTTTTCTGATAAAAATATTCAAACAACATGGAATTCTCAGTTTGAGATGCTTCCCTGAGATACCTTGCTAACAAAATACTTAACAACCAGTTACAGTAGTATTTACTCAAAAATCCATTAATGGAACTAATCAAGGTTTTCATAGCCGTTCAGTAGGCTATTTTTCATGGAGTTTGTGATCAAATACATGCCAGCATTGTGGAGCTATGAATGAAGACCGACCAGACCTGGCTCTGATCTATTCAAGTAAATATCTATTATTCAGAAAAATGCTATAACTGTGTACCGGAGATGAGCCAGTGGCACTAAGTCTAAAACATGCATTGAGTACAAAGAAAAGCAGTCAAAGTGTAGGGAATCCAAAAATTGCTTTCTTTTCATAGAAAATGGAATGTGAGTCAGGTAACAGAGCCTAATATCTACACGACCACTCCTGATTGAAGCCACTACACTCTCCTGCCAGCAGTTGAACATCACATCTATAGTGCCTTCCTTCAAAGATGCTTACATGAAAGCAACGCCTCCTTTCCCAGGGATGTAGAGACCCGCCCATGCAACAGCTGCATTCTCTTTGACTTGAGTGTTCTTGACCTGAAAAGCCCTTTAAAACATTCTGAAACTGATTTATCTGATTCATCTTCACCAATATCTTCAATTTGCTGAGCCTCACACATTTTTGCAATGCTACAAAGTCCTTGAGATTGATGCTTTCCTCCTAGGATGCCAAGGAGTCAAGCATGAGTCACTGGGGGCATTTGAAAGAGCACCCGGAGTTATGGAGAAGGTAAAATCAGCAGTCAGGTGCTTGAGGGCAAGCAGCAAGAAGGGACAGGTACCAGGTGCCTTCTTCTCTTAAGCACATACAACTGTACCAGCTACCTTAGTTGATACATTTGCCATTTTTTCACTATAAATACATTTGTGTTAAAAAAAAATGTAGTGTGTCAGAGTCAGAGAAGAACAGGTTAAGATCTCGCTTGTGAGATTCACAACCCACATTGCAATAAGGGTTTCAGTCCTGACTACTGTAATTTTGTTTCAGCTCCCTCCTAATGTACCTGGGGAGTACCGATGGTCCAATATTTGAGTCCCTGCCACACACATGGAAAACCTTGAGGCAGTGCTGGACTCCTGGTTTTGCCCTGATCCATCCCCAGCTGTTTCAGCTTTTGGGAAAGTGAACCAGCAAATGCAAGATCTCTTTTTCTCAGTCTCCACTCTCCATAGCCCACTCCTCTCCTTCTCCATCATTCTGCTTCTCAAATAAATATGCTTTTAAAAGATTTATTTATTTTTATTCCAAAGTCAGATATACAGAGGAGAGACAGAAAGAAATATCTTCCTTCCAATGACTCACTCCCCAAGTTACTGCAGTGGCTGGAGATGAGCCGACCCAAAGCCAGGAGCCAGGAGCTTCTTCTAGGCCTCCTACATATGGATGCAGGGTCCCAAAGCTTTGGGCCACCCTCAACTGCTTTCCCCGGCCACAAGCAGGAATGGGAAGTGAGGCTGCCAATATTAGAACCAACAATCATATGGGAGCCCAGTTCATTCAAGGTGAGGATTTCTAGGCTTTCGTGCAAGCCCCTCAAATAAATATATAAGTTTTTAAGGGAAAAAATGATGGCCAGCTTTGTAGGACAGTTTAAATCATAACCTGAAATGACAGCATCTTATATCAGAACAATGGAGGATATGTCAGCACAGTGGAGGATAAGCCCCTTAGGGGCTTGTCTAGACTAGAGGTTCTTCCCTTCCTATTAATAAAAAAAAAGTTCAAGGAACCAGTACCACGACACAAGTGAGATGAATATCCTTCTACATGGTAGCATCCCAGGTGAGAATTGGTTCCAGTCATGGACACTCTACTTCCAATCCAACTTCTTGCAAGTGCACCTGGGGAAACAGTCAAAAATGGTTCAAGTACCATGTGGGAGAATCAGATGCAATTCCAGGCACCTGGTTTCCTCTTGGACCAGCTCCAGCTATTTAAGTCATTAGAACAGTAAATCAGCAGTTGGAAGATTCTCTTTTTTCTCTCCACACCCTATCTGCTACTCTGCCTTGCAAATAAGTAAGACAAATCTGACAAAAATGAAGGAAACACTCTCAGATGTGAGACAGAATGTGACAATAAGCAAGACAGAACGGCTTAATGAGATAGCACGTTTACCAGAATCGATGGGTGCCTCTCAAGATGAATCTGAGAGCATCCAGTCTAGAGTCAATAGTGGTGAGCAAGGTAAAGTTAGATGAACACACCTGGCAGTCCAGGCAAGCATCGTAGCAAAGACCCAAGAGCCAAGGCTGCACTCAGATTTGGGCTTCCAAGACTATAATGCCCATTCTTCTTGCTGTTTCTCATTCATTCTACCCTTACTTCTGAACAAATGGCTTCCTGAATATGAAACTGGTATCACAATTCTTCCAAGTTTTGTCATCCAACTGGATAGCCCACTTGGCACCAGGCAGAGAGGATGCTCTTGGGATGCTTTTCATGAGAGTGAAGGCTGGCACCACCTATAGTTGTCAGGAGTAGAGGCAGGGCTGTGGATGTAAAATGCTGAACTGACCCAAGGAATTGTTACAAGATTGCACATCCCTTTCCACTGGTACTGTTTTCACAACTTCATACCTTTCCCTTGTGTTTTTGCCACCCACAGAAGGGACCAAGATGGAAATTTTGGATCCTCACTACTGGCTTCAGTCTGATGCACACTGGAGCACTTGAGCTATTTGAAGAGCAAACCAATAAATGTAAAAAAATATATCATCTCTCTCTCTCCCTCACTCTCTTTCTCTCTCCCTTTTTCTTCCTCTCTCCCCCCATCTCCCCAGCCCCTATTACTCTGCCTTCAAATAAATAAACTTTTTAAAAATACCACTTAGTTTAACCTTCTCATTTTAGATCATGTTGACATTTAACTACCACCACTGATTATTTCAAATGCTTACAAGCTCTTCTTAATATCAGAATAAGGTTACCACCAAAATCCCAAACATGGCACAAAAGATAACTGCCCTGAAACATTTTTCTTCCCTCTTTGCACAATTAGAACTTTGTGCATCCATGAGCATGTACTACACTGCTGGAAGAGGGCAGCTTTGTGAAGTGCAAATGGCTTTCCCTATGGCATCTTCTAATTGAAACATACTACAGTTTCCCAAAAATATTATTCATGAACTGCTCCAATCTGATTATTTAAAGCAAACACACAGAGTTTTCACTGTTGGTGTTACATCTCTCATCTGATTCTCCCGATAAGAAGAATGGGGATGAATATTTTGAATTCATCTTTTTTGGCTATATTGCCCATTATGTAGAGCCTAATTCAAGCTTGGCTCTTGAGTGTGCTAAATGAATAAAGTTCATTGTGAAGGAGTGAGTGGATAAACTACTACAAAAGAGCTATCTAAAAATAGCCTAATAGTGAAGTAGAAAAAAAATGCAAATACATATATCAAGCAAAGAAAGTAAAGGGGCTTATATGTGTTGACCAGATTGGACTACTGAGTTAAAGAACCACAGATTCACCCATCCAGACACACAATCTATATATTCACACGAGGGAAAATGGTTCATACTAAACATTCTTCCCTCGTATCCAATTATTTCTTTGCAAAACAGAAAATGTGTTGCTTTCAGAGATCAATTTTTTTCTGAAAGCTGCTTTTCTGTTTCTTCTAATTGATTGATTTTTATCAGCTTTAGCCATGAAATGATAAAAATGGTGGGAAATCATCAAAAATTTGCTTGTATAATATTTAGGTGGAGAACATTCATCAGCCTGAATAGCTCTAACTTAAAAGCAGTGCGGAAGAATAGTCCCTCACACCCCAGTATAGTTCTCTACTTTAATGAAAAAAAAAAAAAAAGACAATTAGAACAAAGGCACTAGCTCAAGTCACAATTCATCAAGCTGTCAGAGACAATAAAATGCTCCATACCTAATCTTTCCTGTTAACCATAATGTAGGCTATGCAATTACATTGTTGCAGCAAATTGGCAAGAATTAGAGGAAGAATTAATGTAAAAACCTTGTGAAATTTTCTGTTCCAGTAAATGGCATCATTCATATTTTAAAATCTGATAAAATTATTAAGTGAATTAGCAATAAATACTTCTTATTAGGCCCATTTTCTCCCCCAGCAGTTTTAAAGACACATTTTTAACTGTATAAGCAAGGAAATGGCAGGACCACCAAAGCCCACTATTAAAAGTAAAAGCTAGTGATAACTTCAGGTAAATGGAAAGTAGCACCACACTTTGTAATACATAGAAATGAAAAGAACGACGGGCAAACTTAATTCCAAGTATGGTCACAATTCCTGTGGATACTTTCTGTATATATAGTAGGTCCACATGCACAAAAAGAAGACATTGTTATGATAAAATATAAATGCAACTTCATAAATGATCTCTGTCTACAAAGTTCAGTTCTTAGGACTATAAGAAATACACACACACAAAAACAGGGCTCCTCCACTAAGGGTACTAAGCCTAAAGATGAAATTTATGTCTGACCTGGAAGATTCTCAAGTCTGATGGAGATCCATAAATAAATCACTGCAACTTCCACAGTACTTTCATGATTTTTTTTTCATGGTGCTGTAATTTATTATTGATGTTGTTGATGTTGTTGTTGTTGATGATGTGGCTGTTCTAACTCATACCAGTTGTTGACCTTGTTTCATGGGTTCTCACTTATGATAATGTATAGTGATGGAATACTGGGGTCTATCATATACAGATGTGGGGACATAATGGAACATGCATCCCTGCATCCAGATGAAAGATGGATTCCCAACGAAACTGTTGGAAATGTGTAGACAATGGGATGCCGGACTGTCTGACATTGTCTGTACCAACAATGTTGGGGTACACTTAAATAAGAGACTGATAGAATTATGATTCCTTATGAAGGACTACACTATTGTAACAAAATGGGAACTCTCTGACAGGGGATGGGAGTTTGGGGAGGAATCCCAGGCTACACAAAATTGTACCACACAATTCAAAATTTAAAATAAACATATATTTAAAAAATGCTATAGATATGAAAAAAATGATGATCAACACTTGTTTTCATGCTTGATTGAGTGTTACCTGAAGTCTCTGTCTTGGTGCTAGAAATAGTGAGATTGATAATCCAAGTTTGATTGAAATTCTCTTTTCAATTTATATTATTTATTAAATTCATTCTGTTACACCTTCATTACCACCATTTTTTTTTCTGCTTCTTTTTTCATTAAAAAAGAAACAAAACATACATACGGAGATCTGGGCTATACAAGACCTGCAAGATTTGCAATTTCTCCCTAATCTGTATCCTGTTCTCCAATCACAGCTCCTCTCACTGTGGTGCCGGTGAAGTCATCACAGTTTTTGATGCCATATGGGCTCTTCTGTGTTGTCACATTTCATTTGCATATATTGCCCTCCGTGATGAAGCTACTCCCTTCATTCCTATCCACTGGAAGCTCGCCAGTTTGCAGTCTCAGCCATCTGTATCCTTCCAAATCATGACGGAAAGTCTTCCCTGCCTCTTCCACACCCAGCAAAGCCAACACGAGCACATTCTCTGCTCTCTGTCCCCCCTTTCTCTTGCTAAAATAGCACATGCATTATTCACTACTCACCATCTTTTAATTTTGAATTCTTATCCTACAATTCTTATTTTTTAAAAGATTTGTTTATGTTTATTGGAAAAGCAGATATACAGAGAGGAAGATGGTTCACTCCCCAAGCGGCTACAACAGCCAGAGCTGAGCAGATCCAAAGCAAGGAGCCAGGAACTTCCTCCAGGTCTTCCACATGGGTGCAGGGCCCCAAGGCTTTGGGCCATCCTCAACTGCTTTCTCAGACTACAAGCAAGGAGCTGGATGGGATGGGAAGCAGGGCTGCTGGGATTAGAACTGGCACTCATATGAGATCCCAGAGTGTTGAAGGCAAGGACTCTAACTGCTATGCTATAGCGCCGGACCCTATCCTACAATTCTTAATAGAAAAACAAAAGCACTCCTCTGATTTTTTTGGCTTTTCTCAACACTCACTTTACTTCTTCTCATCTACCTTATAATTCCCATATTTTTCTACAGAAAAAAAAACTTTTTGGTGTTATTATCCATTACCAGATATATAGCATGTTTCATTTTTCTTAATTTCTTTTTTTGGGTCACAAAGCTATCTTTTAACAATAATCATGGGTAAGTTTCAGAGAGAAGAAACAATCATTTTTGGTAAGCAAAAGATATTAGAAATTCTTGCTAAGCATTATCCCTACTGGACTATAATCTTATTACAACTTTGGCAGAAGAGGACATTGCTAATACTTGAATGCATAAATAAGAAAAATTAGATTAATTTAAAAGATTACGGAGGTTTACAAAGGACATTGGATTCGAATGCTAAGCATTAGTAGTATTTTCAAACACTGAAGCAACAAAACTAAAAATCAAATTTATACTTAACAGCTATAGCAAATGTATTTTCTGTGAAGTTTTGTGGATACGAGTTTGTGTTACTTTATAGACCTGCTTATATGGATTGACTCGCTGCTAAGTTCTGGCATAGTCAATACGTACCCTTTAGCCATCAGGCTCTTCAATGTCTGCCTCCATGTCATATGTCACTATTTCTGAGCCCATATTCAGCAAATGAAAAAGGAGAAGGTTTAATCCCTAACAATTTTGCCCTAATATGACAAAATCTGAGGAATATTATTGCTGGGCTCTGTTTCTGACATTTCATGGACTGCATCAGAGTTTAACAAATATTTCTATGATGAAAAAATTCGCCCCTTCCTTTCCTTTTACTCAAGCTGATATTTAGTCATCATTTTGCATCTCAAGTTTTATGGCTCAGAATCTTGGGAACCAAGAAACAAGGTGCATGAAAGTAAATCATAAAATGGGGCTTTGGAGATGAATTACTTAATAACCAGAGGACAATGAGTCATGTCAGGAGATGGAAACTTTATCCAACAAGGTGGGTTAATCTTTTATCAGTGATGAATTGGGAACGGTGGGCTCAATCCGCACATGTACAGTTCAGGCATCACTGGAGCATGCTCTCGGCCCAGTAGCTCAGTTTCTCTGGGGGCAATGACCTCATATATCAGAGTGCCACATTTGAGTCATGGCTTCTCTGCTTCTGAATCAACCTGTTACTAATGCACACCTTGGCAAGCATCAGATGATGTCTCAAGTACTACAACCTCGACCACCCACATGGGAAACAGCCAAAGGGAATTCCAGTTTCCCAATTTTTTCTTGTCCTAGCCTGGGCTATAAGGCCATTTGGGGAGTGAATCAGTCTCTCTCTCTCTCTCTCTCTCTCTCTCGCTCTCTCTCTCTCCCTCTTTCTCTCTCCCTCTCTCTCTTTCTGTCTTTGTCTCCCAATCTTGAGACTAACTATTCATAGTTTGAAAATCACTAAACTGTATGTCCTGATCCAACAGAGATAATATTCAAATTTATAATGTATGTTAAGTTGGGGTCAGTGCAATGGCACAGTAGGTTTAACGTGCTTGCTATCCAGCTCCCTGCTAATGAGCCTGGGAAAGGTGTGAAAATGAGTTAAGTACTTGGCCACCTGTAACCCTTGTGGAACATCTAGATGGAGTTTTACATTCCTGGCTTTGGTCTGCCCCACCCCAGCTGATGCAGCCATTTGAAGAATACACCTGCAGGTTAGATTTCTTTTTCTATCTTTCCCTCTCTTTCTTTCTGCTTTTTAAATAAATCTTAAAGCATGTATTTAATACTTATGAACTGATCAAAATACAGTTGTGTTTACTAAACCATAGCTATGTGAATAATAACGGTGCTTATCACTTCATATATATTTTTCACTTTATGTATCTTATCAGGGTTCAAATAAAGGAAGCTGTAAAATTTGATAGTATCACAAAGAAAGTGTAGAAAGGAAAATGGAGATGTCTATGTATTCCCATCATTAAAACATCTGAAAAAGTGGAAAATGAGCAAACTATGAAACAACAAAACGGAGACTATTTTTATTAGCTAAATAAACAAAATTCTTCACCCATACAGGATTTTTGATGATGTAATAAACTCTCAGATGTCAACTAAAACAGGAATTATAATTAACAACTGTATTTCACAATGTCAAGGTCAACGGTGGCCTTGGAGAGCACTGTATAGTATATTGGGGGTCAACCTACTGAAATAGAGCAGTTGAGAGACAGTAAATGCATGGAGCATTAAGCAACAATTTTCAAAGGATTTTTGTTAAAAAACGGAATGTAGTGATGGTAAAGCTACTGAAGAAAAGATAAAGAAAAACATGTTTTTTAAGGATGGAAGAAATGATACAATGATGGCTGGTCTTCAGGCTCCTTTTTTTTTTTTTTTGAAGATTTTTTATTATTATTGGAAAGCCGGATATACAGAGAGGAGGAGAGACAGAGAGGAAGATCTTCCATCCGATGTTTGACTCCCCAAGTGAGCCACAACTGGCCGTTACGCGCCAATCCGACGCCGGGAACTGGAAACTCTTCAGGGTCTCCTACGCGGGTGCAGGGTCCCAAAGCTTTGGGCCGTCCTCGACTGCTTTCCCAGGCCACAAGCAGGGAGCTGGATGGGACGTGGAGCTGCTGGGATTAGAACCGGTGCCCATATGGGATCCCGGGGCGTTGAAGGCGAGGACTTTAGCCGCTAGGCCACCGTGTTGGGCCCTTCAGGCTCCTTTTAATCTCAGATTTGGAAGAATAGCAATGAAAATGCACTATTGTGTGCCATTGTAATTGCTAGGTCAAGATTTTTTATGATGAGAGAGCCTTACAAAAAGCTTTAATATACAAATGTCATTTTAAAAGGTTCCTGTTTTTCATTCAATTACTTTAAATTATGATCCACACTCTTAAACACCTGCTCACTTATAATACTGTTCAAAACAGCTCATTGTTAAACACCCAAGTTAACTTACAATCTCTCAACAGGTTAAACAGTAGCTCTTAACTCCTTAAGTATATTAGCTACAAATTGAACATTAAGTAAAAAGCACTCCAGACTATTTAAGGCTTTAGTGCCTTCTTAAAAAGGTATGGTATTTGTAATCAATTCCAGTTTTCATGAGCTACTATGGGAATAATTCGAAGAAAAATTTTTCTAATTGGTATAGAAGAAAATGCTTCTGTTTCAAAAAGACCTTGATATAAATAGTTTTAGGTTAAAATAAATAGCTCCCTTACTCTCTGGGCCCATTTGTTGTTGTTAAGTGATTTTTTGACCAGGTATAAACACAGACCTTGGCATGTAAGGTAAAAAGCTCTATTCACATCGGTCCTCCTTTTTAGGACCCACTTGCTTTGAGTGGGAGATGGGCACCTGGGCATCACTAGTACCCACTGCTACAGTGAGTAGATTTCTGGCTATTCCTTTGGCTCCTTGCAGTAACTGTACTACCACTTACCTTTCCAATTTCCCACCCTGCTGCCCAAAGATGAGTTCTAAATGCCCAGAGCTCAAGGTGAGGAGATTGAAGCTACGACAAAAAGTTATCTCAATTTATAGTGAATTTGTATTGTTAACAATTTGACGTTTGAAAGGATGTTGGAGTAAAGCAATCAGCCCTTTGCTGGAGCTGGGCAAGACATAGGCTGAGATTGCTGAATCAATATGTAGGAACCTGACTGACAACTTAGGTAATTTGATGCAGGATTTGGGACAACAACTGGAGATAAATTACTTAACACATTTGGGAACCAAAATTGAGTTCAGAAAAAGAGATGTGTTTTCCTGAGTGGAGTGAGGAGAATTGTACTGACAGGGACGCGATGGGCACAAACAAACCCTTACACACGTTATCCCATATGCAGTCATCCAAGTTCTGGTGAATAACATTGAATTGTCTTTGTAGGGAGTAAGAAAGTATCACAACCTGTATGTAAAACAAAGATATTAGTGTTTCCTTCTTAAAGCCTTTAATTCTAGAATGTTTAAAGTTGAAGTACAAGAAAATACTTTGTAGAAGCAAAAAGCAGTATTCAAAAGTCTTATTTTTGAATCAGAAATGAAACAATGCTTTTAGAATTCAATTTGACTTATGAAAAGCCTATGTAATAGTATGCTATTAAAGTGAATTTAAAATTTTAACAAGTATGTTCTCTTATTCTCAAGGAAGATTTTCCCCAGTGTCCAAGGTCCCCCCCCTTTCCACCAAAGTAATATTACACCCAAATGCAATATATTCACTAGTATAAAAACCCTCAAAGAATAGATGTGACCGGTTGGTCAAACCTATGCAATAAGAGGTGAAGAGGAAGGGAAGGAGGATGCAGCTAGTACAAGGTCACTCACTTTTATAGTCACTGTCAGTTAAGAGAATACGCTCTGGTTTTCTCATGTGTGAACAAAGAACTGTTTGAAAGAGTGACCATGGTTTATGTTACTGTAGTGAAAGTCTTAAACAAAGATAGTTTAGATAAACATCTTTCAAGGTACAGTAGAGACATCTTTGGTTTTTGGCCAGTCATGGCTTTTCAGATACAGTTTTCCCTTTCTAATGGAATCATGAAATCCTTTTTGAAGAATTAGCTTCTCCATCACTATATGGGCCGCTTTTGCTATGTCCAAGGAATAACACAGGATCACAGGCCAGTCAGAAGCTTCATCCTGAGCAGAAATAAAGGAAACAGAAATTCTTAGAATTCGTGACACTCTAACAGTCATGACCCACACAGATTGTTATTCTTTCAAGAATTGGGCTATGCTTCTTGCTCTCAGCCTCTGAGATTATATAATCACCTGCTTGTTCCCAAGACCCACAATCATACCAAGCATCACATGAATTCTGGAATCAGTTATTATTTTCCCAATAAATTCCTTGTTCTAATTTAACCAAACTTGCTTTCATTTACAATCCGAGTTTCCCAGACCGTTTCCCAAGGACAACAGTTCCATTACAACCTTCCCTTTACATACGTCTGGTGTGCACATGAGATTCCAATTCTTCTTTGACAGTCTGTTCATTTCATTAGTGTCTTTAGATCTCCACACTTCTGTGGCATCCTCTTTGTAAAATTTTCACTAAGGACAACGACACAAAAAAAATGACTGGAAATTATCCTTCAGATATCACTCCACGTTCCTGTGTTTATTTATTGCCTGAACTAGTTTCTAGGATCATAACACCTCAGTCTCTCTTGGGTCTATATACAGAACTTTGTCTCTACCACCATTGCCCTGGATGACAAGCACTTCTCTTTGGAGTAAGTACAAGAGGTGCCTGACCAGTTTGCTCAGAATTACTTGTACTAAAATAGCTCTTTGCTATGGCCAACAGAAAAATCTTACTGAAATAATACTCTTGAAACCTCACACTCTCCAATAAACACTCAGATCTCAGAGGTCCCAAGACAGTGTGCATAAACATAAGGAGTTTTCCAAGGCAAGCAGTCTGGTGTCTATTTCTCAGCGATTGAGATAGCATAATGCTTGTGTGATGAAATTCCATCCACTTTGTGTCTGACCTCCTAGACTTTCATCACAATAGATACCCTAGCTTTATTAACATTTTAGGGTTGATTGATTATTATTCCTTTTTATCTTCCAACAATAAAATCTAAGCTATATGAAGACAGGAACCAAACATTCATTTTATTTCCCCAGAACCAATTGTTTTTATGTTAGGAGTGAATCAGCATACTGAAAACCTCTCTGTTTCTTCCTTTCTCTATCTGCAAATCTGCCTTTCAAATGAAAAACAAATAAATAAATAAATCATTTTTTAAAGAAACTATGATGTCTGACAGAGATCTCAAAATTTAGTTTGCATATTTTCTACTTGGATTCAAAAAGGTGCTTTTCACCTTGACCATTAGTGAAGGTTCTGAACATTTTTTTGTCACTTGAACGCATGTACATATTCTAAGAGCAATTAAAATATGTTCCATATATTCTTTCAAAGAATGTTATTAAGACTCAACAAGCCAGACATGCTTCTTGATTATATCATAGACATTCTGCTATGATCACCTTTTTGACAGAACATTTCAGGACATCTAAAATAACCAATTTCAATAAAGCAATTAACTTTTTATTGGTAGACTGCTTTATTTTAAATGTGTGTTCATGAATTCTTTCTTTTTTAAGATTTATTTACTTTATTACAAAGTCAGATATACAGAGAGGAGGAGAGACAGAGAGGAAGATCTTCCGTCCGATGTTTCACTCCCCAAGTGAGCTCAATGGCCAGTGCTGTGCCGATCCGAAGCCGGGAACCAGGAACCTCTTCCAGGTTTCCCACGTGGGTGCAGGGTCCCAAGAAGTTGGGCCGTCCTGGATTGCTTTCCCAGGCCACAAGCAGGGAGCTGGATGGGAAGTGGAGCTGCCGGGATTAGAACCAGCGCCCATATGGGATCCCAGCACATTCAAGGCGAGGACTTTAGCCTCTAGGCCATGCCACCGGGCACATGTTCATGAATTCTTAAGACATTTAAGCAAAATCCTAAGTTAAATATAAATTCTACTTCCACTGACCAAGTCCATGTGTCTTTGAATTTCTGGTGGCAATGCAGAAGTGTAAGTTCAGCCTTAAATCCCAAGGTGTAGGCCCAGCATCTTCCCACAGATCCCTGGGCTCATTGAGTCTTGCCTCATCTGCTTTAGATTTTCAAAGCGTGCTCTGGTCTTCCTATGCTTATGAGTGCTGGAAATTGATTCTGAATGAGGATTAGTCAGTTTTCTACATACACGGGACTTGCCTCATCTATTGAAAGTTACATCTCTTTCTGTAACAAAATTAGTCCTCGCAGAGCTTGAGGAATAGCTTAAAAAAGAAAAAAGAAAGTATACCAAAGAACTTCATAATATCCATATTGTGCTATTCTAATTAAAGACATGAAATATATTTGTGTTCTGTATGCTTGTTACATCATACACCTTTGATAAGTATTTGCAATTTTCACAAACAAATGTGAAAATGTACTGTGACCTCAATCAGTTCAAACTTGTTTTTCATGTCTGGTCATTTCCAACACACTGGATGAAGGTTTATCTATGTTTTCCCCAGCCCCTACAACTCTCAGATGAAAATATGTATCTGTTTATGTCATGGCATAGTTGGTAAACTTGCCACCTGTTACACTGGCATGCCATTTGAGCTTTAATCCGTATCCTGGCTGCTCCACTTCTGATACAGTTGCCTGCTAACGGCCTAAGAAAATCAACTAAAGGTATATCAAGTGTTTGGGCTCTTACTACCCAAGTGGGAATGCTTAAGAACCTGATCTCAACCTGGCTTCAACCTGGCGTAGCCCTGGCTTTTGTTAGCCATCTAGGGAGTGAACCGGTGGCTAAGATATAGCAAATGGTGTTGCAACTGCACTGAGAGAAAACATTCTGGAAAAGTTGTCTGGAAGTGTCAGGTCTCTCCGCACATGGACCCATTCATGAAGTTGATGTCTGACATATATTCAGAAAAATTAACTTTCAAATCTTCGGTTGTGCTGTCATGTACACCTTTATACCTATTCATGCATGCATAGAAGTAGATGCAATGCTATGAAAGACAGTTATGGATTTTGTTGGCTAATGCTTATATGACAATAAGGGCATGTAACCCATTCATAACATTAGTTTCAACATCGAAGTGATCAGTAACAAGTATGTATACAGGGCATCTTTGAAGTATGAGTTGAAAATTATCTGCTTCCCTAGATTCTGACCAGTACTGGATTGGAAACAGCAGGGAAAAGAAAATGCTTTCACTGTCTCCAATTTTACAATTTATTGCCAATCAGCATTCTGTAAGAGCAATACTTATGCTTTGTGGCACAGGCCTCAACAGACAACAAATGTGTGGAGATGTGGTTTATATTAATTTTGTTGCTGTTGTTGTGGTGATTGTAAATAAAATAACAGAGCAACTTTTGGGTGAGTAAAATATTTGTTGTATCACACAGTTTGGAGGTTTATCATTCAATTCTAGGATGCTTATTTAGTCTAGCTTCTTGTCGAGGCTGGCAATGACAGATCACAGATGCAGGTAAGGTCGTATGGTGACCTAGAAAACAGAAGTCGAGCTTGGTTGAAATAATCAGCTCTCTTATGAGAACTAATTTTTTAAGGGCAAATCCTCAATGACATAAAAATGACACTGTCCCCACCTCCTTGCCACCAAAATCATATGACTATGCCCTAATATTAAACATTAGCATCAATCCATTAATGGTTAACAAGAATTTGGAGTTTAAACATCTTCATGAATTTTGGAAGTTAAGTCCAATTCAAACCATAACAGAGTTCCATCCAGCTTTCACAAATCAGGGGCAATTGGTATGCCTAGCACCCTGGGACTAGACCATGGGAAAACAAATCACAAAATTATTAGTTTTATAACTCTTGCTTTTACTTGCTCCTTGCTACCCTACATAAGGAAAATGAACAGGTAAATGTTTAGAAGGAAGATTCAGAATCTAAAACAGCAAGAAAGAAGCAATAGCTATTCTTTCAGTGTATATCTGACATTTTCCCCAAATCATGAGATGTCCCCCCCGCACCCTCTCAGTTCATGGAGTATTAAATAGAGCTATGGTTTTACTCTGGAAATGCTGACAAATATGTGTGTTAATTGTTCCTGAAGAAGGAAGCCGAATCAAGAGAAACAAGCCTGAAACTGTGGGAAATAGTCAATTTTAATGTTTCAAGTTTAAATCAAATTGTACACAAGTGTGATGAATTAATGGGGCCCAAAATGTTCCTCTCATTACTTTTTCTTACCTACTTTAGCTTTTCTGTTCTATGTATAACCCACGAATCAACCATTCGTGCCCAAGGAAGCTATGCCCAAGCCAGTCACTCGCTGCCTGTTGTATGACTATTACAGATATTGTTCTAACTTCAAAAACCGAAATGCAATCATTGAAGAAAAACTAACAGCACTCTCTTCCAAGAACTTAAAGGAGATTGCTGGAGGCAGAAAGCACCAGAAGCATAGTGCCCCTTTCCCGATTCACTTCCTAACCCTAATGATGATAAGATCTTTTGATGCTTCACTTTGATTGTTTTCAAAGACTTACATCGATTACTGCCAAAGACATGAAGACACAGTTACAATGAAAAATTCCGAAAATTCACTTGAACTGTCCCAGAATGTTCTTCATGAAGTTGAATTTAAAGTTCTCTACCAGGATGTCTCCAAAGCCCTAAGCTCCTAGTGAAGGGGACAAACACCAGATGTAGGAGAAAGCAAAGCACGGTTCAACAGAGAAACAGATGTACCAGGGAAGGAAGTAGCTCCAAAGTACCCATCTAACTCAGCTAAAGCAGAGGAAATATGGATTATCAACCCACCTGCACTGGCATTGCCTTTCTATGTGAAAAATAAGATTGTTTTTCCTCTGCCAACAGGTTGTTCCCACAAAGCCTTTCAAATTATGTAAGACATAGCAAAGCAGTTTGAAGATGAACAATCCTGCAACATGCTTAAATGTTTCTTCCCCATTCTTTCAAGCTTAAATTCATGTCTGGTTCCTTTTGTATGTGCATTTGCCTCTTTAATAATAAGTGCAGAATTTAAAGACCATATATATTATTCTTTCAGGAAAGCCTTAGAGTGAAAAGAAAAATACTTGTTGCAGTTTTGTTTCGTGTTTAGTATTTTCCTCTTGTTCATCATGTACTCTTTGCTGGAGTATACATTTAGGTTATGATATGTGGGACACACTTGTTTCCCACTGTATATTTTGGGCAAATTTTCTTTTGCTTTTCTGCAAATATATCAATGTTTTCACTACCCTCCCCCCTTATACCATAGAGTAGCTGTGCAATCAGCTTATTTAAAAGCTTTCGTAAGTCAATGTTTTCTTCATCCCAACTCAAGCAATTATTTGTGATGAAAATAAATATGTATTAACATTATGTGCATTAGTAGCTCAGCATTTTGTAAACAGATTCCAAAGCAGTGGATTCCCATGGAGAAAATTTACATTAATTTTAAATAAAGATCGCAACAGTTCATAAAAATCTGAAGTGGGAAGAAAGAAAACAGGCACCTATTGTTTCCCTTAGTCTTGTGTTTTTGGTGTTCCCCACCCCCTACCTTCTAAGAAGAGGAGTGAACTGAGAAAAACAAACACAAAACCGTCCTTGCACAAAGCTGCCATGGATATGTAAATGCTTCTGGAATTTTCCCAAAGATTTTAACCAAATAGTCAAATCATAATAAGTATTCACTGTGGCACTGGTGAAGCCTGCTGCAGTTACACATTATAAATCACGCACTTAAGATGACTGATATAGCAGAAAAACAAGTTATGCATTTAATAAACAATCTCAAGCTTCTCAAGCAGGGAAACCCACTTGTGATTTCTCCCCTAGTTGTCCTTCTCCCACTACATACACACTGTTCATTTTTAAAGGTCTCTACAAGGCTTTTATAAAAACCAGCTTAGCCAATATACCATCATTCCAGTGTGCTTTGCACGTTCCTTTGAAGAACTGCAGTTACATTCGCGAATATTTGCTGTAGTAAAATGCATGAAATGTGGTTGTAAAGCATTCCTGAAAGTAGGGATTTATTTATGAAATATGTATGTCAAACAAAGAAGTCCTAAATACATGTTCATATGCCTTACAAGCAAGTGTTTTTTTTTGACTTTTTTTTTTATTAATTATTATGCATTATGTGACAGTTTCATAGGCTCTGGGAATCCCCCCACCCCTCCGCACGCCCCTCTCCCCTGGTGGATTCCTCCACCTTGGTGCAGTATTACAGTTCAAATTCAATCAAGATTCTTTCCTTGCAAACATATACCAAACATAGAGTCCAGCTACTTATTGTCCAGATGGGTTGAACAGTTTCTTGGGGAGACCATGTCTGGTCCAAAGTTAGAGCTGGTAGAATATCATCCCAGTCAATTAAGAGTCCCAATATAACATTAACAGCAATTTGTAACATTATGGAATTGACATGGTTTTGCGTAAAGCAAGTGTTTTGTCTTTTGCAACCAGTGGGCTGTTTTAATAACAAACAGCCATTCATGCCCTTCATACCAATTGCCTAAATGAAAATAACACAATGGGCCTTTTCTAATTAAACATAAAGCTATCTTTAAAAACTTCAGTACTGGATGTGGCACTGAGCAGCAAAGCAGCCTAACCTGGAATCTCACCAGCAAACTGGAGCTGTCCAGTCCATGACCAAGCTACCCAGTGCTGCTTTCTGAAAAGCCCTTCCTCGTTGGTTTCTCTTTCTGTTAAATTACTTTATGGATTCTTATGATATTTCACGTTTCTTCTAATGGGTAATTATTCAACTTGATTGGAGCTATTTGTAAATATGTTTTCATGCATTCAACTCCTCAGAATGGGTTAAATAGGCATCCAAGGTACACTTTCTCTCCTAAACAGGGAGAAAATATTATATTGACAACTAATTTTCCCATGGAATCATATTTTTAAAAAATTTTCCTTTAATTAACTTCAAAAAACCAAGGCACTATTTTGCCAGCAAGTGCATACTAGCTTAGGTTTTCAGTGTCTTTTCAACTTATTTTTAACCTTGGCTTTCTGTTTGTGCCAAAAAAGATCATCTTCTTCCTGAGGATTTTTCTCCTCTTTTTGCTGATTAGCTATAGAATGAGGAGAAGCACCTGACGGGGCCACCTGGCGGGGCCACATGAAGAAGGATGCTAAGCGGTTTACAAGTCTCAGTAATTAATGACTATTTTTATCACAAAGAATGTAGACTGGCTTCTTCCATCTATCTGAAACTCAATGTAAGCCCCTATAAGCCTCAATGCTGCATAATTGGTGCAATAGGGCTGAAAATGAGATGGAGGATATAACGCAGCTTCAGTAATCCTGCCTTTAGCTAAAGTGGAACAGTAGAAGCTCTTGGCAGCCTCCAATGTGCTTGCCACTAGGAGTTAAAGCCAGACAGCTGTCTGTGGTGTTCCTTGGAAGCCCACATCACTGTTTGTTTCCTTAAATAGGGTTCAAATGTTTTAAATAATTACATTTATGAGAATGATTTACTGTGGTAAACAATTTGTTTCTCCGCATTTTGGCTCTAATTGGATGTTTTTCCCAATTAGGAACAATCATGGCCTATGTTCTTCTATCACTTTTTATTCTGACCACCCTGTGCTTATAATGTGCTCTCAAACCCCAGAGGAGGAACACATGGGTTTTGCTTTCTCCGTGTTGTTATTAAAAACCTACTCTCTTGTAAATTGTAATATGCTAATAATAGGTCTGGAGACTCTACTGCCAAATGAAAAAAAAAAAAGTCACATTCACATTCATGAAGGCATGCTAAGAGAGACCACAATAAGTGCTGGGTAATGTGTTTGCTTTAGATTTGTGGCTGTCCCTTCAAAATCCCGGACAGTAATGCAATATCTAAACCAGCCATAATCACAAATAAGCTCCTGCGAGGTTTATACAATTCGGCTGGGGGAAAAAAAAAGCTCAGAAACAAAAAGTATACAAAGGGAAAGAATGGGAAAACCTTCTAGCAGATTCTGAGACAAGTAGGGTCATTTTCAGCAACCTGATTTAATAGCACGTGAGTGTTTCACTCATACTCTCCTCACAGTTCCAGGCCCACCCACCACAAAACAGACTGGATTCTCTGAAAGAAGGCTATATTGGAAATCCCCCAGAAGCAAATTCCATGAGATCTATGTAACAACTGTCTGCCACAGCTCTGTGGGAAGCGAAAATTAGTTTATCAAACATGTGGCTTGACTTTGAGAGATATTCAGAAACTTAAAGTTTCATTCACAAAACAAATGGGGGAGAGAGAGCACTTGTGAGGTGGCTTAGTGACTAAATCCACACCTTATAAGCACCGGTATCCCACATAGGCGCCAGTTCATGTCCAAGCTGCTCCACTTCCCTTCCATCGAACTGCTGATGACCTAGGAAGGCAATAGAAGATGGCCCAAAGCCTTGGGACCCTGCACGCATTTCGGAGACCTGGAAGAGACTCCTGGCTCCTAGGCTTGGATTAGGTCAGTTTCAGCCTTGTGGCCACTTGAGGAGTGAACAAGCAGATAGGTGATCTTTCTGTTTCTCCTTCTCTCTGCAAATTTGCCTTTCCAATAAAAAAATATATATCTTTTTTGAGTGTTTTTTCCTTTTTCTGATTAATTCATTTAATTTAATTTTTAAACATTTATTTATTTGTTTTTTTATTGGAAAGGCAGATATACAGAGAGGAGGAGAGACAGTGAGGAAGAGCTTCTGCCCGATGGTTCACTCCCGAAGCTGCTGCAACGGCTGGAGCTGAGCCAAGCCGAAGCCAGGAGCCAGGAGCCTCTTCCAAGAATCCCACGCAGGTGCAGGGTCCCAAGGCTTTGGGTCATCCTCAACTGTTTTCTGAGGCCACAAGCAAAGAGCTGGATGGAAAACAGGGCTGCCGGTATTAGAACCAGAGCCCATATGCCATCCTGGAGCATTCAAGACAAGGACTTTAGCTGCTAGGCTATCGCACAGGCCCCTAATTTATTTTATTATTTCATAATACAGTTGTATAGGCTCCAAGATTTCCAATCCAACCACCCCACATTCCTGCCCCCTCCCCACTCCTATTCTCCCATGTTGTTACTATAGTAAGTCCATCATTCTGCTATTTAAGTGTATCCTGAAATTGTAGGCATGGAAAATGGCAGACAGTCCAGCATCCTATTGTCAAGATACATTCAACAGTTTGATTGGGAGTCCATCATTGATTTGAAAGTAGAGATGTACACTGCATTGTATCTTCATATCTGGGTATGATAGTCTCTAGTACACAGTTACGATACATTCTCTTAAATGAAAAGCCATAAGACAAAATCAATAACAGAGAGAAGAATGGAAAACTGCTTCAGCATTCGGTGATGCCTGAGTTATCTTTTACGCAAATCAGAAGAAAGGGAGTTGTCCCCACTGCTGGAGCTGCTAAAATATGACTCTTCACTCTGGCTCTTCGAATCTTAAGCATATATAGTCCTTATTAAGCAAGTCCCCTTTGCTTTCTTCCTTTCCTTTTTATTTTATTATTATTTTTTATTATTATTTTTAAGATTTACAGAATGGACAGAACCACATATCTATACAGTACACCAGATATAGGGTTCAGATGGCCACCTGACTGGGGTGTTCTCCCAGTGACTATTCTCAGCGTTTGGGTAATCCTTTCCCTTTTCTATTCCTGTATTCAGTCCCTCTTAGTTACCAGTGACTTCTTTCATAAAAGTAACTTTAAAGTATTCTTGTTATGCTGACATTTCTTGTAGAACTCACGAAATTTGCACTGTCCTAAATTGATGTCGCCTCCAGGCCAGAGTCTTTAGGCCCACCCCTCTAATTTAGAGAACTACTTGTCCTCAGGTTACATTATACTGTGTTGCTAACTGGCCCATAATGCAGGCACTGTGAGATATTCCAGTGACCCATAGGGCTATCGGAAGACTTAGAATTATGATATGCCATTCTTTCAAAGTATGCTCCAATTAGATTTGTACATGATAATATAATGTAGATAAGTGTAATGACATAGAGAAACCAGTTCTACTTGAAAACTTTAAAGAATTACTTTAAGTAATAAAATTCTTTGCTAGGATGGGAATTCAAAGCATAGCATTCCTCATGCATGGCCAAGGGTGTAGTCTTACATTGTGTTTTGTTCCTTTTATAGCTGCATTAGTCTTCAATGAAGAGAATCGTTTCACAAGGAGTTGTAGAGGACGGTTCAAGAATGATTCCAAGTGCTCACAGAAAAATAAAATTAAATAAAATGAAATGTTAGTTCATTAATTTGTCCTCACAGGGTTAAAGATTTTAGGAATTAAAATTATGATATTTTCTTCCATGGAGACTTGGAAACACAATATTTCCTTCCAGCACAATGTAAAAACTAGAACATGTAGATGATAGAATACAGTTGAGGTAACAGAAGAATTAATGCTGCTAGATCTAGAGCCCCAAAATGAGGTTAGTAGACAAACTGCCATTTCAAATGTTTGACATGACTAAAGGAATTGCTGCATAGAAATACCTAGATTACTACAAATGCACAGGAATAATTCAATAAGTACTAGTTATTGTTATTTTTATTAAAAAGCTACTGATAAAAATCTCTTGGTGGACATGTATCTGCCTGTATATAAGGTATCTATATAGCAAAGCACATTTAACATCTACAGTTTGATCACCAACAAATTCCAAGATAGCACAGAACAGTATTAATTAAAAAATGAATAAACAGGCAAGTTTTTACTTCAGTTTCCAATGATCACTCTCTCAGGCAGCAGTGGATACTGAACCTGCATTCTGCAGCTCACATCTGTCTCCTTGTACATTTATTTAACACTCCCCATGAACTTTCCATGAAGAGTGATGATTTTGGTGAGACTGACTTTGGTAACAGTCCAAATAAATGCAAGGACTGGTAATTAGGAAAGAAATTGTCAGGCAGAGGGTTTGGATAAAGAACACACACATAGAAGAACAGGGGGGAGTGGGTAAATCCCCAAGGACAGCATTCTACCCAGGTGCTTGATGGAACCATTTGAAGTACATGCATAAATAGATGTGAGCCACTGCTTCGGCAGAATGCCTCACGGTCTGTTTTTGTAGTTAGTGCATTCCTACCCCAAATCCTAAGACATTCTTCTTTCGGGATCCTGGAAAAATGCTAGTCCACCAGTCTTTTCCAAGAAGAAATTCAGTCCTGCAGCCAGCTCTTGTGTACCACAAACACACAGAGATTTATTTTAAAAGCTTTTCAATATTATTTCAGTATTACTATAAGTAAGTACAAGTGTACATTATGCTGGTCTTCACAATGCCCAGGTAGCTTAGCTTTATAAATATATTTTCAAAAAGATATTGGCTAGTCTGCATAAGAATATCTGTAATGTGAAGTAGTAAGTCCTATGTTTGATTTATTGGTCCTTCTAAGAAATCATTTATATAGAACACTGTCTATGCCAGGAATATCTGTTACTGTTTTATATTCTTCAATGTTGTATGAGCTGCTTTGAAAATACTAACATTTATTACAGTTTGGTACTCGTGTATCTAATTTTAAATGATTTTCTCTTTGGATAACCTTGGCTACATCTGACTCAGAATAATTCTCCACATTTCTATAGGATTATCACAGTGTTACATGGTTTTGTTGCTACAACGCTATGGTACTAAAATAATAATGCACTCAGATAGGATTTGGGGTTATAAAAATTTTTATTGAAAAACAATAAAATCATTTTCTCAACCACTCTGGAACTGAACATTCTCACAAATGTTTTGTTATTTGTGTTTGGAAAACCTAAAGATCAGGCTTCAGCTTTGCTTACTTCTTCAGTCTCACACATTTTATAAAAAGAATGTGGACTTGTGCATCTTTTTCTTGTTCTTGAATAGTTTAAATCAATGGGTGGATGTGCTGGTTCAATGGCAGACAGTCTAATATACTTCTTGTGTTCTATTCTGTTTCCATTTTTTAGATCTGAACTCTGCTCCTCTCCCCAAAATGACAAAATAATTCCATTTTTTCCTCTCCTTTTCCTACCAAGGTCATTTCTGGCTCTGCCTAACTTCTCTCCTTTCCCCAGTGTCCAGCATTGTGCAAGTCTACAAATCTTCACGTTTTTGTAATGTAAAACTACCAGGGAGATACAAGGAAGAGATTGTACCAGGGGCTAGTAGATTTGGAAGAAATATTTCAGGAAATTTGCATGTCAAGATTGGATACTAGATTTATTAGAGACAAATAGTAGTGTAAGCATTTTAGTGAAATCTTCATCATCTATGTAATTGGATAATCAATTTTCTTTCCTACTCTTTTATTTTTATTACATCACCTTTATTTTTTTACCACGTGTATTTAAGTTATTCAACTTTGCATTTGAAGTACAATGAAATTACATAGAAGTAATTTAACAATACGCATCATCTTACACAGCTGATGTCTTGGGGTGGTAGGAAACCCTAACACATATTCTCAAAAAAATCCCATTATGAAATACAATATTATTAATTGTAGTCATTATGCTATGATTTAATGCTTACATTTATTCATTCTACATAATTACAGATCTGTACCCTTTGATCTTTATCTCCCCAATCTTACTCCTTAAACTCTTCCATTCCTTGCTTACCTAATTTCTATGTATATTACTTTCAAAACATTTGTGGATTAAATTTGGAAGGCAGAGAGACAGAAGGAAAGACAAAGTGAGAGAGCAAAAGAGCAGAGGCACAAAGAGAGAAAGATTTTCCACACACTGGTTCACTTCAGAAATGACTTCAACAGGCAGGGCTTGGTCAGGAGCCAAGATATCAGTGAAAGTCAACCCCTTGGTGGCCAAAAGCCCAATTACTGGAGTCTTTATTTATTTTTTTTAATATTTATGTATTTCATTGGAAAGGCAGATATGCAGAGAAAAGGAGAAACAGAAAGATGGATTTTTCATCTGCTTGTTCACTCTACAAATGGCCTCAATGGCCAGTGCTGAGTCAATCAGAAGCCATGAGCCAGGAACTTCCTCTGTGTATCGCATGTGGATGCAGGATCCCAAGGATTTGGATAATCCTCTAACGCTTTCTCAGTCCACAAGCAGGGAGCTGGATGGGAATGGGAGCACTCAGGACACAAAGCAGCACCCATATGAGATCCCTGTGCATGCAAGGTGAGGATTTAGCCACGAGGCTATTCCGTCAGGCCCCAAATTATTAGAGTCTTAGAGTGCTGCCTCCCAGAGTCTATTTTAATATAGGAGGTGGAACTGAGACAAAAATCCATGCACTAAAATATGAGATGCAAGTGCCCAAAGGAACTATTTAGCACCATACTTATCTTTTATATTATAGACAAAAGACATCATTACTCGACATGGATTTATTACATAGAAAGCTAAGCTTCTACCTGTGACTCCAGCATTCTATATGGATGGTGGTTCGAGTCCCAGTTCCTCCACTTTTTATCCAGTTCCCTGATAACAGCCTGGAAGCAAAGGAAGATGATGGTAATGTTTGGAACCCTGCACCCATGTGGGAGATGAGGAAGAAGTTGTGACGCTCTGCTTTATGTCTGGGTCAGCCCTGGCTAGCCATTGCAGCCATTTAGAGTATGAGCCAATTTCTTCTCTCTCTTTCTCTCTCTCTCTCTCTCTCTCTCTCTCTCTCTCAGTCACTCACTGTAACTCCTCCTTTTAAATAAATAAAATAAAAGTAAATAAAAAGGAACAGTGTGTCTTGCATATCTTCTGTGACTGCGAATTAGCTTAACATAGTCCTTCAATTTCACCTATTTAGTCACAGACAATATGATCTTCCCTAGCAAAGATCCCCGCCCCACGACAAGCTTAAAAATCAGTTGTTTGAATCATGACTACATTATTTCTGTTATTTTTCTACACAACACCCACTTCCTAAAACTACTTTATTAAAAATCAATTATGTGGTCCCAGCATGATCCTAGCTAAATCCTTGCCTTGTAAGCAGCAAGATTCCAAATGGAAAGCAGTTCATGCCAATTCATGCCAGCTCATGCCAGTTCATGCCAGTTCAACTGCTCTACTTCACCTCCAGCTCATGCTTGTGACCTGGGAAACCTGGAGGATTATCCAAGCCTTGGACCCTTCATCCATGTGAGATGCCCAGGAGAAGCTCCTGGCTTCTAGCTTCAGATTGATTCAGACCAGCCATTGCATCCACTTGGGCAGCAAACAGCTCTGGATCTCCATCTCTCTAAAAATCTGCCTTTCTAATAAAAAATGAATAAAATTTAAAAAAAAGTAAAAATCTGTTATTTGTGGGGTGTGGGCAACTTGAATTAGACAAATGACTCAGTTGGAATCTCTTCTATTGGAGAAACTGCTAAAAAGGGACCAAAGTTGGAGACAAAATAATTGAGTTTTAAATATATAATTTGGGCCCAACACGATAGCCTATCATCTAAAGTCCTTCCCTTGCAAGGGCTGGGATCCCATATGAGCACTGAATCCTGTCCCAATGGCCCTACTTTCCATCCAGCTCCCTGCTTGTGGCCTGGCAAAGCAGTCAAGGACAGCCCAAAGCCGTGGGACCCTGCACCTGTGTGGGAGACCCAGAAGAGGATCCTGGCTCCTGGCTTCAGATCTGAGCAGCTCAGGCTGTTGTGACCACTTGGGGAGTGAATCAGCAGAGGGAAGATTTTCCTGTCTCGCCTTCTCTCTGTACATCTGACTTCCTAATAAAAATAAATGTTAACAAAATGTGAATTAACAAAGATGTGTGTAGAAAGAACAATACAAACTAAACAGAAGAACCTGACAGTTGTTTACATCTCTGCAATCATAATATTAAAACAATGATAAACAATCCAGAACATGAAACATGCTAGGTAATTTTTAATTAAATTTATTTATTTTATTATTTTATATATAGTTCCATAGGCTCTAGGATTTTCCTCCCCTCCTCCCCAAACCCTTATCCCCCAATGATTTCCCCTACATTATTAGGATAGTAGAGTCCCTCAAAAACGTCATAAGTCCATCATTTTTCTATTTAAGTGTATCCTAACATTAGCAGAGAGTCCACCATGCTATTGTAAATATATACTTAAGAGTCTCATTGGGATTCCATCTTTGATTTGGAAGTAGAGATGCACACTGCATTGTATCGTCACCTCTGGATATGATAGTTTCTATTACACAGTTACTACGCATTCCCTTAAATAAAAAGCCATACAACAAAATCAACAACAGGAATAAAAAAAATAGAAAATTAACAACAATATGAAGTTGAATAACATGCTATGGAATGAATAATGTGTCACTGAAAAAATGAAAAAGATAATCAGGGCCTGGCGCAGTAGCCTAGCAGCTAAAGTCTTTGCCTTGCATGTGCCAGGATCCCATATGGGTGCCGGTTCTAATAATGACCTCCCTACTTCCCATCAGCTCCCTACTTGCTGCCTCAGAAAGTAGTCCAGGATGACGCAAAGCCCAATGCTTTGGGACCCTGCACCTGTGTGGGAGAACTGAAAGAGGCTCCGGGCTTCAGGCTTCAGATGGGCTCAGCTCTGGCCATTGAGGCCTCTTGGGGAGGGAACCATCGGACAGAAGATCTTCCTCTCTGTCTCTCCTCCTCTCTGAATATATGACTTTCCAATAAATACTTAAAAAAAAAGAAAAAGAAAATCAAAAAACCTTCTTTATGCTAATGATGCTACTGCTTGACCTCTGAGTCATCGAAAAATTTAATCAGAAAAATAAAAACTTTTTTTTTGAGCAAATAAAAATGAAAACAAAGTTATCAAACCCCATGAGATGTATCAAGAATAGTATTCAAAAGTCTGTCTCAGATTTTGCATGAAGGTTGCCTTATATCAGGGACAATGTATGATATTTGTCCTTTTTGGATTGATTTATTTCACTAAGCATGATGGTCTCTAATTGGAACCATCTGGTTGCAAATGCTAGGAATTCATTCCTTTTAATGGCTGAGTAGTAGTTCATGGACAGCTTGTTCATCCACTCCTCTGTGGATGAGCATCAGAGTTGTTTCCACATCTTTGCTATTGTAGCTTGTGCTGCTGAAAATATAGAATTTTACATCCCTTTCTCATACACAGATTTTTATTGCTTTGTATATATTCCCTGAAGTGGGATAGCTGAGTCATATGGCAAATCAATTTCAGTTCTGGCATTACTCTCCCTGCTGACTTCCATAGCAGTTGTACTAGTCTACACTCCCACCAACAGTGCAGGAGAGTACCTTTCTCCTCACACCCACCTCAGCACGTGTTGTTCCTAGAGTTCTGAATGTAGGCCAGTCTCACTGGAGTTAGGTGAAATGGCAATATGATTTTTATTTGTATTTCGCTAACAGCCAGGAAACCTGACCCCATTAGCTATTTAAATTTGTCTTTTGAAAAAAAAAATGTTCATTTACTTCACCCATTTCTTCACAGGGTTGTTTGTTTAACTATTGCTGAATTTCTGAAGCTCTTGTAAGTCAAAATCGCAACAACATTCTTCTCAGAAATAGAAAAGATGATACAAAAGTTCGTCTGGAAACACAAGAGGCCACACACAACCAAAGCTATCCTAAAGAGTAAAATCAAGCTGGAGGAATCACAGTTCCAGACCTCAAGACATGCTACAGGGCCATGGTCATCAAAATAGTCTGGTACTGGTACAGAGACAGAGAAGATCAATGAAACACAACAGAAAACCCAAAAGGGAGCCCACACATATACTGCCAACTAATTTTCAAAAGGAGAAATGAAAATAATTCAAGGGAAGAACCTGTTACCTTCAACAAATGCTGTTGGGACAGATGGATAGCAGCCTGCAGAGGTAAGAAGCAAGATCCCCACCTATCCCCTTATACAAAAATCAGATCTAAATGTATCAAGGACCTAATTCTACGCCCAGAAACCTTCATACTATTAGAGGAAACAGAGGAAGCACTCTCAAGATTTAGGAATTGGGAAAGATTTCTTAGAAAATTCACCAAAAGCCCTGTCAAGCCAAAATAAACAATGGGACTACATCAAACTGAGAAGCCTCTGTAAAGCACAGAAGACAATCAATAAAGTGAAGCAGTAACCAACAAACAGTAGAAAATTCTTGCACGCTACATGACCAAGAGGGGACTAATATCTGATAATGTTTTCAAATAAGATTTCCGGAAAAGGTTCCACCTCCACATAAATGGCAAAGCTTCTTTAAAACTGCTTCAAAAATTCAGTTTACACAACAGGCTGAATTGTGTGGCATCTATGCCAATACACCTTAGGAGAACAGATCTTACAACAGGTTTAGCAGGGATTTGTGCTGTAGACCAAACTGAAAGGTTACCGGGGAAAGAATCTGAGTGGAATGGTAACAGGTAAACCTTTCTCTTACTCCAAAGGGTATCAGGTACTGAAGCAGACAGTGAGCAGTACTTGAACTCCAAATTCTTCAAATATAACATTTCCTTCAACTCCTGCAATGGCCAAATGCAATATGCTCTGTTTTATGTTTTCTGAATGAAGAAAAGTGTGGCTTTCAGGATTATGTGTTCTGAATCATTCTGCTAATTTGTTTGAAGACCAGAAATAAAGCAGATCTAACAGAGTGCATTATTTTTCTTTTTCAAGTATTATTGTACTTCATGCTTTCTTTTATTGTCTTGCTTTGCCATTTTGTAAGAATAGGCATCCCAAGGTCTGTTCAATAAATGCTGTTGGGACAACTGGTTGATAGCCTGCAGAAACAAAAAGATAGACCCACATCTCTCACCATATACTAAGATCAAATCCAAATGGATAAAAGATCTAAACCTACATCCAGAAACCTTCAAACTTTTGGAAGAAAATGTCAGAAATACTCTACAAGATCTAGGGGTAGGTCCCGACCTCCTAAAAAGGACACCAAAAGCATTAGCAATCAAAACCAGAATAAACCAATGGGACCTCATCAAACTAAGAAGCTTCTGTACAGCGAAGGAAACAATCAACAAAGTAAAAAAGCAACCCACAGAATGGGAGAAGATCTTCGCACACGACATAGGTGATAGAGGGCTAATTTCCAGAATATACAAAGAGCTACAAAACAACCAAAATGTCAAAACAAACAAGCCACTCAAGAAATGGGCACGGGAAATGGGCAAACACTTCACAAAAGAACAAACCCAAATGGCAAATAAACATATGAAAAAATGCTCAAGTTCCCTGGCAATAAGGGAAATCCAAATTAAAACATCAATGAGGTACCACCTAACGACAGTAAGACTGGCTCACATGAATAAAAGCACCAACAACACTTGTTGGCGAGGTTTTGGGGAAAAGGGAACCCTACTCCACTGCTGGCGGGGCTGCAGGTTGGTACGGCCTCTATGGAAATCAGTATGGAGAACATTCAAACAATTCAAAACCGACATACCGTATGATCCAGCAATAGCACTCCTGGGAATATACCCAAAACACCTGTTTTATGAGAAGCCAACATGCACCCCTATGCTCATAGCAGCACAATCAGTAATTGCAAAAACATGGAAGCAACCGAAATGCCCATCAGCAGAAGACTGGATAAGAAAGCTATGGTTCATCTACTCCATGGAATACTACTCAGCTATTAAAAAACACAAAATGTGGTTCTTTGTGGCCAAATGGGCCAAACTGGAAACCATAATGCTAAGGGAAATGAGCCAATCCCAAAAGGTCAGATACCACATGTTTGCGTTAATTTAAAAGGATATGATGTTATGTAAAACATGTCATTTTATGTATATTATGTTATATGTTGTGTATAAACTAAATCTGAATTGACAATGAGGTGATCACAGAAGATGGTTAAGAAATTGCAATTGTTTTTAACATACTGGTTACTCAATACTATAACTATTAGTTACACAACGAAGTTAATTGTTGCTGAGGGTATGTTGGAGCCTTTAATTGATCGGGATGATACTCTGCTGGGTCTGCGCTCGGACCGGACAGGGTCTCCCCAGGAAGCTGAGGAACTAGATTGGACTATAAGATGTTTAGTTTATGCTTGCAAAGAGGGAATCTCAACTGTACTTGATCAGTGGATATGCAACAAGGTGGAATATTCCACATGGGGGGAGAGCGGGGGGAGGGGTGGGGTGATTCCCAGTTCCAACGAAACTGTATCACATAATACAATGTAATCAATGAATAAAAAAATTTATATAAAAAATTAAAAAAAAAAAAAAGAATAGGCATCCCAAAGATAGCATAGTGGCACATCAGGTTAAGCTGCCTTTTGTGACACCAACATCTCAAACAGGAGTGCCTAATCACCTCCTATCTGCTCTGCTTCCAGCCCTGCTTCTTTCCAATTCACCTGGCAAGACCCCAGGAGATGGCTTAATTCTTGGGCCTCTGACACCGATGTGGAAAACCACAATGGAGTTTGTGTCTCTTGGCTTCTGCTTGGCCCCGCCCTAATTGTTGGAGCCACTCAGAACATTACTTAGCACATGATCTTGCTCTCTGAAAAATAAACACACTTGAACAAGACTATGCCATTTTAGACTTCATTCTGTGGTTTTACTTAATAAAAGCTATTATAAAAACAAAGATAACAATACTATTATTCAAATACGCTTCAAACTGACTCACTGAAATAATGTCTAAACTCTTAGTTAATATAAAATAAAATGCCTTAACAGGTAGTCTTTTTTCCATATAAGCAAAAATCCAAACACTGGACTTTTTCTCCCACTGCTACAATGCCTTTGAAGACTTTGAGAAAATAATATATATATATATATATTTGGGCCCGGCGGCATGGCCTAGCAGCTAAAGTCTTCGTCTTGAACGCCCCGGGATCCCATATGGGTGCCGGTTCTAATCCCAGCAGCTCTACTTCCCATCCAGCTCCCTGCTTGTGGCCTGGGAAAACAATCGAGGACGGCCCAATGCTTTGGGACCCTGCACCCGCGTGGGAGACCTGGAAGAGGTTCCTGGTTCCTGACTTTGGATTGGCACAGCACCGGCCTTTGCACTCACTTGGGGAGTAAATCATTGGATGGAAGATCTTCCTCTCTGTCTCTCCTCCTCTCTGTATATCTGACTTTGTAATAAAAAATAAATAAATCTTTTTAAAAAATAATATATATTTAAAATATATCAGTGATAAGTATATTTCATTCGTTAAAACACCTAAAAATGGTTCCTATCCATTTACGATGCATATTTTGGTTCTCAGCCAGTTCCCTGATTGTGATTTTTAACCAAAAGTTTAATACGATTATCTTCATTCAAAGTTACAGGGTCACTGGGTCTCACCATGACTTTTGAGTACTAACTTGTTTACTTTCAAAGTTCTAGAAACTAAGTGCACTGAAAAGAGACATTCTTTCTATTGGAGCTGCAAAATTTGTAACTATAAATTGAGGTAAATTATACATAAATATTTAAATGTTCGTTGCTCTATTATTATCCCTGTTCATATAAGAGTAGGTTATGAAAGACATCAAAGACTGAATTTAAATTCTCTACCAAGATCATTGTTAATTGCATTTAATTTTTAGAATAGGTTATTAACTAATCCAAGGTTATCTTCCTGTAGATGACAGACATTATCTAAAGTCACAGTATGACCCTTGCAGTCCTGTCTTTAGGTTAATATCTTTTCCTAGCTGTGAGTGTTTGATTTCTTGCTGCCTTAGCTAACAAGTTTCCACAGTGTCTACTGAGAGCTAAAGTCTGCCTGCGTGCAAATTCTTCATGTATCTTGTCATCAATTTGAGATAATGCTGATAGGTGAATTTGGATATACCTGTTGTGATTTTTCTTTCTTTCTGCATCTAGGGAAAGAGGAGACATAAGGGAAGACTGACTAATTACCCAGGGGTAGGAGGAAAAGCCACCCAATGTTTTCCCAGGAACCCCAATGTGGAACATGCTCCAAGGGTTCTGCTAAGGTGGTTTCAACCATTCTGAAAGGCTGCTGATCTCACCAGTCCAAGGATAAGGAAATCCTTCCAAGATTCATTGTCTGATATAATTGACCTTAGGGTCTCCATGCACCCAGACATTTGCTGCCAATACTTGGCCGGTATAGTTGACCAATTTGTTCTGCCCTACTTCCTCTGCTATGATACCAGATGCCCTCTGCAGTTTCCAAAGGACTACCATACTCTCCAAGTTCATCTGGATATATCACCCTTTGTTCCATCTAAGCCGCCGAGGAGGCCAATTTCTAACACATGCACTATATGATCAGACCAGATTCTGTTTTTCTCCCCATGGTTGGAGTTCTGAGTCCAGTGGTTCAGTAGGGGGAAACCTCTTCTAAAGTGATCCCAGACTCTTATGTGTGCTCAGGACAGGATCCAGTTCTGTCTATCTTGGTACTTTGAATGACTTGAGAGATGGGCCTGGGCATGGGCCAGTTTTTGCTGGGCTGTAGTACCCAACAATAAGAACCGGAATGGGGGAATGGGTGTGGGCCAGTTGGGTAAGGCCACAATTCCTACCAAGACAGGAGGTTGTCCAAGTCAGTCTGGGCCAAAGTCCCACCTGTGTGCACAAGATCTGCCACTGGGAGGAGACCTGATAGAGGATATTGGGTAACTCCTCTGTGGGTAAGAAGACCCTGCAGGTGAGTGCAAGAACCAAGACTGGGGGCAGTTCAGAACAGGCCAGGTTACGGTGCCTACCAGCATATGTCTTGGGGGTGAGCCAGTCTGGGACAGTTTATAACATCCACTGGAAGATCTGAGAACCAGGACAGAGTGAAGGACAGGCCCAATTGGACTGCAATACCAGCCAATCCAAATTAGGACCAGGACTGAGGGTTCACTGAGCTCAGCTAGGCTCAAGTACACAGCAGCATGAGCTGGAACTTGTGGAAGACTGGACCAGGCCAGGCTAAAGCACATGCCAGAAAATGTTGAGGTGAGATCGGCCATGCCAGACTGGATGATAGCACCCACCATCACACGTGAGACCTTGGGGTGGGAAGTGGGCGCAAGCCCTGTAGGGGAATTAAGAGAGACTTTCCTGATCAGCCACTCCTCCCACTTGCAAGTGAGAACTGGGACTGAGGGGCAGACCAGGCCAGGCAGGGCTACAACACATGTTAGCCTACTTGTAAATTGGGTCATGGGGAGAGCCAAGCTGGGTTAACACTGTACCCACTGGTTCATGCGTAGCCCAGAGTAAGATCAGGCTGATTGGGTTGTGCTGCAGCATCAGCTGGTAAGTGCTGAGGTCTGGGTACAAATCTTGTCAAACCAAACTACAGAACCACTTGGAGAGTACAAGATCTTTGACTGGAAGTGGGCCCACTAGGGAAAATCTGGGGACCTCTCTGATGAGTTGCAACTCCCACCGATGAGCATGAGAACCAGGACTGGGGGGGAGCCTGCCTAGACAGGTGGTGGCACCCACCGACATGCGTGTGAGCTGGATCATGGGGTCAGTTGGGTTGAGTTAGGCTTTATGCTGAAAGAATGCTGAATGGGATGTGGGACAGACTGGGTCACTCTGTTACACATACTAGCAAGCATAGGAACCAGGGCTGGGGGGGGACCTAGTGGGAATTATTGGGGGTTGCTCCCACTAGGTTGCAGTTCCTGCCCAGGTATGTGAGTGCCCAGTGAGTGGTGGGCAGGGTTTCGCTGGGCCACAGCATCCACTGATTTATGTAAGAGAGGAACTGGAGACAGAACAGATCCAGCAATTGCAACTACCAGTGTGTGCGCGGGCTGATGTGGGTGTTGTGAAGTTTTAAAGGAATTCTGGATGGATCTAAATTCATGGCTTCTTAAGGAACGTAGAATCTGTATCTACTCCTAGATGCTGCCTGCCACCTCCAATTTCTTTACTTTACAGAACTAACATCCTTTTAAGGAAGGGCATTAACTTACCAAAAAGGAAATGGTGTGCTTGTAATGATAAATGAGCATGACTGGGCCATTTGATAGAAGGGCACTTGTTCTGTCTAAATTGTATATTCTTTTGTAAACACACTCTCCAGCAGTCTAGCGAGAGGAATCAATGTCTTATATACAGATGGTGCCAGACCTTTACTCAGAAATGCATGCACTTAAGTTTTTATATTTAACCTTCTGTCTGAATCTTAAATCAAGGCCCTAGGGCAAAGACAAGTGTCTTCATCTTTTTCAAATTCAAAAATTTGTTTCAAACTATAGAAGAGAAATTAAAATCCCAGAATGATTTCAGTTTCTGAATGGAAAAATAGCCTTCTAGCACAGGAAGCATTTATAATGAGAGCCATAATCTAAGGGCCAGTCTCTCAAAATGAGAATAAGAATCAAAATGAGGACCCAACATTTGTAGCCTGGTGGCTAAAGTACTTGCCTTGCACATGCTGTGATTCCATATGGGTGCCAGTTCTATCCCGGAGACCCTGATTCCCATCCAGATTGCTGTTTGTGGCCTGGGAAGATGGCTCAAAGACTTGCAATCCTACATCTGCATGGCAGACCCAGAGAAGGCTCCAGGCTCCTGCCTTCGGGTCAGCTCAGCTCCAGTCATTGTGGCCACTTGGGAAGTAAATTAGTAGGTAGAAGATCTTCCTCTCTGTATGTCTGACTTTCCATAAAAAAATTAAAATTAAGAAAAAAAATCAAAACAAATTGTAGGAAAATGTTGTGTCTATACAAAGACATACATAAAGCCCTATGGAAATAAAAACCAAGCAAACCCAATTAAAATTCCAGTTTATTTAAATACATCCCTACATACACTCCTCCGATACACCTATAAATATACACATAAAACATACAATACAACCTAAAATTATGCTATCTCAAATTTTCAAAAAGTAATTACAGGACTTAACTCATATAGCAGCCAGAGAAATTATCACAGGTTGTAGCTGCTGCCACCATAAGAATTGGTTTCAATTCAGCCTTTAATGGGATCAGCAATTTCTATTCATTTTCATGGGTACCTACTCCTGTAATGAAAGGGATTAATTTGAAGCTCCTAGAAATGCATCACCTGGCTCATGTTGGAGGGCAGCTAGTCTATGGGCCATAAATATAAATTCTTCAAGTGCTAGGGTGACTATTCCATTAAAACTCATGCTGTTTTAGTATTTCATATGCAGAGCTATGCAAAGGCTGTGTAAAGTGGAGTTTTAATATAAAATATTTGAAGAGGGAAAGCTGTCATCAGAAAGTGATCTTTCACTATTCAGGGATATACTAGCAGGAGAGGAAGATGCTGCTTTATCAAGCAAGTGCAAAATGCATTCTAAATCCCAAAGATTATCTCTTATTGGTAAAATAATTTCAGAAACATAGCCTAACATCTAACATAGACAATGCAAAAACAACAAGAGTCCTCTATGACCGGCTCACTCTTTAAAGTCAAAGGTATCAACTTAGACTGTTTTTCCTTATGTAAAAATATGACATTTGGAGGGCAGGATTAGAAGTTTCAAAGAAGGCAATGCATGCAGTGTGGATGAGGCTACTATTCAGCTGCTTGTTATTGCGAGTGTGTATTGCCTGGTTATCTTCTTCAGTCCCATAACCAAGGCTATTCAGAGAGGATGCTGGCAATGACAGCCTGCTGCCACACTAAATGTGAAGGACGTTGCAAAACTGGAAGCAGTGCCACAAAGCACAAGGTCATTAAATTTTCTGGAAAACCAGCTATGAATGATACCCTACATAATGTAAGCTATGCACATACAATGATCAAGAAATTAATTACTTCAGTCTTTGATCAATTCACTAATTGAAAAAAAAAAAGAACAGTCGATTTGGTTTCACATGGAAGCAAGGGTGATTGGTTTCCTGGACATTTCATATTTTAATTAGGAGTGTTACAGGCATAGATTTTACAGATTATTATTTTCTGGTGAAACAAGAGTTGATTAGGATTTAAGAGTTGATCATTAAAATTTTTCGAATGTGAAGATTTCTTTGTAAAAGAACGATACTCATTTTTAAAGTGGAGATCATGCAGAAAAATGAATGTACATTTATTTGAAAACTATTTTCAGAAGCTATTCTGAATGTTAACATAATACTCATTATCTTGTAAGTGAATAATAACATGTAATGATTCGTGCCTTGTGGCAGAAATCCCAGTATGGGACCAAATCCCCTTTGACATCTATAAACCAATGACAAGACAAGATCACTAGTAATGGTGTCCAGGACAGCAATCAGACATAATGTACTGAGCTCATTTGCAGTTATTGTCTACTTCCCTGCACCAGACAGGTAAGAAGGGAGAATCGTAAATGATGTATGAATCCTTCTGTTGAACCTAACAGAAGCAGAGTGTTCGTCTTCTTAAACACTTGTAGGACTCCTGTCACTTAGATATATAATAATCCAGGAAGCAAAAAGGAAGACGAAGAAAGGAACCTTTTTTCAAAACAGAATTTTTCAAGTCACTGTGATAAGAAGTGCTGGGGTGGTGGGTGAGGAACAGAAGTATAACTGCCATTACTCAACAGTTCTGAGCTTGTTAGTCAACCTATTTATGTATAACAAGCCAAAAAATAATTTAAATGAGAAGAAATCCAAACCACAGAGACTTTCCACTCGCAAGTTTGCACTTGGTTGTTTTGTGTCATGTTAATGAAAGCTACTATTAAGAAGAAAATATATGAAAAGGAAAACATACAAACTATGCAGAAAAGTATGGATCTTGATTAACTTCTGAAAGAAAACATTTACCTGCTGCTATGCATAATCATTTGATCACTGACAATGAGAATATAGAGTATTTAGAGCTTTGAGGTTTTACAAAATATATCTAATCAAATTCTGTCATTTGAAAGAGTAGATCTAGAGTAAGATAATTTATTTAATAAGTATAAATTCTAGAATAAATCCCAATTTTTGCTCAAGAATTAAAATAAAAAAAGTAAATAAACATTTCTCACTCTCTTTAAAGTCTGGTTGTATCCGTTTATACCCATACAAGCCTTTTGGAATTCATGCTTCCTTACACATCCAGCTTTTAAGTGGTTCAAAATAGTATATGAATAATAATAAGTAAGTTTGATGTTATACCTGGGTCCCCAACACTTTTCCCACCTCTTTAGACTATCAACTCAAGGATTCCCTTTCTCATACTGACCCATAGTTTCCATCCATATAATAGGATCAATACTTTGCAGTGTGGCTAAAAAGACTGAGTAAAGTAATATATGTGAAGTAGATAGTATATTGAAAGTATTCAATAGATATTGGATGACGTTATATTTTTATTTCTGCAGGCACAAAATGCTTAAATGGCTGGATCATTTAAAAACAACTTTTGTTTGATTATAAATGTGGAGTAAGGGTTAGTCACGTTTAAAAAAAAAACAGAACTGAATATTAAGAGAAATTAAAGACCTAGGTATCTGTTAGTCACTATAATAGAATTTACATTTGTAATTAAACGTCTTTTTTTTTTACTATTAGACAACACCCTAAAATAATAGGCCATAACATTTGTAGTAAAGATTTTCATATGTAAAAAGATAATTTTGCCTGATTACAAGACACCAAAGTGCTGAATTAGTACTTCACAATTACAATCATAATATCAGCTTTTTATTCATGCATGAATACAGAAAAGAAAGGAAAAAATTGATCATATTGAAGCCCAACGCAAACATTGAATTTTTGTTTTCCTAAATAGCAAATTTCCTCATGCGTTACTTATTGATTTAGCAACAAATATATTTTGAATAACTACTAAGTGCTGGCTGGGAATAATAGAGTTAATAAAATAAATAAATGGGGGAAACGATTGCCTAGTAGCACAATTTCATGTAACATCTTCAAAACATCCTGATTTGAGTTCTGGCTAATTTGTTTTTAGTCTTCACCTACCTGTTATTACATACTGGTAGATGGAAGATAATGGCTCAAATGCCTGGGCACTGCTACCCGTGCGGCAGACCTAGTCAGAGTTCAAAGTCCCTGAGTTTGACCAGGCTCAGTCACGGCTGTTAAGGGTGTTTGGAGAGTGAATCAAATGGATGAAAGGCTCTTGCTGCTGTCAAAATCTCACCCTGTTTTTCTAGTCAATGAAAATAAACACATAAATGTACGTCTACAGGGGAATTGCAGGAAGAATTACAAGCATGATTGTATAGCCAAAGAATGGAAATAGGAGATCTGATGTTATTTTTCTCTTGCATTTTTCCATATCATTTTCTTTAAGGCACATATTAGACTGTTACAGTAAAAACTTTAGGTTGGGTAATACATAGGTGTGGATATAATAAAAACTTGAAGCTTGGTAGTGCACCAAAAAAGAGGTTTACTTTCCACACTCTTCGGTAGACATCTGCTGGCGTTTGCTTGGCTGTGGTGGGTGATTCAAAGCAAATGGCCTCACAGTGGTAAGGGTAGTGCACAGAGGAATTGGGGAGATGTTAGGCTTGTTTTTAAGAACCCACTCTATGGGACTTCGCATGACAGCCTCAATACACTTTCACAAGAAAAATATCCATTCTTCCTTATGACCTAACTGCCATTCAACAGACCTTGCCTCTTCCATGTTCTACCACCTCTCAGCATTGGCACCCTAGAGACTAAGTTTCTAGCTCAGGAGGCTGGAGAACAAATCCAACTGAAAACCAAGCAGTGCCTAATACCAACGATAAATTGAGCACTCCTTCCTGCAGTCCTCCAAACCGTTTTGTAATAGCTTTCATTTTGAATTGGTAATTTTAGTGATTCTCCAGATGAGTCTCAAGGACTCAGCAAGGTTTGGTTCCCCAAGGAGGTGTCTTACACTGTAAAAGGTTCATTCTAAAATATAGAAAGTGAGGGGAAAGCAAGAAGTCAAGGCAGGCTCATAAGTGAAGCTGTAGAAAATGACTGGGGAGAGCACAATAAGGTGAAATTACTGAATTAAGAGGTGGGTTAAATTGTTTGGGATGAAGGGCATTTGTAGGTGATCTGAGTCTTGATGAAAATTATCATTCAAATGAAGAAGTTCTGGCCAATGTTGGCATATAAGAGATTAGTATGAAAAATAAAACTAAGAGTGTATAAAAAGGTTTAAGTGCCATGGCAACTGCATAAAAAAGAAAGGGAGTGCTTTGCAAAAGAAGCCTGGGGAAGAACTCTGAGGGAAAGAAAGTAAATGCAAAAAGAGAGAATTAAGAAAAATTAGAGAGAACTGTGAGGAATAACTCATTGAAGATCTCTCGGATCAAATGAAAAGAGGGAAAGCAATCAAGAACAACTGAGAAAGAGTTAAAGGCGATTGTCCTTCATCCCATATGCTTGGAATCAGAAGAACTATCTCATATTTCAGAGACTGGTTGAATTTCTTATTGTTGTTTGAGAGGCAGAGACTCAGAGTGGCTTCCCATCTACTGATTGCACAAATCTTGCAACCAAGAACAGCTTAGCAAGGCTAAAATCAGGAGCCAGAATCTCCACCTGAGTATCCTTCAGGGGTGGCGTTGTCTCAACCACCTGAGCCATCATCTGCTGCCCCTCAGGCTGTCGGTTGCATTAGCCAGAAGCCGGACTTGGAGGCAGAGGTAGAATTCAAGCCAAGCACTCTGAACAGGATGCCGGCAATCCCACTGGCATTTTATACCACCATGCCAAATGTCTGCACCAGACATAGCAGAGGTTAGTATGCTGAAATGCTTGCCTAGAGTTTGATAGATGAGTAACACTAATCAAATAATTCAAAATTCAAACTACTCCAAAATGTTATAGCACTCAAACACTTTAGAACTTTGGAGCATTTTTTATTTCACATTTGCAAATTGAGGGTGCTTAACCTGTATTCAGTTTCTGATTTCTGTGATCACTGGTCATCAGACTTTGAGGCAGACTGGAAATCAGTTTGTCAGAAATGCTTTTATTATTATTATTATTGTTATTGTTGTTGTGCATGCTTGTGAGCATTCTATCATAGAAAAGAGTGCATAAAAAGGAATTTAATGCATCAGACGTTTTATGAAGGGTTGAAACAAAGTGTATATTTAAATGGACTTCAATGTATGAGTAATTTGCCCATAGTGACATCATCTTAATACTGTGTTAGATGGTTGCACAATTACTTATGGCTTATAATACATTTTAAGCCAGCCATTATTAGGACTTCAAATTTTACAAGAGTTATAACAAATAAATTATGGTAGAAGTTCTTTCTTAATGCAAACAAAACTCCCACATAACCCTTTTGTAATCACAAATTACTATTTTTGAGGGGAAGCAGCTCTGTCATACAACACAATAAGAGGAAAACCAAACTCACCAAGGATAACTTTATTTAAAATGAAGTTTTAGTCCTCTTGATCTAAACTGGAAAGACCTCATTGCCAGATCATATATTCTTTTTTTCTTCTTAAAATTAAAGATGCTTACTTGAGAGAGAGCGAGACAGAAAATTTCTGTCTTCTGTGCTATCCTTCAAGGGTTGATTCTGTCCCAGAGCAGGCATTTGAAACTACATTCAGGTATCATGGTGGGTGGCAGGAATGCAAAAACTTCTACCACTTCTGTCATGCCCAAGTAAGACGCATGTCATCATAGCTGGTATCTTAGCCACTATGCCAAATAGTCTCCCATAACCATGGTAGTCTGAGTGTTTTGCATCTTGGAAATTGTTCATAACTTTGGTAGTGAAAGTAAAAAGTGAAGAGTGAATAGAAGTTCCACAACCTGAACAATCTGCAGAATTCAATTTCCTGAAAGTATGAAGTGTTTAGATGATCACTTCTAACCTTGAACTTATTTTAGGTATATTGAGATTGAGAGTCAAATTATAGATTGTACGACATTTAACTGAGCTGATCTAGGCAGAATAAGCTTACACTAAGGATGGACTTTCACAATACGTTATTACATAACAAACAAAGAGGCGATTTGACACACTAATCTGGATTGAATATGTTCTCCTGGTGGAATTGGTTTTAGTAATCTGGATCCATACATTGTCATGTGATGAAGAAGTCAATATAGTATCCATTTCCTCTTTGGAGTAGATACTCATTCAATCACAATTTTTTCATCCAAAAAAAAAAAAAAACTGAGAGATCAGCGAGAATGTGAGATTGTCTTGTGAGACTGATTAATTTCACTCAGTATAATGATTAACAGCTGTATCTATTTTGTTGCAAAAGACATGATTATGACTGAGTAGTATTTCATAATATGCAGGTACCACATTTTCTTTATCCAGTCATCAGTTGATGGGCATCTGGATAGCTATCAGTTAAATATCCAATTAGAATAACAGTCTTTATTCACTTCATGACATATGATAGGTCTTCAAGATTTTCATAAAATATGTATTATGAAAAAGCAAGTATAAATTTCAGTTTTTGCAGCAAAATAATATTTATCCTTCCATTCCACTTTTCCACAAATTTTCTCTAAGTGTTCTTATGTCTAATGCCAATATCTGGTATGTCAAATAGAAACACATTTGGTCTTCTATCCAAAACAAAATCAATCATGAATATGTATTTATACATTTTAGAACCGTAGCACTCTTTAGCATATGTATAGAAGAGACCTTTCCATGATCTTTCAGTGCAACCAATTGCCCACTCACTGAGTTTTTGTTGTGTCAGCTATTTACAACATGACTTTCATTCTTGCATTGGATGTAAAGATGTAGCACACTAATTACTTGTATAGGTGGATATCATTTTGTTACTTCCAAGCAAAGAAACATGATTTTACTTATCAGTTAAAAATGGGCAACATGAGGTGACCATCCAAATTTAAAAAAATGAAACCCACAAGCACTCAAACTGCTACTTTAGAGGAACCAGTACATTGAACATTCCATACAAAGTCTCAACCCCTGGGAGAAAATAAAACAAGTATTACACTCACCTGTGCTTAGGGGAATGCTTGATTTAGAAGATCAGTTTGTTTTTCTTTTTTTATTGTGGAAATAAAAGTTTAGAACTTTAGAGCCCTAAGGCCCTGTTCTGTGTCTACTTCTTAGAGGCACAATACCTCTCTCCAGCTGATGGATAGAAAGTTCACAAAGGAGAGCCATGATTAGGGTATATGTCCCTGGAGGGGGATGAGATATGATAGCTTAAAATTTGAGTTTTCTATCAAAAATATTGAGTTATTTAATTTTCACTGACTCTAGGTACTGGTAAATGTTTTTACCTACAATGTACATCCTTGAATGTTATATTGTAAAAAAAAAAAAAAAGTAAAAAAAATGGATCTAAGCAAAGCCATTTGTTCTCTTTTTGTATGCTACTAAAACAAGGAAAACAAAAAACAAATGTGTTTATATGCTTCCTGTTTTACTAAATATCCTGGACTTCAGTTTTGCTTGCAATAATCTTTTCTGTTATTGTTGCTTTGTTCACGATTATAACGGCTGCCAACTGGCCCCAATCATTAGCAGATATGTCAAGTTACCTGCTTAAAACATGAAAACCAAAATATCAGCAATTTTTTAAATCAGAAAAAAATTCTTAGATTCCTTTATGAATTACTGTACAAAAGGTAGAAACTTGTTTATTCAGGTGATCTAGAAAAGATACACTTGTCCAAATTATTATTTCTTTTTCCTATTTTTATTCTCTTGTTTCAGCCATGTTGCCAACCTTAACAAACTTGCCATGTTATTTAGCCATAACATCTAACTTATTTCCCAAATTGAACTGCTTATGTAAGTTACACTGATTCTTTGTTTCTTATCTTCTCTATAATTCTCAAAGCTGCTACCCAAGTCAAACCCTGTTTAGTCTGGCACATGGCAAAGGATACATCTGTCAAGCATTCACTTCAAATTTTGTTCCCTCTGCTAACCATGAGTACAGTACCTCTAAATGAATCTTCCCCCAAACATTGTTATTCATTTATACCTCCTGTTAAGAATAAAGCAAACATTTGATGGCATCATTTATTGAAACACCTCCGTTTATTATTCCAAATTTTCTATAATTTGTTCTCACTCACTTATATATTATAATCTTTTCTAATCTAATTTTAAGTAGCTGGATATTTGAGCATGTAATTCTTTAAAATTAGCAAAAATCACAAACTATGTTCCATGAATGCAATCTGACCAATCCCCTTCTTTCTGTGTCTTATGCATTTGAAAAAAATTCAAAAGAAAAATAGTTTATATATTTTAAAATAAGACTTTATATATAAAGGTTTCTGCGGAGCATAGTCATGTTAATTGTTAAAAATTATTTTCTGGGACTGAAGCAATGGTTCCATGGCTAAAATCATCGCCTTGAATGCGCTGGGATCCCATATAGGCTCCAGTTTCTATCCCAGCTCTCTAATTCCAATATAGCCTGTGGCCTGGATAAACAGTAGAGGATGGCCCAAAGCCTTGGGACTCCGCACTGTGTGGGAGACCCAGAGGAGGATTCTAGTCTCTGTCTTCAGATGGGCTCAGCTCTGGCCATTGTAACCACTTGGGAAGTGAACCAGCAAATGAAAGATCTTTCTGTCTCTGCTTCACTCATATAACTTCTATGATGTATCTCTTACTACAATGGTTGAGCAATTGTCAAACTATTTGTACTCAAAATCTACACTACTCATTATACAGGCCTTTATAGAATGAAAAATTTATAATCTCTTTTTTAAAGTTCATTTATTTTTAGTGGAAAGACAGATTTACACAGAGAGAGAAATATTCTCTGCCCACCAGTTCACTCTCCAAGTGGCTGCAATGGCTAGAACTGAGCCGATCCAAAGCAAAGAGCCAGGAGCTTCTTTTGGTTCTCCCACACAGATGCAGGGACCCAAGGCTTTGGGCACATCTTTGGCTGCTTTCCCAGGCCACAAGCAGAGAGCAGAATGGGAAGTGGAACAACTGGAACATGAGCCAGTGTCCACATGGTACCCCAGTTCATGTAAGGTAAGAATTTAAACATTGAGCCATCACGCCATGCCCACAATCTCTATCTAAAGAATATTAAATCAACTGATATTGGATAATCACATGTATTTTTTTTGCCATTACTTTGGATATGTTCTAGGCATCTTAAACTCTATTTTACAAGTTACACTTACTTTGACTATCTTTACAGTATAACGGTCTCATGAAAATCCACTAATATGCACTAATACGATGGATTTAGTGTAAAACCGGTGTTGGACAGAAATGGAACAAGAAAGTTAAAACAAACATGGAGCAAGAGGGAATTTCAGTGACCCAAAAAAGTAAAGAGGACAAAAGGGAGTTATGTGTGCAGATGTGAATGGAGACAAGCAGAATCGGAATTGTTAGGTGAGGATAGGAGCACTGTTCCCACCTCTAGCCATCTGCCGCCCTATCACCTTTTCTCCTTACTAAAAGCAGAATCTTTGAAATGTAGCTGTTTTATATCAGTTATACCACAGAGCAACATTAACTAAATCAAACATGTTATTTTTAGATACACATTGTTAGACTCACGGGCATTGGATCAAGGGAAAGATCTATGATTTTAACTAAAGTATCACACCCAAGGCCACACCACACTTCTATTACGTTTCAATACTGTGCTTTCTGGTAAAACGTATATATACATTTACATCTTCAAAAAAATCTTGAAATTTCAACATGTGGAACAATGTCAAGTTGAAACTCAGCATGCATTTTATATGAAAGGTTGCCTTTTATACTGCATGCATTAAAAAGTATGCCTTTAGTCTAGCAGTTCCAAGGGCCACAGGCCACTTCAGTGTGCCTGGGTTTCATCCACACGCCAGCTCCATTCTCTGTCTTCCTCCTGATGTACCCTCTTGGAGAAACTGGCGACTCAAGTTATCTAATCCCTTTCACTGTATCTCTAGGTGGTGTTCTCAGCATAATGGAATGAAATGGAAGCTGGAAGCCGGGAGCTGTCTCTCTGACTCTCAAATAAACAAAATGTAAATACATAGCTAAAATTTAGGAGTTAATTTTAATCCAAAAGTCCCTAGTCAGAAATAATAATGGATAGTTTCTTGACACAAGAAAATAAACAACATTGCTAGGTTTCACATCTATTGACTATTGTTTAAAAGTCATTTGAATAATTACTATTTGTCAACTCCTTTAGGTTTAATAATTGCTTTTTTCCACAATAATATTACAGAGTATGCACAATTATTCCTTTGCACTCTAGTAAGTTTCATCACAGAAACTTTTGAAGTGACTTGCCTACAGTTACAGAGCTAGGCAGACAGGAGCTGGGATGTGAATCTAAGTGGCCCAACTCCAGAGTCATACAATTAACCATTATGCTAAGATAGGAACAGTCCTGCAAGTGTTTGAGTGTGTGAGATTTTTGAACACCTAAATGTATGAGAGTTATTTTAGATGGACTGCATTTTGAAAAGAGAATATGTTCTTGGTGCTGACATTGTGGAGTGGTATCAAAGCATCCTTACTTGTTATCCAATTCCTTGATAAGGGCCTGTGAAAACAGTGGACAACAGCCCAAGTACTTGGCCCCCTACCATCCTTGTGGAGATCCAGGTAAAGTTCTTGGCTCCTGGCTTCAGCGTGGCCCATTGCCAGCTGTTGCAGCCATTTGAGAAGTGAAACATCCGGTAGAAGATCTCTCCTTCTCTTCCTCTCACTCTTGCTCTACCACTACCTTTTAAGTAAATAAACACATCTGGAATAAATACATATTCTTTCCTCGCTAAGACAACAATTGAATAAGTAAGACTATTGAAATATATAAAATGCAGGCCCGGCGCGATAGCACAGTGGTTAAAGTCCTCACCTTGCACGCGCCGGGATCCCATATAGATGCCGGTTCTAATCCCGGCGGCCCTGCTTCCCATCCAGCTCCCTGCTTGTAGCCTGGGAAAGCAGTTGAGGATGGCCCAAAATCTGGGGCTCTGCACCTGTGTGGGAGACCTGGAACAGCTCCTGGCTCCTGGTTTCAGATTGGCTCAGCTCCAGCCATAGTGGTCACTTGGGGAGTGAACCATCAGATGGAAGATCTTCCTTTGTCTCTCCTCTCTGTATATCTGTCTTTCCAATAAAAATAAATAAATCTTAAAAAAGAAATGTATAAAATTCTACATTTGGGGGAAAAAAGCAACAGAGAATTTCTCTAAGCAGATACACACATGCACACATGTTATGCACATAATTATAAGCACAGTGTTAGGATAAGCTTGTGTAGTCAAAAACATTCTGAACTGCTTTATGATGCTCTTCCCATGATGAGCTGCACGTTTGGTCAAAGAAGGGTTGTGTGAGGTTCATAACCTGTCTCTCCTTCTGGCAGCACTGCCTACTAGCTTTCCCTCATCTAAGATATCAGTATTGTTAACAGGAAGTGCTTCCTTTCGTTAGTGGGCTTTGAGAGGTGTATAATGAACAAACACCCTCAGGTAGCTATGGTTCATCACAGTTCATATAGCCCCAGACACTGACTAGCACAGACAATGAGCTATCTTTTCAACCTTATTACTACTTTTAGGTCGATGCAAGATATGAGGTCTCTATAGTAAAGAGCAGAAACCTCACCACTGTTGGTCTAGCATTTGTCAGTAAATTGCCTTGTATATTTTATCAACAGAATGCACTGCATTTCACAGGAACGACGTATTTTAAAAAGACAAATGATGTAACTGTATTGTAATATTTAGACACTCTGTTCCTGGAGGTCAACATAAGGACATGCAGTAATTGCACCATAACTGGAGGTACTTAATTACAGAGGTGCATATTATCTCTATTAGATAAAGTCATTTTTATTACAGCAATTTATCATTTCTATGTGCCATTTTCCCCTCATTGGAATTTAGAAACCAGAGTGCATCTTAATATCTTGAAACGACATGCCGCTATGTGTACTTAATGAGGTACATTCGCTCTTCCCCAAATATTGACAGTACTAAGATGCACCTTACACTGAGGACCTCATGAAAAGAGGAGCGTGAAGTGATCTAATATTTGTATGGTTTGGAGAAAAATGTAAAGTTAAGGAAATCCTTAAATGTTTTCCAACCTTGCTGAAATGAGCACTTGTCCAGATTACTTGGAATGTATACCATTTCCTCCTAACCAACTAAAGCATCATAACATCCGGCTCACCCTGCTGCCAAGACCGCTGTCCTGTGACAGAACGGGAATGCAAAGTTTCTAACCTTCGGCTCAGTTGGGTGGAAAATTTTCACTAGCAATAGATTCTACTCTAGTCCGATAACCTATAGTTTAAATTTCATTATCCTCTGTTTAAGTACTAATAAGCTGAAAACTATAGCAAAATTATGAAGGTAAAACTGGAATTTGGGGGCCCTGAGCGATGGCCTAAAGTCCTCGCTTTGATCCCATATGGGTGCTGGTTCTAATCCCGGCAGCTCCACTTCCTATCCAGCTCCCTGCTTGTGGCCTGGAAAAGCAGTTGAGGACGGCCCAAAGCCTTGGGATCCTGCACACACATGGGAGACCCAGAAACGGATGCTGGCTCCTGGCTTCGGACTGGCACAGCACTGGCTGTTGCAGCTCCTTGGGGAGTGAATCGATTAATGGAAGATCTTCCTCTCTGTCTCTCCTCTCTGTATATCTGACTTTGCAGTAAAATTAAATAAATCTTTAAACAAAACTGGAACTGTGATAAATATTTCCACTGTAAAACATACTGTAGCAATGATCTCTATATATTTATTACATTATCTTTTTCAAAAAAATCACCAATTCGTAGTGTTTACTGAAACACATAAATGCATGCAACACATACTTTAAGAAACCCGTATTGGACCTCAGAACTTAGTTTTGTATTTATGCCTTTTGTCCTTTTACTATCAGATAATTTTGCTTCTCATATTCCTGTAGCTGCTGAGCATGAACAGTTGTTTTTCATACATCAAACACCGGCACTTAACAGAAATGCAAATAATCCCAAGACAATCTTGATGGTCAGCAAAATATTAATCGTCCCATGCACTGTGGTACATTTTCTTTTTTTATTATTAATTATTTTGCATTATGTGACAATTTCACAGGCTCTGGGAATCCCCCCACCCCTCCCCACGCCCCTTCCCCCTGGTAGATTCCTCCACCTTGATGTAGTATTACAGTTCAAATTCAATCAAGATTCTTTCCTTGCAAACATATACCAAGCATAGAGTCCAGCTACTTATTGTCCAGATGGGTTGAACAGTTTCTTGGGGAGACCATGTCTGGTCCGAAGTTAGAGCTGGTAGAATATCATCCCAGTCAATTAAGATCCCAATATAACATCAACAGCAATTTGTAACATTATGGAATTGACATGGTTTTGAGTAACCAGTATGTTAAAAAAAAAAAAAAAGTTCTTAACCACAACCTATGATTAGCTCATTGACATTTCAATTTTAGTTTATATACAGGACCGGCTGCTATATACCTTAAAATGGCTATAAGGTACCATTCAGCTGTCTCGTGTCTATTTCATTTTCGTATTTAGCCATTTGTTGTGTTGAAGCATAATTTTGCTGATCTTGGCAGATTTTAGAATAATCTAGACTGGCTTGTAACTCTAACAAGACATTTGTCGACAATTAAGGCGCAGAACATTTTTTGGGGGGGGGGAGTTGTGCAGGAAAATCCTCAACACCATGGTGAGGAGTGACTAATCTTTGTGTCCCACCCAGCGAGGCTCTTTCCTGTCAGATTCCAAGCTCTACTTTCTGTTGTTTGTCTATTTATTTTAGGTTTTTTTAGTTTGTATGATTGTTTGTTTGCCATGAGGGGTTTTCGGAGCGATCTCGATGGTCATTGCGAGGGAGAGTGGGGGTTCAGAGGTGGAGCCAGGCTCGGACCAGAGAAAGCTCTCCTCCCTGGTCCCGAAGGACGTTTATTGTTCTTCTATTTCTGCAGACCGCTCAGGGCTTCTGGTTGTCTTTCCGATGACGTTGGTTTCTGCACGATAGTGTTTGGACTTGTTCCATCCCCTGCGGAAGCTCCGGTTGGGGGTGGGTGACCTCAGAGTACTCGGCCTCCGAGGGCATCCAATTCCCTGTGGCCTCTTTGGCAGTTGGTATATAGTCCTTGTTGCTCGTCTGTGGTACATTTTCAAATCGCCAATGCATTGCTTCCTGTTTTCATGTGGTGTGAGCAAATTGGTTAACTGTTTTGCATAATAGATTTCTTACAATGTAATGAGGAAAACTGTTATTTAAGAAAAAAAGCCATCTGCCTCCACGTAAGATAGAAAGTCCAAAGCTTAAAATGTCATGTGTAAATTCAGAAAAAAATAAAATGTCCCTTCCATACCTTAGTCTTCATACATTAAGAATATAAGTATCAAAATGGTCTTGAGAATTTAGAAAACACATCTGAAAGTAATTTTCCTAGTATATCCTTGTGGGCCTCTAGATGGCGAGCTTTAGTAAATTTTTATGAGTGGCTCAAATTTAGTGTCTTACCTGTTCTGTATAATCTGCCTGTTGAAACAATTTTCAGCTTGAAAAAAATATGTAGATCTTTCTCTGTTCTAATAAAACTTATCTCAAAAAATAAACCACATTTTTTTTAAAGTTAACCATTTTCTTTGTGATTGCCACACTGTAACATAGAGGTGTCCCTGTGTCATCTAGCACTGTCTCTGATCTGCTGAATGTTTTACAAATGTTTCACCAAAAGAATAACTTCAGTTTGCTTCTAAGCAAACCATTCATCATAATTATGAAGACTTACTATATATTTTGTCATAGAAATGTTAAATATCTTAAGGGATAATAAGAAGTGTTGTTATAATTTTTTAAAGTTATTCATTTTACTTTTATTCAAAATACAGGACACAGAGATATTCCACCCTCTGGCCCTCACCCAAATCCCTAAAAAAGTAAAACAAAGCCAGACCAGGATCCTGGAACTCAATCCAGGACTCTGCATGTATTGGGATCCCATATGGGCGCTGGTTCTAATCCCGATAGCCCCGCTTCCCATCCAGCTCCCTGCTTGTAGCCTGGGAAAGCAGTCAAGGACGGCCCAAAGCCTAGGGATCCTGCACCCACATGGGAGACCCAAAAGAGGCTCCTGATTCCTAGCTTCAGATCAGCTCAGCTCCGGCTGTTCTGGCAGACAGAAGATCTTCCTCTCTGTTTCTCTTCTCTGTATATCTTCCCAATAAAAATAAATAAGTCTAAAAAAAGAAATATCTTTACTTCAAAAATGCCCTTTATGAAACAAATACATAATATGAGAAAATTTCCTAAGCATGTTAATAGTTCCATGATCACTGCTGTTTTTTCGATAAGGTTTAAAAATACAAGACAATTTAATTAATAACTATAGTCAAACATGTCACAAGATAAAAAAAATGAAGTTAATAAAAAGTGACATTGTAATAAAAGTCATTAGTAATGATGCTGAAGCATAAAATCCTGTGGTATCAAAGATATATATATATGTTTCCGTGAATACTTGCATATTCCAAAGTTGTCATTCAGTGGTAAAATACATTAGAGCACTGACTATTGTAGAATCCTCTTTTCTGAACGGTGATTTTTTTGCCACACAAATGGTCACTATGACAGCAACATTTCAGTGTGACAGGACATTGGCTGCTGATCACAGCTGGGCATTTTGCCTAACTGGCATAAGCAGGTGACAAAAGCTGGGATTAAATTCTTTCACAATTCCAATTTCTGATCACTAGGATGCCCTCTACCCCAAGGTAAACCACTAAGTCTTTCCCCAGATATTATAAAATTAAGAAAAGGGAGAAGACATCTCTCTTCGGTGGCTGAAGCGCTAACATATGTAAGAAGAAGATGGATTAGCAGTTACCATGTTTTCCTTCCATGAGAATTCAAGCAGTGGAGACTGAACGGGCTTGGGAAGAGAGGATATAAGCAGATGTTTAGCGATCCTGGGAAGTTACATTTCTATTCTACCTAAGGTTGAGCTTTCTTTTCCGAGGCTGTGAGATAGTTTAGAAGTCATTCCGTTAAGTTATCAATTTGCTTAAGCCTGCTTAAATTCTATTTGAAACTCTCAAGATGAATAGAATCTTAACTAGAACTCTTTGTTCTTTTGTAACAGTGTTTTGAAAGGGAATAAGTTTAGAGGGAAATTAAATGACTAGATTTAAAATGCTTATTTATACAAATATTAACTGAAGATAATACGATTTTTAAAAGAAAACCCAAAGCACACAAAATTTTTATTTATGGGAAACAAATAAAATAGCACTCAGAAGTCCTATTTTAGATTAGGAGACTTCAATACGAAAGAAATACTGTGATCTCAGAAATTTAAACAGCTCCAATTAATAGGGACGATACGATTTCATTTCATTTACAATCATAACTGTATATGAGTTCTTTTTAAGGGATAAAAGCATGCATTACCCAAGAAACACACTAAGACTGAGGCATTTCCCAGTCATTATTAACTCAGTGTCACATTCTTTTCAGGCAGTAAGTTTCCTTTCAACACAAAACCTTGAGATGGGCTCTGTAAATGTTTTTGGATGTGTATGGTATTTTTCCAAATGGTGAAAACGTGTACATGCTTTCCACCAGGGGGCAGTGGCAGTGCCTAAGGCCCATCATCGCCCTGAGAATACATTCAGGGACGCAGGGAATCAAGCGAATAAAGAGGTGGTGTCCGGATGATCTGCACACAAGGATGTGCTGACACCCTACAAGCCAACCCTGCAGTGCTTTTTAACCCTACATGGATAAGAGCTAACATGTTTCTTTTTTCTCCAAACTGCTTTGCATGTGATTTCTCTAGGAACCAAAGCAATTTTGAAAAACTTGGTCAAATGCTACCTTCTGGCTGATGCTTCTTAGTGAACCCTGTTATTCCTCGTAATTCCAAAGAGAAAAACCACAACTAGAGGGTAAAAGGAAAGCTACTTTTCCTTCAAAACTCATTCCCGATTTATACAGGAAACCTTGGTGCGTTACTGTCTACATAGAATTACATACATATATATATATTTCATCAAATCAAATATCCGGGTAGTTGTGTTTAGAATGTGTTATTGTCATACATGTGGTGATTGACAGAATCAGGCTTTCAGAAACTGTAAGAAGCTAAAAGCAAAAGTGGGTTAAAATATAAAACATGAAATATCAGAGAGATTTATCTTATCATTAAGATTCATCAGTCCAGCCTAGTACATCTTCAAGTGTAAAATACAGAGGATTTTGGAGTATAGCAGAAGCTTCCAAAGCAGTTAATGTGACTTAACTGAAGTATAAAGTATTGTTTCACTATTTTTTGTTTGTTTTTCCTTGCTCAATAATGTGTTAAAATTTGGGTGCAAAAATATTTATGAATTGAATTCCTGTAGAAAAGATTGGACAGATTAAATTGCTATAAACAAGAATAGAACAGGTTAGAAAATAGAAATTTCTGGGAAAAGACATAAGAAGGCATCCTGTCTGCAGACCTGGACTGAAGTTCCTGACCTATCATTGGCAAGAGATAATGCCTTAGATAAGTGCCCTCATACCTCCCAATCTTAGCTTTCTTGTTGATAAAACTGGATTGATACAATATGTAGTTGTGTAACTGTCTTCCCAGAAGCCTTTCTGGGAAACTATCCTCCATCCTCACGGGAGCAACAAGATTATTTCAACCGTACTTAGTTGTAGTAAGTGCAGGAATGTGACCTTGATCCATAAATCAGTCACATCATTGGGGTTTGTGAGCCAGAGTAAGATTGGACGGCTTTCAATAGGCAAAGAAAGCAAATGACAGTTTAGAAGCTGTTGTTTGTCATGATTGTTGTCAAGAAACAAGGCATTCACAATAAGAAACTAATAACTAGATATGTTATTTTAAAATAGTCATGTTATTTTCATTCCTGAGTCATTCTGAAAGCAGTCATGTCCATCAACACCTATCAGACTGTTCTTAAATCAAGTAGGTAGTTTGTTCCTTTTCTACAGCCTCAAATTTAAAATGTTTCTATCATCCTCTGCCAAGAAAAATCCCAATTTGGTTATCTGTTCATATCTATCTATGAATATTACTTAGAAAATTTCAGAGCACTAAATATAAGACAATGGTAACAAGATTATTACCTACAAATAGAGTGTTTGAGAGACTGTTATATATATAAAAAAAACTTCTGTTTTTTATTGTTAGGAGTTTAAGTGGAAGCTTCAAGGAAAATTATTTGGTAAAATTCAGATGTGCAAAATTTTCCACTTGTTTATGTTACAATGGGAGTTTTAAGCACTAAACTTTTGGGGTCAGTGCTGTGGCAGAGAGAGTTAAGCCACTGCTAGTGTCAGCATTCCATGTGCAAGGCAGCTTGAGTCCAGGTTCTCCACCTTTATTTCAGCTCTTTGCTGGTTATCTGGGAAAACAGTTAAACGTTGCCAAAGTCCTTGGGCTTCTGTAAACATGTGGGAAAACCAGAAACAGTTCTGGGTTTCTCACTTCAGCCTGACACAGTTCCATTTATTCCAACTGCCTGGGGAGTGAAACAGCTGACAAATTAAATCTCTCTCTCTCTTTCTCTCTCTCTCTCTCTCTCTCTTTCATGTGTGTGTGTATATGTGTGTGTCTCCTTGCTGTCTGTAACTCTGCCTTTTTCAATAAATAAAATAAACAAAATTTTAAAATGTAGGTCTTCTAGTTTTCTAATATTCATCAATAAAATTCAACACTAAGTCCCCATGATTCTGTTTCAAAGACTGAAGCTGTTCTGTAGTATTCTTCCATCTTTTTTCTTCTTTGACATAATTTATCTTGGAAAATTATCTTCCACATTCGTAACATATAGGCAAAAATATATAGTATACACATATGTGTATATACATATATAGCATATATTTTAATTTACCTTTCAATTATAAATATACTTTTATGCACAATCATCTGTCAATATACATTTATATATGCACACACGCACACTTATATACACACATTGGTATAGTGATATTAAATCTTTTATTTCCAGAAATTACTCTTTCCTTGTGATTTGAAGTGTCCTTCTAGCTCCAATTTTGTCTATGTTCATCTGATGTTGCTGAACCATGGGCTACAATTATTTAGGGGTAGTGGATATGACTTCTGTTAAAATCATCAATATGTTGAATTTCCTTCCCATAGAAATTGCTTAAAGGAGCAACAAATAATCTCCCTGAAGCTATCAGTGCAAATGGACCAACTAAAGGGATTTCCAGGACCTTTGCTCGGAGTTGTGGGAATGACTCTTTATTCTAAGTCTATTTTGGCATGAGAGCTGTTGGCAGCTTTTATGTGATCATGGAAGAAGCTATGATATTAGGCAAAAGAGCTTTAACAGGGTAAAGGAATAAAGCTTTGGGTCTTTGATCAACAGATTTATATTTTAAATGAAATTCAAGATTAAACCTATCCAAGTTATTTCAGTATCTAAGTTTCAGTTGAACTGTGTTTGTACTGAAAAGCGTACTAAATTAGGCAAAAAAAGAGAGAGTAATGATGGCCCCTTCTATTTTCCTTATGTAAAGTTAACAAATTATATGTATTTCACAATAGTAATCCTCCCAACAGTATTCTCCCTCATGCCATATTCCACACCCTATCGTCTTTTTTCCTTATTTCTTTTTTCTTTTTTTTTATATTTACAGTGGAAGACGTACACTTTACAGTCCCAACTATAGAAAAAAGCTGTAAACAGTAATCAAATATTAAGCATCATTCTAGCTCAAATTTACAATTTTTTTTTGTACTCTGGGTATTAGTCACCACAGATCAGAGAAAACATGTTATTTGTCTTTTGGGGACTGGCTTATTTCATTAAGCCTAATGATTTCCATTTGCAGTCTTTTTGCTACAAAAGACAAGATTTCATTCTTTTTTATGGCGAAATAGAATTCAAGAGAGTATATACACTGTCTTTATCCACTGATGAACCTCTGAGTTGATTCTCTATCTTAGCTATAGTGACTTGAGCTTCAGTAAACATGGCTGTAAGTGATGTGAGTGAAACCCCAAACAACTATACACTGACATTCATTTCTAATGATAACATTCACAAACCCCATCAAAATAATATGGAGACAATGCGTTCTTGCTTTGTTAAGACATTGGTATTATTGAAAAAAAAAAAAAGGAAGAAGAATAGGTGGGGATGATATACTTCTATGACCAAAGCAGACTGAGAAAAATCCTGTGAAGTACAGCATTCTGGGTACAATTACATGATACATAAAATTTACATTTAAAACCATTGTCTTACTCTACCATCATGCTCTCTGCTTCAAAGAAATGTGCCACTAGGTCATTAAAAGAGTCATGGTAAATAAAAAGTTGCTTATTTTGGCACACAAAATATTTTGTTTGAATTTTTAAATTTTCTTTATATATAGAATTCATTAATGACTAATACGTATCCTGAATATTTCTTAAACTATCAACTAATTTTAATTTTTATCTTAAAAATTATGTTCATGTGTTTTGAAGACATAGAGACAGATATGTATCATCAATGTGTTACTCCCTGAATGTCCAAAACATCCAAAATAAGGCCAAGTCAAAACCAAGAATCCCGAACTCTATCCGGGTCTTCCATGTGGGTTTCTAACACCCAACTGCTTGAGGAACCTGCTGCCTCCAGCATGTACAGTAACAGGAAGCTCAACAGAAGTGCAGGCAGAATAGAATCCAGGCCCTCCTAGAGTGGAATGAATGCCATTTTCCCCTTCTATTTTATTTTTACTTTTATGGTAAAATCTCCCCTACCTTCTCCCCATATTCTCTTCCCCAACTTCTTTCCCTGATAATATTACAATAATATAGTACTTCATAAACAGTCATAAATGTCATTTTCAATGATTTTGTAAAATGCTCACTCCCACTATATTTATTTTTCTCAGCAAGATTTACTTCTGGAAGAGTCTTAGAGTAGGAGGACTTTTTGCTTCCAAATTCTCAGTGTTTTCTGCATTCTAAGAGCAGATACCTGTGTTGGTCAACAGAAAATGTACTATTTTTGTCAAATATTACAAGGAAAGCAATAACAGAAATTGGTGCTAAATATGAATCATAGAGCACTAACTCAGATATTTAGAAAAACAAAAAAAAAATCCTGTTCCATTGCTTAATTTCTATTTCCAACCCTCATTCTGACTAATGGTAAAACAAAAGAGAACAAACAAACAAAAAAACATATTTTTGCCCTATGAGGATAAACATATGGAATATTATATATGCCAGCACAAACTTAAAACTTGTTATCAAGTACAAATAAAGAGACATTAAAATGTTTTCTACCCCACTGTTTTATTAATAAAGAGTTAATTGAGAATTCTTGTGTGTGCATGCCAATACATGGTCCAGCACAGTCCATTGCCCCCAGTCGGCTTTTGCGCACACTGTTAGTTGCAATTGCTGGGTCTGTTGTCTCCAGCCCTGTCTTCTACGCAAACTAATGGGTGTTGCAGTCCAACCAGATCCTGCCCACTGCACACTTGGTCTCCAAGCAAACAAGGTAGAGGTTGTAGCCTAGTTGGAGTGACCTGCAATAACCCCCACCAGGCCTGGCCCCTTGCCCTAGTTCTTGTGCATACCCGTATTTACAGCAGACTGGTCCTGTCTGTCCCACATCCCATTCATCTCTCATATATGTCAATGGGCATTGAAGCCTACTTTAACCCAACCAGCCCCACCATCCAACCTACACATGTGCTACCAGGTGCCACTCTCTGTCGAGCCATGCCTATCCCAGTCCTGGTTCACTTATTCACCAGAGTGGCAACCTAAGAGGGAGGTGCCCATTGTTTCCGTAATGGGTACCATAGTTTAGCTTGACAAAGTTTGCCCTTCATGCCAGCATCTGCTAGCGGACGCTGTGGTAAAGCCCAACCAACACAATCCCATTCTGGCACATGCATACACTAGTAGGTACAGTCTGCAAAAGCTGGCTTGTCCCCAATCCAGCTTACATGAAGGCCAACAGGTGTTGTAGCCCTGCCCAGCCTGATCTGCCCCCAATTCCAGCTCTCATGTTCACCATTGGGAATACTGGCCCAGCAGGGACCTACAGCACCCCTTACCAAGTTCACCCAGGTCTCATGTGTGTTGGTTGGGCACTGTGATCCAATCTAGCATGATCCGCCTCACCTTGGCATTTGCCGGTGGGTGCTATAGCCTGGCCCAGCCCAGGCCACCCCCACAATTCTAGCTCACGCTGGTGGAGACGACAGCATAATCAGCCCAGCCAGCCTCGAGTCCTAATGTGAACTGGCTGGTATTACGGCCTGATCTGACATGACCCACACAGCATTCTGGATCTTGAATTCACCGGCTGGTGATATGAACTGCCCAGCCTGGCTCACCCCAGTCCTGAGCCAAAGGTAAGCCCATGGGTACCATAACCTGGCTTAATCTGGGCTGCTCCCTTTCTTGGTTCTTGTGCTCATCTGCAGAAACCATGTCCTGACAAAGGAGTTCTCCAAGGTCCTCCATTAGAACCTCTCCCAGTGCCAGATCTCACGCACACCAGTGGGTCCATAAGCCACCCCTCCTTAGTCCACCTCTTATAGCAGAAACAGTAGTCTTTCCTGACTGGCCTTGAATTCATTCTGGTTCTTACTGTTGGGTGCTACAGCACATTTAAACCTGGTCCACACCCATGTATAGCTCACTCATGGCTCAGCAGTGGCAAAGACCTAGTCCAACCTGTCCTACACCTGGTTTTCATGATCACCAGCAGATGCTGTCATCTAGCCCAGTCTGGTACACCCCACACCCAGTCCACACTTGTGCTAAGGGAGCGTGCAGCCATGTCCAAACCAGACCACAGCCTCCACTCCAGCCCCCAGACTCACCAATGGAACTCGCAACTCAGCCAGAGCATCCTCTTAGCTCCCTATTGAGGCCAGATCCTAGCCACAAATCTCATGCGTGCCAGTGGTTGCTCTGACCCAGCTTAGCATAGCCTCTCCCCTGTCTTGTCCTTTGCTTTTGAATGCTGCAGCCTGGCCTGGCCCAGCCAGCGAGTCAGAGCGGTACTAGCTAGTGGGTACTGCAACCTGGCCCTGCTCAGTCTGCTCTCATCCGTAATTCATGCAAACCAGTAGATGTGTCAGCCTATCCCAGCATGACCTGCACTCTAGCCTAGTCTCTGCACTTGCCAGGGGGTTATAGTTTGCTTGGCACTATCCAGACCACCCTCTTCCAAAACCAATATACACACTTGCCGATGAATGCAGCTACCCTAATCAACCTATCCAACACTGAGACCCAGACCACGTGCTCATCAGTGGGAGCTTTGACCCACTAGGGGAGTTCCCCAGGTTCCCCCTTTTGAGCCACTCCCTGACCCAGATCTCACCATACCAGCAGGTGCTTGGCCCTTACCCAGAATGACCTGCCCCATCTGTCCCAGCATTTGCATGAGCTTTTACAGCCCAGAGCACCTCAAACCATCTTTTATGGTGCTCATGAAGGTGCTGCAGTCTGGACATGCCCTATTTGTTCCCAGCCCCAGTACTGGAGAGCATCAGTGAGTTCCATGATCCCTCCCAGCTCAGCCCATTATCATCCCAACTGTCAGGCTAACCAGCGAGACCTGTAGTTCCACGGGGTTGGGCCTACATATCCCCCCCAGAGTCTATCCCCCCAACCTGGTTCTCTTGCGTGCTGGTTGGTGTCTGAATTAATCTAATTGCTGTATTTACTGGATCTTTATCTTAAGCCAGGCTTATACTTAAAGCCTCACTTTTACCAAAATAGTTTCAATTTTTGGATAGCCTTCAACAGGTGATGCATAATAGTAGAGTGAACAGGAATTGTTAAAATCTCCAACATCAGTACCTGGAAGACAGGAAACTGACAATTCATCCTGAAGTAATGGAATGGGTCTAAAGAGGAGAAAAAGAAGGACTCATTCTCATAAGAACCATAATTTGCATGTAATGTCCAGGAAACAGATCTGAAAAAGCAGAAACAGAGGATAATGAGCTGAGGCACTACCTGTGCTTCTGAAAGTCTGTGCAGCCTCATCAAAATCAAACATAACCCGGCCTGGCTAGAAGTCAATTGGTGAAATAAATGATCAAAAATATAATTAAGTAAGCAGAGAGGCTTAGGCAAGCTTCTTAGCCTTTTTTCATATCATAGCTTTAACGCTGGAGTTTGTGGTCATTCCATCAACATCACTAACAAAGCCTACACCTGGTTTGACTGAGCAAAGATCACATCTCAGAATCAATTAAGGCATTTACAAACTAGCTCTTCACAAAGGCACATTTGTGATTTACTGACAAAAACATACTTAATCAACTTCTGTGGGTAATAAGTATGTAGGAAATCAAAATCCCAGGTGTATGAGGCCCTGCTGCTTAAAACTGGCTCTAAGAATATGAAAAGAAAAATGCTTGTAGGAAGAGAATGAATGGATCAATATAATTTTTTCCTGGCATAAGGAAGTACTAAGAGATATCCCCTTTTTTATCACCATAAATGCTTTCCTCATTTCAGAAGGCTCTCTTTTTCAGTGCCTTCTTGAATGTGCAAACATGATAACAAAAGTTAATCAAAGCAGCTAACCTGGAAGTTACGCTGGTCAATAAGCTAATTATGAACCTTAATACAAGCCCTCATTCCTAAAATCTGTGTGCAAGGATCACTCAAGAGTGATCACTTATCTCAGCACTTCCCTCTGTTTCCAAGACATTCCAAGAGTCAAAGGCTATAGAGTGTACAGTAGAGCAAGCCAGCAAAAAATACAACTCATGGTGAAGTTGAGCATCGTGCAAACATATTGCTGAACCATTCTCCAATGCTTCTGATATTCTTGAAGGTGGCTGCTTAAGACTAGCCAAAATCTATTTCAACTGGGCACAAATGATACAAAGCTGAGAGTTCATAATGAGAGAGTCTGGGTAAACCATCAAAGTCCATACGTTTTTAGTACCAATTTTAAATCTAAGCTATGTGAGAAGTAGCTCTATGTGTCCAAAGAAAGACTACCCTCTAATTGTTACCTAAAGTGCCTGGCAAATAAGCAAGAACTATTTTAAAGAATCCAAACAGCTCACATTCTTCTCCTGCTGGGTACACTTCTAACAAGTTGGCATTAGCACACACCTTCCTCTGAATGGAAGAGAACAAAGAGAAAGAACAAATGAAGTATAAAACAGAAAACAAAAATGCCCTAGGGTTGTTCTGAACTCCAGCGGCTCAGTTGAGGCGAATGGTGCTTCATCAGCACAGTGGGCATTTCCCAGACACACAGGTCCCTTGCCCTAGAAAACGCCTCTGATGTTCATCTCTAATCAAACAAAACAAAGAATTTCAGAGAGGATGAAAAATGCTGCATGTTTTTGTTTGAGAAAGATTACGTTGCCTCACTAGCAATGGAATCAGGTCTCTGGCACCACGTAACTGTCTGGAGTCTTCTCTCTGCAAAACAAGACTCCAATTATTTATGTTTTCATTGTATCACATTACATGAGGCTACAATGCATAATAATCAACAAAAAGAAGCCTCAGGTGACACAGATGGTAGTACCAATTGTTTTATAAGAAGAACCTGATCACAAGCTTCGCATTACAACTACTCTGACAAATGAAATCATCTTAGGAAGAAAATAGAACTTTGATTGAATAATAATTCTGAGTAAATGTCAACTTCCCCCATATCCAGATTCATCTCTGGCACTGAAGATGGCTTTGGAATAAAATGAGAAGGACACTGTTGCTTGTTTCACATGAATAGAGATTAAGCTCTGTAAGATCTTTCAAGAAGCAAGAATTCCCCCAAGGTTTCCATAGACTCAGATGTTAGAAAAAGAAGGTGCATGTATATGCAGTCTGTAAACACATGATCTTGTCTTTCATACATGCACTGGCCCTAAGTGTTCCCTTTCTCTGAAATTTGGTAATACAGGCCAGCAGCTCACAGAGTAGCAGAGAAGACACAAGCCCAAATGTAAATATATTTTAATTTTTTTCAGGGACTATGTGGAGATCTCAGTATGTAAAACACCAGCGATACACAGAGCAGTTAAACAACCTTTGCCGAAATCTTCTTGTGATCCCATGTTGAAAATGTCATTTGTATAGCCTGAATATTTAAGATACCTCAGCAATTCTTTAGTTTCCTTGTCCTTAATATTCTACAATGACATAGATGACAGTGACAGCATCAAATAGAGCTGTCAAGTTTGATAAATAACTCAGAGTCCTTCTAAACCTGGGGTTCAAACACTATCACCCTGCCTTCACAGCAGCAGGCTTCCTGGGCAGGCCTTATCTTTATTCTTGACACTGCCCCTGCACACCCGATGTGGCCTCTTTCTTATTCTTCTTTCTGTCTGTTTGCTTCTGGAGAACTAAAGCGAAGATTTCTCTTTGGTGAGCCTTTTTAAGCTTTGTTACCTACAGTTCTCAGTCTGTCTCCTCCCTCATGCTATCTATAAGCTATTTTGGCATCTTGCTGTCTTCCCTTTCTTGTGCGTGACTTGCCTTGTGAAGCTCACTTACAGCTGCACACTTTCCATGCTGGTTGGCAGGCTGAGCTGTAGGATTTCATTTTTAGTGAGTGTTGTGGTACTTGATGTCCCTTCTGATGTAAATAGAGCTATGAAGTTTCCAGAACTAAAAGACAGCATTCTATGTACAGCTTTGTGAATAATGGTAGAAGGCTGAAAGAAGATTAGGAAGTAACCCTATACCAAATTTCTTCCCCGAGCGCACCTAGAGAGAAAAACTGGCATTCATGACCTGTCCTATCACGTCGTTTTTCAACACACTGAAGGGTTGTTTGGGAAAAGGGGTAATACTGAATAGCTCCCAAGGATTTCCACGCTATTTTAAGCACTTCCAAACATGGGCAGGGCCTCTTTTCTTGTCTATAACTATTAATCATCACTTTTTAAGCCAGCTTAAAAGCCAACAGAACATATCATGTACAGACAGTCCTCATTCCTGCATTTCCAAAGAATATTGTCAACATTGTAAATAGCAACTACGATGCAAGGAGGTCTGATTATTTCAGTCTTCTTTCAAATGAAGAACTCTCCTGTATATCCCTCTGGTATGCCTGGTTCACTACGTAGTTCTAGTAAGTTGTCAAGTATGCAGAACAGTTTCTGAGGGTTACAAAGATGTCCATAATGCTTTTTGAGCTGAAACAGATTCCCCAAAGGCCAAATTTATATTCTAATAATACAGTCCTCATTCCTCATCTTCCTAAGCTGGCCCTCAGGAACAAATGATCCTAAGACAAATCTACAAGCTATTTATATTTCTATACTACTATTAAGGGAAAATGGCTGCATCATGGCTCCTCTGCTTGTCCCCAACAGGGCTACAACTTCATGTAGTAGTTTTGGATTATAAGTAATTCAATTCATATCCACACCGATTTAGAAACACCACAGTTCTGACCTGCTAATAATTAAAAATATGTTGATGCAAAAGCTTTGAGGGATATACCTGGTTATACTTGAAATTCTCTCCTAGCCAGAGAACACTGATCTTAAAACAGGCAAAATCTGCAAATGTGCTGAACACTTACTTATCTAGCACTGCTCGGTACTTATTGAAAGCAGCTCATTCAGGGATTGTGCCAGTGCTGGAAAAAGATGAAAAGTTACAGCCACTGCTGCTCTGAGCATTTTGGTTATCTTCTTTGCAGATAGTCAGTATGGGTCTGCTGCTTCCTGAGGCACTTCCCCAATGCTTTATGGGATGAATCCTCACAGATGCATAAGCCCTTTCTTGCTCAAAACTCCTTGGCAATAGTGGGGCTTCGATTGGCAGCTATGGGGACAGCTAAAGACTTTGCTGTTGTTTTGTTCTGCCTGCTCTGCCAAATTCTGACGTTTAACGATAGCTTCTTGGATTTTGTATGTAGTACATAGCCTTACGCATATTAGTGGAGGACATTAGGGAGATGAAAAATTGTCTCTCCATGTGTCCTCTTGGTAAAAAGATTCAATTCTTGCCCTTCTTGTCACTTGATCCATAAAACAGTCCACAATGTCAACTTACGGAAACACAAAAGACATAGGTTAACTCAGATGAAAACCATAAATTACCAACAAACAATAGGCATTAAAGCTAAAATTTTAAGCCTCAAGGTCTATTGCAACTGATCTATCTATGGAGAAGCATCCCTGTGTAATTCTGGAAAGAGGGCAATCTGGTGTAGAGGAATTATAACTTGAAGGTTTTGGAAATTGTATTAGCTTGGTCAGTATAAGCTTTCTTTCCTGACCTCCCATCTTTTGTACTTGGTTAGGGTATGTCACATGACTATCAGAAAATCTGTTACATAGTTATCTAAGTGCATTTAACTATAAGTTATATATTGTGACAATAATGCTGAATAACAGAACACCCCATATTGTAGTGCCTTAAACATTGAGCATTTGTTTACTGTACGTTAAGAGGATTTGGCTGTCCTCTGTGAGGTTTGGCTTGACTTACCAGCTCATTCATACTTCTGCAATGGTTCTGCTTCACCTGTCCTGCCAGTCTCTGATTGAATCTTGATTACCAACATTCCATACTGAAGTGGTCCAGTTAGTACCTCTCAGAGTGAGATATTAGAGGTTTGACAATAGATAAGAGACCAATGTGGTGACAGAGCTAGTTCCTGTCTGTGATGCCAGCATCGTATATGTGTGCCAGTTTACATTCCAGATTTTCTGCTTCAACTCCAGCTCCCTGCAAATGGTGTGGGAAAACCACCGAGAGATGGCCCAAGTGTTTGGATTCTTGCTACTCAAATTGGAGACCTGGAAGAAGCTCCTGGTGCCTGGCTTCAGTGTGGCCCATACCAAGTCTTTTTGTTTCGTTTTGTTTTAGATTCATTTATATTTATTGGAAAGGCAGATTTTCAGAGACAAGGAAAGACAGAAAAATCTTCCATCCTCTGGTTCATTCTCCAATTGGCCATAGTGGCCAGAGTTGAGCAGATCCAAAGCCAGGAGCCAGTTTTTCCAGGTCTCCCACATGAGTGCAAATTTCCAAGGCTTTGGGCCATCCTCTACTGCTTCCCCAGGCAATAAGCAGGGTGCTGGATGAGAAGTGGAGCAACTGAGACACAGTTTCCCATATGCGATCCTGGCACTTGCAAGTTGAGGATTTAGTCGCTTAGCTATCACATTGCCCCCTGCCATACCTACCAGGTGGAGATTGAACCAATAATTGGAAGATCCTTCTCTACCTATGTATCTCTGTAACTCTAACTCCTAAATAAGCAAATAAATATTTTTCCAAAATACATACATGATACAGAAAAGTTAAAGAATTGTGTCATCTCAATCTACTATAGTTAGTAAAAAAAAAAGGTTGAATTTGAATAGGAGCAAAATTAAATTCTGTAGCATTTGTTCTTTCATTCAACCATTCATCCATTCCGTTAATTTTTTTCAGTTTTATACACAAAAGATATTTTATCTTAGGTGTACCAAGAAAAACATTCAGTTTCCAGTTAGAAAAACCTTGGCAATATTATCAGCAAGACAGATATATCAATATTTATACTATACCATGGTATTACCCTGAATGTTAGGGTATTCAAGAGGTAAGTGCCAGAAAAGTTGAATCAAAGCTGGAAATAAAAGAAAGGTGTGGATGGCATCGCTAAGACAATGTTTCAGCTGAATCCTGAAGTCTAGGTGGCTCAGATAAGAAAGAAAATAAAGCACACAAAAGTTTCCTATATAGACAATAAAAAGCCAAAGATGAAAATATGGAAATCAACTCATGAGGGGATTTTCCTGTTGCCCTAAATAGTCCAAGGATTATCCTAATGTTAAGGGTTGTTCTTATCCTGAGGGTAATGAAAAGCCATGAAAAAATGTTAAGTGAATTATCAAACTTTGTAAAAAATATTAAGAATGTCAAGCAAATTTCTAGCAGATACTTTAAGAATACTATATAGGTAAGGGTTATTGTACAGAAAGAAAATTGTTTCCTTCATGTTGAAGTCCCCAAAGACAATTTTTCTTTTTGAAGTCCCACAATAGCAGTAGGCCCTGAAAAAATAGTTCACACTTGGAAGAAAAAAAAGATGAATACCAAGTGATCAAATTATTGTATGACCCTGAAAACTTCAACTTTCACACAAACCATAAATATTTCAAAGGTGGGCATTTGGTACAAATAGCATCATTTTGGCTGCCTGTAACCCGTACTTAGGTCACTACTGTTCTGTTCTGCTCCAGGTGCCTACAAATGCATGTCCTAGGAGGCAGATGGCTATGACTTAAGGAGATCTGGGTGAAATTCAGGACTTTTGGCTTTTGCTATAGTTGGCATCTGGGGAATGAACCAGTGAATGAAAGAACTCTGGTTGCTTCCCCGTATGACCCTGTGCCTCCAAATAAAATGAAAATAAACAAAAGTCTTTAAAAATTGAGTCATTACAGTTGGCACATTGACTCCCAATGGCCACATCACAATCAAAGCCTCTTTCTTCTTTCATTTACTGTGAAGCATTACAATGACAGGTACAATAAAACAGAAGGGAGAGGGTAATGAGAATCGGACTTCTTCATGAGCTTAGAATCAAAGTAATGCTCTGTATATGAACCTGATGTTTGATGGCAACAGGCAAGGACAACAGATGTTAACAGTAGAGTCGGGCTTCACATTCAGAGCAGAAATGCCTCAGGCCACCAGAGTAAAAATTGACAAACTAGTCTTGTCAATATCAAAATATCAGGATATCTTATTCATTTCATGATCACTACCACTTGTCTGAAAACATGACATCTTTTGTGTATTTCCATCATGGACCAATGTACCTTCTTTGTATTATCATTTATATATATATATATATATATATATATATATATATATATATATATAAAATATGTATTAAGTATATAACTATTTATATACAATAAATTTCATTATATAGAATAAGTAATATAATCATATGATAGATTGCATTATAAATTATATATTATATAGTAATATTATATGAATATATGTTATGCTGTATTGATTGTATATTATATAATTATGTAACATATTAATTATATTACCTTATATGTAATAAATATGTCTATATGTTATATATTATATATATTTATTGGAAAGAGTTACAGAGAGGGTAAGATAGGTAGAGAGAGCCTTCATCTGCTGATTAACTCCAGATGGCTACAATGACCAGAGCTGGGCCAGGTTAAAGCTAGGAGCCAGGAGCTTCATCTGCGTATTTCATATGGGTAACAGAGGCCTAAACACTTGGACCAGCTTTTGCTGCTTTTTCCAGATATTGGCATGGAGCTGAATAGGAAGTGAGGCAGACAAGACTTGAGTTGGCATCCACATCCTTGCCAGTGTGACAGTGGCAGCTTTATCTGTTACACTCCAATTCCGGAACCCATTGTGTGACACTTTCTTTTTCTTAAAAAAACATATTAACATCTTTACAAGAAACCATTTGATCTCTCATAAATATGCTGATTTGTAATCAAACATTTATTTTATTATTTCTCTCCCAGAGAGCCAGTTATTTCCTTCAATATCATACTTCCAAGTGGGCTCCTTAATAACTAAAATTAAAGTCATTAGCATGTACAATCAGTAACCATTACAATGCACATATATGAACTAAAGTGTGTGTGTGTGTTATTTGATGATGGAACTCTACAAGTGAGTTTTGACCTGCAATAAAGCCACAGAGTTTTCTTTAAGTTATTTAGATTAATATATTCATGAAAACATAGTTTTTATACACTGAAAAATTTAACTTCAAGTGATGTATGCTTCTAGTTACATAGCACAGAGCAACAGATACCTGCAGGTAATACTGTGATAGAAAAAGAATTTATTTGTTCTCTGAGTTCCCATTCTTTTTTCTTATTATCCGTATTACCATGAGCAAAATATTTGAATTAAATAGGATTTTTATTTATAGATGACTGTCTTCTGTTAATGTTGAGAAGCCCTCTTGACTCATGAATAACACTTGGATAAAATTATTTATATTTTCCTAAAAACAAATAAAGGAAAATAAATAAAGCAAGCATTCTCCAAATGGTTCACCACTATTAGGTGTCTGTGGCTTGAAGTATGTTAAAACAAGATTAGTGATTAAAATAAAGCATTGCAAGCACATGTGAAATGCAAATCATGCAGAAAGTCAGAAAAAGTTTATGCTTATACAGAAATATTGCTACTTACGTTTTCTCGTATTTGTTTGTTTTGTTTTTGCTTTCCATCTAAGAAAGGTATTGGAACATAGATTACATTTACCAGCTTGCTTTTGTTTGCAAATAGTGCAGAACATAACTCTAAGGAACAGAGTTAATAAGCACAATTTATTATTGTTGTGATGAAACAGTCTTTGAGGCAGCATTTTAACCAAACTCAGAAGGCATTTCCAGAATTAAACAAATTTTTTTGGCATCTCTCATCTCTCCTTGAATATTTACTGTGTTCATTGGAAGTCTATCTTCTCATGGTACAAGAAGGAGGACAGTTTCTCTGAAGAAATTATATTTCTAAATTCACATCCAATAAAGAAGACATTTTGTATTGTAAACTAAAAATATTGATACTCTCACTTGACCAACTAATTGACAGATCCACCTGTAAACAAATCAGTATGGCCAGAAACCATGCGGCACCTCTATCTGGAAACACGTCAAATTCCCACAACACGATTTTGTGATAGACACAGCGAGAAAATATTCATCAAAAAGCAAGTAAAGCATCAAGAGAAAGTGATATATTTAGGAGTCAAGTAAACGAATTCATACTCTGGCTTTAATAGAAATTCAATACATTAAATGTTAGTGCAGCCTGGAAATAAAGTCACATGTTTATGGTCAATTTATTTTTTTACGAAGTTGCCAAGAACATGCACTGCAAAAAAGATACTTTCTGCAACAAATGATATTGGGAAAACTGAATGTCCTCGTGTAAAATAATGAAATTAAATCTTTACACTATATACATATATCAGCTTCTGATGGCTGAAAGATTTAAATGTAAGACCCAAAGCTTTTGACCTACCAAAGGAAAACATCATCAAAGCTATATGGCATTGCTTAGGCAATGATACTTTGCATAAGATTCCAAAAGCACAAGCAACAAAAGCATCAATCAATCAATAAGCAAGCAAGCAAACAGGATTTAATCATACTAAAAGTTCTGTGTTCGGATTGGTGTGCGGGTTAAGTTGCTGCTTGCAACACCAACAACCGCTGGTTGGAGTTCTTACTGCTCATTTTTATCCAGCTCCCTGTTAATGAACCTGGGAAAGCAGTAGAAAGGGGTTCAAGTACTTCAACATTTGTCACATACCTGCATGGAGTAGGGTGGAATTTCTAGCTTCTGGCTTTGGCCCAATCCAATCTTTGCCACTGACGCATTTGGGGAATGAACCAATTGACCAAAGACATCTCTCTTTTTCTTTGAACCATCCCCCAGTCACTCTGACTTTCAAATAATGAACTAAATCTTAAAATAAAACTACAATGTTTCTATATGAGAAATAATTGATAAAAAAGCGCAATCTAGGGAACAGGGGAAATATTTGCTAACCATGAATTGATAATACACTAATATGTAAAATACATAAGAAGCAACAGACAGCCTGATATAAAAATTAGCCAAAGGCCTGAGTAAACAATTCTTAAACGAAAACATACAAATGAACAAGTATAAGGAAAGAAATGTTCAGCAGCGTAAATCATCAAAGCAATTTAAACAAAAAACACAAGGTAAACACATGAAACAAGAATATGAAGAGTTACCAAAAAAAAAAAAAAACTGGGACTAGAATTGTCATATGATCTAGCAATTTCATCACTGGGAATATATCCAAGAGATGAAATAACTGTCAAAGACATAACTTGATCCACCCTGCTTACCACAGCATTGTCTGTAATAACCAAGATGTGAAACAGCCCAGATAACCATCATCACAGGAATGAATACAGAATGTACAAAGGCGTAGTAGTTAAATTCCTTACCTTGCGGGTGCCAGGATGACATATGCTTCACTTCCCTTCTAGTTCCCTGCTTGTGGCCTGGGAAAGCAGTGAAGTTCAGTCCAGAGTCTTGGGACCCTGCACCCATATAGGAGACCCAGAACAAGATTCTGGCTTCTGACATTGGATCAGCTATGCCTAGCTTGGCTCCAGCTGTTGCGGCCACTTGGCGAGTGAACCCCAGATGGAAGATCTTTCTCTGTGTTTCTCCTTCTCCCTGTAAATCTGACTTTCCAATAAAAATAAATAAATCATTTTTAAAAATATGTGTTCTGGGCTCGGAGCAATAGCATAGCAGTTAAAGGCCTCACCTTATATGCGCTGGGAACCCATATGGGCACTGGCTCTAATCCCAGCAGCTCCACTTCCCATCCAGTTCCCTGCTTGTGGCCTGGGAAAGCAGTCAAGGACGGCCCAAAGCCTTGGGACCCTGCACCAATTTGGGAGACCTGGAAGAGGTTCCTGGTTCCTGGCTTCGAATTGGCTCAGCTCCAGCAGTCGCAGCTGCTTGGGAAGTGAATCATTGGATGGAAGATCTTCCTCTCTGTCTCTCCTCCTCTGTATATCTGACTTTCCAACAAAAATAATAAATAAATCTTTAAAAAAATGTGTGTTCTATATATACAATGGAATAATAGCTAATCATAAATAATAATTAATTTCTGCCATTTCCAGCAAAATGGATGGAGATGGGGAACATAATTTTAGGTAAAATAAACCAGTGACAGAAAGAGAAATACTGCATGTTCTCTTTCATATTTAGAAACAATAATAATAATAATAATAATAATAATGGAGAGCTGCCTCCTGTGTCTAATATGGGTGGCAGTTAGAGTCCTGAATGCTCGTCCTCCAATCCATCTGTTAATGTGCCTAGAAGATGCTCCAAGTGCTTGATCCCTGGCCATCTGGGTAGCCTGGATGGGTTCTAGTGTAAAACCATAAGGCTGGCCCAGCCCCAGCCTTTGTGGCCATTTGGAAAGTGAACCAGCTGATGAAATACATCTTGCTCTTTCTTTTGTCTCAATCTGCCTAATAAATAAATCTTTAAAAAATAATCTCAATCTGAACAAAGAGTAGTGATTCCTAGAGGCTGACGGGTGGGGAGTCTGGGTGGCAGGTGCCAAAGGATAGACTGATCAAAGGATTTTGTTCCTAATATTACAGCGTTTAGTAGGGTTATCATACTTTACAATAGTCAAGCATATATTATTTGAACAAAGAGAAGGGAGATACCTAAGCCTTCAATAAAAAACAAAAATAGCATCATAGAAGGGAAAATGCTTGTTTTCAGTACACATTGAGTACATGCATCGAAAGGTAACATTGTAGTCCCTAAGTAAATACAATTACTGTTAGTTTAGAGTCTGGTGTTGTTGCAAAGTAGGTAAGGCCACTGCCTGCAGACCCCACCTGGTGTCCTAGCTATCTCACTTCTGATCTGACTTCCCAGTAATGGCATGGGGAAAATCAGCAGAAGATGAAGAAGAGGGAGCTCTCTCCCTGACTCTCCTACTCTGAGTTTGTAAATCTGACTTTCAAGTAGATTAATGTTTAAAAATACAATGTTCCACAATGAGATATCCCACCATATCTATTTGGGAAGCTACTGTAAAATAAAAAAATAATGAAATACAATAAATGTTAATGAAAGTGTGGAGAAAAGGGAACATTTACATATCAATGAGTACACATGAAATTCAGTATGGAGATCACTAAAAAAATCACAAAAAGGAACTGTTGTATAACACAGCAACCCATTTAGCAGGTATGTAACCAGAAGAAATGGAATTAGCCTCTGGAAGAAACATCTGCACTATTCAGCCTTTTAAAAATGTGGAGATCCCAAGGTCAGTGCTGTTTTGGAGCAGGTAAAGACACTATTCGTTCGTGTTCTGGCTGCTCCACTTCTAATCCAGCTCCCTGCTAATATGTCTTGTAGAGCAGAGGAGGATGGTCTGAGTGGCTCGGCTCTTGTAATCTTGTGGGTGACCCTGAAGAAGCTCCTGCCTCCTGGCTTCACAACACTCTAGTCTGGCTGTTGTGGCCATTTGAGGGGTGAGCCAGCAGAAGGACTTCTCTCTCTCTCTCTCTCTCTCTCTCTCTCTCTCTTCCTCTCTCTGTCTCAGTAACTCTACCTTTCTAATAAATAAGTAAATGTGGTCTGGAAAAAATAGGAAACTTCTTCAATTTTAATAAGATCCAAAGAACTAGAGAACTGTGAGTCTATATTCACACACAGAGAAAAAATGTAACACAATCTATTCATGTAGAATCTTAAAAATGAATTCGTTACTAAAAAATAAACAATACTTTCAGTGGTGGCTACTAGAGTCATAGGTGACAATGTGAAGAGTTAAGGAGATGTTGATCAAAGTATAATCTCAGATGGGAGGACTGGGTTCAAAAGATGTATTGTACAATGTGTCTATAGCTAAAGGCGGTAATCACAATGTGTTCTTGAGCATAAATAGGAGTATCATTCTCACTATTCTCACCCTCACCACCCCCCAACAAAAGCCCACAAATCAGTATATGAGGTAATGTATATGTCAACAACTCAAATAAGCCATTTAAAGATGTTTTTCTAATCATCATGTGGTTCAAGATAAGTATACATACTTTTCTCATTTAAAAATCATATACACAGGAATGTTCTGGAAAAAATGAATTAGAAATACAAAGAAACAAACCTCAAATTTTCAATAAAAAAGAAAAGTATATCATAAAATCAACTTCATGGAAATAATTGATACCCATTTTAACCTACTGAAGAAATCCATAATCACTTTCCTTTGCTGTTAGTATATTCCTCAAAGTATCACTGTCAATCAAAACTGTTGCAAGCTGCTAAGCAAAGCTTTCTCTTATATGTTGTAAGAATCACAGAACACTGATAGGTCTGGCTTTCTATCTTATGTCATATCCCTTCAATATACCACTAATTTCATGAAAAATTTAGAACAACTAGGAGTACTGACACTTAATCAACTCAGAACGAATGGCTAACTCAGCCTCATCTGCCAAATCTGAGATCCAGATAGGAGAATGTGTCTTTGGAAAACTAGAGATAATATCACAAATTTAAATGTATATGACTACGTTGTAACTCTTTTCCTTGTTGGTGTTTGTTCTTTTTACCTTAGTTTAATTTAACTGTTGGGGCAGGCAACGTGGCCTAGTGGCTAAAGTCCTCGCCTTGAACACGCTGGGATCCCATATGGGTGCTGGTTCTAATCCCGGCAGCTCCGCTTCCCATCCCATCCAGCTCCTGTCTTGTGGCCTGGGAAAGCATTTGAGGACGGCCCAAAACCTGGGGACCCTGCACCAATTTGGGAGACCTGGGAGAAATTCCTGGCTCCTGGCTTCGGATATGCATAGTACCGGCCATTGTGCTCACTTGGGGAGTGAATCATCAGATGGAAGATCTTCCTCTCTGTCTCTCCTCCTCTCTGTATATCTGACTTTGCAATAAAATTGTTTAAAAAAATAAAATAAATTAACCCCATTGAGAGTTTCACACTTTTTATTTCCAGAAGAGATACTAGGTAATCTTAATTAATTATTGCAATTGATCAAAATTCTACATCTCCCTCTTCTGAGATATTTAAACTTAATCCACTTTCTACTGCCTGTGAAGTGTTTCTCCTTAAGATACCAAAGAAAAATTACTGACTCCCACAAAAACAAGTTTTTAAAAATGATTTTATTTATTTTTATTGCAAAGTTAGATATACAGAGAGGAGGAGAGACAGAGAGGAAGCTCTTCATTTCCGATGATTCACTCCTCAAGCAGACGCAATGGCCGAGCAGAGCCAATCCGAAGCCAGGAACCAGAACCTCCTCCGGGTCTGCCACTTGGGTGCAGGGTCCCAAGGCTTTGGACCATCCTCAATTGCTTTCCCAAGCCGCAAACAGGGAGCTGGATGCAAAGTGGAGCTGCTGGGACTAGAGCCAGTGCCCATATGGGATCCCGGCGCATTCAAAGGAAGGCCTTCAGCTGCTAGGCCACCGCACCGGGCCTGACAAGTTACTTTTCATACTACTTGAAGACAAGACGAAGTGATTTGACAGATCTCCTCTTGGATTGCTATTTTCTGGATACTATCAAACCCGAATAATAAGAAACTTTCAAGAATCCTTCCTCACCCCTTACAACATCAACACCTTCATGGACTGACCCATCAAATTGCTCTGTTCATTAATTAGAGCATTAGCAATGACTATTTTTCTATTCAAGGTTGCTGTTATAAGAATTTAAGGTGCAGAAACTCAGCAATAAAAAGTATATATAACCAGAAGCCTTGGAAGAGAATTGATTGAATGTGGCTTTAAAACAGTTTTACACAATCTTATGAATGCTTTAATGAATTACTAGGTATTTTATTCTAACAAAAACTTGATGTCAGTGCTAAGCAGCTAGAGAAAAGTTCATTGCTTTAGATTAATATTCCTATATAACAAAATTTAATTTACTTTCAAGAACTCCTCTTTTAATTATTAGCAGGTTATAACATAGTGAAAGGAAGAAACATGTTGTGAGTTATAGTTAAGTACTAGAACCAGTAAGCCTATTCTAGTGCTTAATCACAACATAAAACTTCTTATTCAGAAATGTTTGTTGTGATCACAGCTCAGAAGAGTTGTTCGTATTAGGGAACACTCAGTGTTATGTATTAGACACAAGGTTGAGATAAAAGTAATAGGTGGAACAGAACAGTTTCATAATTAATATTCCAATTCCTTAATTTTCTACCTTTCCTAATAAACCTGTTCTCAACATCATTAATTCAAAACAGAAGTCAGTGGCTCCTGCCCACCTTTGTTGATGCAATGGCGACTCCCCATTTCCACTCCATAGGATCAAATCATTTATTCCACACTGTTATTTGTACCAATACTGGCAACTGCAACTGTAACTGGATGCCTCTTCACATTTCAAAAAACCAGCATATATTGAGTTCACTGTGAAAATTTACAACACAGAAGTCCATAAACCTGCATTTCTGATCTGGTTGGTCTGAGATAAGGCTCCATGTTTTGCCTTTCTAACAAGAATCATGATTGAACTGATGCTTCTGCTTTGGAAAAGGCCCTTGAACAATCATTGCCTTTAAGCTAAAGATAGCCACTGCCTTAAAAAAAAAAAAAACCTGCCTCTGTGGAAGCAGCCCAGTTTCATAGGGGAAAGAGGAGCCAGGCTTGCTTTCCTCAACAGATCAAAGAATATGTCAGCTTCAGCTCTCACGGTGGGACTAGCTAAATCTCTTGTTACTATCATATTGTATTTCAACCATTCATGTTGTAAAATCTTGTAAAATTTCCATTCCCTGCATAGAATTATGAGTGCTGCAAGATACAATAGATCTACTGCAAACACATTTCGAACTTTCAACCATCTCTAGAATGCCATCTAATGTGTCTATTTCCTCTTCAAGTCTAAATGTGTTTATATAACTCAGCTGGACTACTGAATACCACCAGAAGAAAAAGTGTACAAATTCCCCTTCTGCTCTCAGAGCATCCTCTCGATCAACAGTGGAGTGTTTGTCTGAGGAGTTTCCTCTCCCATTTTCCACATCATAGTCTTCTCTGGGTTGATCTTACTCTTAGTCCATCATTTGCTGACACACTTGCTAAGAATGGCCATTTCCTTACTGCTCATCTAACTGCATGAAGAAGAATGCCCAAGTCATCCTCCACATCTCCCTTTCCTTATTGCTCATAGTAGGTCCCATATCAAGTACTACTAAAAGTATTTTCCATTTTGCCACATCTATTTTTCTCAAATGTTGACTAATGTCTTTCTAATGAAGGTAATTCTCTCTAACAACAGAGAAATCTTTCTATTAGAACTAGATCTAAAAGTTTCAAAATGCTTATAGAGAAAAAAGACTAAAGGCTACCACAAGCTATTTAAGATTATGTGACTTGGGCCTGGCTTATTAGCCTAGCAGCTAAAGTCTTTGCCTTGCCTGCACCAGGATCCCATGTGAGTGCAGGTTCTAACACCAATGGTCCCACTTCCCATCCAGCTCCCTGCTTGTGGCCTGGGAAAGCAGTCAAGGATGGCCCAAAGCCTTGGGACCTTTCACCCATGTGGGAGACCGCAAAGAGGCTCCAGGCTCCTGGCTTTGGATTGGCTCAGCTCTGGCCATTGCAGCTACTTGGGGAGTAATCAATGGACAGAATATCTTCTCTGTCTCTCCCCCTCTCTGTATATCTGACTTTCCAATAAAAATAAATAAATCTGCTTTAAAAAAAAAGAATGCCCAAATGTCACCCTGAGAGCCAGATGCAAGAGGGCATCATGGAAGCAAAGCCTATACAAGTGTGGAAAGATATTGAATAGGCAGAAAAAAACTGTTGGTAAAGAAGAAAAGATTGTGACATATTAATTGCCAACTTTGTGACTTAAAATGTGACACTATTATACTTCATTTTCCTTTTTATGTTCACTTTCCATTAAAATATTCTGACCTGCCATTATAACTTAAGAAGATTATAAGGTGATTTCTAAAAATACATCATGGGTTATCATCAGGACCTTGGGTCAAAAACAATGTGATTTTATGCTAATCATTTTGGAAGCAAGTCTTTAACTCCTCATTTCCTTTCATTCCAAAGAGGATAATAGACTGGTCCTTGTGTCGCTGTCACAGTAGTCACACTACTTTTCAACCAGTTCTTATTTATAAAAGCTCTTCTGTACTCTTTTCTATTATAATTATTCTATTGTTGGAGTCATCAACAACTTGGGAAAAATGTATAATTAAGCCTTAATCTGAGTAAACAGTGACCTATTTATGCTTACTTTCATAACTAAGAATAGGATAAGTTTCAATTTGTCATGGAACACCTGATTTCAGTTATTTATGCTACCCTTATCTTTTTCAGGTGATTGTCAAATTTTTTTTGTATGATTACCACATATTTTACACTGTGCTAAAAAAGTCACTAAGATAAAACATTGGACAGGAAAGAAGTCCTATCAAAACTGAATGCCTAACACAGAAAAAGAAAACAAAAGTTTCAAAGATTGAAAATACAATCTGTCATGTTTCATATGCCATAGAAAGCAGGTTCTTTTTTGTTTCCCAAATGCTATTAAGGGGAAATTCTGAAGAGCATCTTCAAGAGGGATAACGACATGACAATTCTCCGGTGACCTTGGATCCATCCAGTTCTCTTCCTTTCCTCATTTGTTATTTTCAAACAGGACTGTAGATTATGCTGAGACTACAACAGCCTGAAGTAGAGACAGGTTGACCAGAATGAGTTAGATCTATTCCTTTCTTCTTCTGGCTCTATGATTAATGTGGCTCCAGTATGCAAAATGCAGTAACGGTTGCCTTCTGCAAGCCCTTTGCTTACAAGTCGTCATTTGCCATTCACTGGCTTCCTGACTCTTGAGTGATCAGCTTACAATGTAACCTGGGCTCCTGCTGTCCCTTGTTGCCTGTTTGTACTGAACCTAGTCATATATCATGTCACGTGCATGACTTTGTTGAAATTAGGCAAGTGGCATGTGCTTCACAAAGGCAATTCTTCCAGCCTCACATTTTGAGGGGAATACTGTATGAACATATCTGATTGAATCTGGCAAAAATAATAAAATGGAGTAAATTAGGTCTAAAAATTTGAATATGTAATTTTGAGCTATTACTTTACAAAATTAATGAGTTAAATATAACTATAAATAAGTCATTTGAAGATACCATTATAAAACTTACTATATTTATTTATTCTGAGGAGGCTGCAATGCATAGGATATACATATAAACAAATACTGAAGTTCTAATGATGCCAGATGACAATTTATGTTTCGGAAAAAAATGTAGAATAATGACATCATTGGTCAAATCAAATATCCCTGTACTTTAGATGTTCAGAGAGATGTATAGATGAAGTAACTTGGAAAACTTTCTGATAAATCAAATATTGGCTGAAGTGGTATCAGCTAAATGAGAATACAAATGCACAAAATCCTAAGATTTGGCCAGATTCATTCTTTCAGGAATTTTAAATTGCCAGCATGTCAGATGAGATCTGAAAACTGGATTCTGCAGAACACGTATAAACTTAGTACCTTAGCTGCCTGTTACCAGCTTTATACAAGCAGTGAAAATGCAGCTGCTAAAAAAAAATGCAAAGGAATCGGAGTTGAAAAGTGAACATGGATCAAAAGAAGGAGGAAGACATGAGGACAGTTTGGTTTCTGGGCGTCTTAGCTGAGGGTCATTTAGTTCTACTCCCTCGCGGGGTGTGGCTATGCTTCGTGTCCTGGGATGTCATGAGATACGCTAGGATTGCTCCAAGTTTTGCCTACGTTATGGTCAGGTTGTGTTACATGCAAGCAAATGATCATACTTAGCGCTTCAAGTAAAGAGGTACTAAAGATCAGGTAAATTGCAATAAATTATTTAGCACAACCCATACAGCATTCTATTGGGGTACTTCAAAAAACTTCAGAGGAGAATAGAATTAAAAAATAATAATGTAGAGGTGATTATTTGGCACAGTGGCTGAATCCTACATTCCAGACCGGCGTGCCTGATTCTAGCCTGGCTACTCTGCTTTTGATCTAACCCCCTACAAACATACATCCTTAGAACCAGTGGTTGATAATGCAAGTACATCGGTCCCCATTATTCACATGGAATATCAGAATTGAGTTATGGGCTCCCAGCTCACTTGTCCTTGTTGCAAGCATTTAGGAGTAAATTAATCAAGGGGAGATCTTACTCTAGCTTTGATGCAAGTAACGTGAAAACAAGGAAGCAAACATTTCAATTACAAATTTGCATTATTGCAATTCTTTTTTGGTTTGTTTTAAAGATTTAATTATTTTTATTGGAAAAGCGGATATACAGAGAGGAGGAGAGACAGAGAGGAAGATCTTCTGTCCAATGGTTCACTCCCAAAGCGGCCACAACTGCTGGAGCTGAGCCAATCCATAGCCAGGAGCCTGGAGCTTTTTTGGGTCTCCCACATGGGTGCAGGGTCCCAAGGCTTTGGGCCGTCCTCGACTGCTGTCCCAGGCCACAAGCACGGAGCTGGATGGGAAACAGGGCTGCAGGGATTAGAACCGACACCCATATGGATCCCGGTGCGTGCAAGGTGAGTACTTTAACCACTATGCTATCGCACTGGCCCCATTGTTGCAATTCTAAAAATGCACTTACTTATTTGAAAGAGTTGAGAGAGAAAAAAAAAGGGACAGAGGCAGAGAGTGATCTTTCCTCCTCTAGTTCACTTTCCTCTAGTGGCTACTGATGGGCTGGTCTGAAGCCAGGAACCAGGAGCTGCTCCCAGGTGAGCCCCCAAAATGGAGCCATCAGCTGCTGCTATCTCAGACCATTAGCAGGCAACTAGCTCAGAAGAGCATCTGGAGCTGGAATAGACTCCCGTATGGGATGTTAGCATCTTAGCAAGCCGCCTTGCTGGATATTCCACAACGATGACACCAAAGAGCAGATTTTTAAAAAGCTTTTATGATGAAAATTTTTGAAATCAATTGACATGTTTTTCATAATAAATTATCTATAAACTTTTTGAAGTTTCTTGATATAAATCAATTGATATTCTTTATATTGATAGTCTTTAAATTCCCTAGAATATACAATAATATTAAAATATTGCTATCTTACACAGATGAAATGGCTCCAACTTCTTAGAAATTATTCTCATAACATTTGCTTTAAAAAATGCTTTCATTTGACTGGGATGATACTCTGCTGGCTCTGTCTTCAGACCAGAGAGGGTATACCTAAGAAGCCGTTGAACTTGACTGGACAATAAGATGCTGGACTCTATGTTTGGTATACGCTTGCAATGGGGGAATCTCAACTGAACTTGAGCTGTGGTTATGCAACAAGGTGGAGGAATCCACCATGGTGGGAGGGTTTGGGGAGGGGTGGGGAGAACCCAAGTATCTATGTAACTGTGTCACATAATACAATGTTATTAATGAAGTTAAATAATAAATAATTAAAAAAATGTTACTCATCATTTCCAAATTTATTTCTTACTAAATAAACTAAAATTTTCAGAATGGTCTTGCATTTCTTTGAGATTATTGTTTTTTCCATCTGTATATAATGTTAAAGTGACTTTAGAGCATTAGTCATCTGCTTCCAAATACCCAAATACACTGAATGTCTTTCAGAATTTGTAACTATAATCCAGATATTTAACATAAGTCCAGGGAACTTTAAAAATAGAATAAGCATCTATCACTTGATAAGTCATGGGTTAGGATGACATTGGAAAAAAAAGTGTTGACAAGGTAAATGCATCAAGTATTCTGGTGGCAAAGGACTGTGCTCCCCATCCCATTAGATTGCACAGTAGCTTGATCAAGTTTTGTCTGGTTTAGTAGCCTCCTCTATTCCCTGTCTTATTAAGATTCCTGAAATTCTTTTATGTAAGCCGTCCCAAGAGAACTGTCATTTTAAGCCTTTAATTAAACAGAACAATCTTTTACTTTGGGAGTGTGCAAATTGTAGTGAATAGAAAAGGCAGTGCTGGAGGAACTGAGTTTGCCTGATACATTCATTATACACGGTAGCTGACTATCCACTCCATCTGTTCTGTTCGACATGGAAGGCCTACTTGGGAAAAAAATTCAAAAGTATTAGGTAAAGATATGTATTTTAATTCTGCCTGGTCATTTTAATTATTTCCATTGCTATTGTCACTCATGGTTCATCTTGCCTTTTTCTTAGGTTTTTATATATTCTCCCCCAAAGAGCACAAAAAGATGGTGATTACACTCAAAGAGGTATTTAATAAATCATTACAAGGAGAAATGGAAGCAATGGACTCTTTTTATGAACATATGTAAAATTTAAAAATTATAAAAATAATAGCATGCATAAAAAGTACTAAAACTGAATCCTTGCATGTTGGTTGGTCTTCTGTAAAGTTTCATAAAACTCATAATGTACAAATGTCTAAGGGGAATACTGCTGGTGACATGCTCGATGAAGAATAGGCCACAAAACCAACATATTATATCAAGTGTAGCATTAGTGAGGGACTTTGTTCCGTGATTAAGTTAGAGGAGGAGCTGGTGCCATCTAAACCAAGATGGAAGATGCAGCATTTATGCCTTTGGTCAATATACAACATGGTTAGCTTCACAAGAGTTGTACCTACAGCCACATCAGGAAGAGATGCATTAGTTAATAATAAAGTGTTTTAGAAATCACACTGCTTAAGAGCTGAAATCTTTGCAAATCTGATATCTGTCCTGATCAAAGTGCAATAGGGATATCAAATCCCACAGCTGTTACTCATTACTTTTCCATGATTCTCTAATGACAAAAGTATGTGAAGTCTGGCTATTTGCCTTTGTTTTCATGAAAACAGAGATTTAGCATATGCACATTCACACTGACTTACCAAGTCCTTCCTGTTCATGAATGTTTCAATACTTTTCTCAATTTTCTTTCTTTAAAAACCAGAAAGATAGAAACAGACCACAAAAGAACTTTCCTGCATTGGTTAGACCCCAAAATGCTTGCAACAATCAAAGCTAGGCCAGGCTAAAGACATGAGCCCAGAACTCAGTTCAGGTCTCCCATACGGGAAGAAGGTAGTCAAGTCCTTGAGACCTTGCATGCTTCTTCCCAGGGCATGCATCAATATAAAGCTGGAAATGGAAGCAGGGCTAAGACTAGAATGCAGGTTCCCCAGTACGAGATGCAGCCATCCCAAGCACTATTGTCAGTACTGTAAGAACACCTACACCTCAACAAATGCTTTTTCTGAGGTTGACATTCCAGAAACTGTGAAATGTAGCATATACACACAGCACTGGGATGTAACACATGACCAAACTTTGGAATTTAAAAAATTGGTTTAAAAAAAAAAAAAAGCAAGTATAGATAGTTAATGGCATTTTTGCTAGAGCAAGTGGTATTTTCCAACTCACACTTTCTGTTCAATAAAATAGATATGTTTTAGGGTTCCATTGTGATTAATGAAAACGTTTTTATAGTAAGTACCTAATACTAACATCACAACTACAATATTCCAGTCTGGTCAATATATTATCACATTTTCATTTGAAAAGAATCCTTGTAGCCAAGGCACATGAGTGCTTTCTTCAATTAAAAAAATTACATAACAAATAACAAATTATTGAAACATTAGGACAAGGCTTTTATTTCAACCAAAATCTTTGTAAAACACGGGGAAATGCCTTTAATTAAAATGGCTGATTACAGTATGACTATACAAAACTGAAAGCATTGTTAAGGGGTGTTGACCTTGGGCCCGGCAGCGTGGCCTAGTGGCTAAAGTCCTCGCCTTGAAAGCCCCGGGATCCCATATGGGCGCCGGTTCTAATCCCGGCACCTCCACTTCCCATCCAGCTCCCTGCTTGTGGCCTGGGAAGGCAGTCGAGGACGGCCCAATGCCTTGGGACACTGCACCCGCGTGGGAGACCCGGAAGAGGTTCCAGGTTCCCGGTATCGGATCGGCGCGCACCGGCCCGTTGCGGCTCACTTGGGGAGTGAATCATTGGACAGAAGATCTTCCTCTCTGTTTCTCCTCTGTGTATATCTGGCTGTAATAAAATGAATAAATCTTTAAAAAAAAAAAAAACAAAAAAAGGGGTGTTGACCAAAATTATGCTGATAATCACTAGCTACTAGGTTATTTGTCACTGGGAAAATTTCAATTTTTATTGAATAAAAAAATGCACCCAAATTCTTCCGGGGTCAGTGTATGGCACAACATGTAAAGCATTTCACAGGGGCACTGCTTTGTGTGCTGATTGTTCTCCATCCAATTCCCCTCCTCGCTAATGGCCTAAGAAAAGCAGCGGAAGATAGCCAAGATATATAGTCCTCTGGTACCCATGTGGAGAATCTGGGTTAAGATAATGGCTCCAGGCTTCACTTTGGCACAATCTGGGCCATTGCATTCATTTGGTGCATGAAAAAGCTGATGGAAGACCCATCTCTCCTTTTTCTCTTTAACTTTCAAACAAATAAATTTCTTAAAAACTGTTTAGAAAACCCACAGTTTCACAGAATGCATCTAAGTAAGTCTATAGTGTTGGTCGGTTGACAGGGAATCTTGTCATTTAAGATATATACATGATGGGCGCGGCAGCGTGGCCTAGTGGCTAAAGTCCTCGCCTTGAAAGCCCCAGGATCCCATATGGGCGCCGGTTCTAATCCCGGCACCTCCACTTCCCATCCAGCTCCCTGCTTGTGGCCTGGGAAGGCAGTCGAGGACGGCCCAATGCCTTGGGACACTGCACCCGCGTGGGAGACCCGGAAGAGGTTCCAGGTTCCCGGTATCGGATCGGCGCGCATCGGCCCGTTGCGGCTCACTTGAGGAGTGAATCATTGGACAGAAGATCTTCCTCTCTGTCTCTCCTCCTCTCTGTATATCTGACTTTGCAATAAAAATAAATCTTTAAAAAAAAAGATATATACATGATAGATTTAAAAATGTAGGTCCATATAAAAATATAATGAAATAATTAAGTGGTGAAATTAAGCAATATACATGCATTTTTACAAGTTTTTTTTGAAAGGCAGAAAGAAAGAAAGAAAGAAAGACAGACAGACAGAGTCAGATCTTCTGTTTACTGTTTCACTGCCCAAGTGGCCACAGCGGCCAGAGCTGAACAGACCCGACGCTAGATGCCAGGAGTCTCTTCTGGGTCTCCCATGCAAGTACAGATTCCCAGGGCTTTGAGGCGTCCTCTACTGTTTTTCCAGGCCATTAGCAAGGCGACAGATGGGAAATGGAGCAGCCAGAACATGAACCACCACTCATATGGGATCCAAGCTCTTGTACGGCGAGGATTTAGCCACTGAGTCATTGCACAGGGTCCAATATGCATGCATCTTGAAGGCATTGTGTAATATTCCAGATTGGACAGAGTCTTCCACTTGTGAGTTCAAATATCTGGGTGACTTCTGTTTGATGGACATGTCCACAAAAGAACTGAGAGAAAGCTACTGATTAGACAAGAACAGTTTTTGAAATCCCTTACTATAAATGAAACTTCAAGATCCTTTAATTTAAGCAAACATGCTGAAGGCTCAAACATGCTAAGAGCTCTTCACACAAGGATTACTCCAAAGATATTAAATTCTAAATATACTAAGCTGAATTATCCCTGAGGATTTTGCTACCCAAAATATTCCCTTTTATCTCTTCTTGAAGATTTTCTCCCAAATTGAATTATTTGTATAGTACTAGAAAATAAGCAATTATAAATGTAAAATGTAAATATTGACATGTAATATAAACTATGTAAGATAATCAAAATAAGAAAGAATATACATAGTGTGAGAAAATATGCATTTTAAGAAAATAAATGATAAATTGCATGTTTGCCTATTTTATAATCTGAACTTACTCCAAAAGCAAAATTCCTGTTTGTCTCACTTCTACTTTGGGTTGAAAAAACATGTAGGTATATAAGAGCATATGAAGCTCAACTAAGCTCCAAGTGTGGACAATGAATAAATGAATAATTCCCTGTCACTGGCCAGCAGCGACACTAAAAAGACGAGGCATATTTTGAGGGTCCGAGAAACACCGGAACCCCTCAATGCCAAAAGCGGCTGAGTTTAAATCTTTATCTCCACTCCACTGTCCCCATTGGTCTAAGCTTGCCTCTGCCGCTTCTCCAGCCCTCTTTGCGCCACCCTTCTTCCCATATTTCCTCCCGTACTTTCGGCTGCATTTCTCCATTCTTGGCCCCATCTCTTCGTCCTGCTTTTGCTGCTTCTGTCTGTATTCCTCTTTTCTACTTTCTCTCCGGCACCCTTCCTCCCACGTCCCGGAACCCTCAATGCCAAAAGCGGCTGAGTTTAAATCTTTATCTCCACTCCACTGTCCCCATTGGTCTAAGCTTGCCTCTGCCGCTTCTCCAGCCCTCTTTGCGCCACCCTTCTTCCCATATTTCCTCCCGTACTTTCGGCTGCATTTCTCCATTCTTGGCCCCATCTCTTCGTCCTGCTTTTGCTGCTTCTGTCTGTATTCCTCTTTTCTACTTTCTCTCCGGCACCCTTCCTCCCACGTCCCGTATTTCTCCCTCTGCCATAGTCCGTCTGTTGTTTTCGTCTGTCCATCCATCCCAGTCCCCTGTCGTTCGCACCTACTTTTACCAGCTACTTTTATATAGTTCTCCACCAATCACTTCTCCCCATGGGTCCACTTGGTGCTACGTGATAGGCCAGTAATCACAGCGAGAGCATTAGCCTATCCCTGTGACTTCCTGTTTACCTGCTGGTGAGACCAACTCCGCCTCCTGGCCCTGGGCCAGCCACCGATTGCGATGGCCCCTCCTATTCCCGGAGCGGCTTCAGCACCCCATTCCCCACAATTCCCAGTAGAAGGCGCTGCAAATATATAATCCTGTTTCCTCTCCATCAAAGTTTCATTCTACATACAAGGAAACTGATGCATCATGATCCTTATTCTGGAAGGTAGAGTGAGATGGCAGGATTCTAGCTAAGGCCATACCTTCAGGAAAAAAAAAAAATCATTGCAAATGGTGGAGGCTGCAATTAAAGGATAATTGAGGGGTTACCTAACATAAGTTAATGCAACCTAATCATGCAGAAAAAAATATTATGGAAATACAATTTCCATTACTGAGATATAATAAAGCAGAATGATTCAGTAGCATGACCGGAGGAAAACAGAATAGAACTGAAGTAATTGAACTTCCATATGAAAGTGTATCAGTCATATTTGCAACGGGAATAGCTATCATCTTTAAGAATAGTTGCTCCTAATGCACTGTCATCTATTCTGCTTCCTTCTTTAACTGATGATAGTTAAATAAGGTCTTCACTATTCCCTCAATTAAAGTTAAGTTTATAAAAAGGATACATTTTGAAAATTAAGTTCTAGAATAAAGAATGGATTTTATAGAGCTTCAATAGCTTTGTCATTACTTCTACAGTATACAATTAAATTGGCTTGAGATGGAGAAAATACACTCTGGGGAAACATTCAGTATTGACTTCAGAAACATATTATGTTTTAATGTTTTTTTGGTGTCTGTTTATTTTATCACTTGTTTCTAAAATGACCAAGCTCTTTTAAATCAAGTCTTCTTGGATCCGCGAATGCATGGAATTGGTGGGACTGTAGAATAATTCAAGCTTTCATCTGAGCTGGAATCTTCACTTTCGTAGCTCATCAACCTCATCTGTCACATATATGTCATAGAAATGAGAAAAACCTTGGAAGTCAGGAAAAAATTAAAAACAAATTAATGTGGGAAGATGATATAAATCAAGTGGTGAAGCCAAGAGTGAATTATTGAAATATCTTTCATCAGGAGTGAATACATTTTCCTCTCTCTCAAGAGGAACCCATTATGTGTTTTTGTTTGCTCTATTATACTTCAAGTGACATATTAAAGAAATAGATTTATTAGGATTTAGAATGTGTTTTACTCTGATAGGAAAGAATAGTGGTCTTTCAAATTTAATTTGAAAAGACTTAAACCATGAAAATTTATACAGACTCTGGCTTGTAATGAATGCTAAGAAAAACAAATACTATTTTAACATGAAATAAATGAATGATCCCTTCCACCTAAAAAAAACAATAATACCTTATTTACTCTATCAAAAATCCTCAGATTTTATTTAGTCAGTTTTGGCAGTTTGACATTTTTATGTCAAATGCCTGCTTTGTTTACTGACAGGGTAAACAAATAATTAAAACAAGGATTGCTTGTGTTCTATGAACTTGTTTTCCTCTGAGTCCAACTGACTGGCTTTACCAGTGTGTTTTGAAAGATATGTCCACAAAGAAATAGATATCAAAAGTGGTTTACAATTGCAAATGAATTTAAGAGAAGATTAAAAGTTGATAGAGAGCCCAGCGTGGTAGCCTAGCAGCTAAAGTCCTTGCCTTGCACACTCTGGGATCCCATATAGGTGCTGGTTCTAATCCCAGCGGCCTTGCTTCCCATTCAGTTCCCTGCTTGTGGCCTGGGAAAGTAGTCGTGGACAGCCCAAAGCCGTGGGATCCTGTACCAATTTGGGAGACCGGAGCTCCTGGCTTCAGATTGACTCAGCTCCAGTCATTGTAGCTGCTTGGGGAGGAAATCAATGGAAGAAAAGATCTTCCTCTCTGTCTCTCCCTCTCTCTGTATATCTGATTTTATAATAAAATAAGAAAAATCTTCCTAAAAAGTTTCTAGAAGTTCATATATAAAGATTTCTCAGTGAAAAACACTGATGGTAGTACGTGTAAAAAAAATGTGCATTATTCAGTAATTTAGTTGCCCTGCACACCATTTTGGGCACACATCAGCCAGGGCCACCGCACCACCGCTGCTGCCACCACACATGCATGGGGTGGGAAAGGGTCAGAATTCAGGCTACTGAGGGCTGGGTTGACATGTATAAAATAATTTCTTAGAACTTCTACAGACCAGGCCATTGCTGCCACAGGTAATTAAGGGAGCTGAAATGGGGTGGATCAGAGTCAGAATTGGAAGGTCTCCCTGGGTCAGACAAAGGCAACTGCCCATACATAAGAGCAGGGCCTGGGGTGGACCAAACCAGGCTAAGTTGCAATGCCCACTGTTGCTCCTAAGAGCCTATCTGGTAGGGGTTCTTACTGATAACCCTGATCAGGCCACAGCATTTGCTAGCAAGAAATGGGGTCTGGGGGTCTGTTCCACAGTTAAGGTTAAGCCACAGTTTTCTCTGTTGAGTGTCAAGGCTGTATGAAGGCCATGCAGGGCTGGACCACGGTATCTACCTGCACATGTGAGAACCAGGGCTGGGAGTGTGCCTGGTAAGGAATATTTTGGGATTTCCTTGGTAGTCTGCAGCATCTGCCAGTGTACGCAAGAGTTGGGACAGGAGGCAGGCCAGGTTGGGCTATGGCATAGCACCTGTCAGCACATGTGAGAATCGGACCTGGGTGTGGGCATAGTAAGGCTTTATAGGGTTCTCCCTGACTATTAGGTTAAGTTGCAGCATTTGCTGGTGTGCTCAAGAATCAAAGTTTGGAGCAGCCCAGGTTGGAGCTATTCAAGGTTGCCCCAACCAGACTACACCTCTCATGAGGGCCAAGATGCACACAAGAGCTGGGCCTGGGGTGCCCGGGGCTGTGGTGGGCTGCAACACTCTCCAGTTCCTTCACAGCCAGGACTGAGGGTAGGAATGACCAGATAGGTACCCCCACCAGTGCATGCATTGACTGGTGCAAAGTCTGGAGTGAGCCTGAGCCTGCAGCAACTGACACACACGAGACCAAGCTCTGAGGACCTCCCAGATGAGATTCCTTAGGGGGCTCCCAAACTAGACTGCTACGCTCAATCCTTGCCCTCTGGGAGAATCATAGAGACTTGCTATCCAACCCAGAAGCACTGGACTGGATCAACAACTTCTTATACAACATCTAACAATCAACTCCAACCTCACGAGCTGATATAGACAGACAGCATGGAGCAGCACACTTTCTCTATCTCTTCCCCAAACAAGCCGACCCATGGAAACAGCAGGGGAAATGGAAACATTTATGTCACCCACCTCTCCCCACCTCCACATCCTGACCCTCTGTATGCTAACCGGAGACCCACATAGGTCTGCAACTTCCTCACCTTTTTTTTTTTCGATAAAAGAGGGGATGTCTGCTGCGCCAAAATTGAAGAGGGATCAGAGATCAAACTATTTGGGAGAAGAAATCCACTTTGGAACGATTGGCTAAGGAGTATTTTGTTCTCTTTAGGAAGGATGGTCAAGTAGTTTTCCCAGTCATTTATGAGGCAAAGAGCAGATTTGGTAAACAAAGGGTGTTTGCATCCAAGTCAAATATGAAGAGAGACTCATTGCAGTCCTTAGGGAGCACAAAGGAAAAAGGAGTTTCCCTAGAATTCTAGCCTGCTGGTTGCCAGCATCTCAAGGCATCGGTCTTGATGGTACTTCCAGCTATGAACATATCTTCATGCTCTTACCCTAAAATAGAATATTCCTTTTTTCTCTCCTGCTAAAATATCTGAGAAGAAGCAGACTACTGTGTAAAGGTGCCCATGGTAGACTTGGAAGAAGGACCTTTGAAAGGCTGTAAAGAAGAAAGAGAACCCACAGGACCACAATATCTGAGATAGAAGCGGCATCTTAAAAGGATCACTGCACAACTGAGAAAATAAGAACACCTAAAAAGGATAGACCAGGTAACAAAGCCCTTTACCTCGCAGAGGGTTACTACTGAAGTGTAGGTCTTGTTTCCTGAACCCTGGACGTAGGAGACATTTTAGTCATCTTCTGAGTGGCCTGGCAAAGGAGAAAGGAACCTACCACGAATTACACATGTGCTGAGGCGTCTTTCAGGCAAATGCTCACTAACTGTGTCAAGCCTGATCAAGATGAACACAAATTGCGCTCGTGGGAGCAGCTCTGGTCAGAATGGTAACGTACACAGGGCGGGTTCTTTTTGTGTCCCGGAGGCTTAGGGTGTGAAGGTGTGTGAACTTAGAGGGGTGATGACTTTTACTCTCCTGGAAATACTGCATAAATTTGAACTGCATGAAGTTATATGTCTCTGAATTCCTTGTGCCCCATTTGCTAATGTCTATTTTTATTTTTTTATTTATTTGAGACACAAAAGGAGAGCTCTTATCTTCCCCATTACTCTCAAAGTGTCATCAGTGGGACTGCTGGGCAAATCCTAGAGCCAGGAACTCAGTTACTCCAGAAATTATGGCTGCTTTCCAGGGTTTGCTTTAGCAGAAATCTGAAGTCAGGATCAAGAGCCAGACATCAAACGCAGGCACTCTGCTGTGTGGTGAAGGTTCTTTAACCCACCCCACTATCTCATTTCCTTAATCAAAAGCACAACTTATTATCTTTGTGAGTTTATCCTATGAATTGACAAGCTAAAAAAACTTCAGAAAAGAAATGTCTTCAACACGGAACACTGAAGATTGTCATTGTTACATACGCTACTAGCATCAGAAACTGTGAGAATACATCATAAATTATGTAATTAATTCCATCAGGATGAAAAGAAATTAATTCTACTTATAAGTAACACAATGCTGATAACTCTCATTCAATTTCATGTTTAGGAGCAGTTAGACCTTTTATCGCTATTGTGATAAATTAGAAGTGGGTATGAAGTTCTGTGTTTTCTATAATTTTGCAGTAATAATGTCATTTCTGACATGCTTTGTCTCTGTCATCAGGTTAATGTGATTTCCTTCTTAATTACATTTCTGGGTGAAGATAAAATAACAAAGAGCCATGCCAGTGAATCCATCTCTTTGTAATATGTGTTACAGTGAGCCTTGGATAATACTGAAGATGTGGAGAGGAAAGAGGCTCAGCTAACAAGATTAGATTCCCTGTTTCTCACACTTGTCCTAGCTCACAGGATGTCATTATGCTGCATTCCATAAATTAAATGTAATTACACTTCAGTGTCATCTACATTTTTCATAATGTTGAAGAATTCATTGTAGCTAACCCAGAGGCCTTAAATGGGTTGCATGGAACTTAATACCAATCTTGATTTTTATGTGTTATTATCAAAGTTCCATTAACTGCTGTCTAAGAGCGGGGATAGTCCCACCAGAATTATATCAGCATCCAATGCATGCCACCATAGATGACTCCAAATGTCCCAGATGTGGTCATCAATATTCATAATGCCCATCTGAACATCCGTTGAGTTATTATGAATCTACAGCATTATTTTTGCTCCTACTCATCTAATGATCATTCCACAAGATTTAGGTAAGTTCTGTCACACTCCAAGTCTCCTCTACAAATCATCATATCATTGTCACACTGATAGCAGATACTAAAGCCACAAGAAGCAACAATTGGGACATGATATTTTCCTCCTCCCCATGTCCAAATGGAATAGCCAGTTGAGAGCAATATGATATGGCAGGCTGAATTCAGCTCACACTCCAAAAATGTTTACTTTGCAATATACTAGATCTGAATAGAAATAAAGATAAATAACACCATTGAAGCCCGCTGCAAGCCAACAATGTATTAACACACTTGGGGAGATTCTGATAAGTTTATTCACACTAGACTGTTAGTGGGTGACAAGCTGTGGTTCCACAGGGTGTTATTACAACAGGTTCCACAGCAATCCAGTTCCTCTTTGTGTGGTTGACATATAGCAGGAGAAGAAGCTGGATTGCCATGTGTTATTATGCAGAAACAGTTTCTGAGGAAATCTGTCAGAGAATTACACAGTTGCTCAACGGAAGCTCCAGAGAATCACCTGCCATCCTGTTTCATCTGAGCCTTTCACAGGATGGGCTCACAGAGTCTCTGTCAGCCGAGAGGGCAGATGAGCAGAGCTGACCTTAGATCCGGTAGCTTTAGGACACTCACGCTCTCAGTAAGGATTCTATTCTCTTTGAAAGCATCATAATGAAGCTTGCAAAACTATTTTCTTTTCAGAACTTTCTTCACTGCCTCACTGTACTTTGTGGAGTAACAGTCACAGAATTTAGGTTCAACTGGGAGATATCAGGTACAAAGAACATTAAGAATTTCAGGAAGCTATGGGAAGTGGAGAAGGCAGTAGGGGAGAAGGAGGGATGAAACCACTCATTTATAAAATATATTATGACAAGCAATAAAAAATTAGGAAAAATCAGGCTGGGAAACAGCAGTAACTAGAGTAAAATTCACATTTCATTGAGCATCTAGAAGAGGGGTATACTGAACAAACTAGATTGAAGAAAAATGTCTAGATAATCCTTGTACTGAAAAATATCTTGATCCATATATATAATTATGTCTGCATATGTATGCATATGTATACATATGTAGACACATTAAAAGATGTCTGTGAGAGTAGAATTTAAATACGGTTTTATCTTGAAGTAAAAAATGAAATTCATGCCTTTGAGGGAATCTTTAAGAAATTCAGAAGAAAAATATTGTTAAAAATTTAAGCATGGATTTTAATTTTTTAATTAAAACAGAATTTATATTTTATTCGATATTCCAAGAGCTTTTTGCACCATTTTATACACAAAAACAATTTCCTGAATTAAGAAGTTTAAACCATAGAAATTTGTAAAGCAGGGACAAGCATGAATTCACAAAATATTAGAATACTTTAATCTATTTTTCAATTATCAAAAGGTAAAAATGAAAACTAAGGTCAAACATACTACATAAATTTTTCTGAAAAAAATTATGATGAGATTGAGTCAGCTTGGGTTTAAAACATGAGAACTACCTAATAGGAAAAGGATTCACCGTGTTCTCTTGGAATACAGCTGTTTTTATTTGTGAACATAAACATTTAATAAACTGCCACAGGATGAGGATGTGATCTTGTGTTAATCTACTTTATCCCCATGAGATAATCTATGTAAGTAAGGTGGAAAGCAGAGCTAGAATGACTGAAGGCCGTGTGTCAGAATTTTTCATAATTTTTGTGAACATTTGTTTCTTATAAGACAATTACTTCCCAGTGACAAAAAGAGGAAGCAAAATGGATCCATTAATAGAGACATTTCTTATCCCCTCATGCACCAACGGGGAGGGTAGGACACCTCAGGTGTGCATTAAGGAGAGTTTGAGGTGGGAAGAGGCATTGGGGTGAGAGTGACAGCAATTTCCCTCCTCACCACCTGGAGGCCTCAGCATCATGAGATTTGAAATTGATGTGAATTATATCTCAATAGAAGAATATTAGCATATTTTGTTAGAAAAGTTCTCTGACTGACATCTGTCTCCTGAAGTTCTCAAAGTTTAACTATTAGTGCTAAAAAAAAGTTTTGTTAATTACATCCCAATGGGAAGAAATGAGGTCATTGGATCTGAAACAGTAAAATGTGTCAAGATAAATAACGTGTGAATGACATTCCCTACAGATTTGCTGGATAATACTAATAAAAATAAAAATAGGCACTGTTTGGGATGAATTTAGGCTAAGTTAAATACTTGAGTAAATATCATACTCATGTGATCCAACTCTGAAATCTGATGTTTTTTTTAGCAGCAAAATCTGATGTAATCCAAACACATTTGACATCAGAATATGGCATGAATGTCTGCGCTGCTACTTTTACTCTTTAGTTGTTCAACTTAGAGGAAATATTTGTATATTTTCCTACAGAATTGATAGGGTTCCTGTCTACGGGCTATTGTTCAAACTGTATTATGTAATATACCATTTATTCCATATAGCCTTTCCATGAAAAAAAAAAAAAAAAACAGCTTTTTGCGCCCAGGACAGTAGTCTAGCAGCTAAAGCTCATGCTTTGAACTCATAGGCACCAGTTCTAATCCTGGCAGCCTTGCTTCCCATCCAGCTCCTTCCTTGTGGCCTGGCAAAGCAGTTGTGGATGGCCCAAAGTCTTGGGACCCTACACCTGAATGGGATACCTGGAAGAGGCTCCAGGCTCTTGGTTTCGGAGCAACTGAGCTCCGGCCATTGCGGCCGCTTGGGGAGTGAATTGTCAGATGGAAGATATTCCTCTCTCTCTCCTCCTGTCTGTATGTCTGCCTACTCAAAAAAATAAATAAAATTTTAGGGAAAAAATAAAATAAAACTTCTTAATATAAGATACATCTGGACTCAGAGGCTTCAGATATGAGTTGTAAACCGTAAATCGCTCCAAGAAGCTTGAATTAAGTACAATCAATTGCCTTGTGATTGGAAAACTGAAAGAGAATTTATGTTATTTTTCTAAGGTCACCTTGCTAATAATAATTGGATATATTACTTAATTTTGGGCAACTCATCACCAAACTTTTATGCTTGCTCATAGTTTATACTACTTCTTACAATGAAGTTTAATAGAGAAACTATCAAAATTACGAGCAAAGCGATGGACATTTCTTTGAGTAAACAATACATGTAGCACTTTTGAATAATAAAACAGAAATCCTGTTATGTGTTTGACACCATATCTAATGTGTTGACTGAGAGGTACAGGAATGAAACAATACTGAATGGAACAGGAATGGAACAAGAGAACCTTTTTACTGACAGGACCCAAGAGACGTGGGGTATCAAAGAAAAAGCTTTGGAAGCTGTGTATCAAAATCATCAAGGTAGAGCTTGTAGCGTAAAGTGTAAGAGACCTTTACGCTCTGAGAATCCCAAGATGTACGTCTGAATCATCGATTTCTGACCTTCACTTTGAAGACACCTGGCACATAGGGAATACATTCACAAGTATGAATACAAGTTCACAAGTATGCAACTAAAGCTCCATCCTCTTACTGTCTTTCAACTGGCAAACACCTTCTGGGTTAAAAAGGACCGTCACTGCAGAATGCTCATTTCCTGTATATGAATAACGTAGTCAGTGACGGTTATTGCAGCAGTGACTGGGAGAAAATAGTGATCACATTATGACAGCAATTCACCTTGATAATATCTCATTGGAAAAAAAAAAATCTCCCTATTCGGCCAGCTGTACTTTCAGACCAGGGATGGTCTCCCAAGGAAACTGTTGAAACTATCTGGACAATAAGAGGCTGGAGTCTATGCATGGTACCTGCTCACAATGAGGGAATCAGGACTGAATTTGAACTGTAATACTGCAACAAGGTAGAGGAATCCACCATGGGGGATGGGCATGGGAAGGGGTTGGGGGAATCCCAGAGCCTATGAAACCGTGTCATAAAAAGAAATAAAACAAATATATATATATATATATATATATATATATATACAAAAGTATAAAAAAATCTCCCAATCGATTTTTATCTTTAAATATTTATACAAAATAATAAAAAAGAGATGGAGAGAAAAGAAAGGATTGTTTTCAACAATACATGAAAGACACAGGGCCCTCTAAATGTAATAGATTTTAATGAAAAGGACCAGAGAGACTACAACCATATCCTCAGGCCAAGGAAGAGAACTCTGAGAAAAGAAATCAGGAAGGCCATGGGAAAAAATGGGTGACCCATAGAATTCTGCAGTTAAAAGAAAAAATGGCTAAGGGCCCAGCACGATAGCCTAGCGGCCTAGCAGCTAATGCCCTTGCCTTGCATGTGCTGGGATCCCATATGGGTGCCAGTTCTAATCCTGGCAACCCCACTTCCCATCCAGCTCTCTGCTTGTAGCCTGGGAAAGTAGTCAAGGATGGCCCAAGATCTTGGAACCCTGCACCCATGTGGGAGACCCGGAAGAGGCTCCAGACTCCTGGCTTTGGATCAGCTCAACTCCAGCCGCTGCGGTTGCTTGGGGAGTGAATCATCTCCATCTCTTCTTCTCTCTATATATCTGACTTTGCAATAGAAATAAATAAATCTTTTTTAAAAAGGCTAAGATAATATAGGCAGAGGTAAAGGGAAGACAGCCGAATTTGTTCATCTTTGAGCTAATCTCTAAGTAGCAATTCTTAATTATGGAATGAATTCTTAAAACTCAGCAAACTTGGCTAGCGAATAAATGAGTTCCACAATGTTTCTACTGACCAGTGGTATTAGAAAATATTCTCAGGTTATTGTAGGATAACTTTAGCAGCAACATTAGTTCATAACTCTGTCATTAATAGATGATGTTAAAATAAGCTTGCTTAACTTTGAGGCACAGCTTTAACTAATTTAGACGAAGACTTTGGGTGATCTGTGGTCAAACTGTAAAGAATAGTTTCAAAATGATGTAAAATCTCCTCACCTTTTACCCATATAACATGGCACTTCTCCAAGAAATTCTATAAGTTTCTAAAGGAAGTTCTTACAAGGCTTACAAATCAGCTAAATGGACTTTTCTAATCACCATAAAGAGGAAGCATACTTCAAAGATCAGAATGTCAATTATTTAATGTAAAATGTCTCTCAGTGAAACTACATTACAAACTATCATAGTCCAGTCTGGAACTGATTATAGCATGACAATGCATTCATGTCATTATCATTAGAGTGCAGGACATATTACTGAAAACGCACAGCACAAGCATTGTTGTACATCCTACCATATGGGTCAGAAGTTTGACAGAACAAAGGTGATAGGGCTTCAGTATTTTCAAAAATTCTGAGGATTTAATTTATGTCAGAGATTCTTTGAATTATGTTACCAGACAAAACCTGTTGTCTTTCTACTTCCTTTAAAAATAACTTATTCACTGCAGCAATCTAATTTCATTCCTTAGTATTCTCAAACTGTATGTAGTAAGGATCTCATTTTTGTTTGCTCAGCATAGCATGGCTTTTTTTTCTTTTTTCTGAAAAGTACAGCTTTATTTTTTTTATTATAAAAGAGCTACAAGTAATGAAGTAGGCTAAATTCATCCCAATAAATTTACCATAAGCCGTTCAAGGACAGGCATATGACCCTCTTTCAGTTAAGCCGAAGAATCTTTTAGATATTCTCAGAAAGCAAAACTAAATTGGTAAGTCAAAAGCTCCCAACAGCCTGAATATACTGATATCCCACTGAAGAATGAAACCAACAGAGAAACTTAAGGAGCTCAGATTGAGAAAGGGGTGTGGCTCAGAGTGAGGATGGTAGAAAACTTGGAATGTACTGGTGATTGCATGGACATAGTACTTCCTACAGCTTCATTTTTGAATTGTTTTAATGAATCATGGAACAGTTGTGGTAAATAGTATTGCTGTAAGAATTTTTGTACTGGGAATTTTATAATATAAAAGGTAAAGTTTCAGATTTACCGGTAATGATACTTGAAGGTGAGATCAAGAATACATTGAGGGCCCAGCACCACAGCGTAAGGCTTAAGGTCCTCACCTTGAACGCCCCGGGATCCCATATGGGCGCCGGTTGTAATAATCCCGGCAGCTCCACTTCCCATCCAGCTCCCTGCTTGTGGCCTGGGAAAACAGTCAAGGACATTCCAAAGCCTTGGGACCCTGCACCCATGTGGGAGACCTGGAAGAAGTTCCTTGCTCCTGGCTTTGGATTGGCGCAGCACCAGCCATTGTGGTCACTTGGGGAGTGAATCATCTGATGGAAGATCTTCCTCTCTGTCTCTCCTCCTGTCTGTACATCTGCCTTTTCAATAAAATAAATAAATCTTTTTAAAAAAAGAATACATTGAGAATTTTGTCAAAATGGAGTATGAAAAAGCTAGAATTTATCTGTCCCAAGGTGGTCATTATTATACAACAACAGAAAGTAAAACTGTCGTTTTCGTGGCTTTCAAGCTTTTTGTGATAAAAGATACAACTTTTATCGTCATTTTCCAGAAACTTTGTAAAGTATCTGCATTTTATGACTCCGATGATGTACTCACTTGAGCTGAAATTTTAGGTTTTAAGATACAAAAATGTTAATAAGCCAACCAAATATTTTATTCTACATTCTTTAAGATGTATTTGTTTTTATTGGAAAGAAAGATTTATAGAGAGGAGAGACAGAAAGAATGATCTTCCATTCACTGGCTCACTCCCGGTATGGCCGCAATGGCCAGAGCTGATCCAATCCAAACCAGGAGTCAGGAGCTTCTTCTCTGTCTCCCATGCGCGTGCAGGGTCCCAAGGCTTTTGGGCCATCCTCCACTGCTTTCTCAGTTGACAAGTAGTGTGCTGGACGGGAAATGGAGCATTGAGGACACAAAACAGCAGCCCTGTGAGATTCTGGCACTTACAACGGAAGAATTAGCCAATTGAACCATCATCTCAGGCTGTTATCCTACGTTCTTAAAGAAAGGTGACAGTTATGGCCCAAACTGATACATCTGAAAGAGGTAATATGGCGGGAAATACTGTTTCACTTTAAAAATTCAGTCATTTATTTGCTATTGCTTTGTTACTATGAACGTAGAGTAACTAAGGCAGGAAGTTTTTGTAAGAATGCTAGACTGACAGATTATTAGAAGGCAGAAGAAAGCCCAGAAATGGATCCTGCTTTCCCAGGCCATAAGCAGAGAGTGGATCATAAGTGAGGCAGTTAGGATATGAGCCAACTCCATAAAGGATGCCAGCACCATACCTGGCGATTCAGCCTACCATGCCATGGTTCCAGCCCCAAAATAAAAGTATTTTATCCATGAAGGTTCATAATAACTGTATTTGGTAGCCCAATAACAGAAACAGTTGGTATGTCACTCAGTAGGAACATGGAAGAAAATATTTGCAGAATAATCATATACCAGAATATGATTCAATGATAATAACACATAATATCTAATACATGCTACAAATTGAGTGAATCTGAATGATACATTTAGTCAAAAAGGGAAGAAAGATTATCTATGTATATTTCCACATCTATAAAATTCAGAAATAGATTGTTTTTATAAATCAGATCCTTAACTCTACCATATTCCTGTTCTTTCAGCATCAATCACAACCAAAACTTTCTTCAGCCTATCAAAATAGAAATCTCCCTCCTGCACCAATTCTACCCATCCTCCCACTTGTATTCTTTGTAGCAAAACGGGAAAACTAAACACAGAACATTGATTGACATGTCTTATGTGAGTGGAAACTGTTTATAATATTAGTGGCAATGAAAGGCCTTCTCTCTATTTCGAGCGATCGTGTTTTCTTCTGGGACAGCAGTAAATGCTTATACATCTCTGTTTTGACCTAGATAAATCAGTGAAAGAGGAAGATTACAAAACTACTGACCTTTCGTGATAAGATCAGAACAATGGTCACCTACGTGGGAAGAAGTTGAATTGAATAAATCTCAAGGTAACTTTGTGGGTGTGATGGAAAGATTCCAGATTTTGATAAGGGTATTGGATATATTTTTATATATAGCTTGAAAACTTACTAAATTTTATACCTATGACCTCTTAGCTTCATGTATTTCATTTTTTTCTTCCTTTAAAAATGAAAATTGAGGGAGGGGAATCAAATATATAAGAACACAGATCACTCTTGATGATCAGTAATGAGTGATGCCCGAAAATCAGATAGTATTGGGCTTTATATGATGGCTAAGTTGAATTCTCTCTGTGAAAACTATTTAGTCCTAGCAGGGTACAAAGGTAAGACTGTAACCAAGGAAATCAGAGCTTGATTCTTTATGGCTATTTTTCTGGTTAATTCCGGATGTAGAAGATGGTGAAGTAGATTTAAATTTCTGATGGAAAACTTTAAGCTAAGCCTTATAGTCAGCAAACCAAAGTGAACAGCTAAATTAGCACCATTTCAGGCATTGAAAAACTCAGAAACTTGACACTGAAGAAGGCTATTTTAGGAAGCACTTTTGAGTATGTTCTTGAAGCAAACAGGGAAGTAGATGAAGATATAATGAGACATTGATCTTAGGGACAGGCAATTCCACAAGGATCAAGAAAAGGATACAAGCAAAGTATCAGAATGATCACTGTGCACCAGGAACAGAAGCCATGGAGTCTCAGTTGAGAAAGATGGAGGGTATAGGAAGAAGATGAATGCAAAAGAAATGTGTGGAGTCACAAGATGGCACCAGAGAGTACATGTCTGATTTAAACACCTGTACAGACTTTATTCACCAGAGACTGTACAAACAGCCCTACTCGAGAGCCAAGCAATGAATGCTTACAGCAAAGATACAAAAGCATCAAAGCCAGAAGACTGGGACACAAAAACACCAATAATGAAAGACTAGAATACAAAAACTTCAATGATAGAAACCTTTTGTCGTTTTTGCCCTAAGCAGCACTCTCCTTCCTCAAGGTTCAGAAGAAATAGGGTTGGACAAGAGTGAAAGGAAGGACACTACCTACACGCCCTTCTTCTGTTGAAATCCCTGAGCCTGATCTGGGACTGGCTCTAGAGAAAAAAAAATGATTTTTTTTTAGATTACTCAGAAGATCTAAATTGGAAGTCATGTTATCTGCTACTTGACTGTTACGAATAATGAACTTTCTGTTCTTCTGTCACCACTACCCAAGCTCCATTCTCAAGCATCAGAGGCCATGATCCCACAGTGCCTATTCCACTCAATATGGCTGAAGTTTGCAACATCATGATCATATTATCTTATCATAGATATTCATAGACCATTAGAACTACATTTTTAATCTTATAATACCATGAATTTTTCTGAGTTAAATGCCACCTGCACTTTTCATTACTCAGTTATCAACTGCATTTTTAACACAGTAAACAAATTAATGACAATGCATATATGTCTGGCAAAAATGTTTATGTGTATATTAAATTATTTGTATCTATTTGCATTGTGTGGCTGATTTTAACATTACAGTGCTTACTATGCTGAGGATGTTGTGTTTTGTTAAATCCTAGTGTTTATATTCTTTGTTTAAATAATTTCTGGGTATTTGTGTTGACTTCTTGAGTAGGATAGAATGACTCTGCTTCAACTTTTGATGGATTTTTTAAATGTATTGATTTGAAAGGCAGGGTTACAGATAAAAAGAGGGAGAGACAGAGAAGTCTCCCATGTGCTGGTTCACCAGTGGCCAAAGCTGGGTCAAGCAGAAGCCAGTCAAGAGCTTCTTCCTGGTGTCACTCATGGGTACAGAAGCCCAAGAAGTTAGACCATGTCTGCAGCTCTGTCAGGCACATTTGTGGGGAGCTGGATCAGAAGTTGGATAGTCAGATCTCAAACTCGTCCTCTTCTGGAATGCTGGTGTCACGCGGAGCAGCTTAACCCATTATGCCATGTCCACTGTACCAAAACTGCCCACCCCCACCAAGATGACCTTAATCAAAGCATTCTATCTCTATGAGTTACAATTTACATTTATAAATGTACTTATGCATTTATGTACTCAATATATACACACATATTTAAATTTTTATGTCTACTTCATTGTTAAATTTCCATGAAACACTAAGTAAGGGCCAACAGAATTTATATATCTGAGGATACCTATCTTTAAATGTAATTTTGTTTTACATTTATTAGAAATCTATCTATAAAGATATAACTATAGTGCTTTATAGGTATATCTGGTAGCATTTCACATAGCTCTGGTAATTTCATCAGAATCTGCTAAAGGAGTCAAGTGCTAGGCCCTAGAATTGGTTTTCCTAACTTGCAATATTTGGAAAGAAGTCCTTCTGTCAACAGCCATCTCTGAAGCAGCTGAAAAACTAGCTTTGGAACACAGCCAGCTCCTGTGCTTGAGCTGATTTTTATCAGTGGTCCAACCTTCACGAATTTCTGTCTTGTGTATAACCAGTGTCCTTTCTGCTAGCAAAAAGCATCTCTCAGCCCTTTCATGTGCCAGGTGGTCCAAGGAATTGTATCACTTCTGGATTAGGATTGCTCTTCCCCCTTGACATACAACACACTGCACTCCATTGTAACTTCTTCACCCCATTTGAAAGTCACTCACAAAGACCAGGAAGTTTAATAGAATGAATAAAAATGGCATTCCGTTCCCAGAACCACAGGCCTGGCATTAAAGTATTAGGATAGATGTTAGACATCACCATCACACACTTTGCAACTGACTACAGAAAACATTTTTTTTCTGGGATGAAGAAGAATGCCCAAGGGCTAAGTCTAAAACACTCAGGAGTTAACCGCGTTTGCTCCCTTTGGAATTATAAAACACCTGCCATCAAGACTCTGATTAGGAATGACTTCAGATTCCCAATTTTAGAAGGTCTCATTACCATCACCAAATATGGATCAAAAGTTAAAATACCAACATGTTTATTTCATATGATACAATTTCATCTGATAAAAGTTGTATTCTCCCACAAGTCTAAAGTAAGTATAAAACTAAGTAAAAATGGAAATTATCTTCCAAGCTTTCTTCCAACTTAAAGGAATGAAAGAAAGATACCTTGGGAAGTATTTCTGAGATATAGATTCTTGAAATTCTTCATTCTTTTATCAGAGCTGCTGCCCAAGGGGAAATCTGTACAATAAGTATCATATGTCTTTAATAATGAAGCAAGCTATCTATTGTAGCTTAAATCTTTCCAGCAGCTAAGAAACTCAATTGTGTGTAGGAAATGCCAGAAGAGTTTGTTTTACTTGACCTATACGTTCAGGAACATTTGAGAACAAGGTTCATTTCAATTGAAGGTAGCAAGGTAAGACTGATAAAAATGTTTTAAAACATAATCCACTTGGACTAAAACTGAAAGAAATTTTCCAGGAAACAAATAACTTTTTACCTTCTACAGAGTTTTAGAATTTTCTCCTTACTTTCTCATGAGAATCAAACTTCATAGGACTTCTAGAAAAAAATTTTCACTCTTCTTGAAAAGGGAAAGATATTTGTTTCTGAAAGTTCTTATAAATTTTCTCCAAGTAAAACATTTCCTCTAAAATTTAGTTTATAAAACTGCAAAATTAGGGCCCAGCACAATAGCCCACCAGCTAAAGTCTTCACCTTGAATATGCCAGGATCTCATATGGACACCGGTTCTAACCCTGGTGGCCCTGCTTCCCATCCAGCTCTCTGCTTGTGGCCTGGAAAAGCAGTCAAGGACGGCCCAAAGCCTTGGGACCCTGCACCCATGTGGGAGACCTGGAAGAAGCTCCTGGCTTTGGCTTCAGATTGGCTCAGCTCCAGCCTTGCAGCCACTTGGGGAGTGAGTCAGCAGACAGAAGATCTTTCTTCCTGACTTTACAGTAAAAATAAATAACCTTAAAAATGCACAACAGAAGTTAGCCAATTAGGTATAATAGGTTTTTTTCCTAGTGATATTTTGTGCCATGAGTGAGCACATTATATGCCTTGGCTCATGACTGCTGTTAACATTTTATTAACATTGAAGATATCTATAAAAGTATTTATATTTTAAGCATTAGTTAACCATTTTAATCATCATTTCCATGTGATCTTGAAGTTTTAAGCTGGTGGTCTGTTAAAGATTCTCCTCTGAGTCCTCAACTATCAGTTCAAATCTGCCAATTCAAGCTACCATAGAGTGAAAGAATATTTAGTCATGGCTCACTAGTGCAACTGAAAAAAATAGAGAATTTCAGTGAAGAAAATGGAGCAGTGCTAAAACCTAATTAGATGTTTTCATATAAGAAACCTTGGCAAAGAAGAAAACCTGTTGCTAATAAGTTATGTCCTTATGATCCACCAAGGAAAATTACTGAAATTTATATTGCTTATCCTTAGTAAGCTGAAAGATCATACGAGATCTCAACTACTGTGGTATCTAGTTTTTAGGGTCATCACAGATCTCAAAGTGACATGCCACATAATAATAAGGATATTTCAGGGCAAAATCCTAATTAATACCCAGTATACATTAATCCAAGCAATCTCTTATGTTGAGAGATTTAATAGAAAAATATGCGTCAACACAAGTGATCATTTTGCTTTATAATTCATAAATAATGGGATTTTTATTTGTTCAATTATAAGTATTTGAATGGCTTATTATAAGTATTTGAGTGGGACAAGTCAGAAGAACCATAAAAGACACAAAAAAATTATAAAAAGGAAAATCAATCAACATACCCAATGATTTAAAAGGGTATAGCTGCTTGATACAAACATCTCTTCAAATAGTCACTCTACCAGACATTGTATGATTGACATGCACAATGATGACCCTGACTAATCAGAATCACATTAAATTATGCACTTTACTCCATAAAGTAGGAGTGCAGTTTTTTTTCTATTAAATATCAGCAATCCAATATTCCACTGTGTGGAGACCTCACTTCCAAGGTTGTCAGACCTAATTCCATGAACATCACCACTTAAACTGCTTAATGTGGTTTCTAGATTGTTATGGTTTGGAAGGAGTTTGTCCCTGAAGAGTTCATGAAGTGAGCTGATTCCTCACTGTGTTCTTACTGGGAGGTGAGCGAAACTTCAAGAGATGGAGAGCCCAATCAACTACAAGAGGTTCACTGAGGTTGCTTCCTTTGTAAGGGATCAATGTATTTTCTTCTTAGAATGAACTAGTTCTCAGGGGAGTGAGTAGTAGCTTTAGAAGTGAGCAGACCCTGAGTCTCTTGTGCCTCCTGTCCCATCATGTAATCGTTTGTTCTCACTCATATTCTCACTGGGGTATCATTCACCACTGTTGTAACGCAGTCTAGAAGTCTCTCATCAGAGATTAACAGTTGAGGCTTCCATTAATTAGCAAGATGGTTTTTTCCATCTCTAAAATGGTGAATTCAGAAAAACTTGTTGTCCTCACTCTGATTATAAAAAAGACATATTAATTTATAGCTAATACCCAATTTTAAAAATCAACAATTAACATTACTTTTTTTTTAAGAGTAACAGTACATTTTTTTCTAATTTAATTCCATGTTGACCTAGGGAATTGACATTATCCACCTCTTTGGCTCTCTGTTCATCATTTTAATTTTTGTCCAAGACATTAAAAATCCATCCAGATTTTTCTTTTGAAAAATAAATAGCTCTTTAACATTTACAAATTATATGAATAAATAGTATTTAATTTATGTTATTTAGTTGCTCTTACAACCATTCATTAATTTGAACCATTAATCATTTTACTTGATGTCATTAAGTATATAATGACTAATGACAGAATGATATGATGCAGTGGAATTTATGAGAAAGCGATTGCAATGTTTGTATTCCCCATTTTTTTTCCTGGGAACACTGTAGCAGTACATTTCTATCTTTAGAGATTTAAGATTACACTTAGAGGGCCCTGTGCAATGACCTATTAGCTGACTTCTTGCTTTGCATGCAACAGGATCCCATATGGGAGCCAGTTGGTAGTCCAGCTGCTCTATTTCCCATCCAGCTCACTGCATAGAGCCTGAAACAGTAATGGAGAATGGCTCAAGTCCTTGCGACCCTGCACTCACATGCAAGACCTGGAAGAAGATCCTGGCTCCTGGCTTCAGATCAGTTTAGCTTCAGCCATCGCCACCATCTAGGAAGTAAACCAATAGACACGCATTTCCTTCTTTCCAATAAAAATAAATAAATCTTTAAAAATTATACTTAGAAAAATGAAAAGTTTCTGGTTAAAATCTCTGGCTTTGTAAGTTTCCCAATTATGTGCTCAAATTGTCTATAATTGTTTGAATTCATGTGCTCATGAACTTTCATAGTAAAATCATGAATCTGTATGATTTATCAAAATTCCTGTATTTCCCATGTAGTTTACAAGCAATATAAGAAATATTCATTAATATACATTATTTCAGTTTGAATTATTCTTAAGGACTTAATTAGCTCAACAAGTTCACTTTAAGTCAAAGAGAATACTTTATTGCTTAGCCTTGAATTTTAAATTTATATGTATGCTCACCTCAGGAAAGCTCCTTAATTATTTAAAATGTCCTTACCACACAGATATACAACAATCATTTTTGAAGATGAACTGTTTTTACTTCATAAAAAAATGAAAAGAAATGGGTAGCAGTAGAAACATTTTCTGTTTTTGTTTCGTTTTATTTTTTTTATTTATTTCCAAAATTTCTCAGCCAACAGTTATTCTTCAGCCCAGGAAAATTTGCACGGTAATCTTTTCTCCTGAGAGGATAAGGAAACGTAGTTGGGATATTGGTTTCTTTTATTATAAGAGAGAAGTATTGTAATAAAATGGTAGATAAATGTGCAAACATGAAGTTGGTTGTAATGTAAAGTTCCCCTTAATTTTACGTTTCTGGACAGTATGAACATGTATAATACACAAATGTATACACACATAAAACTTACCATGCATTCAGATTTTTTCATTTATACAAATTTTTTTAAAGAGGGTGATGAAATGTTTAAACCCCAAATCTACTGTAATTCTTCACTACAACACCTAGCATGGAAAACCTCTATGCACTTACACCCTGGGAGATTCCAAGGAAATTCACAAAGTACAAGGAAGGCAGATCTGAAGACTGTTTTTCAGCAAAATAAACCGTTTGAAAACCCATTTATCCCTTACTTTATCCTGAAAAACATGCATGCAAATACAGAAACATATACACACACAGGGATTAGACAATACCTAGCCAGTGGCAATTTGGTAAATTTTTAGATAACAAACAGAGATATTAAATGCCAAAAAAAAAAGAAGAAAGAGGTTTATTGTATTTTCTGGATTTTCCTTTGGCTTTGAGGAATCCACTAAGATTAAGACTACGGATATTGTCTTACTGTATCTCAAATCGGTAGAAGGTGGTGATAAATGGTGGTATACTTTCAGGATCAAAATCTTCCATTGTTGCTATCACAAGAGGTTTATAAGGGAATTAAGGATCCAAGTAGTTTACAGAGCAATTTTGGCAAAAGCAAAAAGAAATGACAGTCACCGATGAATTACTAGTATCAGTAGAAACATAGGAAGGACAGCATTGAGTGATTGTGGTCTCACAATACACTGGGTTTCAAATTTTCAGAGAGGAACAGCTTGTGGGTGCTCTTGTCAGAGCCGGGTATACAGAGGAATCACTGGTTTCAGGATCAAGGTTAGAGAATGATGGCTATGAGAAGGAATGGATACATGGGCTTAGGCTCAAAGAATACTTTTAAAATAAGGAGAGAGAACGAATACTGAAAAGCTACAATGCTTACAATGGCAATGAAATGGATTCAATCCTATAAAACACAATGGGTCCACATTTCTGTACCAGAGCAGTGTCAAGTAAGGCCACTTTTCTCTCATTTGCTAGCCTCTTCCATACAGGCTTGACATTGATACATTACTTTTAGTGAATAAATTCATTGAACAGTCAAGGTGGCAGAGCTAAGTAAACACCCTGAGCATTTTACTACTCATTAGAGATATTTGGCCATTCGTAAGGTTGGCATAGTGCTGACTACATTTTCGCAAGCTAAGTTGTAATGTTCAATTGTGTCTTCAAAATGTCTCTCAAATTTATATATTCTTTCCATTCCCTATTTCTCTGTATTAGTTTGCTTATTTTCTCCAACTCTCATTTCCATCCATTTCAATCATTTTAACGCATCAGTATGATTAATTTTTGTAGTATAATGATGACATTATCTAATCCCACTGCTCATTACATACATGATATTGATTCTCCACAAGGTAAACTACTAAATTCAGTTAATTCCTTTATAAATCTATGCCTTCAGCTTGGTTCCCCACCATGCCCCAGCAAGCATGGTCTATTCTACTATGACTGATGATCTATCATCACCTGTGTTTTAGCTTTCTGGATTCCATTTCGCCTGCCTGAGACGGGTTAGGGTTAGGATCTGCCTTTCCTTGACCAAATATACCCCTGTCTCAGAGTAATCATTCAGAATAGCTTCACCTACCCTGACATCCCTTTCCTCTCAACTTCCACATAAAGCTGTTTGCTTTGTCTCTCCAGATTTTAAGCTATTTGAAGTAATGTTTTATCTTATATATTTCTTGTGCACTGCCATTAAGCTCAGAGAAACAATCCTGGTTATTTAAGTGGAATCTTACATGGTTGTCATTGTACAGTAAGGATGGCATTAAGCAAATCACTCATTTCTTTTGTGTTGGAGAATGCTTTTGATTACTTAGTAACTCTTTCCATAGCTAGCATTGCCAAAAATAATTCCTTTTCTAATAGACATCTATTATGATCAGATCATAATATAAAGCCATCACTGAAATTATCATAGCCAAAGCACAGATGGACTTTGATTATAGGTAGATGCCAACTTTCAGAAAGCAAGCTTTGGCTATTGAATCTGAAAGTCCCCATTAGAATACAGCCCACTGACCTCAGGCTTAGGAAAGTCAACTCAAATTCCAATTTATACAAGCTAATAAGGCCAGTCACAAATCTACTCAGTTCTTTGGCAGGAAAAAAAATAGGAGGAATCATATTAAGGTCAATCGATCAGAAGGAAGAACTCTATAGCCCAATTAAAGAAATAAAAAAATGAGTAATTTTTAAAGTAATTCATAACACATTATTTCATTTCAGCTTATTTCTATTTTGTACTTTTTTTTACTATGAGACAGCCCCAACATAAGAAATTCTATTTCTTTTCATACTCTCGAAATGAGTTTTAGGAAGAACTAAGTGTGAAAGTGACTTAGATTCAAAGTAACAAAATTATTCCAAAGCTCAAATTTATATTGTATAAAATCCAGGCAAACTAAATTTCTCCAGTCAGGAGAAGGAAAATCAGGAAACAACACAATATAGGACAGAGAACAACCCTATTTAAAGTTAATGCCGCTGTCTCCCTAGCTATTGCTATTGTGTTTCATTTGCAGTTTCAGTAAGTTAAAATCATCTGAGTAAACGCTCCTTGTTTTCTCAGTTGGAAAATGAAACAGCTAAATCTGATCAGTACTCCTAATTTGAAGTACTAGATAACAAAAATTAAATTACCTTCTCAGCATGTTGGAGTCAGTGAATTGCTTTTAGGAAAGTTACAAAACTGGGTGGAAAATATTCAAGAGTAAAAATATTCAGCGAATAATTATTCTATGGGAAACCATTAGTTAAAACTAATTGCACCAAATGACCTCAAATAGTTCATGGAAACTGAAATCAGATAATGAGCTTATTTTGGTGCCCGATATTTTTGAAACGCATACATATGAGAGGTTTTCCAAAATGTATGAGAAAATATATTTTACACAAAGCTTCAAAAATTCTGTTCACTGAAAGCTTATCTAATTTCATTTCTGTAAACATTTGAGGCACATATTATGATGTTACACTTTTCAGTGTACTGTCTTATTCACTGAAAAGAAATGCAAAATATAGACTACAAAGAATTGTGTTTTACAGTTTTATAATAACGATGCAGTTGTGTTTCTGACCTGGGTTGAGTTTCAAGCTCCAGACTTCATCATTGCTGTCCATTGTGTGCATTTGGGGAATGAATTAATGGATGTTCTGTCTCTCTCCCTGTGTGTGTGTGTGTGTGTGTGTGTGTGTGTGTGTGTGTGTATCCTCTGTCCTGGATAAAGCTCTTCTTTTTTCTTTTTCTCAGAAATTTCAAAAATACATCTCACTTACTAATCACCAACTTCCTACTACCCACTCCTCAAATATTTTCAACTTGCTTGTATATGCCCATGATCGGCTACTTTTAACAATCCTTTCAACATCATCCCCCGCCATTTTCATTGCTTTATTTTCATCTTTGTATATCAATTTCCACTTTCATTGATCCATTTTTGTACAGTAGTGCAGTCTTATCATAAGAGGAGTTAACATAATTACTTTCTACCTCCCGAAAGCTTGCTCTTTTTCTTTTAACTTCTTCTCACCAACATTCACAATGGGAGTTGGATTGAGGGTTATGTTCTCAACAATATTTCTTACTATTACCTACATTTGTCATAGTCACTTTTAATCTTGTTTCAGTCTCACTGATCTTTGTTACATAACTCTGCATTTTCTAGATTCCTTATGTCTTGCTTGGAATCCTCCCACCATTATTCCCTATGTATATATATATATATTTTGTTTAGTTTGTTTTTAATCTTTCCCACCCCAAAACCTAGGGGATTTTTGAATGTTTCAGCAATTTTATTTCCCCACCAACACCATGTGGATGGCATTCAAATCTCTCTACCATTGAATCTCCTGAGACATGGATTAAAACCTCAGCAGCCTGCTAAACAATTCCCAATGCAAGAGTCTAATATGCCTAAAATTCAAGAGATTCAGAATTAATTCCTTCATTGTTCCTCATGTTTCCTATTACTTGTTTCTAAGTCACTTATTGATATTACCATTTTTCATCTTTCAGTTTTGAAGCAACCAAAATTAATCATTAATTTCTATTTTACCCTCAACTTTTACTCTCCATATCATGGCAGGGCTGGTAATTGGCCACTAAGGCAATAATTTGGCTTTGCAATATTCCAATAGGCAAAAGTTTTAGTTTCTGTATTTCAGCTAAAGTAATAGCGATTCTAAACAACCCATTTCAAATATCAGTTACTATGATACTCAAACTGAGAATTTACATAAAAATTCATTTTGTTCCTAGCTCTTCTGTCTACAAATGATAACAGATTTGGACCATGATCAATGAGCAATAGTTCACTTATTTCAAACTGTGTAGATAGCCATTCACTCTATGTCTGTTATTCAGCTTATGCACAGGCAGTGAAATAAGTAATTATGTTAACTCCTCTTACAATAAGACTGCACTACTGTACAAAAATGGATCAATGGAAGTGGAAATTGATATACAAAGATGAAAATAAAGCAATGAAAATGGCGGGGAATGATGTTGGAAGGATTGTTAAAAGTAGCTAATCATGGGCATATACAAGCACTGCTAGATATTTACTTGAGTACCTCATCAGGGATTAATGACATCAGTGAACAACATATTTGTGATGAAATTGATGAGGATGTCCTATAGGAAATGATACTGGCAAAAGGCTTCACAGTAAGAGAATTTTCAGAGAAATTTTCAGGGTATTAAAGTTTAATAGTAATAGGTTGGATACTGATCCAGATTTAGTAAGGAATATGACGAGACATATAAAAGATACTCTCTTCACAAATTAAGTAATGTAAAAGAAGGCAAGCACTTTTCAAACTATCCCCGACAATTTGCATTATGCAATAAAAGAGATTATTAGTGTTTCTGCTGGTATAACTTGTAATACACTACAAAATGCTAGTGTGTGCTGTTTTTAATCTCCCTATTAGATCATAATTAACAACAAAAGCATTTTCAGTATGTTGGAAAAAAATTATAAAGAATGTAAAACAAATATGACTTTTCTTCTTAATTATTACAGTTCTTTTTTTCTGGTTCTAGCTTGCACAGCCAATTTTCTGGTTCTTCCTTTTTCTGCAAAATGAAGACCGGGTGTACTACCAATTCTGTTTCAGCAGTTTTTGGCACGTGTCCTGTGCTATCCTCATATGCTGTGTGTTCTTTTTCAGAAACTTCGCTATTCGTAAAGTGAAGGCATGAGCAGATGGCAGAAGGGTTGTTTTGCCAGTGGCTTGCAGGCATCCTCCTGAGAATTGCCCACTTCAGCGCCATAGGCAGCTGTGATAATCAACAGCGGCTTTTAGCAGTAGCTGGGTATCCTCCTGAGAATCCCTGACTTTGGTGTTGCAGAAAGCTATATTCATTTGAATTGGACTTTCAGTAACTCTAGCACTTCTGGAATTTCTTAAAGACAAAAGTAACTTCCTAACCTTTGTTTTTACCAATGTTTCTCACATTTGTCTGTAGCGACTCTCTTTTTGTCATAATACGTCCAGTGATGTCTGCTTTCTTTGTTGTCCCTAACTGATAGAATACTGGGCACCAGAAATGCTTCCTAGATAGATGCCACTTAAAATAAGACGTGGATCAGTTATCTCAGCTATTAATAGCAGGTGCAATAATGCTATCACAGAAACAGGAAAAGTGGGGAATGAGTTGGAAGTTTGTTACGACACAGTGGCACACAGTGAATCCATCCGCTGTAGTTACCTGCATAGAGAATCTCATGAAAACACATACGAAGAATTCATTGTCAGAAAAGAACGACCCAGAAGAAATGAATATGAGCACTGCAGAGGGGGAGATACCTGCCTTGAGATAAAAAAATGGAGTATTGAAATCTCAATTTACAACATGCTCAGAAAACAAGAATGCTTATACCTGAAGTGAAACATTTTCTAAAGGTTTATTTATTTGAAAGTTATACATGGAAAAAGAGAGGGAGAGGGAGGGAAAAAAGAGAAGGAGGAAGGAAGGGGAAGAGAGAGAAAAAGAGAGAGAGAGAGATAAAGAGAGAGAGAGAGAGAAAGAGAGTCTTCCATCTGTTGATTCAATTCTGAGGTGGCCACAACAGTCAGGACTGGATAAAGCTGACGCCAGGAGCCAGGGCTCTTCCTGTGGTTGGCAGGGGCCCAAAAGCTTGGGACATCTTCTGTTGCTTTCCCTTGACCATCCATTAGTTGGAAGCTGGATAAAAAGTGAATGAATCTAGACTTGGACTGGCACCTAATTGAATTCTGCCATCACAGGTATTGACTTTACTCACGATGCCACAATGTTGGAGCCTGAAATCATATTTTGTCTCTTAATACCTGCAAGATTGACATGTCCAAGATAAGAGCCAAGTTTGAGACTACAGGTTGCATAATTAAAATGTAAGTTAACCTTTCTAATCAGTAAATGGTGAGATATTGATCATAGCAGGTCTCAATGAAATCATGAAAAAAGAGAACCTGCTCTTAACATTTAAAGCACAAGGAATTAAAAATGGAAATTTGGTTATATTGATTTATCCACTTAAGGTGACTAATACACGTCCCCACTTCTGTAGTTCTACTGAAATTACTCTGGCTTCAGTTCATCACCATGAATGAAGTAACAACTGAACTAACTGTGATAAACAGTCACTCAGCCTGTGACATTTATCCCATTCAAAGTGCTTTCAGAAGATTACGTGGAGGCTTACTGTGATGTGCACCACAACATAATGGGAAGATGTATTTTTATATTCCATAAACTTGCAGGAAATTCCTAACTCATAGTATGATAATGGATAAAAGGTTGCTCTGAGTCAATACGTTGGAATAAACACAAGAAAAGTTAAATTCAAGTGTTATTCATCAGTATCCTGGACTTTTCCTTCCAGGTTATTGCTGATGGAGGAGATTGCACAAGGATTTTCATTGCTTACTTTGATACTCACTGTAGTGGGGGACTTCTATATTATATATTTTATTTTTATCTCACATTTAGATAATTCTTAATCTGTTAGAAACAGATTTCAGTCTTCTTAGAAATTAAAGTCCATATATAAGTTAGGTCTGATTTATTGCTGCACTACTATTCTGTATCTTTTTCCTTATAGAGCCTATGTTTCAGCCACTCTGAATAACTAGTGTGTGTTTAGATTCCATAAAACTTACTAATTTCATACACTAATATGTTTTCTTACTGTATATCCATTGACTCACTTCCCTGTTACTTTCATTGCATCTATGGCTGACATTTTTTTCAAAGATTTATCTATTATTATTTTTTTATTGTAAAGTCAGATATACATAGAGGAGGAAAGACAGAGAGGAAGATCTTCCTTCTGATGATTTGCTCCCCCAAATGGCTGCAACTGAGCTAATCTGAAGCCAGGAGCCAGGAGCTTATTCCAGATCTCCCACATAGATGCAGGGTCCCAAGGCTTTGGGTCGTCCTCGACTGCTGTCCCAGGACACCAGCAGGGAGCTGCAGGGGAAACGAGGCTGCTGGAATATGAACTGGTGGCCATATGGGATCCCGGAGTGTGCAAGGCGAGAACCATAGCTGCTAGGTTACTGCACCAGGTCCAGCTTACTTTTTTAAACTTATTATTTATTTGGGGACATTTATTTTTATTAATTGAAACATTTAGAAATGCATTGGCTATTCGAAAGCATCATTCAAGAATTTCCACCTATTTTCTTTTTAGGCTAGAATTTAGTCATATAGCTGGACTGATGTCTTTTGGCACCTTGAGTAACACACCTAATACTATGGAAGATAGAAAAAATGGATCCAAGAAAGCTCTTGTAGATTGTGCCACAAAACAAGTGTATTTGTTTCATTGTATCTACCATTAATTTGGTTTGTTTTTACTTTCCCAGTACCAAACATAGTATCTTAATATGAGAATGAATGCTAATGAAAAGATAATGTTATCTTTCTCCACTGGCATCTCCTAAGTCATTGAGAATGTCAAGAAGGGACAAACACTGTATTGGCTCTAGTTGCAGCAGCAGCAACTATCAGAGAGACAAAGCTGACTTGTAATGGAGAATTCTTCAATAGGATGAAACTAAAGCTAAATATTATTCATATCATCTCTGTGTTTGCTTGTCAATTTATATCTATTAGTCAACTTTAACTTTTAGTTTTGCAGTATTGGTTATTAGACTTATAACACCTAACAAATTTTAATGGGATAGTCGTGTAAAAGGAATGAAACTTTCATAAAGCATGTGTAAGATTTATTGTTCTTACTACACAAAAAATCAATTTTTCATATATGCTTTTCTATTTTGTACATTATAGTAACATGAAAAGTCCTGTTTTTACAATATTGGCAAAAATCTAGGAATCCAGACTTTGGATTAATGAAATAGGAAGAGATGTGCTTGTGCTTCTCATTATCCCTAAGTGTTTCCCCCGAAATCAGTCACAAAGTACAGAAACAGACTGTTGAAGACTCCCTAACGTAATCACAAAAGCCATGTAAAAATTAATTCATTTAAGTTACGGTGCAGTGAGTGATGCTGCTTGTGACACTGGCGTCCTCGTGTGTTACAGCATGAATTCAAGTTCTGCTGCTTTGCTTCTGATCCAGTTTCCTGCTGATGTATCTGGTAAGGCACCACATAATGCCCCATGTTCTCAGACCTCAGACACCTCCCGAGGAGATCTGGCCAAGACTTAGCTCTTGTGGCCAGTTGGGGCATGAACCAGTGGATGGAAGATTGTGCGCGTGTGTGTGTGTGTGTGTGTGTGTGTGTGTGTGTGTGTGTGACTTACTCTTTTTTTGTCACTCTGCTTTTGAAATAAATATTTATAAAATACTCAATAGTTTTGTTTTTATTTGAATGTCAGAGTTATGTAGAGAGAGGTAGAGAAAGAAGTCTTCCATCCTCTGATTCACTCCCCAGATGGTCATAGTGGAGGTGGGACAGGTGAAACCAAGAGCTAGAACTTATTCTAGGATTCCCACAAACATTTTAGCTATCTTCTACAGCTTTTTCTCAGGCCATCAGCAGGATGCTGGATTGCAAGTGGAGAAGCGGGGACTTGAACTGGCACCCGTATTGGATACCAGCATCACAGCTGGCAGCTTACGTGCAACAGCTGAGAGCTGGCCCCTAAATCAATCTTTAAAAAATATATCAATCATCTAATTTATGTAATCATGATCAGTTTATCACCTTATTCTAAAATGATTTAAAGATCTTACAACATATCAATAGACATTATATTAAAATGAGCTTGAAACGTATCAGCAACGTTACTAACACCAAGGGAATCAAGCTAAGAGTGGCAGATCAATGCACCCAAAGGTAAATTAAATGCATACTGTGCTCTCCTACCTCTGTCTAGAAGTTGGCCACTAATCTGGTTCTAAGATTTCTCACAGTGTACTGATGCTGACTCCAGAGAACTTTAAGGTCAGTACTCAAATGTCCAGTAAAACACCTCTCAGGGGAATTTTGAGCCTGAGAAAATAAGATTTCACCTGCTGGTTAAATAGAAATAGAAATATTGACTCTTGAAAAAGTACCCTGATGAAGTAGACTGAGCATACACATACAAGTTTGAAAGAGGAGTTATCAGCCACAGAAGCTTAGGGAAAAGTAGAGCAATGTGTATTCAGGCTAATGTCTCTGAACTGTTTAAACAAACAGCACATATTTTTTTAAGATGTCAACTGAAGCTCTCTTTGAATGGGGACTGAACTAGACAATATTGGGTAAGTTTGGAAACACAGAATTAAATAATGCTGATCACTTCCCTTAGAGTAAGGGTTCTTGGATTCTTTAATATTGAATTTGCCTCCTAAGTCTCTAAGAATGTGATAAGATTGCTCAAACCAAGTTGAAAACTATGGCTAATGCTTTGCTGTTTTCACTGCACCATGCCTTTCTGGATGTAGAACAACCCAGCTCTATTGTACCACATCAGCACAATTCAGCTGAGTTCTGGATGCCAGAATGGGTTAGAAAGGAGAATGGGAAGCACACTGACCACTTCCAAGCCTGAATATTTTATGCAACGCTTCTCAGTTTTCTCCTCTGCACTTGTGACTTTGGAGGTCATTCATTCCAGAGCAGAGCTATACATTGGAAGAGGGGTACCTCTGTGGCCTGCAGTATGACGTGAACGGTAACCACACTCTGCAAAGTCACTAACATCTTAGGGTCCTACTTGCATTTTCCGACTGTCTTCTGCTGAGCATTGTAGTCATGGCTGCCAATTTTTGAAGAGTATCTACACATTCAGGATGGTTGAAAATTGTACGTCCAATATCAGCATCAATTATTTCGCCCATTGATTTGCTGAGAAGTGTGAAAGAAATTCTTAAATTTTGTTCCAGAGTATTTTATTTGTGTGGACGCCAATACTCAATTCAACAGCATGTTATCTTAGAGGAAGTGATTCGACTCTAATGATAGATTCTACTTTTCACATTTACTTCCATGAACACAAGTCTTTTCATGAGATAGCTAGGCCCAAGTTTTTACCTCCAACACAAGAATTCAAGGGTGAGAGATAGGTAAAGACTGGTAGAGGAACAAGAACATGATTTGTTAACTAATCAGAAGTACACACTGAGGAATGTTTATATGAGCTCATATAAACTTTTGTGGTTATTTGTCTAAGATTTGGATGTATAGGAGATGGTGTGTAGGGCAGGTTTGATAAAATATTTATAGGGGGCAGGATTCTGAAACAAGATCTGAATACAGCTCATTTCCTTGCTTTTTGTTGATGTTTTTTAAATCTTTGAAGTGTCATGGCACCAGGTGCATGATGGGAGTAGTGTAGTGTTAGCCATAATAAATTTACTTTAATGATATTAAAATTAGCTAGCTGTGATTGCAGCGTGTAGTGCTACATGTTGTTTATTTTTGGTTAGTGCTAGTTCTGGGTGACAGTTTTACAGAAACTTACTTTTTGCAGTACAAAGTAGGGTTGGGGTTGACAGGCTGCAGTGGAACCGAGAGAGGAACTGGTGACGTCAGCTCCTACTTGCTAGCTGCCTCCTTATCTAAATCATTTGCTGCCTTTTTCTTTGTGTCAGTCAGGTAAAAAGATAGTAAAAAGACAACTGACCATCATTATTTCTAGTGCCCTAGAAAACTGCTGTCAGGTACTTTGGCTCTGCAGTGCAGGTTCAGCCCTAGTTTGTCTCCCTGGGAAATGGGGTAAAATTTAACACTGTATTCCCTTGCAACAAGGAATTGCCTTTTCAGGTTTATGCTTTCTTTTTCATATTTTTTAAAAACTATTAACTAAACTCTCCCTTCTCCTGGTCTGTCCTTGCTGTGCCTTTCAGATGAACAATTAACATAAACATTTAAAAAGGAATGAGCATCAACTCTTACCTCAACTTCTAATTTGCTGCTCTGTCCTCCATATTTTTGAGTTTGCTAACCTTTACCACTACTACTGGTAGTATTATACACACACATACAAGCACCTTAAAGGGTTCAGAGGGAATTCAGTCAAAAGATGAACTATTTTAGTGCAAAAAATTTAAATCTGGTACAGAGTTTTAAATAATTCAGAAGCTATTAAATATGAAAAATTTCTAAAAATTTGGGTAATTCTTACACTTTGATATTCTGAATGCCTATGGACCAAACACCCAGATTCAACAGTGACCAACTATGTACCTATATTTTTCTTTTTTGTATTTTGAAATATTCAGAGTAATTCTTTACCATTATGTCACATCATGTTTTCATCCTGGGGCAAGAAAAGCTAAAATAGTAATTTCAATGTAAAAACTATTTCTTAGTCTAAATTCATATACTCCTTAATGTCTCAAGTGTCTTTTTTACAACTGGTTGGTTTCAATTTGAAGCTTGTCATGATGATATTTGATTAATTTATCTCATCTTTTAATATAGTCAGGTCTCTCTTCACGTATCCAATTTTCTTTATATCATACACTTGCTGAAAACCTGAATATTTTTATTACAGTATTTTACATTATTCATTTAACTGTTTGCTTTTGCACGCTGCTGTTTAATTTGCTCTCAAAACCACTGTACATTTTGTCATTTGAATGTCAGCTATAAAGGCTATATTGGACATGGGTCTAATGTTAAGGGGTGTGTTCCCCAGCACATAGCACCATAGGAAACTCAATACCTATTTGTCCTCCGTGGGTGATACTAACAAAAGTTGGTGACGGTCTGAGTCTTCCATTGAGAAGTTCTCTGCTTACTTTGTAAGATGAACATTTTTAAGATGAAATAAAAAAAATGCAGAATATTCAGGTATCTGAAATATGAAACAGCAAAATTAAATCTTAAAACATGAATGTTTAATAATGACCAGTTGGGGAAATACATTTACCTTTTTATGTTCCAAAGATGATTTATTTATTTGAAACAGTAACAGAGAGAGAGTGGAGAGACAGAAAGATCTTCCATGTACTGGCTCATTCCCCAGATGGTCACAATGGCTGGGACTGGGTTGGGCTAGACAGTAACTAGAAAGTCTACAGCCAATATTACATAAATCGCAGCCAGAGGACCATAGCCTCCTACATCACAGAGTCTGGGTTTCATTCTTAGTTCTGGCTTTCGACTCCACCTTCACTTGAATACTAACACTGTGAGATACTAGAGGTGTATCAAGTAACTGGGCACCTGGCACCGACTTGGAAGATTTGGATGGTGAACTTGCCCCTGGCACTGTTTTGGCTTTGGACTTGTGCGGCTTTGGAAAGTAAATTAATGAATGAAAGCTCTCCATTTTATATTCGCAGCATGTTATTTAACTTTCTATGGTAAATTTCCTATTTTTCTTCCTGTTGTTGATTTCTTTAATGATTTTTCATTTAAGGAGACTTACTAGTAACTGTATAATAGACTTTCATATCCAGATTTGAAGATACAATGCACTATGCATCTCTACCTCCAAATGAAAGATGGACTCCTAATGAAACTGTTAAATATATCTCAACTGTAAGATGCTGGGCTCTCTGTCACTGTCCATACCTACAATATCGGGATACACTTAAATGGCAGAACAACTGAATTAAGACTGTTTAAGAAGGACTATACTATTTTAATAAAATAGAGGGAATGGGGGGGTGGAATTTGAGGAGACAGGAAGAGAAATCCCAGCGCCTATGGAACCGTATCATAAAAGAATAAATTAAAAAATAATAAAAAAGTAATTAAAAAACACATGTAGCCAATACAGTGTATGTTAAAAAATATGCAATGTCAAGTGGAAAACTAAACCTTTTATTGCTTTTTATATAGGGGAAAACTCCACAGAGTCATGCTTATCGTAAGAAAAGAGAATGGAGAGAAAAGGTGGCATTTGTGGCCTGGAAGAGCGTGCTCTACATCATCTGATCAGTTTTAATCAATGGCCAACAATATATCTAGGGCATTTATATGATGGAATTACATGCTGTGTTTTTCATCATTTTGTACGGTAGTGAGCGGAGAGTGGCACTGCAGTTAAAAAGAATCAATATCGGACATAAATAAAGAAGGAATAAAGCTCTTTCGTTTCCCCCTCCTTTCTATAAAGATGAAAAATAGTTTGAGATAAGGAATTCTCTAAAGGATCTGGAACATAAAAGGAATCCACACCACTTTTCACTGTATAGATTTAATGCTTGTAATGTAGACAGAAGAGCATCTCACATTGAGTATCACACACGGAGATCAAGTGATTCATTAGTTCAAGATAAATACTGGAACTGATGCATTTTGTGTGTATTCAATAGTTACAAAATTATATCTGTATTTGATTCACATATCTATACATGTGCTCCAAATACATATGTGAGAATTCACACTTTACAGATTTCTATTTCTTATATTATCTTACATGAATGCAAAAAAATTCACTGATCTAATTTATATGCTTCTATGACTAAGTAATCTGCTATCACGCCTTTTTAAAATTGGTTTTCAGCTTTGTCTTACTGTGAATATCAGACTGTCCAAATTCTAAACCAATGACTGACCTCTCTACACTATTTTCAATTTTATTATATGAAAATCCCCATTTTCAATAAATTTTTAGTTGAGCAAGCATTTATTTAACAAAGATGTGTGTTTCCATGAAAGTACAGACTTTAAATCCATCTCTACCCCGAAAAAAAAAAAAAAGAAACTGTGTCTGGTATGAGCTTTTTAGATTTCCTCTGCCATATAGTTCTCTCACCATTAGCCTATACTAGGCTGTGAGCAGAGGGAGAGGACATGAAACACGGACTTGCAACTCCTGGCTGCATGCCTCAGTGAAGGGGATCCATGACTATTTCACTGCTCACACACTTCACAACACCCTACTGATTACCATAATTGGGAGGTTAGCTTTCCTTCCCAAGGCTGGGTTATGTAAATGCCAAGTCTGAAAGTAAGGGGCACTACTTTGCCTGCACTGGAAATTAATTCACACTGGGAGCACTTGCATATTTAGACAAATGCAAATGAAATCAGCAGCGTAGGGGGTCTATGTTGGAGCTCAGCACCTAAAACCACCTTTTGTGATACTGGTAACTCACAGGAGTTGTGGTTCAAGCCCCAGCTTCTCTATTGCAGAACCAGCTCCCTGATAATGTGCCTGGGAAAGCAGAAGATGATCCAAGCCCTTGGGTCCTTACTACCCATATAGGAGACCTGGCTGGAGGTCCAGGCTCCTAGCTTTGTCTTGCCTTATTCCTAGCTGTTGTGGATATTGGGGAAGTGAACCAGTGGGTAGAAGATCTCACTATCTTTGTTCCACTTCACCATCCAAATGAACTTCCACAAAACAAAATCAGAAAGGGAGGATTGGTGTTTCCTGTCATTTGCAGTGCTTGAGGAAATGCAAAGCCCTTTCTTGATAAAGCAGCTCACATAACCTTGCTAAGGAACACAGGTAAGTTAGTGCAGAAGCCCTAAGGGATAGACAGGTAGTGATGATGATGTGTCCTTGACAAGAAACTTGTCTGCAGTCACTGAGCTCCCACCCACACAGCTACTGATCAAATCATGACATTTATAAAGTCAATGACCATTCCGTTATTGATGCTTCCCCAAACCCACCTGCCTTCTTAACCCTGGAAAAGAACGGAGAGTACCCAAGAGCTTTGTAAAATGAGGCCCCGGGTGTGAAAACTGTACTACACTTTGAACCCTGGTCATTTGACTACTCTATCATGCTATTCTGTAAAAGTACAGTATGTGGTAAAACAGTCTACACAATGTACAGGAGGTCCAACAGCCTCTGGCCAGCAGAAATGACAAAACAAATTATAAGTGTCTGAATGACATGCCCTTGAGCATACACATGCTATCAAAAATATACATTTTCATGTGCCTAAACCTTGCTTCCTCTGCACATTCTGTGTGCTGAGTTGAAGTCCAGATGTAATATTTTAACTTGTACAGGCAAAAACATGCACAGATATTGTATCTTAATTCCTCATGCTACCAATTAAGAAATTCTGCCCTAAAGTATGAATGTTTCTCTGCGATTTTCTAAAACTCACTATTAATAAGATGATAGAGCAGAAAAATTAGAAGGGAGTTCATTTGATTTTTTTCTGCAAAGGCTGGCTTAAGTGAGAAAATTTATCTGCATTTCAATTCTAACACATTGTGAATGATAAATGAACTCTATTGCAGAAAGGACATGACATTGCTATGCTTTAGATTTTTTAAGCTCTTTCATCAGAATACTATACCTGGCAAAGTTCAGAGCTCAGTGCTTGTCCTTTTATAAGGAACAGAGAAAAAAAGTGAAAAACACCACTCCAAAGAACCCAAGTTCAGGGTATGACTCAAATAAGTAAAAAGAAACCATCTGAGAGGCACTAGGCCAGCCGGGAAGCTGCTTCCCCATTTTGGTTTCTGACACACGTGTCTGCTCTGGTTTATTCTAAACAGAAAGAACAATGGGAAAGCTATTTTACCTTGCTTTCATCATCAGATTCAGTGACTGCAGGACCAGTGGTGAAAAAAGATTTGCCCCAGTGAACACCAGAGGGAAACACACTGCCCTCCCTCGGTTCCCTAAAGACCTTTCTGCACTTTTTCTGTATTATTTGAAGAATAGGCTTCTTATTCAGACAACCTCCTGTATGATCCTGCACAGCAAGGGCTTACCTGATGGGTGATAAATGCTGAATGGATATTGCTAAGGGGAGTGTTTGAGTCAGAGGGGGGAATAATGCTTGCATTCTTTTACAGTTGCCACAGGAAAAGTCAATTTACTGTCGCTGGTTACTTTTTGAACTTGAGGAACATGGTGACTAAATCTTTCATTTTCTGTGAGATGAATACGTCTGCTATCACAAGACAGAGTAAGAAACAACAAATTTATAGAAAAGAAAATGTGAGAGGAATTGACCCTCCGAGTTCAAACAGCATAAAGTGTGGAATGTTCTAAGAAGGTTGTTTCCCATTTGATTTTGGCTCTAACAAATAATGGTATTTTCTGAGTAACATAACACTACATTTAAAAGTTAAGCACCACTAGCATTAAAAATAACTTAGGAATCAATTTTCTATTACATGTAAGTATTTGACTTCGGGTGTGTTTATCGACAAAAGACATTTAAATGCTACGAGTCCTAGGACATAGTGCTATCGTGGGTTTGACTGGTGAGAACCTCAGGATGCTTGCCATCACAAAGTAGGGGCATGAGTGAGAGGCAGAGAGTATATGGCAGCACAGCAGTCATAGAGGAAAGGGGGTGGCATGATTTGTTTTTCATAATCACAATGCTCCAAAAACTAAATCAGAGGTCTGTGGAGAATGGCTCTAATTCCTTCCAAAGGTAAGCTTGCAATGACCCCAAGATCAAAGGGTCCACTCTGTCCATAGCAGGACCTGGAAGCCAAGCCTCTACCATGAGGACCTATGGGAGAGAAACCACAGTCAAATCAAAGTGGGGAGGAAACCTTACTTTGCCTAAGAGATCAATTATTACTACTAATTTGCTTACATCAGATAAAGATGCAGAGAAAACTGCAGTTTTTGATGTTCCTAAAACATAAAACAATAAACCAGCAAAAGGTTTACTCAAAAAAAGTCAACAAACTGGCCCACTGTCAATTGTGATGCAATGGACATATAGAAAAAAATGCATTACAAGGGTCAAAGACTAAACATTTTCACTTCTGTGGTGATTACATAGCCAAAAAAGAAAGAACCTTCCATAAGATTTGACAAGACACTGCTGAAATTAAAAAAAAAAAAAGAACAGATCTCTAGAAATATACATTAGAAAATGCTGCAATGTTCCATTAAGTTCATCTATACTGTGACATAAAGAAAACAATAACAACATCTGAATTATATTTGGAATTCAATCTTTTTATTTATTTCATTTTATTCTTGCAATTACTTACGTAATTCTTATCTTACAACAAACATGTATATTTTCTTGCTGTGTGTTGGGGGGTAACAGTATGACAAGAGCAATTAACTGACCTTACATTGTAAAACTGCAACTTAAGACTGTGAACTCTAAACAATGTCTCAGCAAAACCAATCAATACATAATGAAAATATAGCACAATAGCAAATAGTTATTCTAGTCTTTGAAATGTTCCAACACAGGATACAATGAAAAGAAAATAGGTTCCAAGCATTCATCGACTTCTTGTCATTAAAAAAAAAAAGCCTCTGATAGAGAAACAGTATATCTCTTCATGCATAACCAACGGGAAGGTAAGAAACTATAAACAAGAGTTTAAAACTTCATGGCTACACATTGTGTGTTATCAGTAACATGTACAGCACCCAGATAAAGGAAGCACTAATATACAAATACATTCTGCCACGGTTTAAGCCACAAAAACAGATTCTACTAGCGTTTTTCAGAATGTAGCATCATCAATTTCCTTTCAGGAAATTAAAGTACCATTCCATTTGGAAGTTTAAGTAAATAATTCTTTTCATATCTAAACATTCAACGCTATATTAAACAAAAACTTGAAGGATGATGATTAATAATAGATCTAGCAATAAAAAGCAAGCATTTACTTATCTCTTCCATAACTGAAGTTTTAGTGAATGACTTCCAAACCCTTCTTATTTAATCATGAATTGCAAGTGTGAAAGCAAACAAACAAACAAACAAACAAACAAACCAAGCATTAAGTATAAATGTGAAGGGAGAAATCAGGTATTTCACAAAGTGACACTTTATATTTTATAAATGTGACATAATTTCTCAGTGAAGAATGAGTTGTATATCAGTGAGTTTAGATCAGAGCCAGCTAATCGCAAGGAGAGGAGATTTCACAAAAGAGCATCCCAGTGGCCAAGACAGCTAATGCAAGTTCTAAAAGTGCTCATGTTTACAGCTGGAGAGTGGCATAGCTATCTGAATCAGCAAAATTTAAAATTTAGAATGGCACAAAAGGACAGAAAAGCCATTTACCTGCACTCCCTTCTGTGTATCCTGCACACGTGAATATCTGTGCGGAAGATACCAAAGTTGACATAGGGCAATGGGAACATCCATTCTAAATCAATCCCATGGTGGTACAGCAAAGTAAACATTAGAAAATTCTGCAAATTTAATTTTATAGGTTGAAAGTAAAACACATTTTTAAAACTGCCACACTGACCACTTTGGGCTCTACCAAAATGCGAAGTGAATAACACTTTGGCAAAATGAGGCATGATTGAGCTTTTATACACTGGATTTTATGCCATCTTTGATATAATCAATTATTAATTTTTCTAGTTTCACTCCATAATTAGTATGGTATGCTAAACATGATAAGCATAATTCCAAAAACAAAGACAATACTGGTATCTTATAAGTCAGATTATGAAACAGTAAACAACTAAAGGCATGAAATCTCATCTTAATTGGGACTCTTAATTGACTGGGATGATATTCTACCAGCTCTAACTTCGGACCAGAAGTGGTCTCCCCAAGAAACTGTTCAACCCATCTGGACAATAAGTAGCTGGACTCTATGCTTGGTATATGTTTGCAAGGAAAGAATTTTGATTGAATTTGAACTGTAATACTGCATCAAGGTGGAGGAATCCACTAGGGGGGAGGGGAGGCGAGGGGGTGGGGGGATTCCCAGAGCCTATGAAACTGTCACATAATGCAAAATAATTAGTAAAAAAAAAGAAATAGAAGTAAACAAAATACTTTATATGTCACCAACAGAAAGGACAATATATGACAAAGGAGTCAAGCTTGACCTTAAATGAATCAGTACTTCACCAGGGAGGTAAAATAATTTTAAGACACTTCACACTGTATTTTATATAATAAACTTGGTTATTGGGACAGCTTGAAATATAGCCTAGAATTCCTAAAATTTTGAACACACTCCTTTAACTTTTTAAAGAAAAGTTCGATATATTTGCATGAACTAATACTGAATTGCACACAATGATGCTGTGGCTAGTAATTGCCTTTTGAAAAGCATACATTATAATATAGGTAACTGTGAGAATCAGAAAACCAAACACAAATCTGTTCCAGGTAGAACTGAAATAGGGTCTCTTCAGTTGGGCAGGTCCACATTCTGAAGGATGAGGGACACTCGGCTTGGAATGTACACCTAAGTCAAAACAAGAACATTAGCACAGTAGAAACAAGAGGAGGACGCTCAAAGGGACTCCTCAGGACTGCTGCAGCCTCACAGTGGCCAAAACACTGTGATTACAATCCTGCCAGAGCCCTCCGTTCCAACACTTTTGCAGCTTTAAGATAATTTTAAATCATTAACCACTAGAGGGCTCTATATGATTTGCAAAAACCAGTGTCCCCCAAACATAAAGGACTTAACATAGCACTCTGAACACACTGAACTGCTTACACACTATACTGAGGTGAAGGAAGGCCACCCTAACAGTTTACAAAATCACAGTCAGATAAATAATTCAAAATACAAAGCGTTATTTTACTTTGAAATGATTTAATGTAGAATTCGTTTTCCCCTCACTGGCATTTTTAAATGTGAAAACAGATCAAAACAAAACAAGAACCAAACCAAATCAAACAAAACAAAACCTGAAACATAACACAGGGGATACTAAGCGCATTCGAGGCCTTGCTTCATACATCAAAGTTGACCTGCGCGGGGTCACCGCCTCCTGGCATCCCCTGCTACCTCAGCTGTGCCCTTCATACACAGGCTCCACTCACCAGAGCTTTCCAATTTCTTCCAGGTTTTCAATGTGCCTTACTGGTTCCTTACCTCTCGGGTCCAGAAAAATCCTATCTTCATGGAAAAGCTTTCCTAATCACCAAACAATAGGTTCCTAATGACGGATTCTTCACTATCTTTTTTAATCCCAGCATGCTTTTTTTTTTTTAAATTTCTAAACACATCATAATTATTTTTTCACATTTATGGTATATCCTTCCTACAATAGTATGACATTTACACACATTTTCTCATCTCTAACTCTTTGTAGGTGCCATTAGAGAAAGCAGGTGCCAATAGTGATCAAATAAATTAAAAACAACTTGAACAAAGGAAAACTACTGTATCAATACATGCATATTTTGCATGATATTCTCCACGATGCTTACATCTAAAATAACATGTGAAGCTTAAATGTTACTTGAACTAACACTGCTTCTCTTCATACTATTTTAAGGTCATTATAAAACAAACTGAAAATATTATAACAGTGGCATTATTATGAAAATCTCTGCGTTTATGATTTTGCTAATAATCATTGCCAATTCCTTTATGCCTTAGTGAAAGCTTGATTGGTGGATAAAAATTAAAAAGCAAAAAGCCTTTCGTAATTTAGAAAAGTTCAAAGCAAACATGGCTTTAAAAGGGGAGGAGAGAAGAACAGGACAGTTCATTTCTGTTAAATGACATTTTCAATGTCCAATGTTTCTTAACTCTTCCAATGAACTCAATGATTTTCCTTAAGAATCCCTGCACTAAACCTAAGTTAATAAAAAGAATTAGACAAATATAACTGGTTTTGAACATCAAATACTAAAACATTTTAAAATGGTGGCATTTGAGAAAATTATATTATGAATTTAATGGCCACAGAGTTTTCCTGATCTTTAATTGAATAGTGACTTAGAAAATGGTGCTTATTTGAGAAAAATATAACAGGCAGTCACTCACTATATAGCTCCATGTCTCTTCATTTGACTTGTGATCCAGTTTTCAAAACAAACAAACAAACAAACAAAAAACCTTCTGCATTAATGTAGTCATTAAGTGTGGGGAAAGTACATTTCAATGTAACAGTGTGCTTCCCTACTATTTTTAGAATTTAGCTATGAATCCAATCCCTCTTATGTCAAGGTTTTGTCGTTGACTACGTTACATGAGATATTACAGGGTTGGTACACAAAAGGAAGGTAGAGGCATTATCTGTGAAAGCAGGACTAAAAGGAAGGACCCCAAAAGATCCAGTCCAAAGGGTGATGTATTTCCCCATCAAGCCACAGAAAAAAGTAACATCAACCAATGCAAAGGAGATATACAATAAGTCAGCAACTTGAGTCAACTCATGAGTGTCATGTCCTTTACAACAGTCATTAAAACAGACTGTGACTGGTCCCTTTAAACCTCTATATTTATGTTTAACAATCACAGTTACTTTGTTTAAATAGTCAATAGAATAGCGAATTACAATCATAATGGTACAGATGGTTTTACCCACCACGAACAAGCTAAGAGTAAAGTTCAACAGACATTTCTCCCTAGCACAGAAACTAGACAGAAGAATTTCAGTTCCCTCTGCCTTTAAAATATCTCTGATATGATAGCATGTTTTCATGCAGGTCAGAGGACTCAGATAAGTCTGAAGCGCCTAGAAAAGTTGTAATGACACACATTACTCAGGCCTAGGGCAAATAACCACAAACTACTCTGAGTATGAGACATAATGGAGTGTCATTATAATTCAAGTCAACCTCCTGTTTGAAATTTACCCAATTGTGCTACCTACTGTTTGATTTACAATCTTGTAGTAACTTACTAAACATTAATGATAAATTTGGAGTGATAACTTAGAATTTGACCTATTGTCTTTATGTTATATGAACCTCAAGTTTTGATACGTATATTTGAAATTGCCTATTCTGGAACTTTATAATTTTTTTTAAATAGCTCAAATATACAAAACAATTTATATAATACAGAAACAGCTTTATGATGTCAATGTATGTTATACTCAGAGACCTCCTAACACTATTTACAAAAAAGTCTTCAGTTGTCAATTGTATACTATTGACAGGGATACTGTGGGATTGCACAATGTTTTAAAGATTTATTTATTTTTATTGCAAAGTTAGATATACAGAGAGGAGGAGAGACAGAGAGGAAGATCTTCCATCCAATGATTCACTCCCCAAGTGACCACAACGGCCAGAGCTGAGCCAATCTGAAGTCAGGAGCCAGGAGATTGATCCAGGTCTCCCACATGGATGCAGGGTCCCAAGGCTTTGGGCCATCCTTGACTGTTTTCCCAGGCCACAAGCAGGGAGCTGGATGGGGAGTTGGACTGCTGGGATTAGAACCGGTGTCTATATGTGACTCCAGCATGCAATGTGAGGGCTTTAGCCATTAGGCCACCACATCAGGCCCCTGGGATTATAATTTTAAGATTCATTTATTTGAAAGTCAGAGTGACAGAGGAGGTGAAAGAGGAAAAGAGGAGAGAAACACACAGAGAAAAAGAGGCACAGAGAGTGAGAGAGAGAGAAGGCTGGACCAGTCTTAGGCCAAGATCCTGGAATCCCATCTGTCAGCCACTAGAGGTACATTATTTCAACACAATGTATAGTAGCATAGTTTGCAGCCTGGGTATAGTGGCAGAAAAAAAAAAATAAGCCCTCACTTGACATATCTGCATCCCTTTACAGAGCGAAGGTTCAGGTCCAAGCCACTTGTTTCCAATCTCTCTACCTCCTGATGCACCCAGCAGGGTAGAAGATGGTGGCCTAACTACTTGGGTCATGGCTGCCCACTTGGAAGACCCAGATGGAGCTGTGAACACTAGGCTTTGGCCTGGCTTAGACTTGGGGTATGAGCCAATGAACAAAAGATCTTTATTCTCTGTAACTTGTTTTGCTGTTCTGCTTACCAGCGAAATTAAAAAAAAAAAGTAATAGAACTACCACAATATTGATATTGTTTTGCATCCATCATAGTATAGGGAACACAAAATAATTCTCACAGTAATGTTTCTTTAACACTGGATAGTTATTGAGTTTTGAATTTTCTTCCTTATTAGAGTTCTGAGTACATAAGTCAATTTCTTTAGTGGTTAGCAAATGACTACCAATTATACTAGAGAACATATGATAATCAGAACTAATTCTTATGATGAGATAATTATAGACACAAACAAATTAGACCTCTAAAATTTAGTGCTATTAGCTGCATAATTTCCATTTTTTTTAATTTTAGTTCAGAAATAGTTTGGTCATAACCATACTAAGTATTACCCATGTAATTCTCTTGCTGAGTATGAACTATATGCTTCTTAACTTATAATTTTAAAACAAGAATAGTTTTGAGGCTGGGCATTTGGTGAAGCAGCTAAGACATCACCTTGGATGCTGACATCACCTATTACCTGAATTTAAATCCTGCCTCTGCCTCCAATTTTAGTTTCTTGCTATTGTGGATATTGTTCACATTTGAGAAATGGTCAGCAGATGTTGAATAGGACTTGTCTCCCCCATAACTTACGTAGCTGATTAAACTCTAACATCCAATGCTAATGGTCTATGGGTTAACACACACACAGACACACACACACACACTAAAATTGCACTTAACTACAATGAGCAATAAAATCTGCTAGTGTGGATGTGAAGAAAAAGGGTTAGGGTTAGTGCAGGCTGGTACAGCAACTATGGAAGTCACTCTCTAGGGTGCTAAGAGAACTGAAAATTGATCTACCATATGACCCAACTGTCCCACTTCCCGAAATATATCCAAAAGAAATCTGCATAGGAGAAAGTGATCTGTAATCCTGCATTGACAGCAGCGAGCTATACAATAATGAAGACATGGGAACAACCCCGATGCTGTAGAAAGAGAAATGGATAAAGAAACTGTGGTACAACTGCTTCATAGAATACAAATCAGCCATTAAAATGAATGGAATTCTACCCTTTGCAACAAAATGGTCCCAACTAGAGACCATAATTCTCAATGAAATAAGCGAATCCCAAAAGGACAAATATCATGTGTTCTGTCTGATATAAGGCAAACTTTGTGCAAAACAAAGTCAACAGATATATACGTCAACTTGTATGTGCATATATTTACATTTAAAAGAACTGTATAATGGAAACTAAAATACCTAGAAGTAAAGATACAGTATGCATCTCTACCCCTAAATAAAAGTAGGACTCCCAATAAAATTGTTAAATATATCTTGACAATAGAATACTGGACTTTCTACCATTGTCTATACCAACAATGTTATCAAACACCAAAATGGCTGAATGATGGACTTGTGACTGTTGTTGAAGGACTATACTATTGTAACAATATAGGAGAAGCAGTGTGTGAGTGGGAAGAGTAGAAGGGGAAAATCTCTGAGCCTATGGAACTATATCATGAAAGACAAAATAAAAGTGAAGATTTGATTTAATTCTGGGGTCTCAGCAGTAGATCTGTTGGGAACTCTTTGGATCATTGGGAACCGATTGTTTGAGTGTATGTTCTATCTGGCTCTTCTATGTTTTGTGGCCTATCATTTAATCACTCCCATGCACCTGCCATGGACAGGTCTATCAGACGCAGAGGCAAGAGGCCAACAAATCTTGAATTCTAACTTTCATACTGTAAGCAAAGATAAACCTTTTCCTGCTCAAGAAGCTTCTCTTGAGTATATTAAAGTAACAAAAAGCAGATTAGTACAGAAGATCGTTGGCCCTTCTAATAAATACATAAATACTTTAAAAATTTTTTGATTAATGTAAGAGAAAGAAATATGCACATAATATAATCTACTTAACTAGATTAAATATAAATGCCTAATTATATTTAAATATCAGTAATTTATATTTAAGTATGCATACATACTCAGAGAATCCATTTAGTATGCATGTTACAGATATTACAAGCTGGGAAATATGCTATTACATCCATTTATTAGGTTTTAAGTCCTAGACATTCTGTGCTAGGATCAGATTAAAAACATAACAAATCAAATGGCATATGGGTACCTTTTAGTTTCTCTAGCAATATTCATAATCAACTCTCCACAGGAATTAAAATATCAGTTTAGGATAGGTAGTCACATGCTGGTCTACCAATCTATTTCGAGTGTTTTAATGATAGTTATCACAGTGATCATCAGTTTGTTTAAAAAAAAAAAAGCAAAGAGATGACAGCATTGTGGCACAGTGGATTATGATGCTGACTATGATGCTGGCATCTCATCTGGCAGCCAGTCTGTGTGTTGGCCATTCCAATTCCAATGCAGCTTCCTGCTAACGTACACAGGGAAGTCACTAAAGATGGCACTTCTAGGTCACCATCATCCATGTAGGAGACCTGGATGGAGCTCGAGATCCCTAGCCTTGGCCTGGGCCAGTCGTGCTGCCATGATCATGAAGAGTGAACTAGGGGATAGAAGATCTCTCTCTCTGTAACTTTGACTTCAAATAAATAAGCAAATCTTGGGTGGGAACCATAGCTTTTCATTCTAATCTTCCACCTGCAGCATCAGCGTCCAATATTCGTGCTGGTTCCTGTCCCAGCTACCCTACCTATGATCTAGTTCCCAGTTTATGACTTGAATAACGCAGTGGAGAAAGGCCCTAGTTCTTGGGCACTTGTAGCCTCAAAGGAGACCTAGCGGAAGCTCCTGGTCCCTGGCTTTGATTGGCTTAGCTCTGGCCTTTGCAGCCACTTGGAGAATTAATCAGCAAAGGGAAAGTCTTTCTCTTCTGTCTCTCTGTCTCTCTATAAATATGCCTTTTAAATAGAAAATAAATAAATCTCAAATAAACAAGCAAATACTAAAAAATAATAACTGACCACAGAATGATTTGTTTTATTGTGTCATCCAGGTATTTTTCTGTAGAATCATTAATTACCAAAATTAATAACATAGTTTCTGTAGGGAGTGATTCAAACATCCTGTCTTGGACCCTGCGCAATTTCCTCCTTCTCACAGCTCATGCAATTTGCACCGGTAGATCCATCCACCAGTCAGATGTAACCCAGCATCTCATCTGGGAATCCTTAGGGAATCTCTCTCAGTCCCCTTCCCCAAACCCGGCCCACTTACCAATCATCCTTAGGCAATCCCCTATGAAAATCTCAGGGACCAATCCCCTGGGGCCTGCCCTCAAATCCTCCCAATCCCTTCCCCCGAACCCCCGCCAAATAAACACACTTGCAGGCTCACCTGAATGACATAAAGGGCCCCCAGTGCCCTCTTTTCCCCTTAGCTCTCCCACCGACTCTGTCCTGTTCCCAGTCCCCCCTCCATCTTGTCCCTTCCCTGCCTGCCCCTATTCTGCCGCCATGGCAGGAGATGTGTCCCTTCCAGTCTTCTCCGCCTCCATCCCTGCTCCCGTTCCTACCCTGCTGGAATGAAAGGACTCGTCATGTCTGCTGTTTTGGTTTGTGGTAAACTAATGGTGAAAGGAGGACTTGGCTGCAGGAATTAGCTGTGCGTAACAAGGTAAGAACTTTAAGTGCATTTAAAACCTAACGGTTTCTGAAAGGTGGGTATCACTTATTTGAGGCAAAATTTTAAAATAAAAAATGGTTTAATAATTCAAAGACTAATCCTAAAAATTTCCTATGCATTGTTAGGTTTGACATTAACAAATTCAGATAAAATCTTTGTCAGATGACAGTATTATTCAAGAAAAAGGGCAACACGTCATGTAACAGGTAACTTCTTTCCTGATAAAAATCATAATTTATTTTAAAAAATAAAAATATTTAAAATAATCTTACTCTTCCCATGTACACATACACACTTTTATTTGACAGACTAGTTCCTAACAAAAAGAAATCTTATCATAACTCTCCTTATTTTGTACTAGATTTAGGAGGAAAGTGATGTTAATAGGTGTTTCTACACAGAAGTATGGATTAACTATTCTAGAAATATCCAAAAATGTATTTATCAGCTTCTAAATGCAGAACAGGAACAAACACATCTACTTTGTATTGGTAAGGATACTATATGGCAAAGTCATGCTGAAAATATTGCTTTATTTACATTTTTTATTGTTCAGACCGCTTTAGTTACCGTAAAGAAACCTAATTCATTCAGGTCTCAACAACCTTGCTTCTCCCTTTTGTAATTGGATTTTCAGTTTATGAGTTAGGGGAAAAAAGGTGGCCCACCTGCCAACTTCCAGTATAATAATTAACATGTGAGTTAACATATCAGTTTGTAAGCCAGAAACCCAAATGTAAAGAAATTACGCTAAAAGCAGCTTTCCAATAACTGCAGGAAAGCAGAGAGGAGAAGTTACGCCCTATCACTTGCCAGCACTCACGGAATATTCTGACCTTCGGAAACGGGTTGCAGTGGTGGCACACAGGCAGTTATCCTGAGCTTCACAGTGTTCACCAACAGAGCACACAGAGACATGTTAGGACGCTACCTGCTGATGCTGCAGCATGTACGGCTATTTTAAGATTCCTTCCAGCTCTGTTTGTTGCTATCTTTGAAAACAGATTTGACAGTTATTCAGCAGATCCTCTGGATTATTGAGCTTGCAAATTAGGTGTTAGCAAATGCTAGGTTCTAATTACGATAGGCGGAAATTTCATGGAAGAGGGAAAAGTTCTATTTTGTCTTCCCTTTTCCTTTTATTCCAGGAGTGTTGCAGGCAGAAATCATCTCACTGGCAATGAACGGTAGGAGTTCTGCAGCATTTATGGTCGTGTTCTAGCAGTTTGATTGGATTCCAACACATAAAATTCAGCTTAATAAGGAGCTCCACTATCATGAGACATTCTTATAATACGAACTTTTATTATTGTGATTTTTTTCCCTCTGACTGGTTACAAAATAACTCTTGCAAGCAGGAAACTTGTTTTCATGATATTCTGTACTGTACTGATCTGTTTGGGCTCTCCTGACTTTAAAGCCAGGGATCATTTCATCTGGCGCTGGAAGACTTATTTAAATGAATAATTCTCAAAGCACCTGTACTTACCAAAAACATGATGCCGCTGCTGGGAAGACACGGGTAACCCTTATCTTACTGAGGGAGCTGGATCAGAATTCGATTACAGAGAGTAGTCAAGTTACTCCCAATTTCTCATGTGCTGTGGTGCCATATCCCTCTCCCTGTTATTGGAACTTATGAGATTTTTCTCATTCTGCCATCTAATTTAGAACTGCACATGCCATATTTGAGAGATCAATTCAATTAGTGCTTGAAAAGTAATCGGATTGCTAGTGTTCCCTGTTTTAACTATGACAGAATATCTCTGTTGCAACAAAACCAAGAGGATATCAGGGATATCAAGATTTTTTTAACCCATCCTGAAATATTGTGGGCCCTTACCCCAGAGTATAATTTTCTCTGAGTTCGGAGAAAATATTCTTAATCATGTGTCCTAAAAGTGTGTTGCCTTGGCATGTCTAAAACACTCAAGCAATTACTGAATAGCCATGATAACATAGGTGCAATAGCGTTTTGCAGTTTTCAAAGCTTACCCATGTCAATAACTTATATTTTGTAAGAATTTCTTGCCATGGCGAGAAAACTACCATCAGTGCTCATTTTATAGATGGGAGAAAGTAAGGTACAAACATGTAAAACAATGGCTTATATTCTGGTAAGTACTAAATTGCACACTGAGTATCATCCCAGGTCTTCTGCCATGATATCTTTATTTTTGCTTCACCAATAGCCTTTTAAACAGTCCTTTCTGCATATGAAATCTCTTTTCAGATCCACAGATCAAAACTTTGTCTACATTAGAATTTTTCTGTCTAAATCTTTCGAACACCTGTCAGGCAGTTCAAATGGCTAAAATTCAATTTTATTCTGATCAATTGCTGCTTTTCCATGACCTCTTTTGTTGGCTGAATCATCTTCCTTAACCCCTTGAAGATCTCCAAATCTTTTAGTTATTTCTGAGCTTTAAGGCAATTCTTGTATTCATTGTTGAAACTATTTGTAACCATCTCATTTTATGTGTCAGAACTGAATGTTCCAACAAATCATTGTAATAATTCTTAGAAGAATCTGAAATCACCTTTGAGTGTTCACTCTTAAAATTGCATACACTTCTCTACATTTTTTGTCCAAAGCTGTATCAATATCATGAACACACACACACACACACATTTTTAGGGTAAACCTAAGTATTCTGTGGCCATTATATTTCCCTCATAGCCTATAATAAAACAATTTGTTGTAATCCCTGTGTTCTTCTTTGTCATTTTATAGCATATTAGTTATACAGAAAACACAACAGTCGAAAAAGTTAACTGTTGGCCTCATATTAACAGGTGCTTCAGAGGGTATGGGCTTTCAATACAGATTCTCATGCCCTATTTATACCTAGATTTTTAAAATACAAGAGGATTTCTGGAAATTAGAACTTTATGAGCTATGATATATCCATATGTCTGTTCATTAATGCCTGTTCATCAATTTCCATTAATGTGAAACACACCTTAACTCAATACATTCCATGACGGAAAAAAACCAGAAATGTTGCTCTAAGACCCCAAGACTGAAATACAGGGAGAGAAATAAGAGAGACATAAACCAGCCAGGAAAAGGAAGCAGGAAGGACATTATGTAAGTGTAACGTAGATCTGCTCTTAGGCCTACTAAATGGTCATAATTAAACAAAGAACTTCTCCACATCTATAAAGCAATAAAAGTTTTGTATCAAAGTAAATTTATTCTTCACTTTACTACTGAAGAGAAAAAAAAATTGCAGATTCCTTTATTTTTTAAAAGATGTTTGTTTACCTTTAATCTACTTGGAAGAGAGACAGAGAATAAGAATTTTCCCCACTCTGGTTCTCTCCCAGATACTGCCATATCCAAAGAAGTGTTCATACATTAATACACTGAATATGTACCACCTCTGCAACATGCTTGCTCTTGGAACACAGTAACAGGAAGTCAGATTCCAACTGGGAAGTTGCAAAAACTTGAACAGCTCAAAGCCAAGGACTGGCTTAAAATACTGAACCGCAACATAGGTCCCCAAGGTGTCTTAAATTAAACATCACAGGATGCCCAATAATGTGCAAATATGACTAATATAAAATATTAATAACAGACTTTTACTGTTGTCTAAAGAATAGCCATGGTGATAATACAAAAAAAAAGATTTAAAAATTGCCTTGTCTGTCAATTTTTCCCTTTACTCTGTTTCTTTCAAACCCAGTGGAGTTCAGCAGCACACATACCACCTGATGCTCAAGCCTGACCTTTCCCTCTGCACCTCCCACACTTTGTTCACATGATTATTTGAAGTGCTCTTTCTTTAAACAAAAACTTTCCTATAAAACAGAAACCTTACAATGTACCATAAGGACCTTACTTACCAAAAGAGAGTAGGGACGCCCATTGTGCTCATAAGGCTCTGAAAAGAAATCAGTGTTGTGGTCCAGTCTCTGGTGTCCTCCATACTCTGCTGCATCAGAATCTAGTAGGAGTTTGAATGTACAGCTCTTAAGGAATTCACAACAGTTCAGGAGTTGAATGAGATCTTAGAAAAAAACAAGCAAGTGTTCTGAACACTGTTACACCATGATTTGTACTGTGCATTCATGCCTTCCCTTATAGTGTTTGAACAAGCCTCATAGTCTGCTTATTCCATACGCTCAGAGACTTTTGCTACCCTCCCATGAAACCTCACCAACTGAGCAGTCAGTCTGCAACTGCATCTGTTAGCGAAGAATCTACTTTCCTCTTAAAACAACCCAATTCATTCATTAGAAATTGCTTTCCACATTGAAATTTAACTTCTTAGGTAAGGAGTTATGGTTATCATACTTAAAGATATTGCTGTCTCCATGGATCCTCTAAGTATATCATTGAATGCTAACTAAATATAACTTAATAAATACAATTACAGTGCCTTTGATAAGTTTTGATCTTGGTTATACAAATAAGGAACACAGAAGTGAAGAAAGTAGTCATATGATCAAATATTATCCTCTGTGCTGTGGCTTGGTTCATGTAACTATCACATAATGTGCTGTAATTTAACATCTAAGTATTCATAATGAGTTATTAAGCATGTTATTAGCACTATCATTTACACAACAAAATAAAATCCATCATAATTATGCTCATATGTATGATGATCAAAATGTCTAGAAAAGATAACTGGTATGAAAAACTTGCAAGTAGGGCCCGGCGGCGTGGCCTAGCGGCTAAAGTCCTCGCCTTCAACGCCCCGGGATCCCATATGACCGCCGGTTCTAATCCCGCCAGCTCCACTTCCCATCCTGCTCCCTGATTGTGGCCTGGGAAAGCAGTCGAGGACGGCCCAAAGCTTTGGGACCCTGCACCCGCGTGGGAGACCCGGAAGAGGTTCCTGGTCCCGGCATCGGATTGGCACGTACCGGCCCGTTGCAGCTTACTTGAGGAGTGAAACATCGGATGGAAGATCTGGAAGATCTTCCTCTCTGTCTCTCCTCCTCTCTGTATATCCGGCTTTCCGATTAATAATAAAATCTTTAAAAAAAAAAAGAAAAAAAGAAAAACCTGCAAGTACATATACTTTAGTAGTTAGAAATTTTGAATTTTTGTAGCCTAAGAAGGTATACAGACAGTTCTAAGTGCTTTTTGTTTTCTTTTGCTACTATATAAATCTTCACACCACAAGTGTTAACTTATTTTCATCACAGCCCAGATTATCTCAATAACAGTACATTTGACCAGTGAAGAATCATTCACCATTTCCATTCCTTGAAAACCTGAGTCACAGATGCAGACATTTGATGGTAGCAGTGTGTGCCTTTTAGAGAATCCGAGTCAGCCAGTTGTGCCTTAGATCATCAGAATGTTGATGCTCTTAAAGAGAGAAGCAAAGCTTGAAAGTCACAGGTACCTTTCAAAGTCACTCAGTGTAGCAGAATGTTTTGAGAGATTTTTTTTGACGTTAATTTAGTTATTTGAAAGACAAAGAGAAGAGATAATGGAAAGAAAAAGAAATATCTCCCTATTGGTCCAGTTCCCAATTGGTTATAATGGCTGGGATTGGATCACATCAAAACTGTAAGCTTGGAAAAAACAAAACAAACAAACAAAAACAAAAACCTGTAAACCAAGAAATCTATCAGGATCTCATATGAGTAGCAGGGGGCCAAATACTTGGGCCATCTTTGGCTGCTTTCCCAGGCATAATTGCAGGGAGTTGGATCACAACAGGAACAGCTGAGACTGAACTGATGTTCTGGTATGGGATGCCAGCATCACAGGTGGCAGTTTAACGCACTGTGTCACTGAGAATTCTTCATAAAATACATGGACATTTACAAAATAATAATTAATTTACTAGTTGGGAGTATAACTGTGAGGAAAGGGGAAACAATAGGGCAGATAAACTAATCAGAAGTTGAGAATATACTTATTGGTCATGTCTATGGCTCGTCTATGTCTATGGATAGTCTATGGTTAGCCTCTGAAACAGTAATGGAGAGAAAAGTACAGACAGGAGTGAAGATTTTTTTTGAAGCACAGGTGACCATACTTGAAAGTACAGAAATTCATGCTGAATTTGGGGAAAGAAAAATGCATGGGGAAAACAGATGTAGCAAAATATAAACAACTAGTTAAATGCTAGGACATAGATGCACACACAAGTCAAATGATGTACAAGTGGATACACAGTTTATGAAAATGATTCAATGTGCTTTCATGGTCAATTCTTTCACTAAATTCTAAAATTGATGTTCTAAGCATAAGATCTCAAACTGAATATGGCATGAGAAGAAAAAAAACTGAAATCAGGTGAAATGGTCTCCATATAAATTACTAATACAAAATTGAAGATCAGTGTTCTTCATATCCCTTTGAAACGGAATACCTAAAGTTGACTATATTTCTTGCTTATTTGTTCAACTGATCATGCTGTTCATGATAACAAAATACTCAACCAAAAAAGCTTTCATTGCTCTATTTGGAAAAACATCAGGGAGAGAATGATAGAAATGCTCTAGAAGAAATTGAAATTGTTTTAAAGGAGATAAAACAGGTTCCCATGAATTTGGACAGCATTTTAAAATATTACGATTTTTATTATAAATTCAAGAGCCTCCTAAGTATTTGATGTATCTGTCAATAGGTTGAAGTAGATAAGAGGTTCTAAGCATTATTTTATAATCCATGTCCTTAAATTTGAAGCCAGGAAGAGCCATGTTCTGAAGGAGGACTGTGCTAATAAGATTAAAGAACAGGGAAGGGATGAAGACTCTTAAATTCAATGGCTCTTCAAATACTTCAAAAGCTGCTGGGTTTGCTCAGACACTTGATAAAGTGTCTGTTCAAAGTGTAAGGATTTTGATGTAAGAAGCACTATCATTTATATCATTCTGTACTAAACTCACTTCCTACCAACTGATGAAGCTAAGGAAATTCATTGCAAGGTAAAACTACATAGGTTTCAAATGGAGGGACAGAGAGAGGGATTATCTCCCCAATGACCATATAGACAAACAACTGGCAAAGCTCCTAAGTTGCCATATAACTTCAAATCTAAGACATTATCAATTTTAAGCTGTTACTTTAAATATCTGGTAAAGTGAAAAAACATAAAATTATGTCAATTGTTTTGAGATACATCTTAAAGTATATAAAAATACATTTTAGAATGAAGTCAACTTTATATCTTATTCCTTATCCAATGCATTCATATCACGATTAAAATAACTTCTGAAAGCTGAGTGACCCCTTGAAAGATAGTGTGTCCTAAAGATAGGAAGTACCAGATATACTTACAAACCATTTACTGGTAAGGTAAAAATAGGGCTGGAAAGCAATGAGAATTCTATGATTTTAGTTTAAATGCATTTTATTCAGCACAGAGTTGCCCACAGTCTTCAAATCCTGTTCTGTTCTTTTATATTTTACAAATTGAGATTTATCTATTTGCCAACTACAATACACAAAATCCATGGTTATAGCTGTATAGAATCCAAAATAGATATAGTCCTTTATTCTAAATATAGCTAAATTATGCCTCATTTTTTGACTCCCCAAAAGTACCATGTAAAACTACTCTCCACTGCTCTTTCTCCAACTGCAGGAATAGCAAACTTTTGAGGTGTGTTGCTGTGAAGCTCACGATTATGCACATCCACTATATATGTTAAGGGTTATTTGTGTGCCTGTGCATTTGCATCTGAATTAGATATCTCTATCTTTGATCTACAATATATATTAACTTAAAATTTATCACTAATGTGAAATTTCTATTATTTTTGAAAACCAAAATAATGTGACATTTATTGATTACATTACAATCAATGGAAATGTGACTCATTTTTTTCCTTTAATATTTTAAAAATCCCCCAATATTAAAGTATCCCAAAAATAAAAATGTTTTAAAAATTAGAAAGGTAGAAAGAAATTTAACAGCCTACCATCCACTATAGCTTAAAACATGTCAAACATAATGAATGCCAACTGAAATTTCTGTTTAAGAGAAACAATGTATGTTTTTCCCCAAACTTATTAGTGCACATTAAACTTCTGTGACCTTGAAAAAACCGACATTTTCATGCATGAGCTAAACACACATTCAAGTTTATGAATTCCATCTTCATTAAAAGTTTAAATAACAATCACATATTTTAATCAAGTGTAAAACTGAAACATATTTGTATTACAGTCTAAGATGGGCTTGTTTAATCAACAAAAGGTTTGATTATAGACTACAAAATAAACTCCAACCACTGAAAGCCCGCTTTCTTAGTCACAAGATTTTACAGACTTTCCAATGCAAAACAGCAATGCAGAACAAGCTCAAAGGATGAGGTGCTCAAATGTCATTATCCTCTATGTTAATTACTGCATTGGTATACTTGTGAAAATGCATTTTCCTGCAAATTATTAGTTTAGTATAAGGCATGCTTAATGGCATACATCAGAAAATAGCAAGTAAAATGAAAGCGCAAAACACTGAATACTATATTTTTGTCAATTCAAAAGGAAAATAATTCTAAATAATTTACTACATATCCTACCCTGTTTAGGAACTTTTCTTTATTCTACAGGATCAATACCATTTTTGCTTAATGAAAAAGAGTTCATACTTTTATTCCAACCTTCCATTAAATCTTTTGTTTTGTGCTGTGCCATTAAGGATTATCAGGAAACTTGTAAATTCAATTATAATCCAACAATTGCAATTATTTAGAACTTAAAAAGAAAAATAGGCTTCAATTACCTTTTCACTATGTACTCTGTTAACAAAAGAGTATATAGCAGGCAGATTTCTAAAAACATTGTACTTTTGAGTCTAAAATAATTTTATCTTAACCTATAAACACTTTTTTTCAAGTAAACTTATTCTAAGACAGCCTTAAATGCAGTAAATTCAATATATCTAAGTGTAAAAGATAATTGGAATCCTGAAGTCTTTGAATAAAGTTTATTAAACATAGAAAAAAGCATCATCTTGCATGCAGGCATGGATCGAGACGAGCATCCAATACACAAAAGCGCACTTGGTGCACTCAGGCACTTCAGGGTCCAACAAATGCATTGTAATCCCAGTATGGCCAATTATCAACTGCATGCATCCAAGCAATTGACTACTTAACATCTTTGAGGCCCAGTTTCTTATTTGTAAAGAGAGAGAACACATCAGAGGAGTGTAGTAGGGATTAGTTAAAGCAATCCACAATGAGTATTCAACCGTATCTGAAACTGGGGGAAACACTCAAAGTATTAGTTGTTCTGGCTTAACATCTGTTTTCTAAGCTGTAGACCTGTAGAATGGCTGTCTTCAAGACGAAAGTTTGGGGCATGGCACTATGCCTCAATTGGCTAATCTTCCAATTCCCAGTGCTAGCATCTCAAATGGACACTGGTTAGTGAATGAGCTGTCCCATTTCCCATTTAGCTCCCTGATTATGGCCTAGAAAAGCAGTGGAGAATGGCTCAAAGCTTTGGGATCCTGCACCAGGGTGGGAGACCTGGAAGAAATTCCTGCTATTAGCTTTGGATCACCTCAGCATCAGCTGTTGTAGCCATTTGGGGAGTGAACCAGTGAATGGAAGATATTTCTCTCTCCTTCTCTTTGTAAATCTGTCTTCCCAATAAATATGGAAATAAGTAAATGTTTTTTTTTAAAAGAGATGCAAGTTTTGAAGTGGATACATTTATTTCCTATGCCACTTTTTACACTAATTTTTGCTTTCTCTTCCAATATATTTGGTCCTATTTCCTTCTCCCATATCTATTCACATGAGAAGCTACACATTTTTTGCTTTCCTAAAATATCTAGTTTAACACTGAATTGAACACTGTAACAAAGTTTTTGAGGACTACATTTTTTCTACAATTTTAAGGTCCTTAATAAAAGAAACGAAAAAAAAAAAAAACCCAAAAACACAAAGATGGTGCTCAAAAGAGTTGATTTGACAAAGCCTACACTGACCAGCCCAACTGAACTTAAAGTCTCTTTGTATTCCCTTACACTGTTTCAACATTATCAACTATTACCTATAAATCTATCTCTCATATTTGTCTTCATTATGATAAAATTTCTATACCCAACTAGGACCTACACAAGTATCTGACTTCTGGGTTGAGAGCATCTTCTTTTCATTGTCCCTATTTCAATTACTCTTTGGGTTTTGACTTTTAATCTGTGCATGTTTGTGTTTAATGTTAAGAAATACTTTAATACTACTTGGTAATAAAAGGCTAACCTTGACATTCCTCTCTTCATTATGGAGTTCCCATATTAGATTTGTACAAATCCATATAATCCCACTTTATTGTGTAGAAAGTTGAACTTAGAGACATGTACCTGAGCCTATAGAACTGTATTATTAAAAAATAATAAAATTTAAAAAGAGGACAACTCAGAGAATGGGAGAACATATTTGGAAAAAAAACAGGAGACTATCTTTTATAAAAAGATACAAAACAGAATGTTTACCATAGAAAACATGTTATTTGGGGAACTCACAATATGTCAGCATCAAAATTAATTCTTGATTTAATCACTAATATGTATGAGATTTATGGATAAACATATGACTGTTGATTGATATGGATAAGTGATTAGATTACTAATGGGCAATACATACTCAAAGTCTTTTATGATCAACCTGACTGGCCAGTTCTCTGTGTACAAATTATTTAAGTTAACCGTAGAACAACAAAGGAGTTTTAACAACTTGTGTAACTGATAATTTGCCAGGTATAGGACATGTGTTTAATATTTGCTGTTACTCTATTATTATCATTTCTAGGTGACAACTGAAACAAGGTTAAAAACTTCCTTAAAGTTAAACATTTGAAAGCAGATTATTTCAGCTATTATAGCAGAAACTACCATTTTATTTATTTGAAGCCAGAACTTACAAAGAGTAATGCATATTTAATGTATATGCCTCTTCTTTTAACCTGTAAGAACATATAGAAAATTATAGTAGTATAAGTCTAATTCAGTGTTTTAAAAAGCTGAATGAATAGGGGTTGAGCTATTTTCCTATGAGAAGTTGTAAAGCAAAGCTTGCAGGGTTCATTGTGTGGATGCAGACACACACACACACACACACACACACACACACACACGTCAACATTCCATAGCTGGGCACACATCCTATAACTAAATCATATTAATTACCATGAAAAAAAAGATTCCCACATGCATTTAAAAAGTGAGAAGACTTTCAACACACACGTACACATAAACAGCATTGTGACTGCTAATACATTTTCTAGGGACAAAATAAAAGTAATGCAGAAGTTAGCATTCATAGAGTCAATAGAAATGTTAAGTAGAATGGAAGCGGTTATAGCTTGGGGTAGAATTTTGGTCAAAATGTATAAACTTTCCTAACAAATTCTAGAGATCTAATATATGTACAACAGTATAAGTATACTTAATGCATTATATGCTAAAAATCTGATAATAGAATTGGTCTTAAGAAATCTTACCATAATGTACAAAGTAGCTATATGAGATTTATGTTAACTTGTTGCTGTAAGCAATTCACAAAGCACGTTAAGAGATCACATCAGAAATGTAGAGTATATACAGTGCTTATTCTTCGGGAATACCTCAGTAAACATGGGGGGGCAATCCATGGGAGTTCTTGGCTTATTGGACTCAGGATGAGTCAGCTTCAGCCCTGGGGCTGTTAGAGCAGTGAACCAGCACATGGGGTCCTCTCTATTCCATCTGTCACTCTTTCCAATAAATAAATATTCAAGAAAAAGAGGCAGAAGGTACAGAAGTGAGAATAGGATTGGCAGATAGAAAAATAATTCTAATTCAGAACCAAAAGAACTTAAAGAAATCATTTTGTGATAAAGAATTAAAAATTAAGGAATGAAAACAATAATCACAATGAGAGTTCAGAAAGATGTGTATTCAGCAAAAAGGGGGATTATTAACTCCTTCTCTGATCTACTTTCCTGCATTTCACTATCAAACAATAGTACATTTTTAGAATGATGAAAATGACTATAATGGCCACAACGGCAAACACTGTGAGCTCGCAATATATGGGTGACTGTCCTGCCCAGTCTTACGTTCATGTACATGAACCTATGTAATTCTGGCAAAGATTCAATGAAAAGGTGCGTTAGAGATTTAGAAGCAACCTTCACAAAGGTAGATTTCATAACACAAATGCATGATGGAAAGGGAATATGATGGGCCCGGCCCTGTAGCCTAGTGACTAACGTCCTTGCTTTGCACACACCAGGTTTCCATATGAGCGCCGGTTATAATCCCAGCAACCCCACTTCCCATCCAGCTCCCTGCTTGTGGCCTGGGAAAGCAGTCAAGAATGGCCCAAAGCCTTGGGACCCTGCACCCGCATTGGAGACCTGGAAGAGGCTCTGGGCTGCTGGTTTGGATTGGTTCAGCTCCAGCCGTTGCGGCCACTTTGGAGTGAATCATTGGACGAATAATCTCTCTGTCTCTTCTTCTTCTGCATATCTGCCTTTTCAATAAAAATAAAATAAATCTTAAAAAAGAAATGAAATATGACACATTGGATGGTAAAATTCCAAGAGTGATATTCCTAACCACTATTCTAGAGATAAGCCTATGTTTCTCTTCATTAGCAAACACAAAAATAGGAAATATATATTATTTTAGAGTTATGCCATTTACATCACTGTCAAGGAGAAATAAATGTTAAAAATAGACTTGTGTCATAGTACAGCAAGTTGAACCTGGGCTTATAATACCAGCATCAAAAATTGGAATACCACCTCAAGCCCTAGCTGCTTTGCTAGCAATTCAGTTCCTTGCTAACACATCTGGGAAAGAAGAAGAAAATGGAACAAATTCTGCCCTGCCACCTAGATGGGAGACTCAAATGTAGTTCCATTCTCCATTGTGGCCATTTGGACAGTGAACCAGCAGCTGGAATATCTCTTTCTGCCTCTTTCTGCTCTCTATCTCTCTGCCTGTAAAATAAATCTTTAAAAACTGTTTCAAAAGCAAAAAGTAAAGAGAAATAATCAGAAAATTGTGGCCAGAAAAACTGATTTTTATAATTTTCTTTAAGTAAAACAACCAAAATGGGTTGATATTCGTGGGAAAGGCTAGAAAGAGAAGTGAGTATGTCCCTAAATTATAAAGAGCTCATGAGAAAATCATATAATACTTAAAATATGATAGATAAGTAAAATGGTTTTCTGTCTCATTAATGTTTCTGAAACAAAACAGATAATTCTGCCAATAAGTGGCAATGTGACATCACTTCACTAAGTTACATCTTGAATAATTATAACCACAATGTCTAAACAACATTTCCCTTACTGAATAACTAGTACCTCATAATCAGAAAAGTTACTTGTTTTTCAAAGGCTTTAACAAATTGGTGGGCCATGTGGAACAACATTTACAGGTTACAGAAGATTCATAGGCACGGTTACAATGAAAACCACTGCTTCCAAGAAAACATTGTTCTTGGCTCTAATTTTTTACCTATTCTCTAGAAAAACAAACTCTTCTCTTGGTGGTCATGTCCATACATGCTTAGGAGGCCATAAGCAGTCAAAGTAAATGAATAATTATTAACAAACACTTGCATAAAAAACTCCTCAAGCACTCAGGTAATATTAGTTCTACATATACATGTGACACTGACCACTTTAGTTTGGTTCTATAAGATTATGAGCTATCAGAACTTACATAAAGAGAAAAATGTCAGAAATACATAATAATATGTTATTTACACATGATGAGATAGCTTTATGGCATTGTGAAAATAATTCACTGAAAAATAAGGCTCAACTTTCTGAGACCAAAATGAAAAATGTAACTTGATATCTACATTAAAAATATATTTTTGATACAGAATGCTGTATTCTAAAAAACCACGCATAATTAGCAAAAGTAAGAAATAGAACTTATTTTAAAAATAAATTTAAAAAACAGAGAGCGTGAGAGTGAGTTCTATTTACTGGTTAATTCTCAAGATCAGAGTGCTTCCACCCAAGCATACACCGAAGCTGACTGCTTAGTCCAGTTTTCCCATGTAGCTAGCAGGAATCAAATTACCTTAGTTGTCATAGCTGCTTCCCAGGATTGGCAAAGTAGGAAGCTGGAATTACAGGCCCAGGCAGGTGCTCTCATCTCTGAAGAAAGTATCTAAACAGCTATGATTAGTGTGTACCCCTAAAAAGACCACATTAAAAGGAAGGGTAATGTGTGCCACTTTTGGGGATAGTGTTTTCAGTGCAGACTGCCTTCTTGCATGCTTGCAATACTGTTTCCTAGGAAAACAAAAGGCTGACTAAATGAGGTCATCACTACAACTGTAGCATGCAGGGCACAGAATTTTGTAACAGCCAATCTTAGGAAAACCTATTCAACAAGTGCTTTAATCGCGCATATTCTAGTATAGCAATTTCAAATTCTACAAAATAATGCAGTATTTTATAGAAAACATCAATATTTCTTATCTGCCATTTAATAAATGATTGCTTTAAGGGAGAAATAAATCATGAAAACTATCTTTAAGATTTATTTAGTTACATAATTTTAAACAACTTGTGGGATTTTTTTTACCGTCAGGAAGCCACATTCTCAGTTTACTCCATCCTTTAGTAACACCAACTCACCCATAACTCATCCATCCATCACACATTTGGCTTTTTCCAAAAAGGACAAATATCATGTGCTGTCTGATATAAGACAAACTTCATGCAAAACACAAAATCAATAGATGTATAGGAAAAAATATATATATATATACACATATGCACACACACACCTTAGTTGTCATAGCTGCTAGTGGAACGGTATATGGAGACTAGCATACCAAGAAATGAAGATACATTGCAGTATGCATCTTTACTCCTGAATAAAAGACAGACTTCCAATGTAAATATATCTTGACAATAGAGTGCTGGACTTTCTACCATTGTCTATGCCTAGAATGTCATGATACACTGAAAGGGCAGAATGATACATTTGTGACTGTTTATGAAGGACTATACTATTGTAATAATATGGGGCAAAAGAGTGAGGGGAAGAGGAAGTTTGGAGGTGGGAGGGGAACTCTCTGAGCCAATGGAACTGTATCATGAAAAATAAAAAAATTAAAAAATGGCTTTATGATGCAGATGTCTAATTTTTTAAGTAAAGATATAATTACTGATATCGACATAACATTCTCAGTTTTATTACTTATCTCAGAATCTGTTATCATAACAGCACCATGTTAAATACTTTTCTTTTAAAATGTTAATAACAATAATAATACATATTTATGGGCCATATTATAATATTTAGTATCTGTCTACACAGTGTACATGTCAAACAGGGTAACCAGCATTTCCCCTTCTTTGACATTATTTCATGATTGGCAGATACCATTATCTTAGTTTTACAAATGGGTGAAAATGACGACTCTGGGTACACAAATCCACCCTCATCCATAAGTGATCTCATTATCACGTGGGCTTGTTCAGTAATAGTTCTTGGTTATTTTTCCACCAGGAGAATAAGAAAAAGAGAACAGAAATCTTAGCTAAACTACTGTTGGAAGAATGTGTGAAGCCAGGAGATCAACACTAAACAATTGAGTTACGAAGCAGAATAGCAGAAATGCTGCAGGATATTCCATAGCACGGACGGCGATTGAAAACAACCCACCTTCCCACAAATACAACTTAAAAACATATGTGTGCAGTGATTATTTACTGCTGCCTGTAGTCTTACGTTAAGTCAATCCAAAAGTCTTACAGTAGTTTCAATATTTTAATCGTGAAAAGCATTTTCTTCACATTGTGATTCATTTTAAATTTCTAGATAGAAAAATTAAACCAAATCATAGGCTTTTTTAAACAAGGGAGGGGAGGGGACTTGTCCATCATCATGAATAAATCACAGGGATTGTCAGAAAGTGTTCAACAGTGAAAAAAGAGAATACCTCCAAGTAACGTTTAAAAGAGCTAATGTCATCTGGAAACAGCATAGTTAACCCAGACAATGAACACACACACATTTTGAAGTCAAAGAAACAAGCAGAGTACCCACATTAAATATAAATTTGTTAGTTGGATTTATCTGGCTCTGTTCACATAAAGATTATCGTTAAATTGCAACATCATGCAAAAGCACACACACACATGAAGTATGACTACATCTGTTCACAATCGCTCTGCCAATTTTTATGTGATAACCTGTGTTTGTATTTTACAGAAACATTTATAACCTAGAAAACTATAAAGTCCAGATGTTCTCTTTGTTCAATCTAGAAATTAGCCTTTTCATAATCATGATAGGGAATGTGGCATTTAGTTAGTCCTAAATTAAGTCCTTTGTTTTTATTTGTTGCATAAAGCCTAAATTCTAACACAGTTATATAACCACACTTCAAAGGCTTCTATAAACTAAGCAGCTCACAGTAACATCTCTGCCTTCAGCAATTACACTCTAGTGAATAAGCCAAGTGACCTTATTTGCTCATTAGAAACTGTGTGTACAGGTTGCAATATCAGAGTCTGAATTTACATTTAAAAAAGCACATTTTGTGGTGGTGTATAATGAAAATATTTCCAAGATCTTGGGTTAAATTCAAGTATTTACTCATCTGCTCCCTTAAGCTTTAGATGTTCTTTAGTTTGTATTCTCATATTCTTCACAAGCTATGCTTTGTGATCACTCCTCTAAATATCATAATATTGTAACAGTTTGAAAGGCCACTTAGACATGGGATTTTCATCACCCCATCACCATATCCCCATCACTGAAGCATGCTAAAAAATAATTCAAAAACATTTGATTCTTGTGCATTCGTGCTCCAGGATAAATATATATGTATATACATACACACACACACATATATATATATATTTATATATTTATATGCCATGTCACAACCTTATACATACAAGGTTTTAAGCTAACACTGAACACCCTACAATAAACTTAAACTGATGTGATATGGCAGAAGAATGTCATTTTGAACACAGAAACATGATGCCTTTATATTCCATGTAGAATGCAGAAAAATCCAAATAATTTACTTAAACGTGTATGTCTTGTTGTTCTACTACTGCTTTTATTCTTATGGGTTACAGTATAAAGAAAAACAGGAGAACTTCTTCGGGACCAATGTATGTATGTTGGTGGTGGGGTTCTCAGAGGGAACAGAAGAGGGGACTTTATCTGTGCCAAGAATCTGTGTATAATTTTCTTATGCTACTGATTTTCAAAGAATTATATCAAAATTATCACCATCAATATCACCCTTTCTATGGAACCCAGTCACATGTACATATCCATAAACAGAAAGAGACACTATGCTACAATAGAAAGTGTGTGCACTTTCTAAGACACTGCTTGGGTTGTCACCAATCAACTACTAGAGCCAAGTCTTCCTTACTTAAAGTTCTCCCTCCCCTATCTGTTATATAAAGGCATGCAACCTACCTTGCAGAGTGACATGAGACACTAAAGGCTCAGTAAAAGTGGTAAACCATAATATCTATACTCTTTCCTGCATCTCCTAAAGTGTGGCATCACCAATTATATTATTCAAAATAAATTAGAAAGGGTAGTTTTTCCTTACAGACTTAGATTTCTTTTTGATTCAATGCTGATTTCATAATATTCTACGTGAAAAAATGGAGCTAAAGAAATACCGTAGTGATCCTGATAAAGGACTTTGTGTGCTATTTTTTTTTACAGCTAAACAATGGGAAATCAGACAAATATAACACATCAGACAGATGTGCTTTATCTCCTCTGTATGAAATGTGAAACCTGCTTATTCACCACGTACATCTAAGCCTCAGCTCTGCAATACTCACCTTGCTATCTAGTGTATTACAGAATATTGGCAATTGCTACATTATACGTGAGCAGCTAAAAAGACAACTGTGAGACCATAGATAGGTAAAAGGCTGTTGCTATTATTCTCTTTTCTACAATTATTCAAAGAAAATAACTGTAAAATATATTGCAGAAACCTTATTATGTCCCTTAGTATTCCCTGTGAAAGCCAAGTTCAAAATGTTATGGATACAAATCAGAAAAGTCTCTTAGGTTTCCCAATGGATCACCTTATTTTGAAGACTAGTTAAAAGCAGTCTTAAAATGTCTCTTCTCTCTTGCCAGAAAAACCCCCAGCACAGTCCTGCTTGCAAGGGCTTCTTGGAAGGCAGTCACCATCTATTCTCCACAGATCTCAGCAAAAGTTGTTATTTTATTTGATATACAGTTTCAAAAAATGGGACTGCTAAAGAATTCAGTCATGTTGCCTATAACAGGCTTATATTTTATTGTGACAGGGGGAGTTGAAATGGCTTCCTCAGAAAGCTTAAATTTTCTACCACAAAATCTTCCTTTGCAGGGAATTAAAAAGTTGATACATTTCTTCACTTTATTAACACAGGCAATCTTTTAAGTGTAGATTTTTCTTGCCAAAACTTTATATTCAATCCACTTTTTTTTCAGTATTAGAAACACCAACGGAAGAAAATATTTTGATAAAGACAAAAAATATAGCATGAAAATTTAAAATTTTTATACTACTTTCTATGTCTGCAGTAATTCTATAATGCCAAGATATAATATATTATAAAGGTAAAATAATAAAGACTGAGAGATGAAATAGTAAAAAGATTTGAGACTTGTAAAGTGCTAAAGCCAATTAACATAATTCTTAAGGCTAGGCTTAGATCAAGAAATTGAAAAAAGATCTGTCTTCTGCATATGAAACACAATACTTTTAGATTAATGACTGGGAACTATCTTACTGTAGTCTTCATTCTCTGTTAACCTGTTAGAAGGCCCAAAGTTAATATTGATTTTTACATTTTCATGTTTGATGGATGTTAAATTCAGAAATCCAAGTTAAAATTATGAACTAAATAAATATAAAGAATAAAGGAAATTTGACATAAAGCTAGAACTCTTAAAAACGTCAAGATTTCTACTTGAATGTAAATACAGTGTGAGCAGGAAATGTGATGTAACTTTATTAGTAAGACAGCTTCATCAAGATAAAGGAAGGTAACAGAGCACTCTGTGCTGTCCCTGCCAGATCACGCAGGAATGCCTTGCTATTAGGCTTAGAGAGTCCACACAGGAGAAATGTGCATAGTTCTGGGTGTATTTTGATAAGGGGGATGTAATGGTAAGAATGGAAAGCATCATTAAAATCTATACAGGAAACTAGAGGTATTTGACATGCACAGGGGACAATTAGTAAGCTATCATACTGGAAAGCTATGTCAGAGCCTGTCTGAATTCAACAGCTGAAATACAGACCAGGTGTTAGCCCTACAATACAGAAGAAAGGAGAAGCGGACAAATTTAACATTTATCTTATAAATACATAAGATTGTATAAGATGTAAAAGTGTTTTAATAATGGCTGGCTAGTTATTTGTAAAGGAATTCTGCATGAAATCTTAACATTACATTGCAATGGATTACACTGCCTGTAGCACTGGCTATTTAGGAACACCAGGTCATTTATTTGTTGCTCCACTTCCAATGAAGTTCCTGTTAAAGGCCTGGGAAAGCAGAGAAAGAAGACCCAAGTGTTGGGCTCTAGATACATGTGAAAGATTTGAGTGAAGTTCCTGGCTCCTGGCTTTTGGCATGGTTCACTGGGGGGGTCATTATGGCCATCTGGGTAATACCAGTGGATGGAAAATCTATTTCTCTCTCTCTCTCTCTCTCTCTCTCTCTCTCTCTCTCTCTTTCTGCATGTGTGTGTGTACATGCATGCACGTGCATGCGTGTGACTCTCCTTTGGGACTTCTGCACTGAATTGAGAGAGTAAAAAAACTTTTGAAACTCCTAAGACATTTTTTTAAGATTTATTATTTTTTTTATTGGAAAGTCAGTTATACAGAGAAGAGCAGAGACAGAGATCTCACGTCTGCTGATTCACCCCCCAAGTGGCGAAATGGCCAGAGCTGAATCAGTCTGAAGCAAGGAGCCACAATCTTCTTGCAGGTATCCTATGTCGGTGAAGTGTTCCAAGCATTTGGGCTGTCCTAGAATGCTTTCCCAGGTCACAAGCAGGGACCTGATGGGAAGTAGGGTTGCCAGGACATGAACCCATGCCCATACGGGATCCCTGTGCATGGAAAGCAAAGACCTTAGCCAACAGGCTACTGCAGCAGGCCCCAAACACCTAAGACTTTATGATACAAGTCTTGGAATTAGGGCTGACATTATTAACACATAGTTAATAGAATTTGTGGTATCCATCACCTTTATAGCTTCTCCTGAATTTCTGTCTGATGGATGTGGGACAGTACTCAGGCCTCTTGAAGCCACAGAGTTGTGGCAGATGCTACAAGTTCTTTCCTTCCTTTTATTCCAGCAGGGATCTTTCTGGGTGTCTGCCTCACCAAAATATTCTCTTTTTGGAGACTATGGAATGACTTTTGTTAAGCCAATCTTGATGACACCAAATTATTTCTTAGAATTTTTTTTTTGAAATGTGACATCTAATTCTGATGAATGGAATATCCAAAGAAAATTCCTAGAAAAGTGAATTGATTCTAGAAAGGAAACAAACAAACAAAAAAACTGTTCTGAAGAATCTAAGGGTTGGCGGCACTAGAAACTCTAGCTACTGTCCTGTAACTACAGCAGATAGCACCTTTGGGGCATTGCTGACATGCTGATATGCTGAGAGCAGGGAGGTAAAAAGAATGAACCAGAGAACTTCATATCACTTTCAGTGTTGGGGTAACTCTACCATAAAATTTCCATTGTGTGACAAATACATTTCCTTACAGTTTCAGCTAATTTGTACAGGGGTTTCTCTTACTGGAGGTGGAGATGCCCTGACACACAGGACTTGATGTTGTCATAGGGCATCTTGTTGAGGTGGCAGGTGTTAATTTTTAGGACTTCAGTGGAGAAGCATATTATTCCTTCTGCTTGCTTCAAATATCGGGTTGGTACTTGTTACATTCTGAATCTGTCAGACTTCTTTTGATGGATCTAGTAACAATAATGTGTTTAAAACATACTGCATTTTTTCTCCCATTTAAATCTCTCACATGGGATGAAAGAAGCCCAAATCCTTCCTCGCAGGATCCAATGTCATTGGAACAACAGCCAGGAGCCCTGAGCAGTCTGCAGAAACAGAACAGTAAAATCCCTTTGGGACTAGGGAGAGGAGCTTTCTTTGGTCCTTACTTAGTTCAAACTTTGGATCCCCACCCTCTCCTGCAATGACCATCAGGGTCGTCCCGGAGCCTCCCCCACACCAAACCAAACCAAACCAAAACAACAACAAAATTAGAATAGATAGAGAACAACGAAGAAAGCCTAGAACCAGACAGGAAAGAGTCAATGGGGACTCACATTTACCTTACTAAGTAGGACAGGAAAATTACTTCTCACTGGGGAGTTGAAGATTTCTTTGCACACCCCTCCTAAAACTGTTCTGTGCCTCAACTGTTGACATAGGCCTTGTTAAAGTTATAAGCCACTTTGGACTATCCCAAAATCTACCAAGTTCGTAAAAATTATGTTTCAACACAATAAACTGCTAAATACTAAAATGAAAATAGACACAAGACAGCTGAATAGTATCCTATAGCTATTTTAAGGTGGATAGAAGCCAGTTGTACATAAACTAAAATTGAAATGTCAATGAAGTAGTCACAGCATGTGGTTAAGAACTTGCATTTTCTAACATATCAGTCACTCAATACCATGTCACTTAACTCCATAATGTTGTAAACTGTTATCGATGCTATGTTATGGCTTTTAATTGGTCTGGATGATATTCTGCCAACTCTGCTTTTAGACCAGAGATGGTCTCCCCAAGAAACTATTGAATTTATCTGGACAATAAGATGCTGGACTCTATGTATGGTACATGTTTGCAATGAAAGAAGCATGACTGGATTTGAACTGTAATACTGCAATAAGGTGGAGGAATCCACCATGGGGGAAGGGTACGGGGAGGGGTTGGGGGAACCTCAGAGTCTATGAAAAGATGTCATAAAATGAAATACAATACAAAAAAAGAATCAAAAGTGAAATAAAAAAATACTGCGTTTTTTTGCACTGTTCCTTTATAACAATCACCTAAAAGTTACTACTTGTCTTTTTCACTAGTTTAGAAGCTCCATGACTACATTCACTACATCTGCCAGATATACTTCCCATCTTTCCAGTAACCAGCTCAGAATTGGCACACAGGAATTCCACAAATAGGAGCTCAGTCAGCATGTGTGAAATGAACAAAATAATGAAGTAATAAGTGAGTGAGTATATACTGAACATTACAAACATTCTATTTGCTAGTTTACTCACTCACACTTCTCCTCCAGGTTCCCCTTAACAATTTCAATTCTAAAAAGGTGAGCCACATCTTGCATTTTAAGAGAGAGATAAGAGAAGGAAGATATTATTTATAGCTAGTACCTGTTTTCAGAAACAACTTACAAAATTTTTGATAAATAAAAATCATAATCAATTGCTTTTCATATTGTGTACTGTCACACAGTGTGCTTAGAATCATACTTTTGGAGCCAGGACAAATCTTGGGGAGAATTCTCTATAACTGAGCTCAGTGAAGATTTATCAGTCAAGTATTTCAAGTTTTTCAACTGAAAACCACTAGCAACAAGATCAGCATTTGCTTTCCTTATGCTCTATGATATAATAAAATATTAAATACACACATACACAGAGCCAATGAAAAGGATATTTCCCCAGCAATGCTGTTCCAACTCTGTAATCAGTGTAACTCTTGTTTGGATGGAAGTTGAAGATAAAAAGTAGACCTGCTCGCTCAAAAGCAATGACCTTATTTTCTTCATGCTTTTCACTCACATAGGCCTGCAAGAATTAGCACAAATGTTACCTCTAAATCATATCAGTTGTCACCACAAGTACATTATATCCCCCCAAAAGTTGTTTCCATCTTTTATTTTAAGCCATTCCATTTGTACCTTAAATTAGGGTTACGGCAAATGATGAGCATTTCTACAAAAAACTTTCAATACTTATCATGTTAACGTGATATCTGCTGGGATCCATGCAGTAGGTGTGGATGACATGAAGGGGTGAAGAGAACACCTCCCCTGTTTGGCAGGGCCCAGGGGAGCTTCCCGCTGCATGGCAGAGCCCGGCGGATGTCTCTCCGACCACCTTGACACAGTCTCACCCCCGTTTGCATGGACATTCAAGCATCCCGCAAAGAATTCTGTAATCTATTGAGGCATTGTTGTTTGCCCTGTGAGATGGTTTTTGCAACTCATGTGAGCGTGAGAGTTAATGTTTCTGATTATGTCTTGGTGAGTGGGCCTTTGACAGTTTACACACAGGAGCACAATTAAGCCCGTGCCATTTCTGGGCACCTTATTGAGTGCCTACCCACTGCCCTGAAATCTGGCCCAGACATATAGCACACCTTCTGGGAAAATAAATATTAGTGCAAGTGATGGGAGTGAGAGCTGAAACTGCTATGGCAATAAATACAGTTATTGTTATCTCAAAGGCTAGTCTGTCTTTGCAGTTTCTTTAGAGCACAGAAAATGTAGCTGTTTTAGCTGCTTTCATAATTTTTTAACTAGAGGAAATACAGGGAGATTTTATTAACATCACAGAGATATACTTTTGATTATTATTTGATTGTTTATGAGATTGTAGAGCCTGCAGCTGTAGGGGGATTTAATGTTTGAAACTTTTTTCCTAGATCATTATGTTTTTTCCCTTTTGATGTATTTCTCCCATTCAGTGATAGATAAGTTGTGAAAATAAAATATAGTAGGAATGTTTTACTTGGAGTTCTGGCTGTCACCTAATGGCTACTTCTGAAGAATGAATAACAGCTTGCTTTAAAGAAACTGATTATAGTAACTTACAGAATTATCTTTAAGAGCACCTGGTTGACCATGAAGTAAAAAATAAAATAATGAAACATCTGTGCATACCCACTTAGTCATGAAGTAAAAATAGAACAATCAAATGATTGTGCAGAAGCTTGTGAGGTGTCTGAGTAAATAAAAAGGACAGCCTTTTCTTGAGCTGTTGTGAGAGCACACCAAGTGACAGTGTCTGTGTCTTTCTTTATTCCCGACTCCACGCACCCTTCCCGAGCTCCGAACTCGGCTGGAGCTGGACTCCGGCAGATATCAATATAAAGAGAACAGATTCACCGTAGTTCATGGCTACAATTTGAGGCTACTAAAGATAATTTTTCCGAGTAACTTATTTCTATGAAGTGAACAATTTTCACACATTGCACAATACAGATTTAGGTGATCAATGATATCTCACCCAATCCTCCCTCCTGCCAATTCTCTATGTATCCTCCTCCCTCTTTATTTATAGTTGCTGTTAGTTATTTGTTTCATTTTTTAAGGGCATACTTTCACTTCGCTTCACAATCACAGGCTTCATAGTCCATTAGGACAAGATTTCAATATATAACAAGCAGAAAAAATTGCTGTTTCTCAACAGTATAGACAAACAATAATCAAATCTCAAAATGTCGATCTTTCTCATATAGACCACATCTTTTGTATTCTGTGTATCTCTCTTAATAGTTTTCTTATCGACCAAAATGAAAATTCCATACTTTTATGATTTTTGTTCATGTGGAAGTTTGTCACACCAAAAGTTAACAACAATATCAAAACTGCTTAAAGGATACAAAACATCCTCAATGGCTTTTTACCATCCTTAAGCAATGCACAAATAGAGGATGAGTGCTGGGCTTAGGTTTTAAGCAATAAGATGGAACCGATACTTTTATAATATATTTTTATGCATGTATTATACTTATTTACAAGTGAAGTTTAAGACTGTTTTTAGTTTCAGATTAATGAGGCGACATAAATCCAATGACTTTACAAACTAACATGCACCATTGTTATTATATTTGGTTTCTGAACTTGTCATGCTACCTTTAAAATTTTACAAATTTAACATGTTACATTCTATGGCAAACTATGTCCATTATGGTAGCTATTTTTTGTTTGATAAAAAGAGAAGGTCTGAAAAGAAATAGCATTGTAAATATTCCTATTTCAACACATTACACAGTTAAGATTAGCTGTGAGAAGCTTTGTCATCATGGCCCTAGCCCAACCCCATGGTTAGGAGGACTAACTGAGTTGTACAGCAGCAGCACCACTGTTGTACTTTAGAAATGTGAACTAAGCATCCAGAGTAAACAACATGTCTTTGGTATTCATCATTGTTCCTACTGAAAAGGCGCATCATTTTGCTCTCTCTTCTGCAAGGAGTGTTAATGATAGATGTGATTAGGGCATTTGTGTCATGCAGCCAATCTTACTGAATATATAAGGAGTTTCCTTTCTTCAGCCATCACATACACACACAGTACAGCTGCCAAAGTAGACATGCTTCAACAGTAATTTCAAGTACCACCAGTATAAAGTAAATGGATTATAAGTAACACACACTACATGCTAATTTTTCGAAGAAATAAAAGAGGCCTGTATAAAAATTTGCACCTGTTAATTACATTTTCTAAAACTTATTGAAAACTGAGACTTTAATTCCAAAGGAATCCAAGCTCATGAAAAATACAAAACAGCATGCCAGTATAATGGCATCTACTGAAATGACAAGTTACAGACCAGCAAAGAAAGGGAGCAGGGGGAAGGGATGAAGGAATCTACATGTTGTCAAAGTAGTTTCCTTATGACAGCACGATTATTTATATAAAGAAAAACAGTCAAAACAATTAAGATGTTTCTACAGCAATTTCCCAAATGGGCTCCATGCAGAGCATTTGTCATTTATTTTTTACCAGCTGAAATGAAAATTACTAAATTTAAACAACAACAACACAACAACAACAAACTAACCAGAAATGTAAGCAGGGCATTATGCTTAAGATTTTCATTATCTATTGCAGTGACATGTTGTGACAACCTGAAGTATGTCACAGGGCACTACACACTGAATAATAAAGTGCTGTTTAAAAGATCTGCATATAGATTGAAGTCGCTTGCCATTCTAAGAATGTAGAGCACGGGTGGCTAAAATCACACATTCAGAGCACAGAGCTTACCTGCGGAGCTGAAAGCCAGCCGTATCGTTCCTCCAATCTATTCATATCCCTGTCAAAGTTATTTAGGAACTTATAGCGAAGGAGGTCATCATCAGTTAAATGAAACTGTCTTCTGGCATAATGGTAACTCTCATTATTTCCTTTTCTTGGGAAGTCTAGCCATTCAGGATGCCCAAATTCATTGCCTACATTAAAAAAAAAATCAAATATAAACATCACTTTGCAACATTAGGATTTCCTTAGTAAGTTATTAAAAATGGATTCATTTTTGGTTTTTAATTTTTTTTTCAAAGTCAGATATACACAGAGGAGGAGAGACAGAGAGGAAGATCTTCCGTCCGATGATTCACTCCCCAAGTGAGCCGCCACCGGCCGGTGCGCGCTGATCCGAAGCAGGGAACCAGGAACCTCTTCCAGGTCTCCCACACGGGTGCAGGGTCCCAAAGCATTTGGGCCATCCTCGACTGCTTTCCCAGGCCACAAGCAGGGAACTGGATGGGAAGTGGAGCTGCCGGGACTAGAACTGGCGGCCATATGGGATTCCGGGGTGTTCAAGGCGAGGACTTTAGCTGCTACGCCACACCGCCGGGCCCCATTTTTGGTTTTTAAAATCAGAGTAGGCTATATTTTACTATAGCTGGGCTCTATGAATGACTTACAACCCTGGTTAAGAGACTAGACTAAAAAGGAACACATTTGGATCCAGGAGTGAGTTTTTGATCCTCAAAAATACTCTATTATATTCATTTCATATATGAGAAATACAAAATTCTGGGCAGTTTAGAAATTTGCTCACTCTCACAGAGATACTAGTAAGTGAAAAAGCAACCACTAAAATGCCCATGATTAAAATCCATTTTTTCCACCAATTTAAGAAAGTGCATTGTAAAGTGTTACAGAAACTCAAGGTTTTGCTTTTATTATTACCTTTCCCTTTTATTTTCAGATCTATTTGCTATCAGCAGATGCATATGTTCAACTTCAAGTAGGTTGCATATGTGTGTGTACACACCTGCGGTATTGATCTCTACTCTGAGGCTTCTTTTTCTCTTCTAAGTTTTCAAAATTTACTTTCATTTACCATTTTAATGTTGCAATTTTCTAAGCCACAAATTCCTTTGATGGATAAGAAAGTATCAAAGCTAATGCAAGTATGTCCTACTTCAAAGAAAGTAACATTTAATATTGTAATAAAAACTAATAAGCTAGGAGAGAATTAAAAATGATTTACCATAGAGTTGTTTCAAATATTCAACTCTGCTAAGAAACCTCACAATTCATATTTATGCTTCCAACACTATAACCATCAAAACAAAAAATAATATCCAAATAGATTTGCAGCAGTTTCATAAAAATAAAAATATCTGCAAGCATTTCACTAACTTGTTACATTTCACAGTCTCAGCAGTAATATTCTTTAGGATGCTGCTGTCAGTGTGACAGAGCCAGTAACCAGATCTCTGACTCTGACAAGGAACTGCCTTCTGATACACCCTAAGTGCCAGCTATGTCTGCAACTTGATTCACATCAAGGTACACCTGTAGCTTGTTTCATCAGTCAACTTGCAAAAAAGCAAACTTCCAGAGTAAAGGCTATATACAGTATATAACCCTTTACTGTTAGTGAAGGTACTACCAGTTTGCTAACAAGCGTATGTCCAAGATCCAGGGGTATTTCACGAAGTAAAGCACTTAATGGAGACTAGAAATGTGATGAGGTGGCTAAGCCATAGTAACTCTATGCTAGATCCAGGCCTTTGGCAACATAACGTTTATTTTGCTATGATCTTGGCTCTCTGGGTTGATTCTGAAAGTAATAACAAATCCCTTCAGCCCTGCTCCAAGGAATATGTTTATCATAATCACCAAAAAGGCAGCAGCAAATGCTTATTATCAGGAATATTGTATAGAAATTACTTCTTTCTATCTTCAGCAACTTTATACAGTATGCAGTATTATTGTCTCAATATCGGGGATTAACAAAAAAACCAGAGACACAGAGAAGCCACCTAGTAATTAATTAGAACTATTATCCCAGAGAGTTTAGGTTCATCATCCTCTTAATTATGATGTCCCCAAATTGCTCAGAAGCAAATGCTATGAATATACACGGCTGAGAATGGCTATCCTCACCTACAAGTACAGAGATCTCAAGCTAACAGAATGATGTGCATGGATGCACTGTAGTGAAGTGAGCTGCAGTGATGAATTTGGGTTAATTACCACATAGAAGCATGGATATAAAATGCAGTCTGTATGCAGGGATATCAAAACTTTTCACATTTATTTTTGTATTTTAATCCCATTTGCTTCAAACTTTTTGAAGGTCTCTCCTAGGCTTTGTGGAAAGATGAAGAGACAAGAGAAACAGGATGAGAAGCTTAGAGTGGGTCACAAGCTCTGCATCTTATAATGCAACCAACAGGCCACCAAGCCATGATAAGCAGGGAATGAAAAGTTCAGATATTTTTATTACAAAAGTAAGAGTGGTATAGTATGGAAAGGGGACTGGATATTGGGAAAAACTGAATGGTAGGAAAATTAGTACGGAATATACAGTAAAAGAGAAGAGAATATGACATGCAGTGGGGATTGAGAGTATAATGATCAATTCAAATGGCATTTCTGGGATGAAAATAACAGGATTTAATGACTGACAGACAGAATGGAGGTAAGGAGGAAAAGAGAAGCCTGAATGCAGTTTTGAAATTTTGAGTTCAGGACACTAATGATAGCATTACCTGCACTAGGGGAAAATGGTGACAGAGAAAGTTTGGAGTGAGAGGATAATGAGTCCAATTTAAGCAAGCTAAATTTAAGATGTAAAGGGTATACAGGCATTCATGGATTTGGAACCAAAGTGACAAAAAACAAGGAGCTGGAACTCAGGAAAGAATTGCAAGTGGGGAGGAAGCAGTAGTAATTTGCAAAGCCTCTGAAGTGAAGACAATTATTGACACCGGAGGAAAAGGAGCCATGGGCACCATCGCAAGGAACTGCAGCAGAAGGAAGACCTGCTAGGGAAGACTGTGCAGTAATGATTAGTGGAATAAGTGGGATATTAGACAATATATATAAGTAAAGAGCATTACAAGGAGGATGGTCACATGTATTACATGGTACAACAGCTACTAAGGAGGAAGTGCTACATTACAACTCTATGCTGCAGGAGTAAGATGGTGTAGAGCTGTGCTTCTCATTTGTTAAAAAAAAAAGATTCATTGCACAATCATGATGAATCATGACCTCTCAAGTACCAGACAGGAATAAACATTTTAATCAACTCTCCTATAATCTGAGAGTTGGTAAGCCAAAGTCTGTTTCCCGAGAAGCAATGACTGAAGATTTGAAAATTATTTTTATATGGGCAAGGACGATTATTTAAGAACACAAACTTCCAAGTCCATGTGATGGGGTGTAGCCAGATAACAGGTAGCACCTCTTCGAACTGCACAGGCTTGCCATAATACGGACAGTGTGGAACTGCGGCTCTGTGAACCCCACCCTTGCTACTTCCTCCTGCACCATTCAAGTTAATTGAAGGCACAGAAACAGTTCTAGAGGCTGCCCACATGTGCCCCCCGCTTCCTGTCTCCAGGGCAACATTCAGGTTAATTGACAGCACAGAAATGCCTCTGAAGGCTCCATGCATCTGGCCCCGTTGCTCCCTATTGTGTTACTTAAATGAACTGCACAGGAACTTTGGGTTGCTGCAGCTCCTTTCTGCCTGCTGCCACTTAGATTACTAAATGTTTTACATTTCATGATCAAACTGTATTTGTACTGTTTGTCTCTCAATTTGATTGGAGGATCACAGCTTAAAAAGCAAACAAATAGGGCCCGGTGGCGTGGCCTGGCGGCTAAAGTCTTCGCCTTGAACACCCCGGAATCCCATATGGCCACCGGTTCTAGTCCCGGCAGCTCCACTTCCCATCCAGCTCCCTGCTTTTGGCCTGGGAAAGCAGTCAAGGACGGCCCAATGCTTTGGGACCCTGCACCCACGTGGGAGACCTGGAAGAGGTTCCTGGTTCCCGGCTTCGGATCAGCGCGCACCGGCCCGTTGCGGCTCACTTGGGGAGTGAATCATCGGACGGAAGATCTTCCTCTCTGTCTCTCCTCCTCTCTGTATATCTGACTTTGTAATAAAATAAATAAATCTTTAAAAGAAAAGCAAACAAATACACAAACAGAAAAAACTGACTTCAGCCACCCACCCAACACAGTGGTTCCTGGAGTGTAGCAGGAACTGTTGTCTCCAAGTTCGGATATTTAAAACTCCTAACATCCTACAATTTTGTCCGGTGTGATCTCCGTCACTCTCCATAACAGCATGCCATGGCATGGTTTAGGTTACAGGTGTCTCCCTTAGGAGAGATGTGAATTCAGGTAAGCTAGTAACTCCAGGTCTCAGTTTCCTCATCTGTGGATGGGATAGCAAGTTTCAGAAAGCTCTTTTATGAGTCACATGAGGTGGTGCAAGTGTGATACTTGCTCAGGATCTGACATCTATGGATTTTTAAAAATTTATATTTATTTGTCATTGTGTTAATAAGAGAGCAGGCTTAATATCTTTCATAGATAGAATTCTAAAACTATCGCAATAGCTCCTTTCTTCCCCATCCTACCTTTTTGGGATATATACTTTTAAATTACACTTTAATCAAAGGCTTAATGTTCCACTAAACAAAGAGTTCAAATAGGTAAATAGTAAAAAAAGGAGAGAGAGAGAGAGAGAGAGAGAGAGAGAGAGAGAGAGAGAGAGAGAGAGAGACAGAGAAATCATAGGTCAGTAGGAATATAGACAAGGGCTATAAACACTAGTCAAATGAAAACTTTCCAGTTTTACTCATGAATAGTACATTGAAAAATAATGGATCATTAAGACTAGAGTATATCAGTCTGCTGGAAACAGAAACATAAACACTGCATGTTTTCCCTTATATGTGGGAACTAAAATTTAAAGAGAAAAAATTAAAATCAGAAAACAAAAACAAGATACAAATGCCCTTCTGTGTGTGACTTGCTCAAAATATTTTTTGTCAAACTTTTTTTTCTATGTTTATCAAATAAATGATTAACAAATACATGCTTTTAAACTACAGCTAGCTGGAAGATTAAACATTTTCTTTCATCATTGCTGCTATTCAGGAAAGAAAGAACTAGAAAACATTATTACATGAGAGTTATTCTGTTAAATGTGAAACGTTTGGCTACCATCACTCAGAGTAGAGAACTGGTTACCCCTACTGTGCAGTAGACATCTGAGGGGATTTCAGAAAGCTCATAGACGGTGAACAAATAATTAAGTTTATGTTGGTGCAAAACATTTATGAAATCCATGTCAGTTTCTTATTGTAATACTCATTTGTATGATTTGTTTTGAAGACTCCTTGCACAAGTAACTAAAGAGCAACAGATGTTCTTCATCACTAAACACTTTTTAAAAAAAATATTTATTTATTTATTTTTTATTGCAAAGTCAGATATACAGAGAGGAGGAGAGACAGAAAGGAAGATCTTCCGTCCGATGATTCACTCCCTAAGTGAGCCGCAACGGCTGGTGCGTGCCGATCCGAAGCCAGGATTCAGGAGCTCTTCCAGGTCTCCCACACGGGTGCAGGGTCCCAAATCTTTGGGCCGTCCTTGGCTGCTTTCCCAGGCCAAAAGCAGGGAGCTGGATGGGAAGTGGAGCTGCCGGGACCAGAACCGGTGGCCATATGGAATCCCGGGGCGTTCAGGGCGAGGACTTTAGCCGCTAGGCCAGTTTGCTGGGCCCCATCACTAAACTCTTCATGGGATGTGATATTCTTGTTTAAATTGCTGAAATCCTACAGTGATGCATTCACTCATATTTAATTCTTAAAATTTTTTCATTAGTACTTAACAGATTCAGTGTGATTTGCAACTAACTATAATTCTAAGAACACAATGACATTCCTTCTCCACCCTCTCCCCTTCATCCCAGTCTCCTTCCACCTGATCCCTCTATCTCTTTACTGTAGAGATGCCATATCTTAGATTTATACTACTGCAAAAGGCTTACTATTTACTGAATGGAACATTTTGAAAAATAAAAGGCCATAGTTTAGTGTGAATATAGACAATGACTATAAACAATATCTGAATAGAAAATTTAAATGACCATGTTACACATATACAGTAAATTTAAAAAATAATCACATGTCATTGCAACTGTAGTAGTATAACATTCTTTTTACTGATTATCTCATAATTTTTATAATAAAAATGTATTTTCCAAAGCCAGGTATTAATGTGCTCTGAATCACTTACTATTTTAGATTTTGAAAGACAGGACTGAATACAAAAATAAGTTTGCTATGAGATACTCAGAATGCTAGCATAAAGCAGGTTGCTTTGTAAGGAATCCTTCCCCAATCACTTAGAAACCTCATCATTTCCACAAAAGTCTCAAAGAACAAACTCTTAAAGGTTATTTAAGGTATCACTGACAGTTATTCTATTCTACCTAAAATTTACATTGTCAGACCTTCTAAAATAGCATTCTTCTCTGCCTGGAACTTTCTTGACAATTGATCCCCCTCCTAATTTTTCCCAGCCTTCTTGAAAATGTGACCCCATGCCGCAGCTCCTGTTGCTCTCTCTTTCAACTGTTGCAGGTAAACTGAGGTGAAAACATAACACAATCTTCCCTGCTATGGAGCTTAGCTTGCTCTCAGTATCCTGGCTTGGTGGCACAGCTTTTATTAACACAGAACTGAACACTGAGCTTGAATGATTTTATCCATAGGGATATTATCTCACCTCACAATTTGATTAAAAGTTAAGGAGCTCACACACACACACACACACACACACACACACACACACACACACACCGGACACAGCCTCAGAAAACTGATTCAAAAATATCATGAACAATTGCATTATAGTTATTTCTAACATGAGATTTATATTTATAATCCATAACTTAAATAAGTGTGATGCTATGCAACTCCGATCTCCTGAATACATGTGTGGAAATCCTGTCCTTCATATAGTATTAGTTGGTGCAGCCTTTACAAGGATTAGTGTTCTTTTTTTTTTAAATTAAAGATTTATGTTCTGATAATTTGAAGAGCAGAGTTACAGCAAGAAAGACAGGGAGGGAGGGATAGAGATAAAAAGAGAGAAAAAGAGAAAAGAGAGAGGCTTTCTATCCATTGGTTCACTCCACAAATGGCCACCTAAGATCGAGCTGCTGCAGTATGGAGCCAGGAGCCTATGGAGCCAGGAGCCAGGAACTTCTTTTGGGTCTCCCACATGGGTGTTAGGGTCCAAGGGCTTGAACATCCCTTGCTGTTTTCCCAGTCCATTAGCAGGGGGCTGGGTCATACATGGAGTAGCCAGGACACAAACTGGCACCCACATTGGATGTCTGTACCACAGGGAGTAGCTGAGCCTACTATGCCAAGGTGACGACCTCTTTATTAGTTTTCTTATGAAAAGGATCTCGAGAGCACCATTGCTCCCACTTCCTTGGAGAACACAGTTAGAACTTTGAACCAGGTAGTAGATCTTCACCAAATATTGAATACTGGTGTTTAGGTCTTAGATTTTCCAGCTGCCAGACTAGGCAAAACATGTATTTTTGTTCGAGTCACCCAATCTAAGATGTTTATTATAATAGCATAAACAAATTAAGGTATTAAAAATTGAAAAGTAATATAGCCAGGACTTATAATTATAATATATTGAGTTAAGCCACCACTGGAAATGCCTGCACTCCATATCAAAGTGCGGGTTCCACCTACATTGTAATGCAGGTATGAGTCTTAGTTTCCAAAGTATCTCTTTGCTATTGCTTCTGAGAAGGTAGCAGATGATGATCCAGGTAACGTTGGCTCCTGCCATCCACGCAGAGAAGAATGGAGTTCTCGTCTCCTGACTTAAGCCTTGATCAGACCTAGCTTTTGGGGATTTGAAGGATGTGAATCAGTGTCAGAAATCTCCACTTGTCTCTTTTTTCTCTCCCTCTCTCTGACATCATATTACAAAAAAATTAAACAAAGAAGAGATGGAATAATTATATGAGGTTAGGTATAAATATTGTTTAAATGAGTGCAAGATACCCATTATATGTTCAATAATTAAATGCTATTATTACTGCCTTTACATTTACTTTACATTTCTTTATTATGCAAATAATACACCCACAGAGATATTAATTTTTAGATTACTATTAATCACACACATACACACTACTCTGCTACATTCACAAATAATCACTTTTCCCTTTTGGTGACTCTTCAACTCAATTTCATTTAGATCTACATCTATATCCAATACCTACATTCAGACTTAGACTGAAACCTCTACTTATATTCATAACCATCTTTCTGTCCACCTACCACCAACCTGCCTACAAATACTTTTGCAATAAGATTCATATTATGTATCATTTTATGTTTTAAATTAATATTTTTATATGCACATAAGTATACATCTTCCTAATGGTATTGCATTAAATATATATAATACAATTTTATTTACCAATCATTTTAAGTTAGTAGCTTTCCCTTTTTCTAGCATTTGTCCTATAAATTTATCTTTCTCCACTGTTTAATTTCCTACTATAAACTGAGTAAAGTATCTGCTTGGAAGTTAAATAGCAGGCATTATGGTAACAGGGAACATTTTATAAGCTTTCAGTGTTGCAAATTACTTGAAATCACAGGCATAAGCCAACACATTATTGCTAAACATACACACAGATTATGTTTTTTATGCATATATATTATTTTATTTGAAAGAGTCGCTCAGCGGGAGACAGAAAAAGAGAAGTCTTCCATTTGTTGTTTCTCTTCCCCAAAGCAACAGTCTGGCTGTGCCAGGCCAAAAGCAGGAGAGTGGAAGTCTTTCTGGGTCTACCAGGTGGGTGTCAAAGGCCCAAGTATTTGAAGCACCTTCTGTTGTTTTCACAGCAACATTAGCATGGTGTTAGATGGAAAATGGAGCAACTGGGTCTGGAATCAGCACTCACATGGGATGTCAGCATTGCAGGATACAGGTTAAATTATGTTTCTTAACATATATATTCAGCATTCAACTTTAAAAATACTTTTGGAGGGGTCAGCAGTGGCTCAACAGGTTAATTCTCTACCTGTAGAACAGGTATCCCGTGTGGATGCTGGTTTGAGTCTTGGCCGTTCTACTTCCCAAGCAGCTCCTTGTTAACGGACTTAGAAAGCAGTGGAGAATGGATCAAGTCCTTGAGCTCCTGTACCCACATGGGAGACCAGGAAAAATTCTTCGTTCCTGGCTTTGGATAGGCTCAGGTCTGGCTGCTGCAGCCATTTGGGGAAAGAACCAGTGGATGGAAGATCTTCTGTCTGTCCTAGTTTGTAAACCTGCCTTTCAAATAAAAATAAATAACACTTTCAAAAATATGTAAGAGCAGGAAAAATATTTGATATCATAATCAAAGGTAGGATTTTTAACTTCAACTTTATTTTTTAGGTTTAACCTATTTTTTAAAAAAGCATAGTAAATACATGATATGCAATGTGAAATGAAATGTCTTAGTTAACTTAACAATTAAGTTTCTTGAAGATATGATGAAGATTATTGTACCATGGAATCGTTATTTGTCTCCATTAGATTCATTTAGATATGCAGCAAATCTTCCCCCAAGAGGCCTCTTTTCAAATTATAAAACACACAAAGTTCCATACAACTACAACAAATGATAGAAAAATTATATTACCAATTGCAGACCAAACACTTTACAGGGTGGCGTTTGAATGTTATCTCTGTTATAAATGAGCTGACAAGGGACACATTAAGTTTAATGCAGACAAATGCAACATTAAATTTCATATTTGGTTCAAAACCATAAACACAAGCATAAAATAAATTAAAGTCACAGAAAGACATTCAGCGTGACCTTGGGATAATAGTGAGCCATTCTCAGGCTGAACAGAGAAAACCAGAAAACGTCTGTGAGCATGTTATACCAGCTCACAGCTCAAAGACCTAAGGAAGAAAAATATTATCATTAAACAAATTTGGAATGTTGTTCTCTGCTGTGGTCTACAGATTCCTCTTGGGAAATGTGGTAGCACCTTAGACAGTGCAGTGAAATCCAGACACCCAGGTGGATTTATAACTAAGGACTGCTTTTAATAAAGATAGATCAGAACCCAAAGTTTATTCGGGAGATAGAAAACGAGGAATTTCATTGGGTTTACTACAAATAATTGAGTGGAATGTTGAGATGCAGTATTTGAGTTTAACCATGCCAGAAAATAAATGTTTCTAAATTATACATGTTATAGTCCTGTGTACACAATACATGCAAAATATGCAAATGTTCTTTAATGAAAGCAGCAAGGCATGCACAACTGAGGCCCAGGTATTCTTAGTGACTCACTGATAGTTCTATGCAAAATCTCATAAGTATTTTCTTCGATATCTTTTCTCTAGACAGAAATGTTTTATTCAGATTTCCCATGTTTCTGAGGCTAAAACAGGTTTGTGAAAGAAACAAAGAGTGAGACACTTGACCAGGTCACAAGAATTCTTAGGCAATACAAAAGAGGAAAAAAAGAAAGTAAAAATTTAAATTGAAGGAAGGGTTTTTTAAAAACCTTCAGCTAGTTTATTTAACAGATAAGAGGCTTAGGAAAGCCACACTTAAACGAAGGGCAGCATGCGTAAGCAGTGCTGTGACACCTCAGAATAATACTTTTGAGTCCAGAACATGCCTTCCAAGTCACTCAGCATGAGTCATCAAAGTAGCATTCTTTTGCTCATTAAATTATGATTAGGACCATAAAATAATACCCAAAATGGCAGTCAATTCAGAGAGAACACAGGACAGTATTTTTTTTTTAACCAACACCTGCGACATTCTGAAAAATGTAGAGTTCATGCCATGGTTCACTCAATTCAATAATATTGACAGAATCGAGTGCCTCCAGAAATGAGCTGGCTGAAAGCGTGGGTGAAATAACTTTAATACAAAATCTGGTGACTAACACTCTGATAATTAAAGATTCTAGAAAATTTTACAAAGTTTCTTCTCTCTCTTTCCGTTTCTTCTGTACACAGTCCTGTTCATGTCTGGTTAATTGTGAAAAACATCTCAGTGTAAAATTCCTATTGGGACTCCTCTGACTGTAATTAATTGCTTGTTGTTTGATGTAAAGGTCCAAACTATACATTGACAAGAAGCCAGCTGGTACAATGATGAAATTCAAGACAATAAAACTAATGAAAAAGCCCTGGCTCTCGGCTGCGCATTTTGATTAGAAGGTTTGAGTGTTTTGTTTCTCCAACCTGTAACGCATACTAATTTTACCTGCGAATTAATTAAAGACTATCACAGCCTCCATGCTGTGGATATTATACAATTGTTTGTTGTTTCCAGATTTGTGTACATATGAAAATAATGTAAAATACATTATTGTAAAATAATGTAAAATTACATTAAATAATGTAATTTAATGACCATATATATAACTTTAGCTCTTAGTCCACTATACTTTTCACAAATGTTTCACTCTTATCTACTTATTTGAAAGACAGACTTTCAGAGAGCTAGAGTTGCAGAGAAGCAGAAATGGACAGAGAGGTCTTTTACCTACTGTTTCAACACCCAAATGACCACAATAGCCACTGCTGGGCAAGACTGAAGCAAGGAGCTTCATTCAGATCTCCTCCGTGGGTGCAGGGCCCCCAAGAACTTTGGCCATCTTTCACCACTTTCCCAGGCACATCAGCAGGGAGTGGAATCAGAAAAGGAGCAACCACAACTTCAACAGCACCCACAAGGAATGCTGGAAAACCAATTGTGACACAGTACCCCCTCTGAACAGAAACATTTATAAGGAAGTATCTATTTCAAAATGTAATACATTGGATTTTTCAGGTGCTTCAGTAAGTATACCACTCACCAAAGGGCAGGGCACAGCGTAAAAGTAAAATGCTCCCTAAATCAGAGCCTGTGATTTTTTTTAACCACCTGCTACCCATTTTGGTACTGATCAGTATTTTTAGGAGGAAGCACTTTCCATTTTCTTTTTCAATCACAGCAAAGTTCAACACACTGTATCTGCAAACAGGGACTTCCTAAATCCTTCTTACTGTTAGATGTTAAACATTTGTTAAAGGTCTGACACACTTTTCTCTCTGTGTCTCTTTCTTATATGAGCAAAATATAATGGTGAGATGAAGAAGAGAGGCACTAGAGATGAGGGAAGGGCAAAACTCAGAACTCTGAGCCTCCCTGGGCACTCAGTCGTGAGTATTTCGTAAGATACAACGGACATCAAGTGTGTGTAATGTCAGGTGCACATGTGTGCACATGTGCAAAATGCACACACACAAGAATATTAAAAACAAAACCATGGTGTCAGCATTGTTCTGTAGCAGGTTAAGTGACTGCCTGCGGTGCCTGTATCCCACATGCGCTCTGATCTGAATCCTGGCTGCTTCCCTTCACACCCAGTTCCCTGATAATAACTCATGTGTTTGGGACTGCTCAGGGGGAGTTTCTAACGCCCAGCTTTAATCTGGCACAGTCCTCCAGCTACTGTCACCTGCGGAGAGAACCAGTGGATGGAAATTTTTTCTGTCTTGATTTCTCTCTGTAACTTTTCCAAATGAACAAAGTAATAATTCAATAAGAGTGTAAGTTAAGGAAAATGCTATACTCATCATAAGTCATTTTATTAGTATTATGCATATGACACAATATTAATATTTAAAGCTGTGAGATGGCAATATAGAGCAGTCCTTGAGGAACTACCGGATTCCTGGATTTGCTCTGACCCAACACCAGGTCACAACTGAGGAATAAACCCTGGACTGTATGATCTTAAACTATGTCTCCCTGAACTCTCTGCCTCACTGCCATTCAAATGGAACAAAAGCAAAGTTAATTACAATCAATGTAAATGTATTATGCATCAACAGCCTTAAATGCATCAGCACAGTCATTGTTTTTATAGAACTTATAATCTAATTAGGAGGGATGAAAAAAAAATGACTCTAAGTGCATGTATCTTCCTTATGACAACAGAACTCAAAACGGGCTTAAAAGTTTAGTAAGAGTTAAAACAACCCAAAGGAGAAAAGGATAGAACGCCATACTCTTCCACTAAAAAACAACAATAACAAAAAGAAAAGAACAAATGCAAAGCTCTGAGACTGCGGGAAAACAAGCTAAAGAATCCGTTATGAGATTCTGTTAATATTCAGGGGAGGAAAAAGTGTTAGCTTAAAGCTAATTGATACTTCAAAACAATACCTTGTGTATTATGAAAAGCACATTTTGTATGTAGGATATACACATAGTTTTGAAAAACATACAAGGTAATTCCACATACATAGGTAGGAGCTTCAGGGGGAAAAAAGAGTAAGGTAAAGCCTGAGAAATGCTGACTTCGGTGAGGGATGAGGAAAAAGAAGAGCCTAAAAAAGGAGACTAAAGAGGACTGAGAGATGGAAGGAAAGTCAGGCAGTGAGATGGGAGTTCAGCCTCGGGGAGTTGGGCGTTCTACATTAAGATACTCAAAAGGAGACTACCAGTAAATGGTTACGTTTCTTTAAAGTTCTGTTACAAACCTTATTATAAAGAATCTGAATAAAACGCATAATAAATTCCAGTTCTTTATCTGCTACATAAAAGGGATGGTGACATGATACAAATGTTTGTTCCATCTAAAAGCACTGACTGATTTTAAACCCTCCTCAGGCTGGGGTAGCTGAATATTGCCAGACGTGCTGTGCTGAATGTTGGAACAAAGCATGTTCTCACCAGGCTTCACAGCTAAACTAAGCAGAGAAAGTTCTGAGGGGTGGGCATTGTGGTGGAGCACTGTAGGCTATAGCTTGTGACAGCAGTATCCCATATTGGATTCTGTGTTTGAGTCCTGGGTGATTCATTTTTGAGACAGCTGCAAGTGAATGTATTTGGGAAAACAAAGGATGATGGCTCAAGTGCCTAGGCCCCTGACATCACATGGGAGACTCTCTCTTTCTCCATGTTTCTGAATTTCAAGTGAATGAATAAACGTTAGATTTCTGCTTCTGTGTGCTCACGGAAGCAGTCAGTGATGGCTCAAGTGGTTGAGCCCCTCCAACCTCCATGAGAGACATAGGCTGAGTTTTAGGTTCCTGGATTTGGCTTGGCCAAGCCAAGCTTATGGTAGCAAATACATGAATCACACTCAGAACTGATTAAATAAGTGTGGAACGACGTAATGAAGGCAATGTGTCTGTTGTCTTTAGTGGGCTATTCCTCATGGACAGTGTCTATCTTACTTTTAAAACATAGGGACACAGATAAATAAGGCATCTGACAGTATTTCTTTCCTGGTTGCAACAATGTCTTTTATCTTGGCCTACAAGGAAGTAAAATGCAATGAGGTGGAGGGATGGATAGTGCGCAATGAGGTGGAGGGACGGATAGTGCACAATGACACGGGTATTCTACCACAAGAAGATGCAAATCAGCATCCAGCAGTCAATCACTGAGACCAGACTTCCTGTTCTGAGACCCATGCCAACAGGAAACAGAATTCCAAATGTTTATGCAATTCTGTATGTTTTAACCTACATTTTGTTTTTTGGCACACTGTTTATTTAAAATAGGAAAGGAAGGTATTACAAAGATAATAAAAAAGAATGAAAATCAATCAGCTAGAATGAGAAGCATTACTATTATATACAAAGACTGCTTTAAGAGCTAGACATTATTTTTGCAATGGGAAACAAAATAGCAACAGCAATAATTTTGGTCATTGTGAAACTGCACAAGGAAGAGGACTCAAAACACTCAAAATAGTTTTCCAAGAAAATACACCAAAGCAACTTTTGAGTTGGTAGAAAACAAGGGAGCCGAACAAGATGGTGAAAACAAAGAATTAAACAGGCTGATTATAAAATCAATTATATTTTTGTGGTTTTGGACCACTGGGGAAACAAAAGACAGAAACTGTTCACTCAAATGTCCTGTACTCTGTAAATGACATGAGTTTAATTTAATCAGGACATCCCTCCCAGCCTGACAATTTTTTTTTTTTAAGAATCCAAGGCAGTTTCAGGGTGCATGGTTTTCTAAGTTTCTGTCTCTTTTAGCTTTTCTTCTGGCACTGGGAACTCTAACTCTCCAAGTACAGCCTTAGCAATTTGCTCTTGACTTGAACCTGTGGCAGGTTGCTTTGGCTGTTTCCATCCCTCCATGTTCCTGCCAGCAGCTAGTTAGCCTCGCGTGTGGCCCTGCTCTCAGCTCTTCCTTCCTTGCAGAACACAGATGCCAGAGAAGTAAGAATAAATCTCCACAGTGGTGTGACAGCTGGTGGAAGACAATGTGAACCTATATTCCTCCAAAAGAGGAAAAGGTCTTAGTATTCCACCTTGCTTGCTTCAGGCTTCTCCTGTTGCTCTGGGTAATATTAATATTGATTCTTTAAAAATCATTAACTACAAAGTTATAAAGTGGTCTTATCAACTGGTCATTAAAAGGGAAAGTTCAACATCACAGAAACAATCTTAATTTCTTTAAAACAATTTTATTTGGGGCTGGTGTTGGGGTGTATTTGGCATAACTGTCACCTGTGATGTTAGCATCCCTTAGGGTTCCAATTCGATTCTTAGCTGCTTTACTATCAATCCAGCAAGCTGTTAATGCCTGGGAATGCCTAGGAAGGCCTAAGTGTTTGGGCCCCTTCCACCAACCTGAGAGACACAGCTGAAGCTGCTGGCTCTGATCTGGCCCAGTCCTGGCCATTATAGCCATCTGCGGGGTCAATGAACATATGGATATTCTCATTCTCTGTTTCTCTCTCTCTGTTTCTTTCTCTCTCTCTCTCTGTCTCTCTCTCTCTCCCTCCCTCCCTTCCTCCTCACTCCCTCCCTTCTTTCCTCCCTCTTTCCTCCTCCCTCCACCTTCCTCTGCCTTATTCTCACATAGGACTAAATAAATATTTTTAAAATGGCATTCAAAATATAAAATGCACCATCTTCTAGAGAGATCTGACAAATAAATAATAAGTACTACCAGTTTCATCTATATCAGCTTTAAAATTCTCCATGAGGATAATTCATTCTCTGTACATAATAAAAGGCAAAATGAGAAAAAATGGTTTAGCAAAGAAAAGAATACAAATATGAAGAAAAACCACATGTAACTTATCGGTGCTGTGTTTTAATTTTGGTTATATAACTAAATTGTGATACCTGATTCAGCCTTCAGGAATTGTCATATATAACAACCAGGTTTAATATCATCTTGTATAACTGAAATATATTTTCTCTTTAGTCAGATACAACTAATTTAAGTTGATGATTCTTAAAAATCTACTCATACGTGGAAAAGAGGCATTTCCTAACTTTCTTTTATGTTCCCATGTCTAAGTTTTGATTCATACACAAGCAGCCGAACCCAAAGGTAAGTATTCTCATCTGGTTCTCTTTCTTCCTATCTGGGTTATGTAGAAGGGCAGCATTTCATTTTTCTTTCTTGTACTTTGGAAAGTGTTGTAACATGTAGATGCATACATATAATTAAATTAATTCAACACAAACTGCATAAAAATTATAGCAACAAGGTAAATATCTAAGTGAACTTACACTCTTTACATGATAAAGCTTATATATCTGCATATATGTATGCACATATATGCATACATACATGCAAATATACATAAACGCATACATCTGCACATATATGCATATATTTGCATATATGTATGCATATAAATATACTTGTATAATATATTATATTTATGGATGGATGTATTATATAAATGAAACATTATTTTATATATTAAAATACATGATATATCTAATACATATGCTATATATTTAAATATGTGTTATATCTATATATGTATACAAATATATAGTAACTCAGAGGGAGATTTAAAATGAAAAAAAATATTATCAGAGATAAAATGCTTTACATATTTGCTTACTATGAAATGGACAAAATTTTAAATTTTACAGATGGAGGGTGCCCTTTGAAAATAAATATATTAGCTTTACTAAAAGGTAAAGAATTATTTGACAAACTCTAAATGCATTAAAAAGAAGATAAAAATAAGTTTCCTAAATTATGGCATAATAGTTAATCATATCTCTCAACACTGGCATATAAATGTATTTGAAAAAAAAAGCTTTATCAAAGTTTTACCCAAACTTCTTGAAAGTTTACAAAGGATCATTCAATGTGTCAGGTATTTGGGGAAGAAAAAGAAACTTTGAACATTTCAAGTGACAGATGTCAAGACTCATGAATATCTAGATATTCATAATCTGGCAGAAGTTGTAGACTAACATCCTGTGTGTGTGTGTGTGTGTGTGTGTGTGTGTGTGTGTGTATTTTAATGAGATTCCTGAAACCCATTACAGAAAAAAAAAAAAAACCTAACGGAATGGTGTGAGCACAGGCTGAAAACATGAAGAAGGTAAATTTATGATTTCTTCAACTATAAATTCTATTGCACAGATTTACACTTTAAAAATATTCTGACTAGAAATTAATCTCTCAATAAATAACGAATAATTTCTTCTATGGAATTTAGCAACAAAATTGTGGGTCATCGACTGGGACCTGTGTGATACAGAGTAAAAAATGTGAATGTTAGGATTCAGCTGTCACTTAGGTATGTAGCTAAATTTCTACCTGTCATATAGGTAAAAGGCTAACTTGAACAGACTTTTATTTAAATCCAAATAATCACTTTAAGTAATTAACATCACTCAAGATTCTATTTCTTCCAAGTCTAGTAATACAGTTATCTTTAACCACCTCTGGGTCTGGTTGGTGCAGAAAGATGAAGTAACACGCCAACAATGTTACAGCCAGTAAGTGAGGAAGCCGGAATGACAATAGAGGCAGATGGCTCCATGTCTGATTATTCAGTCTCTATCTTGGTCTAGCTCAAAATGAGAAATATTAAAAGGATCATGGCCTCGTAGGGTGGCTGTAAAATATGAAATAATACAGACAAAAAAGCTATTAAAACTTTAAGAGTCTAAATAAAGGCACAATAAAGAGTCTAAATACATGGCACTACTATGTGGCATCTGGAACAGGGAAAAGTGTGCTGTATCTCAACTTCTCAACTAATGGTTACATGCAAAGAACAAGTAAAAGGAAGAAAGACTGAAATGACTCTTGGATTTCCATGGCTCTTGTAACAGTAATAGCTACACTTATTATATTAAGAAATTATTAAACTTTGCAGCTGTTTTATTTTAATTTTGGATTCAGTGACTTGAAGAAGTCTGTGAGTTTTCCCAGTCGAAATTTCAGGCAGGCAGTTTCAAAATTTGTTTGTAGTTTAGAATAAAAGGTTGGACTTGGAGAAACTGATTTGGGAATTATCTGCAATAAAGAAATGACCTAAATGTAAAACCAGAGGAGCTTTCTGAGAAATAGAGCAGGGAGGGATAAAAGAGACCCAAGATAACAATAGAGGAAATTCTGAAGAAACTAAAGAAAAAAAAGAGTCTGTGAAGGAGACAGGGGAATCAGGATTAGCAGAGCAAAGGGGAAGGAGAGCTCAGTCAAGTCCAACTAAATGGTCAAAAGCATCAAGGGAGCAGGTGTAGATTTGTGTAAGTCAGTGATGACCTTGGAAGCCATATGTCTGAGTATCAGGATGCTAGCAAGAGTACCAGGGTTGAAAAGATGAACAGTGTATGCAAGCAGGCCCCACACACATTACATAACAAAATTGTTCAAAGAAGAGAGAAAACAGAAAAATGCAGTAATGAGCTCTATATTAGGAACCTACTGCTGGATTTGTATGGTGTGCATTTTAAAGGAGTTTTTGTGGAATATCTTTGTCTCTACTTCTCTCTGTAAATATGCATTTCCAATAAAAAAATTATTTTTAAAAAATCACAGTGGCAAGGGGCATCTACTTTGCATAATCCATATTTTAGTTACCTTGAAAAAGTAGACATTTTCTGTTTTATTTATGAAAGGTTTATCTAATTGATTTGAATGGCAGAACAACAGACAGGAAGGGACAGAGACCATCCAACCAAATAAGGCTGATGCTCAGAAGCCAGCAGTGAGGAATGCCATCTGGTTTCCCCCACAAGTAGCAGGAAGCCACGTTCTCTGGTCAAGTTCCACTACCTTCCTGGCTTCAGAAGCACGGAGGTGGCTTAGGAGCAGAGCATCCAGTTCTCAGCTGGCACACACCTGTGGGCTAACAGCATTGCTGACAGTGACTCACTGAGCCACAATATCTACAATTAAAACAAAATCATTCAAGTATCACTAGCAAATATCATAAAGTTGTAAAAAAAGGGTATTGCTTGATACAAAATATTTTGTTGTGAAAGATAGAAAATGGCACAAATTCTAGTTAATAAAAATTTAAAATTCAAGTGTTTAAGCTGTAAATCATAAGAATATTTTCCTTTTTGACTTAATCCTTGCAAATCAAAAATCTTATCAGGAAAAATATTTTTTAAAGATTTATTTTATTCTTTTTGCAAAATCAGATATACAGAGGAGAGACACAGAGAAAGATTTTCCGTCCGATGATTCACTCCCCAAGTGACCGCTATGGCCAGTGCTGTGTGGATCTGAAGCCAGGATCCAGGAACCTCTTCCAGGTCCCCCATATGGATGCAGGGTCCCAAGGCTTTGGGCCATCCTCGACTGCTTTCCCAGGCCACAAGCAGGGAGCTGGATGGGAAGTGGAGCTGCCGGGTTTAGAACAGGTGCCCATATGGGATCCCGGCACTTTCAAGGCAAGGATGTTAAGCCGCTAAGCCACCGTGCCAGGCCTTCAAAAAATATTTTTTACTACAGGGAAAAAATGTATGCATCCAAGTTTAAATAGAAACTGATTTTAGAAAAAAGACGCATACAAATGGATTTCAATATGTCAAATATTATATATATATATATGTATGATTCTTATGCTATTCCCTTCACCAGAAAAAAGTAAGTTTCATTAAATACATAGAATGAATCATATAAGGATTTTTTTAAATTTAAAGATATGACCTTAAAGTCATTTGATTAAAGCGGATCTGGGCCTCCTCAGCGCGCCATGTGGCTGGAGTGGGGGAGGAGCTAGGAGGATCCAGGCGGAGGCCTGAGCGTCTCAAACCTCGGGCAGCCATGCTGCCCGGGGTGCTCGGGTGCCCCACCACGAGTCCAGCCTAGCACAGCCAGGCTTACCACCACGTACGTAAGTACATGGGGTGAGCTGCTCGTGGGCGGCCAGTGCGCCATTTGGCACCAGGCTGCGCCTGCTGGCCGCCCAGCCAGGAAATTCTGGAATTTGATTCCTTTGATATGCTACAGGAGTCACTCCATGCTGAACCCTCAGTTCTCTGAGAATGTGTATTAGTCCTTAAGAGTCTCAATGGCAGTAAATCTTCCTCTGAAGAACCTATAGTCACTTTATAGTGCAGATTACCAACACCAGTCCCTTCAAAAGCAAAATTCTGGGCTTGTCCAGCAGGATACCCCATTACCTGATAGGAGGAGGGATCAGCAGAGTGGTCACAGAAGGCAAGACTATGACATTGTCTGGCATTTGAGAACCATACTCGGGGCTAGAATGTGTCAGGTATGGGTGGACAAATCCCTGTGCAAACTCTGACCCCACTGGATGGTTTAGAAGGGCCGGAGGAGTCTATGCAGGAGGCATGACAGTCTATGAGGCGCGCTGGGCTGACCCAGAGCAACCTCTGGCATACTTAACACTGGCTGGGAACAGGCCTGGTTGGGGAGCTTGGGGGAGGCCTTGGCTGGGTGGAGGTTACCAGTAAGGGGCGCAGGAACTGGAAGGGGGCTGAGTTCTGGTCGGGTCACAGTTGTACTCCCTTGGCACAAACATGTATTCGGACTTGACGCACCATGCTTGGTTAGACCGCAACACACTTTGGTGCTCTGGAGGACCAGGGTAGATGTGGGACGGACTCGGCTAGGTTTCAACCCCAACTGAGCCATATATGAGCTATATGTGGGTATGGACGAGCCGTGGCTGGGCTGAAACTCTCAACAGCAGGAACCAGAATGGGTTGAAGAGCGGTGCTGGCCAAAGGACCTGCTGGTATGCGTGAAACCTGACACCAGGAAGGGGTCTGATGGAGGAATCTGAACAGTTCCTCTGACAGGACACTGACCCTAGAAATAAACGCAGGACGTATGGAGGTAAACAACCTAGAAGAGGCTTTGGAAAGTGACCCACTGGCATACATTTGGCTCAGGTTGGGGGCAGACCAGGCTGAGTCGGTTCACATCATCCACTGGCAAATCCGAGTGCTGGAACTGTGAGGGGGCCTGGCCAGGTTTGGTTGCGATAACAACAGTACAAAACACCAAATGCCAAGGTGAAATGGCCTGTGCCAATAGGGAATGCAGCACCCAACCAGCACACCTCCCACTGATTTAGGTGAGGGACGAGTGTGTGATGGGCAGAGCCGGGAAGAGCTGCAATACTCATCGGTTCCAATGGACGTCGGGGCTCAGAATAGAACCAACCCAGGGATTACAACCACCAGCTGATCGGAGTGATGGACTGTGGCGGGCACTGTGCTTACTAGTAGTGTATTTAGGAGCCTGGACTGGGAACACCTCAAAGTTTCTTTGGGGATTCCCCTGAACAAAATGGAGGAATCAAAACATTAACCAAGAAAAGATAGAAGATGGAGTAGATCAATCAACCCCCTCAGCTATATGTTTGCAACGAAAAACTGGACAAGGGGAAACTCTAAGATGGACTATGTCAATCAGTGGACTCTGCACCAGTCTCATCATACCTGGATTGTTGCTGATCTAATTGATCGAGGTGACGCTCTGCTGGCTCTGCCCTCAAACCTGAGAGGGCCTCCCTAAGAGGCCATTGAACTTGACTGGACAAGTGGGATGCTGGACTCTGTATGGTGTGAGCTTTTAGTTAGGGAGTCTCGGCGGAACTTGGGCTGTGGTTATGCATCAAGGTGGGGGGACTCACCATGGGGGAGGGGTTTGGGGTGAAGGGGGGAGAATCCTAGTACCTATGAAATTGTGTCATGTAATACACTGTAATTAATGAATAAATGAATAGAAAGAAAAAAAAGATGAATGAATTTTCTTGTCTCTCAACTCATACTACAATGGGTCTCAATCAGAGGGAACATTAGAAGGTAAAAGTATCAGCTCTTTAGCTTTAGCTGTCTGGTCTTTGATGTTAAATTTGCTCAGGCAACTCTTGCCCTCATTTAGTCAGGGGCAGTGAATATTGGCAAGGGAAAGAGAAAAAAAGCAAATACGAATAAAGGAATTGAGTTTGAAGTAGCCTGGCAGCCACTGAAATTCGTTTCCTTCATTTTCAAAGTAATAAAACTTAAATATTTTCGACTTTTAGCTACCTGGGAACTATTTCTACAACTCTCACAAATGCTGTAATGGTCTGAGTGTGATCATGAAAGTTCTGGTTGAAGATTAATCATTAATACAGCATCATTAAGAGGTGCGAGCCTTAAGAGGTGTGTTGATGCCAGTATTATAGGAGAGGGTTAGTTATGGAGGGCTGGGGCTCTAAAAAAGGAACATGTTCAGCCTCTGTCTACACTCACACATGCCCACTTCTCCATCCACCTCACCCCACCCCTCCATTCTCCATCGCCCTCTCTTGCTCCTTCACCTTTTATCACGAGATGAATGCTGCAAGACAGTCTTCAGGAGCTGTGTGCTTGTGACCTAACGGTTGAGAAACCACTTGGGATGCCTGCATCCCATTCAAGATGCTTGGTTTGAGTCCTGGCTCTGTTCCCAAATCGAACCTCCAGCCAATTCATACCCTTGAAAGGCAGCATGTAATGGCTTAAGTACTTAGATCCCTGGCAGCCCACAGGAGCTGGGGTTTCTGGCTTCTAAGCTTCTGCTTCTATTGAAGGCTATGGCTGACATCTGGGGCATGAGCCAGTGGACTGAATTTTTTTCTCTGTCAAATAAACAATTTTATTTTGAAATACACATTTGAGAGAATAAAGAAGGTCCTTGCCAAATGTGAGCTGCTTGGTCTTCAACTTCTCAGCTTCTAAATCTACAAGTTTTTTTTTTTTTTTTTTTTTTACAAATAACCTGGTTCAAAGTAATGTGCAACAGTATTACAAAATGGACTAAGGCAACTTCCAATGTGTGTGTGTGTGTGTGTGTGTGTGTGTGTGTGTTTACATATATATAAAATATATATAAAATATTATATATATATATATAAAATGAACACTGTAGTGTTCATTTTCATTTCACACAATAAATCTTTTTGTTACATGAGGATACCTAGGCAAGGATGAAAACCTTAACCCTGGTCCTAAAGGAGGAATCGGCACACCACAATAGATAAATGGCATCTGATGTGCAAGCATTGAAGAGAATGACAAAAAAGGTAACATGAACAATGCAGTATTTTTCAATTATTTTTCACCATTTTATTCATTATGTGCCAACCTTACACATTCCTTAATCTACCCCTCAGGAATACTCAGAATTTTTTTCCTGATTTCCCACACACAATGAAATTTAAAACTAACAGATGTATAGCTACTATATTTGTATGTTATAATACTTTGAAGGGCTATAAACTACTATGATATCTAAGGCACCCCCCCAAGTTTCCACCTCTATTGGGTGAGTCTAAGATATCAATTAAGTAATAAATGAAGTTTAATGAAATTAAACCTTTTTAATTTTTCAAATATTTGAGCAAATTGCCAGAGATGCAAACACAGCATAGGACATATTTATTAGTAAAATGTGAATAAATGTTCTCTCTCTCTCTCTCTCTCTCTCTCTCTCTCTCTCTATATATATATATATATATATATATATATACACACACATACATATACTGGGCACACATTGTGTTGAAAGACACAGTTGTACATCCAGTCTGCAAATTGAATCACCTATCAACTAACAAGTGAACTGGAGAAGCTTATATAAAACATGTCTCCAAAGTGAAATACTAAATCCATCTAGAAGCATATATAATATTACCTATCAATCCAACACACATTTTTATGCATTTACAGTGTATGTATTATAATACATATAAATATGCATATATACGCATATTTTCAATGTATGAGGGGAAGAAAACATGAATTAACTTTAGAAGCATTTGTGAATTTTCCAATGGAACTTATTTTAAGATCTATGCTTATTTCAATGTTCTATTACTTCAGGAAATCTGCTACCCAATATCTCAGTTGAAATTTCACATGTAATGATTTCACCTTGAAGAGCCAGAGGTGATAATCAAGAGCCTGGTCATTCTTGTGCTAGAAAATTTCTCTTTTAAATGGTTATAAGATGATAATCCTACTGACCTTATATTGCATAGAAAACCAACTTCAGTTTTCCAACAAGTCTCCCTAGTAGAGATAAATTATTGAGTCATTAGTAGTAATACTTCCATTCTTCACTTTGGCTCTTTCTAGAAATGTACCAGAACTGGCAGGGGGCAGGAGGGGCAGGAGGGGGAGAGAATCTGTCTTGTTTCTGACCTAAAAGGCTTAGAAGCAGAGCTGAAACGTGGTGCTGCAGGTTGGTATCACTTCAGATGTTGGCATCCCGTATGAGTGCCAGACTGAGTCCTAGATAGCCCACTTCCAATTCAGCTCCCTCGTAACGAACCTAGGGAAGCAGCAAAAGATGGTCCAAGTGTTTGGGCCCTGACACCTGCATGGGGCACCTGGGTTGGGTTTCAAGCTCCTAGCTTAGCCCTGGCAGCTGGAGTCATTTGAGGGAGTAAACTAGGGAATGGGAAACACCTCTCTCTATATCTCTTTGTATATCTCTGCCCTTCAAACAGAGAAATGAAAGAAAAGGAAAGAAGGAAAGAGAGAGCGAGAGAGAGAGAAACAAAACAAACAAACAAACAAACAAAAAACAAAATACGTAGAAACATGGGGCCAGAGAATCTCCTAAGTAGCTGATCAGACCTGGGCATGCAATGCTGTTGCACAAACTCCTCCTGGCATCAGAAGGAAGACAGCCTAGCTGCATGGTACAGGAAATTAATAACATGTTTACTAACAATCACCTAAGTCCAAGGGAAGAAAAGAAGGGATATTGCCGGAATATTTTACTCAACTCATTCATTGAAAATTTATTGAAAATGAATGAATTAGGGACTTGGGTTCAGATACTTCTTCCTTTGTTTCAACACCCATATTATTTATATGAACTTTTTAATTTTAATGGCTTTGGTGTCACTAGAGGCTAAGCAGAGAAAATGTGGGTGACATAAGAAATATTTTCAAATAAGCTAAAGTGAAGTTTCTATAAAGCTTCTCATGCTAACAGCAAGAATCAAGATAAAGATTCTGCTTGTGAAAGACAACCTTTGGCAAACCACACAGAGATGTAGAAGAGATTTCATCAACCAGACTCCAGTGATGCTGGAATAGACGGGCGCTGTTTCTGGTTCAACTCATGTAAGTGTATTTCCTTCCATCAGTGGATATTTATCACATATCTCTGTGGACTAAAATCATTGGTGTGATTTTTGGGAACAACCGATGTCAGGGCTCGACCCTCAGAGATAGTATTTGGCCTTTAGTATGCCAAAGCTCCCCTAAGCTTTGGGAGCTTCCTAAACTTGGGGCACAATGTTATCACTATGGTAGGTTCTAATTAAATAGCACCCAAAATTTGTTCGCCACATGCTGTGAAAAAAGTCACTCCTATTACATTTAAGTCTTTGCCATTCAGAGTATAGGAGGTGTGCTATTTGTGTCTCAGAATTTTGCAGCTTTTCAAGCCATTTGCAACTGCTCACATAGAAAATTTTGCAGTTTTTCACAGCTAAGTTTTACAGACTTGGGCGAGTCATGTTACATTCAGTAAACTTGCCTCAACAAGCTAAGGAAAAAAATGCCAAAAATTAGCACTCCTACTGTTCAGGAGAATGTATTTTGTCTTCCTCTAACTGCTTCAATTCCAGCACTTAGCAGGAAGACATTTAAATTTTTATTGTATTTCCTTCTAACAGAAAAATAGAGAGAGAAGAATTTACAAGTTTGACACTAAACAATCACAGATGGAAGATTTGAAGTAAGATCACACATTTTATACTCAACTCTAATGCAGCTATCAATAAACGCAGACTGACACCTCGGATATAATCCATCCAACTTTCCCTGTGGCTTTGGGGAGAACAAAACACATTCATTAGAGAATGTCCCACAGAACTTTCAAATGTCAAAATACAGTATAATTATATTGAGAAAATGCTTCAAATTTAGTAATGGAAATTTTATAATACTGCTGAGAGAGAAAATCGCCAGTTTGTAAATGTGCCTCTTTATCCACAGGTACAACTCATTGAAGAAATTGGAATAACATCATGATAATAAGATTTCTAAAGAATAAAGCAGTAAAAACATGTGCACCCATATCAGATGACCCACACTGCAAATAATCATTAGTATGTTCCCTCTTTTCAGGACTTCAGTTTGTACATAAATTCACTGCATATTTTTTATATAAAACTAGCTGTATATAAACAACATAAACAAGGAAAGAAAAGGCTTCCTATTTAAACTTTTTGTAATGATAGTGTTTTAAATTTTTTTTTCAAAACCCAACAGAAAAAACACATCCAGTTTTCATACACAAACACACACACACACACACACACACACACACACACAGAGGGAGGGAGGGAGGGGGAGAGGGAGAGAGAGAGGGAGAGAGAAAGAACTGGATTTGGTTCATACTTTTCTTCCATTCCTCACATATTCTCTCATTTTGCTCCTTACGATTTCTGTCATATATCAAATAAACTTTCCTATATAGTTTACACCCATGTGACAATGTTCTCTTCACAATTTATCATTAAGAATTAACAGGGACTAAAATTCCTCATCGTTCAATGTCCAGAACATGGCCAACATTAATTTATAAACTTGTTTATCTATTGATTTTCAGAAAGGCAGAGGCACACAGCAATAACTAATGCCAGAGATCTGATACGCACTTCGTTCACTCTTGAAATGACGGCAAGACTAGTTAGGGACCTAAGCTCCAGCTGGGTCTACCACATGTGTGGCAGGAACCCAACAATTTGATCCACCATCACCTTGCTAAATCTTAGGGTGCACACTAGCAGAAAGTTCCATTGAATACAGAAAAGCCAGAATTCAAGCCAGACACTGTTATATGAAATGTGGGCAGCCCAAACAGCATTTTAATCACTGCCCCCTTCAGCCACAACCAATTAAGTCACCATTTCTAGGAGTGGGACACAGCCCATTGGTCTTTTTGAAATTCCCAAGGTGATTCCAATGTAAAAATTTAAGAAAAAGTGATTAATCGATTCCCTATTACATTGGTTATTTCTCAATACTTTATATAAATATTTACTTTAAGATTTATCTATTTAAAAGCATTGTCTCAGCAAGGAGAAAGAGAGAGAACATCTTTGTAGTTTCTGTTCATTTCTCAAATGTCTGCAACAGCCAAGGGTGGACCAAAATAAAGGTGCAAGCCAGAAATTCCATCATGGTGGTCCCGTGTGTGCAGAAGGGACTCAACTACTTAGGACAGTATGCATGGTCTTCCCAGGAAGACTAGACAGGAAACCAGACTAGAAGCAGAGCAGCCAGGACTCAAACCAGCACTCTGGGGGGGGTGGGTAGGAAGGGGGTCTTGATCTATGCCCTAATCTCAGCCAATATAAAATATTCCTTTTTTTCTGAAAAGTACCTGACCCAACTCCATTCTCTAATTAAATTTGACCTTATAGGAAATAGGTATACAACCATGTGTAGTACTGATTATAATCCCAAATAAAGCACACAGTATTACCCAGATACCCTTCCAAAGGGCTCTCTAGTATTTTAATCCTGGAGATGCCTGGCTCATTCTCACTATGCATTTCCCAAACATCTATTCTTTCATTTCATTCACAAACTCTCAAATGATGACTTCAATCAGATAATAGACATGAGTGTCTGCCTAAGTTAAACTCAAAACCAGTTTGTGCCTGTATACACTTTCTTTTTCTGGGAAGACCACGTATCTCTTTGTATAAATATACAGGAGCTCTAACAGGTATCCCTTCTCTTCTAAATGGATTGTGTTCCTACAATGAAAATGAAACCATGCCCTTTGATTAGGCTGTATCTGAGCATATTCTCACATGTCACAGGAAGAAAAACCTTTCTCGATTCTCATCTCACATAAACCACCATCTCATTTATCTGTTTCCACTAATCAACAAGTTGTTCAAAAGAGCTGTTTACAAAAGTATTATTGACTTTCATTTGAAAATCCATTCCATTCCCCCTGCTGTGCTCATCCTCCTCCTAATTTTACTGATGGCTAATTCATGACTAGGGACGTATTTGTCCTCATTTTTTCAATATCGTGCTTTGCTTCACATTTGACAAGCTGTTTTGGTTTTCATGATGGCAAAATACTTCTTTTGCCCCTATCATTCCCTCTCAATCTCCTCTGTTGACTTCTCTTTGTTCAGACATTGATGTTCCAGTTGGCCCTACCGTGGGTCTTGTTTTCTTCCTGGTTACTACAGTTCCAGGGACTGACTTCATGAAGATCATGGCTCTCACATCATTCATATTCTCTGAACTCTCATTGTTGATCAGAAGCTTTATAATGAGTTTTCTGAATTCTGTGCCCCCATTTTCTCAATGTCTTCCTCAGTTAACTCTGAGATTGGCAAAAACTTTTGCTCCTTTGCAGGGGAGTCTTCAATATTATTCATTTTACCTTTGTGTCTTCTTTGGCTCTTAATCATTGTACTTGGAGTTATCAGATTCTTCTCCTTGGGGCAGGTTTCTAAGCTGTGTTACCCACAGGTCTACAGTTCAATTTTACTTATAGCCGTTGGTACACAATTCTTTGTTTGCAGCCAATTGTGCCACTCCTTCCAGCAAGTTCCAGGTCTGGGTTCTTATGTTAGATTTCCACCATGGTCTCCGTAGCCTCAGCTCCTGGCTCACCACTCTCCAACTCCTGTACTATGGTGCTGAGGTTGAAGTGTTGTCTGTACAACCTTTCTCCCACTTCCGGTTGGAGCAGGTCCCCGGTTTGGGGAGACACCAGGTGTCCTGTATAGCTAGGTTGTTGGTGGTGCTGATCTTGCCAGGACCTGTTGGACATTAGGTCTGGGTACCATGTGGACCTATATTGACCGGTACGATGACACAGTCTGTATTATTTTCCTGCGGGACCAGTGCAAGTCATGGAACTCAGTGAGTTCTCGCGAGCTCAGCACATGCGTAGTTCACTGTTGTCCCCTGCAGTCCCAAACTTTTGCCACACTGTACAAAATGGCACCTGATGTGCCCCTACTAGAGTTCTTGATCTACTGGCCATCAGGTCTGAGGGACACCCAGACCTGTCTTGAGTGGAACCTGTAGAATGCCATGTTGATGCAGTTCACTGAGTCAAAAATGAGTTCACTCCCAGCTCAGCATATGCTCAGTCCTTACCTTCTTACGCAAAATGGCACCCAATTCGGCTCTAGGGGGCTGATTGGACTGTGAAATCCACCCTATGCTTGCACTACCCAACTGGGATCTGCTGCTCTGTCTCTGCTCCTGGTCAAATCAAACAGACCAGCAGGATGGACAGTTCTTTGGGTTCACCTCCCAAGCTCCCAGTGAAAGTCCCTTCCCACTTGGTTGCTGGTGTAGTTCCAGCTGCTGGTGGAGTTCAGATCACCGTTAGCTGAATGTCACTGGAGTATCAGTCACTGCAACACCACACCATTGTTTTCACTGCTTTCCTGTGTGTGACAGTCTCCAGGTATCGCTCTGCTGTTGTTCTGTCCCCTATTTCCTGGAATGTGTCCTCTCTGCTTCATCCTGATTAAATGTTTCTCCATCTGTTTAAACGTGTCCTTATCCTATTCCACCATCCTGATTCTCAACATCATTCTTATTCTAAGATCAGTCAAATTTTATTTCTAAAATTTTTTAACATTTATTTATTTTTATTGGAAAGGCAGATATACAGAGAGGACAGAAAGAGAGGAAGATCTTCCGTCCGGTGATTCACTCACTGAGCGGCTGCAACAGCTGGAGCTGAGCCAATCCAAAGTCAGGAGCCTCTTCCAGGTCTCCCACGTGGGTGTAGGGTCCCAAGGCTGTGGGCCGTCCTCGACTGCTTTCCCAGGCAGGGAGCTGAATGGGAAGCGGGGCCTCCGGGATTAGAACCAGTACCCATATGGGATCTGGCGCATTCAAGGCAAGGACCTTAACACTGCGCTATTGTGCCGGGCCCTCTAATCTTTTTTAGATTAAAGTATTTTCTCTGAATTTTAACAGCATATCATTTTACTTCAGCATTTTGAAGAAACATGATTTTGTCTACAATTTGATTACCCACTCTCTTAATCTGAATCCCTATCCTCATATTTTTCATATCACTCATATTACTCATATCACTCACATTACTCTGTGGCATGAGAATCTGTTTCTCCAGCCAAAAATCCTAGAGTCATTCTTTGATTCCTCTCTCACACCTAAAGTGTTACCAAGACTCATTGATAAATTCTATGTTTAAAATCATATTTTGACTTTTTTTTTTTTTTGCTTCTCAACAAATATTCCTTGTGGGGTTGGCATTGTAGTATAGGGCAGCTCATACACCATACAAGCAGTGATTAGAGTACCAACTGCTTCATTTCCAATCCCTCTTTCTGCAAATGTGTAGGGCAAAGCAAGTGGAGGATGGTCCAAGGCTTGGGCCCTGAAACCTATGTGGGAGACCCGGAAGAAATCCTGGCTCCTGGTTTCTGCCTAGTCCAGTCTTGGCTGTTGTGGCAATAAACCAGCAGATGAAAGATTTCTCTTGTGCTATCTCTCCCTTTATCTCTCTATAACTCTGTTTTACAAATAAGCAGAATAAACCTTAAAGTAAATAAACATCATTTCACATACCAACGTTCTTGAACATTTCAACAATCTTGTCAGTGATATTTATGGAATCACTTTTACCCCGTTCAATCCTGGAACAGCAGCAAAAGCTGTCTTTATTTGACCTTCATATGACTGTTTTTAAAATTCATCTGAACTTGGAATGCAAAGTCTACCACTTTACCAAGGCATATAATAACCTTTATAATTTAACTCCTGCCTATCTTTCCAACCACTCTCCACTCCCTATTTCTTGAGTACTAAATTATAATTACACTAATCTCCTTTCATTTCCTTGAATGCCCTAAGGATTTCTACACCTCAGGCATTTAAATATCGTGTTCATTCTCTTTATAAAGTTTTTTTTTTTTTTTTCTCTGTACTCTTTCCAAAATGAATTAGCTCACAGTCACCTAGTGGTCTCTGTCTTAAAAAAATATTTTTGTTTCCTCTGAGTCATTTATCATCTGCAATTATTTATTTTATTTATTCACCCTTGTACATTTGCTACCCTTGTAAGCAACACAAACTGGACTCAGTGATGGCAGAGCCTATATCTGTCCTATCACTGAAGGTTTGCTTAGTAACTGTCTGAATTAACAAATAGACAATGAAATCTAGGATTCTGAAAGTTCCGAAACTGTTCCTAAATTTGCTTAAGGGAAGAAGACTTTAACTCATCTTCTGTGCATCTCTTTTGCAGGTATATGAACTGAGAGCAACTTAAAACATATGCAAATGTCAGAAAGAGTTTAACTATTTCACCCCCTTCCCAAACACACGCACATTTTGAAGTACAAAATCAAGATCTTAAAACGAATACCAAAATTAAATGCATACCTGATACCAGGAAGGAGTTATACTTAAATTCCTACATCAATTCACTAGTCACTGATTTTGTGGAATATAATAATTGTATTTGTGAAAAATGTATATTTCCCAAATTTTCAAATATAATCTTGAAACAAATCTTTTTAATGTTGTAAACACAATTATTCCTGATATTAGTGCTAATAAAGGATGATGATATTTATTTAAAACAATTTAAATATAAGCAATTGGGGTTAAGCTTTATTTTGTTTTTAAAACTAGGATAAATAGATTATAAAAATGTAACTTCTGAACTATCCCATTGAACAATATCTAAGTAATAATAAACAGTATTTAAAGTTTTTTTTTAGAGCCTGATGTCCTGCCTTTCCTTCTCATATGATATTTCCTGTAGTGGGCAGGAAGAAATGAAGGAAGAGTTAAAGATGACAACATACCTGTCATGTGAGGAAATGATTTACAAGTTACATATAAACTGCCATCATTGACATCTCATTGGACAAAAGGTAGACATATAGTCTTATCAGGATGACAAACTCTGTGCTGGCCATCCACGTGTCCAGCTAAGAGTATATATAAGTACAAATGGAGAAAACCAGATGAAATTCTGTCATTCAGAATCATTTTATTAGCAAAAACTTAGCCAAAAGAAAAAACAAAACCTGTTTTGAAAATCAAATTTTTTACAGAGAAAATAATTGACATATTTCTTTGCTTATTTTTGTGAAGCAAAAATAGCATTAATTTTTCAAACTAACGTATATGAGCTATTGGGTAATTTTATTCTAGTTATAAGTTTTAATGTGGGTAACAAAATGTTAAATTAGAAAGACATATAAAACACATAATTCACTCATGTTTTATGGAAATCCATTGCATGGATAATTTATTCAGTTCATTCAAAGTATCTTAAACATCAGTGTGGAATAGGAACACACAGCAGCTTTCCAGGCAGAAGCTGTTCTACAATCACAGGTGCTTCACCATAATAAGCAAAACTCCCGGTACATGAGATATTCTCAAGTATCTTGAGAGTGAAAAGTGAAAAGATGACAAAGGCTATGATGCGGTGCATACAAAACGTTCGAAAAATAAACTGCAAAGTGTTTTCAAAAAGTCCCCTACTCATGTCTACTGAGGATGTTATTAAGTATTTTTAGCATGTATTATTTTCACTTATATAAACAGATCACATTTCATGTAGTTTATGCATACAGTGTCAGCCATATAGTATGTATAGTATGGTAATCATACCCTCCTATCCTACTTCCTTTTCCAATTTCCTCAATTTTTAAATGACATACTTTCAATTTACTTTATAAATTACAAGCTTAGTCCTCCACTAAAAAAAGAATCCAACACATAGTATGTAGAAAAAAAAAAAACCTGCTCCTCAGGAGTACAAAGGCTATAAACAATAATCCAATTTCAAATTGTCATTCTATTTAAAGTTTCAACTGGGACAAGACAGCACTAATACTAATTCTTTGTATTCAGTTAAAATAAAAGTAAAGGATCCTAAGGAGCCTGTAGAAATCATAAAAATAACTCAATTTGTAACCTGTCAGTACATACTGGAAATAAAAATGTAACTCCATTTTGACCTTCTTTCATACCTTGGTAGATAAAGTTAACACAATTACCTTTTATAGCAGAGACGAGAATTTTAAAATCAAGGCAGTATATATCTTGGAACTAAAGTCTTCTTAAACCAGTAAAGTAATATATTACTGTTAAACAAACACAAACAGTGGGGAAGAAGGAGGTAATTTCAAAACGGGTACATGAGAGAAAAAACACACACTTTTTGTATCACTTCTGAGGCTATTCCTTATAAAACTTTTATTTCCGCTAGCTTTTTTTTTTTTTCCCATAGAAAAGGGAACAGATCAGATACTGGATATAGAGCTAATGAGTTTAATTCAAAGGAATGAATAAGCTCTGTTGGTTCCATATTTCTTCTGGTATTTCAATTTATCTATTTGGATCCGATATGATGAGGAATTTATGTCTTATGATGACAAGCTGAATTTCCAGTACTCCGGATTACTGTGATTACTATGTAATAACAGAGAAATGTTACTATTTTCCTTGAATTAATTCTGCTACTTCAGTGATTTTAGGAGTATTCTGAATCATTTATGTTTTGAGAAATACTTGGAGTTTATGAGGCATTAAAATTTCAAATCAAATAAAAGTGGACTCATTTAAAAAGTGTTCATCTATAATACCATAATCCCCAACAGGAAGCAAATGCCAACGATGAAGCAAAGCCTAAAATTACATGAATATATCTAACTTCAGCTCAAACATTTTCTGAGAAAGTAAAATACTAACATGACAGACCTGAGAATAATTCGGGTAACACTGTCTTTAAATTTCTACCTATGCCTAATGAAACTAGAGATGGTAAAGTTAACCCAACAACTTCCATTGAAAAGAAAAACTATTGATAAAAATGTTCCAATAAGTATACAAAGGTAAACAATTTTTTTAAGTTTTATAATGTTATGAAGTAGGAACTTGATTTCTTAAAAAGGAAATCAACATGTGGAGTAAGCTGTCCACTCTTTCTCTGTGTTGTTATTAAACCTAAGATAGGATTTATAATGAGCTCTCTTAAAATTAGAAAATGTCTTCTGAAAGCCACTTATGACTCAACAACAAAGTCCTTGTACAGTTTTTCATTCACATTCATATTTTTAAAAATTTTGTAACAATCACTTTATTGATTACATTTCCTTCATTTTGTTCAGCTTATTCTTAAAGGTGCATTTTAAATGTTATGTAAATATGTTAAATCAGCAAGATGTGTGCATAATGTTATTTTGGGGCTAATTTGATATTTTTAAATGCATACTTTTTTCTTTATATCTTAAAATTTATTTTCAGTTTATTTGAAGATCAGAGCCTGCATACATCTGAGATGTATAGCAGCAGATCTTCCATTTACTGGTTCAACCTTAAAGCCCTCAACCCTTAGGGCTGTGCAAGAATGAATTCGGGAGTACAGAATTCATTCCAGGTTCCCCAAGCAGATGATAGCAATGTAAATGAGCAATCATCTGATACTTTCAGGATGCACACTAACAAAAAGTTGCATCAGAAGCAGAGTAGCCAAGCATTATGATATGAGATGCAGGTATGCCAAGAGGAGACCTAACTGATTCACCAAATGTACGTCCGTATAGTTATACTTAAAATGAATGAAATATTTGGTTTTTTTTTTTCTTTCTATAAAACTCCCGTTAGACTTCAAAGTAGGGGTTGGAACAGTGGCACAGTAGGCTAAGCCTCTGCCTGTGGCAGGGATGCTGGCTCATGTCCCGGCTCGCTGCTAATGGATGGAACAGAAGCAGAGGCTGGCCTGAGTCCTTGGGACTCTGCATTCACACAAGAGATCCAGAGGAAGCCCCTGGCACCTGGTGTTAGTCAGCACAGCACCATCCACTATAGTCATGTAGACAGTGAACCAGTGCATGGAAGACCTCCCCTTCTCTCTTTTCTGTCTCTGTCAATCTGCACTTCCCATAAAAATCAGCTTTAAAAAAATAACTGAAAGCAGTCAGTTATTTAATAAGAAGTACTATTAATGTCATTGTTTTGGTTTACATGAAATTATTTCTGAAGTTTGAGCACTGGAGTTTTTCTCTATTCCTATGATCATAACAATTTATCTGCATAACCATTCTCTTTACATCAGTCCCTGTGGAGTCACGTGATAAAGCCATGACTCTAATCCTTCTGCCTCATCTGACTGGATTGGGAAAAGATAGCATTTCTGTGAAAACCCGATAATCCTCCTAAAACGACATAATATATTCCTATCCCAATTTTCCCCTTTGAATTCATTTTATTAGTTTATCTACACACAATTAACACAAATTCCCAAAGTTCTCTTAAAATAAAGCAGATGTTCTCATTCTTTATTTTTAATCACTAAACATAGTTAACCAGTTATTAAAAAGTGACAAAGACATATTCATACATCTTTCAAAAATCACAGGTTTTACTTATCTAAACTGCAGCCATTAAGTTTTAAGAGAAAGGAGTAATCCACCGAATTCCAGTGCATAAAAACAAATGTGTCACATTATGCAATGAAATTAATAATAATAAAAAAATTGCACAAAAAAAAAAAAAAGAGAAAGCCGTAGATCTATTGAACCATTAACATCAGAGACATCTCAGGAATTTGCAAGGTAGTGCAAGAACTAATATAAGATACTTGACTCTTACTTGGCTATATTCTTTGTTGGGGTTTAAGGCCTTGAGGGTAACGTTTTTTTTGTAACTCTGAATATTCCCCACGTAGGAATATCCAGTGCATAGGAAATGTACATGGAAATGTTGGTAGCATGAAAGATTCCTTAAGCTGTGCTAAAACACATTCTGAAATGTGTTGTGAACATACTAAGTTTCTAGTTTAACTGAAAATATCAAATTCATCAACTTTCTACACTGACCTTTGCTTAAGTCACTGTCTCCTCACAGAGCCCCTCTCTCTTGCTCCCACTCTTGCTTTCTCTCCCTTTCTATATGTATTTGTAGAGAAATACTGTTCCTAAGTATATTAGAAAAACATTAAATTTTCCTTGATATTCTACAAATATATATATATACATATATGTATTACCATATACACAATTACACTTACACATGGAAAGCTCACAATTGATAAATGATAAATGTGAACTGCTCAATATATCATTGGCATATCCCATAACTGGAAATACATGAGGTAATCATCACATCTGCTCATTCATGAAGGCTCATATTGACTTAATAGTTGCCTTCAGTTGTTAGCATAAAACCAAAAAGCAAGTAATATTTGCTGTGGGTGACAATGACCACAAGAGTGACCTAACTTACCAAACATAACAAAATGGAAAATTTTCATTGATTTTTTTAAAAAGAATTATTACTTTTAGACATGGCTTAAAGTGAGAATAACTTAAATACTTCAACATTTAACTAAATAACATTGTGTTTATTTATATTTTAACTAATGTAATTATAATGACAACATTCATAATCTTTATATATTTAATGTAAAAAAACTGACAACATTGAGCCTGGCATGATGACTCAAGGGCTAAATCCTCACCTTGCAAGAACCAGGATCTCATATGGGCACTGAATCATGTCCTGGCTGTTCCACTTCCCTTCAAGCTCTCTGACTGTGGCTTGGGAAAGAAGTAGAGATTGGCCCAAAGCCTACAGACCCTATACCCCCATGAGAGATCCAGAACAAGCTCCTGCCTTCAGATCGGCATAGCACTGGCCATTGTACCCATTTGGGGAGTACATTAGTGGATGGAAATTCTTTCTCTCTGTCTCTCTTTTGTATAAATCTGATCTGCCTTTGAAATAAAACTAAACCTTAAGAAAGATTAAAAAAAAACTGATAATAGTAAAACATCATAGTTTCAATGAAACTTAACTACAAGCTAAATGCCTGGGTCTATTTTGTGGTTTATGTACATAATAAATCAATCAGTTCTGCTTGAAATGAACGTAGGAACCAGGCACAGATCCATTTTAGCACTAAGCACATACGTGTCTTGAAGAAATTCATGTAAACATGAATTGATGAAAAAACGTAAAAAGGCCATTTTATTTCTCTTAACTCGTTTCATACTGCAAGGAGGCACAAGAATTCTGTAAAGGTAATAAGTATTAAAATACCTAAAACATGAATAACAATCAGCATGATCTCAGTTTTAAATCTTTTTTTTTAATTTGTGCTTTTAAAATATTAATGTAGGACATACCACTTGAATAGTTACTGTTAGCTACAATTGATGATTGCAGCTAATGAATACTAAAAATAAAACAATGTACAAAAATATAACATGCCATTATGTCTATATACAGAGTACATGTTTCATATCATTTAACATATTTAGTTATATTTGATCCCTTCTATAAAATGATAAGAATTTTTTGATGTCCAACTGGGACTGGGGAACTCTCATGTGGGATATATAAAACCTGCAAAATCATTTTGTTTAACCTTGCCAAGACAAATGCAGGCAAGAAATGAAGTTTAATAAATCTACAACAAAGTCACTTTTACACCAATGATTTTGTATGATCTGCAAATAATATTATAGTTATCCAAATGATTCTTGGCAGAAAAAAAAAAAACAATTGGCTCTCACTGCTGCAACCATGTACTGTTCTTGCCACTGGAGATGAATAATATTGAGTAAGATACAGGTGATTGGACAAGGTGTAAGACTTAATGGTTAGGATATTGTTTAGAGTACTTGCACCCCTTACTGAAATGCCTACGTTCTAGTCCTAGCTCTTTTCCAATCCCACTAACACAGACCTGGGAGGCAGCATCTGACAGCTCAAGACTTGATTGCTGCCACCCACCATTGGAAATCTAGATAGAGGTCTTGCTTTGACCTGGGTCGGGCTCAGCAGTAATGGGCATTCAGAGAACGAATCAATGATGGAAAAGATCTCTGTCTTTCTCCTTCTGTTTGTCTTTCAAATAACTAAAAAGGAATTTAAAATTAGGCAAGAAAAATTAAATTAAAATTTATTAAAAGTGATAGAAGAGCCCTATTTTTACTGGGTATTATAAATATTGATCAGGGAAATTGTGTGTGTTTACTAGTTCTTCAATTGTTAAATGCTATGAAACAAAATTAGAGGATTATTATATAAAATAATAGGATATAGTAACATCATTTGAGGTTCTGGGAAAGGAGATGGAAGATGGACAGTTTGGTCAGGTGCAGGGGGTGTGAGCATGTTTGAGTGGAACAATTCCAGGTGGGAAAATGGTCAAAAGAACGGAGCACAGAAAAGAAGGAGTGGCTGCCACATTCAGTGAACTGAAAGACTGCCTCGCCTGGAGCAGAGATCAAGAGGGAGACCCATGGGAGACTTCATGAGCAGCTGACAGGTGAGCGGAGAACACAGGAGTTATGAAAGGCTTTTAAATTGGGGGAAAAGACATTTAAGGTCAGGATAGCAGATGCAGATATGAAATTTCATTTTAAAATCACCAAAATTGGAAATTATAGAAACATTAAGATGTTACTGACTGTATAGCTGTAAAAATGATGAATTTAAGCAATAATTAATTATGTTTTTAATTATTATTTTGCTACTAGATGATCAGTTTGCCTGGGATGGCTATATAGTCAAAACGACATTAATACAAACATTTCAGAAAGCTGATGCAGTTACTGAAGATGTATCAAGTGCCTCAGCTCTGCAGAATATGCTCTATCACAGTAATAACACTAAGACTCAGCTAATAGTTGATATTAGAAACCTCCACCAAATCTTTCTTATGCAAAAGGGATTTTTTAAATTAGCCTTGGCCAGGTGCAGATACTTTTGTCTTACTTTGATAATTGCCAGGGGCTGTACCAGATGCCACATGCCCAAGTTGGTGTCTTCCATGCAGAATCTTACAAGATTCAATAATATATCTCCAATGACTGATACTACAAACTTTCCGGGGAGGCCTCTGAGCCGACACCTCTCACACACCTTCCAGATTAAGACTGTAGTCCTACATGCGAGTTCTAGATTTTCAGATGCAGTTGGCTTCAAGACTTAGCTAACCACCTAGGGCTGACTGCATGAACTCAGATGTTTATTTGATTCCATTTCCTTGAAAAAAAAATTGATTTTTTCCGGAATTGTAAGTACTTATTGTCTATAGACTGAAACTATGTAATAAGCTTTTTTGATAACAAAATAAAACATTTTTAAACTTCATAGTAACTGCCCCAACTTTCTTAGTTTATACAGCGACACAATTATAAGCACAGATTCATAGACTCCACTGTATTGCATCAGGATATTGATGAATATATTCACTGTGCAACTAAGACCTTACAGCTTTCGCCATCTTGGAGAAGGATGCTTATTGGGTCATGGAGCACTAGTTGTTTTTAAGGCATTAAGGAAGACTTATATTTGAATATTATGACTGCTAAGATCAGCAGGAAAACCTGGCCTGGTAGCTACCTGGCTGATGAGTACATGTGGCCTCCATGTACAAGAGAGACCACTTTGCAGCAAGCTAAGAATGTTAAGCAATTTTGGTGACTCTGATAAGAAAACAGAAGTATACTCAAAGGCTTAGGTAACACAAACACAAATAAATAAATCAATAAATATGGTGTCTTCTTCCTTGGATTTGTCTTCTTAACATCAAGTTAGCAAATATTTTTAAAATTTCAATCTGAGGACCAGTGCAATGGCTCAGGGGCTAAATTCTCACCTCACATGCAGCAGGACTCTATATAGGTGCCAGTTTGTGTCCTGGCTGTTCCACTCTCCATCCAGCTCCCTATTTGTGGCCTGGGAAAGCAGCAGAAAATGGCCCAAAACCTTGGGACACTACACCCATGTGGGAGACCCTGAGGAAATTCCTGGCTTCTGGCTCCTGGTTTCGAATTAGCTCGCTTCCAGCCATGACTTCATTTTGGGAGTAAATCAGTGGAGAGAAGATCTTTCTTTCTGTCTCTCCTCTCTGTAAATCTGCTTTTCCAATAAAAATAAATAAATCTTTAAATAAAATTCCAATCTGAAATTTCACAAATACTTGCAGATTGAGATAACTGAGGGGCAGGATACATGACATCCAGGGTTAAGCCACTACTTGGGATTCCTGCATCCCACATCCAAGTTCCTGGTGTGAGAACCACTTCTTCTATACTTCAGACCCACATTCTTGCTAGTCAACCTGGGAAGCAGAAGACAATCACCTGACTGACTGGTTTCCTGTCATCTGAGTGTGAGGCGTGGCTGGAGTCTGGGCTGGCTCAATCTAGCTCAGCCTTGTCTCTGAGGATCACTTAAGGGAAGAAACGGTGGATGGAAGATCATTTCTTCCTGTGTCTTTGTATATGTCTGTCTCGCAGATTTCCAAATAAATAAATGAATCATTCAGAAATTGAAATAAAAAATTAAAATTCTGAGACTTTCATTATGCAAAAATAAGTCAGTCACCTCTCTGGTCATTATTTTACTCCAGCTTAGAAGCTGGCAAAGTTTCAAAAAAGGAATAAAGTCATAATCTATTTTAAACCCAAGAAGTCAAATCAAAATATCCTACACAGTCTATTTCATATATAATTTGAGTTGCCATTTTAAACACAGCCGAGATTCATGTTTAATTCACACTTACCCATGAAATTGAGATAGCCCTCTCCACCAAGCCCATGAGTAATGAGACGAATCATTTTATGAAGCTGTATTCCACGATCAATAACTGGAGTAAAGGGAGCCAAAACGCTCATGTTTGTGTACATTTCGGCATCCATCAGCCAAAATGCCAGTGACTTGTCACCAACCAGTGCCTAAAGAAATAAAAGTCATAGGGAGAAATGAAAAGAATGGGTACTAAGCTGCTGTGATTTACACTTGAATAAGAAATGTTTATACTAGATGGGAAACAATGTAGGATAGATGCATTGGTATTATTTTTATATATTTTCCAATGGTTATTTTCCGTGCTGAAGGTGAGCTGGTAAAATAGTTACAAGATAACACTTTGTTTTCAGGATTAATTTTATCTTTCAAAGAGTCTGATGAAAATTTTTGAGAAAGCACCAAAATATTTGCTGTCTCTGACCTGATGATTCAAATCTGAAACATTTATTCTCAAGTTGAAACTATTAAAGAGCTTCTTAAAATAGTTCGTATTCCACGAGTGCAGTTGTTTTGAAACTGAACAACTGATAAGAAATATATATATATGTGTGTCTGAGGTAATATTATATGCACACAGATAAGTTAAAATATTTCATTCTTTCCCTCAGAAGACAATACTGCTTGACAACTTTTTAAAAAAAATGCATTTTTGCTTTCTGGTTGCATTTTTCCATTTAACCTAACTTTGGCTTGTCTCCCTAGAGAAGCTAATAATCACTAATTGAGGCAAGTAACAGAAGTGCTCAGAGTAGCAGACAGCACTTCAAACAATCTAAATTATGTGTGGATAAAAACATCAGTATGCAAATAACTACATGCACACATGTATGTATGAACTGTACAAGGGAGACTAGCATGCCAGAAAGTCAATACTACACAATATGTGCCTCTACTGAATAAAATAGGACACTCAAGGAAACTCAAACACACCTTTGCATTAGGATATTTTTGCCCATTTTACCATGCCCTGATACATTTAAATATCAGAATGTTCAATTTGTAACTTACAAAAGGGACTATACTATTGTGACATCATGGAGACAAATGGTGGGGTGGTAAAGGGAAGAAGGAAAGAAGGGGAGGAGACACAAATCCCTTTACCTACAAAACCATACCATGAAAAGGTATAAAAAACATAGAAATTACAAAAACAAACAAACCGAAAAAACAAAGAGCTCATGGAAGATGTGTACTATGATAAACTTTATGTTGTAAATTTTTTTTCAAATACATAAATATATTTTAATTTAAAACATAAGAGTTTGTTCGTTATTATATGTAGGTAGTACACCCCACATAATTATTTAGCCTTTTAAATTTAAAGCTTGTCTGTCTTGTTCCTAGTGCCAAGCTAGAGTAAATAAAATTGCCCTGGATATTTCTGTATACGTTTTCATGAAGATGTATGTTTTTCCTTCTCTGAAATAAATACTCAGGAATTGAAAATACAACTAATATGAAGTGAGCATCACTGACAAAATGATAGTATACAAGGAAATATACAGTAGAAATTACCCCACAATCCCAATATCCTCTAACAGCTCTCTTCAGGTTTAAATTTATTTTATTTATTTGAGAGGCAGAGAGATACACAACACGAGAAAGACAGAGGGAGACTTCTCATCACTATCTCCCTTCCCAAACACCCACACAGTACACTAAAGCCAGGAGCCAGGAATGCACTGCAGATATCCCAACTGTTGCTCTCACCCACTGGTGAGAAGCTCAAATCCTCAGAGACAAGCATCAAACCTAGTCACTCTAACATGAGATGTTAAGCATCCAAAACAATCTTATCAGCATCTTATCAACAAAACCTGACACTTAACCTATTTTTAATCTTATAAACTATTTCACTTGCAAATCTGTTGCATCTGCTATTTACTTTAATTAATATGGTTAATCCTAACCTTAACTCTAACCCTAACCTTTACTGTTACAAGATAATTTATGGTACTAATTTTTAAACAATGTGTCATTCCTACCTGATCAATTGTTTAATTATGTTTTACATATGAGCATTTACTTCCATGATCATAAAATTGTAAAATCATTTTTGGTAACTTTTGCTTAATTTCTAAGATGAACCAACTTCTCTTGCTAAGTTGCCCTCTTAGAAAAAAAACAAACAAAAGACATTCAAATCCTGTCTTTTGCAACAAAATGGATACAACTGTCCTAAAAAGACAATGTATCACATATATATATTACACTGATGTACATTCAATATATATATTTTTCCCTGATTTGTGGTAATTAATACAGAAGAAAAAAATGTAACCTATATGAATAAGACTGACATTTTGAGATTCGATTATTTTTCACATACTTTGTCTATATTCATGAGGACTAGCAGATTTTTTTTTATTTGCTAGTTGTTGAATTATTTTCCTAGCAGAGCATTATGCCTTTGATTGCAAAGTGAACTGAAACTGCCATAGTAAAAGCTAACAAAAAAAAAAAAAAAGAGGAAATAGGATGGGTGGGGTACACCAGCCGGAGGTAGGAGTGGAGAAAAGTTGAGAAGTGTCACCATGTTCCTAAAACTGTATCATTTAATACAAAAAAATTTATTCACTGTATAAGTTAAAATATTAAAAAGGCAACATAAAATATTTACTTCAATATGTAAATATCTGTATAAGATAAATAATAAATAAATAAAGTTAAATATAACAAAGAAAAGAGAAAAACATCTTAAAATTTAGTCAGTTTCATAGATTTAATTGAAAGGGTTAACACTATATCTGAAAATTTAAAAATAATTTACACAAATATTTTCACTATAATCGTGTATTTTTATTTAGTATTCATTTTATAAATATATTTGAACATTTTTTTAATTCCTTACCAGGCCAAAGAAAACGTACATTCTTATTCTTTAAAAACAATAGTCATTTATTTTCCTTTCTTTCTTGTTTTTCACTTTTTGCCTACAAAAGGCGTGGGCATTGTAGTCCAGTGTGTTAAACCACTGCTTGGGATGCCAGCATTCAATATTGGAGTAATAGTTTTAGCCACATCTTTTCCACCTTCAATCTAACTTCTTGATAATGGACCCATGATAGCAACTGAAGATGGTTCAAATGCTTGGATACCAGCCACCCATGTGTGATACCAGGAACAAATTCCTGGCTGCAGAATACAACTCCAGCACTTGGACACTACCATACATACGGGAAACCAGGATGGAGTATCTGGTGGATTTAAATTGTCAAAGTGCTTTCCTTTTCCCTGGCTTCAGCATGACTCAGACTTTGCTGCACTAGTTACGTAGGGAGTAAACCAATAAATGGAAAATATCTCTCTTTCTCTGCCACCCCCTCATGTTACTTTCTGTTCCTCAATCCCTATAATTCTTTCAGATAAGATAGATTTTAATGTCAAAATGTTTTTGTTATTGAATGCTTTTGAAGATTAATTTTACTCTTTCAGTTGACAGTCTTCATCATCTCATCTTTTCATGTTAATTGAGATAGAAACATAAAAGTAATTAAAACAAACTTGGTAACTAAAAAAAGATGGAATCTTGACGAACAGGAGAATTCCCTACTAAATTGGAGAACAACTTAGAAAATGAGATATGTGACTCATATGATCAGATTCAATAATAGCTTCTCAGGTGAAGGAAGGACTTGGCTAGGGACCAGCAATGCGGCATACTAAGTTAAGCCTCTGCCTGCAGTGCCAACATCCCACATGAACACCAGATCACAGGCTATCTATATGCTGTATATTGAAGAACAGTACGCTTGGCGAGTTGGGTAGTGAATGAAGTAAGACACTGGCTTGTTGGAGAATATGCATGTCTATGAACTGCAAGGATGAAGTTGGCAGGGACAGAGTTCAGGGTAATCAATCAGCAAGAGATTTTAGTGATTGAGGGAAAAATGATGAGATTTTCAAAGGCATAATAGAAAATCTCTAGAAGGAAATCTAAAATGAAAACTTAAAATATCTTGAATGAGTAGCAACATTCTTCACTATGACAAAGGAAAACATACCAGACTTGCAACTACAATGCAAAATCCATTAATCACAGTTTGTCAGAATAAACATAGTACTGCAGATTGAAGTTAGAATTTCTAGATCTACAAGACAATCTGAAATGTATTTTAAGTGGGGGCAGTTCTTCCTGTGTGTGTCTGTGTGTGCAGGTATACATAAAAATTTGTTATATCAACTGTACTAAATTACAATAGCAGATATACTAGAAAGAACACAAAGAGAGAAAGAAGGAAATGGCGAGAGAAAATTTATTTATGTATGTATAACTTACCTGGTCATGACTTTCTGCATAAGCAATGCACTTTTCAAGGTGCCTTCTGTTTGTGAGGGTGTACACTATATTGCCCATGTTCCAATCTTCATCTTTATACTCTTTAAGCAGCTAGATGCAAGAGATAACAAACATCTGAGTAAGCCATAATATTTCTGAACTTCAAATCCCATCCTGAGAGTATACTGGTGCATTTCCATACAAATCATTTCCAGTGCAGACATAAACCAGATAGATAAAATATCACTGCTTGAAGTGCTACTGAAACTGCAGCTTTTACATAGATTGTCCGAATGACTATAGTGTAGAGTGCTATGTGTGTGCTTGTGCTGTGCTCTGTCTACACATTTGGACATTTGCAGCTATCCCTACCCCACCACTTGACAACTACCTTTAGATTAATGCCTACAGAAAAATGTCATTACACAAACTGTTTTTGTTTTTTTTTTATGATTTCCACTAGATAAGCACTAATGCTTCTCATAGCTATGCCCTAAATATTACTCTTTCTTTGATCCCACACTCTCATTATGCATAGGCTCACAACCTTATCTAACATGCCAAAGGCCTTCTGTTAGAGACAGAAGTCTAAGATGGGTTCCATGATTTCTGTTCTAGCATATATAAACTTTGTACAATCACCTCACCCTGAGTGTGAGTGGACATATTGTATATAATGACCTATGAAGAAGATGTGAAGATAAACAATTTGGTAATCTTCAATTGGCCAAATCTGTGATCTTTTGCTACACTGATCTTGGTAACAAATACAAATTTTGGTACAACAAATGGTACCATACAATATGTATGTTACCTTACACAGCCAAAAGGACTTAAAAATCTATTCAAGTCAAGGACATTGAGATGGGAATTTTTTCCTGAATTATCTGGATGATCCCAACATAATTACAGGATCTTTCTGGAATGAAAGGATGATTCTCACAGGAGAGAAATTTGAGGATGCTGCCCTAAGACTTTGAAGTTGGAAAAAAGGGCCATGAGCTTAGAGGAGGCAGCACTGAGAAAGTAGAACATCAGGAAGACAGGATCTTACAGCCTTCAGAAAGAACGTAGCTTTGGCCACACTTTGCCTTTTGTATAGTAACGCCCATTTCTAATTTGGGACCTACAGAATTATATGCTAATACATTTGTATCATCTTAAATGAGTGAGTTTTCAGTTATCAGATATAGCAACAGTAGGAAACCAGGGTCTTCATCTACACAATGTTTCAAACTTTTGTTTTTTAATTTTTGCTTTTTGAGAGGCAGAGAAAGAGATCTTATATCACCTGATTTACTGTTCCAAGGTCCAAAATAGGTGGAGTTGGGCTAGGGTGAAGCCAGAAACATTTATCCAGGTCTCTCACAAGACTAAAAGGGACCCAACTACTTGAATCATCACAGAATAACATTAGCATGACATCTGAATTAAGAAGAGAGCCAGGATGTGACTCCAGGTTTTCAGCCTGGGATTTGGGGATCATAATGGGCTTGACCAGTAGGCTAAATGCCCACCTGTGCCAGACTAATTTTCAGCAAAAGATCCAGAATCAATCCCATAGATGTACACAATTATCAAAGGTAAAGGTACTAGGAAAGTGGGGCAGAAAGGACCTCATGAAAAATCTTAACACAAAAATTAACTCAAACAGATCATAGATTTACACATTTAAAAAATATAGAAATTATAGCTGGAAACATAGTGTCAAGGAGTTAAAAAATGTGAAACCAAGAGATAGAAATAAAATAAAAAATGTTGGCTTCATCGTTTTTTAATATGACAATAGAAACTCTATTTGTCTAAATGCCCACAAGAAGATGGAAGGACAAGCAACAAACTGGGTGAAAGTGTTTGTCAACATTGTCCGACAAAGAAATTAAATCTAGAATATATATAGAAGTCTAAAATTTTTGAAATCAAAAATTCAACTAGAAAATGATCATGAGACAAGAACAAATACTCCACCATAGGGCCAGTAAAAACATTCAATCTCATATAACTAAAACCACAGTGAAAGATTAGCAGCTAGTTAATCTTGAAAATAAATAAGAATGACATCACTAAATAACTGTGCTGTTGCACAAAGCCAAGAAAATTCAGGCATAGCTTGTGGGAGTACTATACAGAAGAGTTTGGCAGTTTCTTTAAAAAGAATATTAGCCACAGAACTATCTTATTGACTCTGTATTTGCATTCTTTAGATATAATAAAAACACAGGAAATGTTCTCAATAAATTTTCGATGGAATCATCAGGTAAGTGAACGGGTTCAATTAAATACTTACATTGTCTCACATGAACATTTCAGTTATTAAAAAAGGGTCGAATTACCTGATGCCAGTAAGAGTGGCCCACATGAAAAGCAGCACCAACAACACTTGTTGGCGAGGTTTTGGGGAAAAGGGAACCCTACTCCACTGCTGGTGGGGCTGCAGGTTGGTACAGCCTCTATGGAAATCAGTATGGAGAACATTCAAACAACTCAAATTCAACATACCGTATGATCCAGCAATAGCACTCCTAGGAATATATCCAGAACACCTGTTTTATGAAAAACCAACATGCATCCCTATGTTCATAGCAGCACAATCAGTAATTGCCAAAACATGGAAGCAACCAAAATGCCCATCAGTAGAGGATTGGATAAGAAAGCTATGGTTCATCTACTCCATGGAATACTACTCAGCTATTAAAAAAAAAAAATGCAGTTCTTTGTGGCCAAATGGGCCAAACTGGAAACCATAATGCTAAGGGAAATCAGCCAATCCCAAAAGGTTAGATACCACATGTTTGCCTTAATTTAAGAGGAGATGATGTTATGTAAAACATGTTATATTATGAATATTATGTTATATATTATGCATAAACTAAAATTGAAATGTCAATGAGGTGGTCACAGAATGCGGTTGAGAACCCGCATTTATTTTTAACATATTGGTTACTCATTGCTATGTCAATTAATCCCATAACGATGTAAATTTTTGCTGATGGTATATTGGAAGGGTCTCCCTAAGATGCCGTTGAACTAGGCTGGACAGTAAGATGCTGGACTCTATGTTTGGTATATGCTTGCAGTGAGGGAATCTCAACTGAACTTGAGCTGTGGTCATGTAACAGAGTGGAGCAATCCACCAAGGGGGGAGGGTTTGGGGAGGGGTGGGGGAAATCCCAGTACCTATGAAACTAATACAATGTAATTAATGAATAAAAAAAAATAAACATAGAAAAAAAAAGGGTCAAATTAAATAAGATACTGCAAAGTTTGCATACTTTAGATAGGCATATATTTGCTCACTAAATGATTAAAATAACATCATGATATTACAAAGTACTGATTTTGAAAAAAAACACATGTTTCTCTGAACAACAAAAATATGAAGGATAATAGTTTGTGACAAATACATTTGGTAATGTTTTCAATTGATTTAATACTCTAGCATTTTATTAACATTGGAGCAGAAATGCTGTTTGTTCATTCTATTATTTAAATGTACAATTTTTTGAACGTAGAGGAAACAAACTTATTTATGTTTCTGAAAGAGAAAAAGAAAGTGAGAGAGATGGGGGAGGTAAGACAGTCAAATCTGGCTCACTCCTTCAAAGCATTCAATAGATGGTACTTGGTCAAGCTGCAGCCAGGAACCTAGAACTTCATCCAGTTCTCCCACAAGGCTGAGAGCAGAACAAGCACTGTAGCCATCATCTGCCACCTTCCTAGATATATTAGCAGGAAGCTGAATCAGAAAAGGAGCAGCTCAGAGACGTCTGAATTCAACGTGGCTTTCTGATGTGAAATGCCAGCATCAAAGGCAGCTTAACCTTTTTAGCCACAACATCAGCTCACAGAGGATTTTGCTAAATAATATTTTATGGTAAATACTATGGTAATGTATTTTTAAATAATTACATAAAATAGAGATGGCATCTGCCTTCCAAGCAATTACAATCTAAGAAAATATGACAATCATATTATAAACATAGAACAAATGCTGCTTCTCTTGTAGGATGCATTGCCGAGTACAATGTGTTAACCATATAACGCACCAAAGTTAATTATTAAATTTAAGGTTTTTAAAAAGCTGCCATTAGTACTCAGAATGTAACTTGCTGCGAGCTACTATGAGTGATCAGAAAATACGTTCAGATCGATATACCACTTGAAATATTCTTGGTTCTATACAAAGAATGGAGACATGTCTTCAGTAGAAAATCATTTCAAAAAAAACCCTAAAATTTGATATTTGTGAGGTAATAAAACAAAAATGAATGAAATCATAGAAGCAGGAAAAGAGAGGCCTGATAAAGAACATTTTACCAAGGTGAGAAACATGCAGTTTGCACCATCTAAAAATAAAAGAAGCAAGCAAGAAAGAAAGAAAAAGTTCCAATGTGCTAAAGACAACACACTCATTTGTGTGTTTGATTGGTAAATCTGATGGTATTTGGAAAATGCCAGGTTTGAACATGATAACATTTAAGTAATCATTATGGATGAAAAATCACTAGTCCACAACCTTGAAAACTGCATGAGAACTCAGAAAAGACCAATGGAAATGATTAAAATAACTAGTTCTTTCAGAGTAGGTGCTACAGCTTTTCCACAAAAAATTAAGCCCTTCTTGCATTGTGATATCATGGGACTAGTTCATGTCTACACTATCTGACTCATCAAAAGGCTATCATTATCTGACTCCTTATGCATATTGAGCCAATGATAATAGAAATGACCACTAAGAAATGTTCTGAATTAAACTGAAGTATGTATAATAGGTTTAGTCCTTTAGGCAAACATTAAATGTAAAAAATATATAATCCAAACTATTTGAGCTGCCATTAAATTTAATAAAACTATATTGAAAAATGATGCGCAAAGTACCATGTATAATTACTCATTCCTAAGCCTGCATGAGGACTTTTACGTGCTGAATGAAGTAACTGATAAATCCAGATTTGTTGAGAAAGGCCCATACTATGAGGCAAGTACTAGGAATTACAGAGTGACTGCTACATTAATGGATGACTTCTAGGCAGAAACAAACACTTTGCAGATGTTTAATGTTTTATAAATATTAGCTGCTGCGGTTTCAATTCAATGCAAAATTCCATTTATTTGGCTAAAATTTATTAATTACATTTCCATTTTGCCTAACAAGAATGTGAATGTGACTATTTAAGAGTGGAGTACTTTCATGTTTTGAAAAAATATTGTACGAAAACCCAAAGATTTGACATACATATGAAAGGTCTGCAACTGATTACAACTGATAATCACTGCCAAAATTAAATTGCAGAATAAATAAAACTCAAGGCATGGTGGTGAGAGTAGGGTAGATTTTTACATAGATTCTTACCTGGATCCATTTATCTGGAATTGCCATAGCTAATCGATAGTCAAAACCACCTCCTCCTTGTGAAATTGGAGAACACAGAGCTGGCATTCCTGATACATCCTAAAAACAAATCGCATCAACATGTTCAGTTCCTATTGGCCAACTTGTGAATTTACATTCTTCTGACACGGATGGTCAAGAAATACAGGGATGTGTAGCTCTGGGGTGTTTTGATGTCATAACTATAAAAGTGGATGAAGTCATGACAGTATAATTCATTTCACAGTAAGAGTTTTGCTGAATGTCTCCTTTCTAAAATGTTTGTCATCTTAAGGCTGCTTTGATTTTTCTCTCTTCTAAATAGAAAAATGGGAAAACAATTATTGCAAAAACATATGTGTTTAGGTTTATTACATAACTATTGTAACAGCTTATTTTTAGTACTGCTTTGACCAATCTCAAAAATGGAAGTGGCCAGGTATCTGTTACTCTTTTTCTTTTTAGCTTTGTCCTGGGGGTTATTTGTGAGCACTTGTCAGCAACGCCCGCTTTGCCATATATCCCAAATTGAGCAGAGGGACTAGGGTTACAAAGAAGACAACACACACTGGGCCATTCATGCAAAGAGAGTGCCCCTTTATTGAACTCCAGCCTGCCTTTTATACTCTCTGGTTCCTCCCATTGTTTTTCCACCTTTAAGCAGCTCCTAAAACCCCCAGGGGCATCCTGACAAACAGGAAGCAGGGAAGCAGGAACTTGTGGTCAAGCCAGGACCTAAATGTATCAGGCCAAGACTGTGCATCCTGTTACCCCCTGCAAAACAAGCTAAGCTGTGGAGTTAACCCTTGGGAGACCGGGCCCTGCAAGCACTTTTGTGGAAAAGGAAACTGAAGACAGTCTATTAACAATAGGTAGCAAATAAAATAGACAGCAGCTGTAAGGAAGAACAAAAAAAAGGAGCAAGGTATTATCAATTTTAACTTTGTAACCCCTTTCAAATAAATATCTTCACATAGCCACAAAATCGGTCTTCATTTCTACATGCCTCACGTATTATGATATGCCCATCTTCCCCGTCTCTTGACACTGTCTCCAGAGTCCCACCTACTCTGCTCCTATTACTGTCCTTCAATAGCTTCCCAGATTCAACAATCAGAAAATCAAAATCCCTAGCTATCATACAGTAAGCTCTTACTATGTAATCTAGTATTCAATTATGTTTCCCTTCTCCCTGTTAGAATGTAAGAATCATTAAAGCAGTGACTCTTGCTACTGCTGCTCTTAATCACTGACATATCTCAACAATGTAGAAGAAAAGAGAACTACCTGGCGTTGAACAAAGTGGGTACTTAGTGAGTAAATATCTGACTTTCAGAGATTCAAAAACTGGGACCTATGCATATATTTATTATCATGGCATGACTACATGATATGTTGTGTGGTAACTGAACAATGTGTATATATAAAAACTGAGATGGAGAAACTTACACCTTCCCAATTCTTTTCCTACCATCTCGTTTCCAATAGTAAGTACTCTGACCACTCTGAAATGTGGAGTCAGTCCTTAGTTTGTCACAGCTTTTCTAACTGTGCTATGTTCTAAAGTGTTCCTGAGATCATTGTTTCACTTGCTGCCTATGGAAGACTATCCAGTGAGCTCTGAGAATTAGCTCAGAGGCCCTTTCCCCAGGCCACATCATCATACCAACACATTTCCTGCCAAAAAAACCCCACACAAAACTAGAAAAAAGGGAGCAAATGAATTCTTCAGATTCCCAAAGTAATGGAATAGAAGTATAAATACAGACGACTGCAATATATATATATATACACACACATATATAATACAGATGTAAATAATATTTATTGTAAATAAGTAAATTTATATTATTGTAATATATTTATAATATATAATATATATCATTTATTTATATATGTTTTATTCTGTGATATGTATCACAGAATAAAAACTTAGCCAATAATATTTTATTCAGCATCGATGTTTTACATTTCTTTTCTTTTTTCCCCCCCTTTAAATAGCTGTTTATTGGCAGTGAGCTAGAGAAAGTGATGGAGTTAACGTTCACGGACAACACCACACACCAAAGCCACAAGGGAGGCAAGAGTGATGGGAAACCTAGCCTGGAAGCCCCACATGAAGCCCCCTCTTCAAGAGTGAGTGTGCAGGGGGGAGGGGGCGGAAGCCTGGAGTGTTGAGTGGGGGCAGCCTGAGGACACCTTCGCTTAGTAGGTGTGGTAAGAGATGAAGAGGGCCTCACCGGCGGCAGCAACGGCCTGGCAGCTTGGGGTGTATTTTCCTTGACAGGAAAGCTGTTGGCCAGGGCCCGCCTTACGTACTCCTCCTGGGCCACTTTCAGGTTCTCCTTCTTCCCACCCCAAGCCTGCTGGATTACACACTCTCCAGATGGTTCTGCAGTTTACCTTCACAGAATTATCTGTCTACGCCAGTTATCTGCCAGCAGCTGCTGCAGCAAAGCCCAAATAACTGAATCCCACTGTGGTTTATCTATGCACCAGTAGGAAAACTCATCCCAGCCTGGCTTTCCCCTGATCCAGTTCATGTAAGGCCAACAGGTGTTATAGCTCTGCCTGGCCTGGTCTGTCCTCATCCCAACTCACCAGTGGGAGTGGATGTCCAGCAGGTAAACCCCACGAAATCCCCCTACTAGCTTCGACCCCCTGGGTCTCACGTGTGTTGGTTGGGTGCTGTGGCCCTGTCTGGTATGGCTCAGCTCACATTGGTATTTGCAGTGGGTGCTGTGGCCTGGCCGGGCCCAACCCATCCCCAATTTCGGTTCTCACTTAAGAAAGCTATAGTCTAGTCTAGCCCAGCCAGTCCCTAGCTCTGGCCTGCATGTGAACTGGCTTCTGTTGCAACCCAAACCGGATCCACCCACACTCCATTTTGGTACTCGGATTCACCATGGTGTGATGTGAACTGGCCTTACCTGGTTCGTTCCAACCTGTATCAAATGTATACAAATGGGTACCATTCCCTGGCCGGCTGTGGGTTGCTCCCTAACGTAGTTCTTGTACTCACCTGCAGGGACTGTGTCTCAACAGAGGAGTTCCCAAAGCTACTCATTCAGAGCTCTCCCACTGCAAGTTCTTGAGCCCATTGGTGGGTACATGAGTCCATTGGTGGGTACATGAGCTAGACCCACTTTAGTTCACCTACTGTCCTGGCAGAAATAGTGGCCTTTCCTGACTAGCCTTGAACCCATTCTTGTTGTTCGATGTTACAGCCCAGCCAAGCCTGGACCATATCCAAACACAGCTCAATGTGGCACAGCAGGGGCAGAGACCTAGCCTAGCCTAACTTAGCCTAACCTATACTTACCCTGCTTCTCATGAACACCGGTGGGTGCTGGAGTCTAGCCCAGTCTGGTGCACACCAGACCCAGTCCACACTTGTGCCAAGGGACAATGCAGCCATGCCCAAACCAGATAGCAGCCTTCACTGTGGCCTTTGCACTCACCAGTGGGAACTACAATCCAGCCAGGGCATCCCCTTAGTTCCCCAACCAGGCTTGTTCCCAGCCATCGATCTTGCATGTCAGTGGTTACTCTGAGCCAGCTTTGCATAGTCCCTTCCCTGTCTTGGATTTTGCCTTTAGATGCTGTATCCTGGCCTGCCCCCAGTCCCAACTCTTGCTGGCAGGTGCTGCAACCTGACCCTGCTAAGTATGCTTCCATCCCTAGCTCATGCAAACTGGTAGCTGTGAGAGTTTAGCCTGGCATGACCTTCGCTCCAAGCTTGTTTCTGCACTTGCCAGTGAATTAAGGTTTGCTTGGCCCTGCCAGGTCTGCCCCCTTCGAAAACCAACCCACACCTTTGCCAACAGTTGGAACTACCTTGTACAGCTTGCCTGACCCCCATACCTGGACCACATGCTTACCAGCAGGAACTATCACCCACTAGGAAAGTTTCCCACATTCCCCCACTCAGCCTACTCCCAGACCCAGAACTCATGCATGGCAGCGGGTAGTAGGACCTTGCCTGGCATAGCCTGCCCCTCCATCTTGGCCTTGTATGAACTGGTGAATATTGCAGCTCGGTCCGCCTGACACCCTATTTTAGGATACACATGCAGATGCTCTAGCCTGGACCAGCCCAGACTATTCTTGATCCATGCACCCATGAGTGATGGCAGGTTCCATGGTTACACCTAGCTCAGGATGTCTCCACTCCAACTCTTGAGCTAACCAGCAGTACTTCTGTTTGGCCCACATATCCCACAGAGCTGGTTCTCTCACATACTGGTTAGTGTTATGGCCCTACTTAATGTGACCCGTCTGTTCCGACATTCAGTCAGGTACTGGGATCTAGCCCTGCTAGACAGGTCCCCAGCCTGAGTTTTCATGTGGACTGGCATGTGGTGGTCAGCAATGTTGCATGCTAACAAGGTCACTTCAGGACTCCCATGTGAGCTGGTGTATCAGTGTGACCCATACAGATTTTCCAGTCTTTCCCCTCCACGCTGCCAGGTCTCAGTCCCCTCGCTCATCTGCAAGTACAGTGGCCTTGTTATTGGTAGTCACTCAGGAGTCATTCCTCACCAAAATGTACAGTGGCCTTATCCATGGATGTCCTTAGGCAGTAATTCCACACACCCAAAACTTCAGAGCTCGCTATTAGCTGGGCAGGATTCGTCCAGGTGTTGGCAGTGGTAGCTTGGTAGCTGGGTCTAGGGCCCTAATCATTGAGCCACACTGCTGGGAGCTCCATCCATCCAACCCCTGAGGCCGAACAAACCTTGGCCCCACCCGCCTTAATGGTGGTGGTGGCACAGTTGCTCTTTTCCTTTCTCAACTCCATGTTTCAAAATGAAAAAAGGTAAGTTTAACGAACAAAATAAAAATACGCAAAAAAGGCAGTGTATACAGATACAGCAGCATGAACATGCTCTGTATGTGTTTTAAATAAAAACAAAACAGTTTTTAGCTCATTAATAGTTAAAGAGGACTTAGGACAGACTCTTCCAGAAGGGAAAAACTGCAATTAAAAATGTCTTTAATTAACATAACAAATCTAATTATGTAGAATGGTTTATATATTCTAGAATAATGTTTTAATTTTGCAATTTCATTAAAATTATATTTATGTTGCTACTATAAGACTTTACATAAAATATTATTCATTCATTACACAACATTCCCCTTCTTAAGAAGAGGTCATGAGGATCAATTTCATATTTTAAAGACCCTCTCTGTAGACAGAAAACTGATGTATTGAAATTGAAATACTTTTTGATTTCAGTAGAATAAATTGGACACAGATCTTGTTTTTTAAAACTCAAAAATTAAGTAATATTAAGTAAGCCAAACTCTCAAAGTTTCATTGGTGAAATGCTGACAGTCAGGTGAGCGCTCCCTAGATGGTGAAACTGTTTTATTTGAAATGAACACCAAGATCATGGTAACCATTTTAAGTTTCTATTATTAAATAATTGCTTCTCTTTCTTTAGTACCAACTTTTGTGTTATTATTAATCGTTTATTGCAATTTGGCACCTGTAACATTTCAGCTTTGTATTGTTAAAAATACAGCTGACAAAATAATTATTTGTTTTACATTTGACAGATGAACTATATAAAAGACAAAATAAAAGTCTAAAATACAATTTGACTAATGTTAAAATACACTCACTCCACCAAGTACTTCTAACCAAGTCATTTGTTAGATATGTGTGTTATAAACACAGGCATGTAGGCAGAGAGTATAAAATAAGAGTAGGTATCTATAGTGTATTAGGGTCTTTTGTTTGTATTTTGATCTTATGTAATAATTTATTTCAACCACTCAGGATTGCTACTCAGTTCCTGAAAGATACACAGAACCTAGAAGACCTGCAGAAAGCCCAACTGCTCTTCTCTGTCCAGAGACAAAAAATAAAATGACACCATTGAGCTGGAAGAATATGGCTTTCAGTCACAATTACAAAAATGGATATAAAAAATAAATATTAAAGGGAGAATATTTACCTCTGCATTTCACTCCACTAATTTACAACCACATGAGAATAAACACTAACTTCGAATTTGTTGACAACAGTGGGAATTCTTTCATACACCAAACACTATATTTTGCATAGAACTTACTGAATTCAATTTTAATAATCATTTCTAGTTAGAGGACTCAGAAAACCAAGGGGATTTTAGCACTAAATTTAAATTAGCATAAGCATTTAACAAACTTCTTAATTTATCACATTTATCACCAAGAGGGGAATTGTCAATTATGCATATAGCAAATTATATTATTACATGTAGCTTTGGGACAGTTAATCATGAACCTTCAGTAATCATGAATAACTAGTGAACATTTGGCAAACTTAGAGCAAAAGCATAAACAAGAAAGGTAATCATAGCAGAACAAGAAAGGATTCAGCGGAACTTACAGTTACCATTCTATGCCATCTCAAATGACAAAACAAGAAGAAAAAAATTCTTGTAAATATTCAATTTTATCCTATGCTAAATGTCTTGGCAGAGGTACCTGTCGGGCCCAACGGTGTGGCCTAGCGGCTAAAGTCCTCGCCTGGAAAGCCCCGGGATCCCATATGGGTGCCGGTTCTAGTCCCGGCAGCTCCACTTCCCATCCAGTTCCCTGCTTGTGGCCTGGGAAAGCAGTCGAGGACGGCCCAATGCATTGGGACCCTGCACCCGCGTGGGAGACCCAGAAGAGGTTCCTGGTTCCCGGCTTCGGATTGGCGCACCGGCCCGTTGCGGCTCACTTGGGGAGTGAATCATCGGACGGAAGATCTTCCTCTCTGTCTCTTCTCCTCTCTGTATATCTGACTTTGTAATAAAATAAATAAATCTTAACAAAAAAAAAGAAGTACCTGTCTATTGATTATGATATTTTACTTTGTAACCACTGGCATTTTCCTTTTTATAACAGAAGGGTGTCAGTAATTACTACACATTAGCTCCTAATAGGGAAACAGTGAATTCTAAACGCTGTGCCATCCATACAAGACAATGTACCACAGTCAGCGTGTAGTTTCATTAGTGCAATTATTGACAACATGAGACTATTTATTCAAACAGAGTATGCTGATAGAACGTTCTAAATTAACCAAAGTCAGAGGGTAAGAGATCATTATGATTTTACCTCAGCTATTGTTACAGAATCTGGATACAGTGTGTGAACCAAATGATTGGCCAACATGAGATAAACCAAGGCATCTTCGTCGACTTGTAGTCCAAAGTATTCATTGTAGTCTCCTGAAAAAGCCTGGCCTAGAGATCAGAAAATAAACATGAATGTATTATGTTCACTTGGCAGTCTTAATTCTGACCAAACATAAGCACTGAACAATTAGCTTTGCTTCTATGAATTTTGTACGGATAGCTAAGAATATGTGATGATAATGTTACCATCAGCAAAAATTTTATTTCTCTTATAAAAGTACTCTAAGCTAATACTCAGAGTTCAGACAAATAATCTTAGAAATGCATTTTTACCAATAGTACAGAAAAATTAAATATTTAAACCTAACTAAAATTTTCAGTAGAAAAGTGAAATCATACTGAAAGGAATCTTACTTTTGAAATTTTCAATACATTTCTTTCATATGAAAAAAAAGATGTGAGTGTTGCTTCAATCTAATCCTCTGAGGTTAAAAAAAGAATACATAAGAAACATCATAAAGTTATGACAATATTGATCCTATTCCTCTCAACTTAGTCCTTCTATTTGTTATTCTTTTTTTTCCAGGGTGATGACTTTTATCATTGAGCCATATTTTCAAACATAATTATAGAAGATTTAGTCTTCAAATTCTCCCATTTTAACATCTCAAAAGAAATCCAACTACTGGATTTTTCTCTTTTTCATTTTGGGTATCATCTCATTTAAAAAAAATGTTAAATAGATGAATGGAAAATTTGACCAATTCAAGGTATATAAGGTAATTACTTGATACAGTTATACAATGTATGATGATTAATTATGGAATTAGTTAATACACACATTACTACCCATACCATCTGTGTGTGTTGGGGTGGTTTGGAGACACTTAAATATTCTCTTCTTAAATCTTAGGAAACAAGGAAGTACCCCTACAGCAGTAGTCATGTTGAAAATAAGATCTCCAGAATTTATCCATCCTAATGCAAAGTTTGCTGCCTTCCAACAACATTTTCCTATTTCCTGCACCAGAACACCTCACTCTATCTAGTTCCCAGCAACTATCATTTAATGATCAAACTTTTTTTCTATAGTAGGTTTATTTTATTTACTTTAAAGGCAGAGTGAAGCAGAAAGAGGAAGAGAGAGAAAATGAGATCTTGTTCTGGTTGACTCTGCAAATGGCTGCAATGGCCAAGGCTATGCCCGGCCAACGTCAGAGCCCAGAGCTTCATCAGGGTGTCAGGGATGCAAGCATTTTGGCCATTTTCCAATTCTTTCCCAGGAACATTTGCAGGAAGTTGGATAAGAAGGAAAGAAGCTCGGAATTGAACTGGTATTCTGACATGGGACTCCAGCATCATAATATGTAGCTTAGTCCAATGTGTCAGAACACAGGCCTATGATACCATTCTTGAGTCATATTTTTTTTCCCTAAGAATTTTATAGACATTATTTCTTGCAATGAAATGTGGATAGAGTCACATATTTTAGTCATACAGCTAAAACAAAAACTAAAACAAAAAACTTCTTTCCTTTCTAGAAATTTTATGATGTCTCTTCATCACTGAATTACCAAATAAAATACTCTGTGTCTTGATGTAAACTGTTTAACTTGAGTTACTCAGATATAATATGTGCCCTTTTACTGAGCAACCTTAGGGTTAGTTTTCTAAGGGAGAAAAAGATGTTGAGCAATTCTTCATTTATGTTTAAACAAGTTCTTAGTCTGTTCAAAAAAGAAATCTTATATCCTTCAACTTAGTTCATTTCCCTAGAGCACGGACTTCTGAAAGATACCCAACCTCAATAGAGCGAATTTCTGGAGGGCATGCCAAGTGATGTAATCCAGCAAAAGATCTTCACATTTGCCACATTTACTTTCCTGTGCCCTAAGTCAGCTCCTCCTGGATGGAAAAAAAGAATGAACCTGGCATGTTATACAACTCACCTTGTCCTGCAAGCATATCCTGGAGGAAGCACCATGATTAAGAATAAGTAGGACTGTGAGTTGTTTACAGTGTGTAAGACAGTCTTTGGGATATCCACATTCTATACTTGAGTTCCTAAGTGAGTTTGAGACCCAGCTCTACTCCCAATTACAGCTTCCTACTGTTATGCACTGTGGGAGACAGCAAGTTGCAGCTTAAGCAGGTAGGTCTCTGCAACCCACAAGAGAGACATTCACAAGCACCGCCCTAGTTACAGCAGGCATTTGGATAGCAAACCAGCAAATGGGAGCCCTCTCGCTCTCTCAGACAGATACACACACACGCGCTTTCTCATGCTGGAGTTCTCTGTTTGCCTATCTATGTCTATTTCTCCCTTTCTCTATATTTCAAATACACTAATATATAATTTATTTTACTTTTATTGTAAAGTCAGAAATATATATGAAGGAGAGACAGAGAGGAAGATCTTTCATCTATTGTTTTACTCCCCAAGCAGCCACTATGGCCGGTGCTGCACCAATCCAAAGCCAGGAGCCAGGAGCCTCTTCTGCGTCTCTGAAGTAGTTGCAGGGTACCAAGGCTTTGGGCTGTCCTCAACTGCTTTCCCAAGCTACAAGCAGGCAGCTGGATGGGAAGCAGGGCTGCTGGGATTAGAACTAGCGCCCACATGGGATCCTGGGTGTTAAAGGTGAGGACTTCAGTCACTACACTACTGCATCAGTCCCAATAAATGGCTTTTTAAATGAATATTAAAAGAGCTACATATTAAAGACAATATGCTGCTAAGAAGTTACACGTTAGTGATCAATACTGGGGAGAGCAGATAAAAACAACCATGTGTGATGTTGGCATTTAATAAGGGTAATACTTCCTGTTTCAGCTGCTCTACTTCTACTCCAAATGTGTGATCAGGGTCTGGGAAAAGCAGTGGAAAATGGTCCAAGTGTTTGGTGCCCCGCACCCATGTGGGAAACGCAGATAAAGTACTTGCCTCTTGGTTTGCATCTGGCCCAGCCTTGGCCATTGTAGCCAATGAAGGGAAAACCAGCAAATGGAATATGGCTGTCTCTTCCCCTCTCCCTGCAACTCTTTCAAAGAGTTAAATGAAAATCTTTGTTAAGTTCAATTCAAAGGAAAATTTTTACTTATTTGTAGAACGTATTTACATTTATCTTTTACAAAATAGGAATCAAACGTGACTACAGAGAAGACATGCACAGTGAAATTCATAAAAATCAAACCACCAATAACAGTCACTGAACCTTCCACAACTGAAATTCAAACCTGGTTATAATTTTCTCACACTAAATAAACAAGTAGGGCCCAATGCAATGGCTCAGTGGCTAAATCCTTGCCATGTAAGTGCTGGGATCTCATATGGATATCGCTTTATGTCCCAGATGTTCTATTGCCCATCCAGCTTCCTGCTTGTGGCCTTGGAAGACAGTAGAGGATGACACAAAGCCTTGTGACTGTGCACCAGGTTGGGAGACCAAGAAAAAGCAAGTGGCTCCTGGCTTCAAATCAGCTCAGCTGTAGCCTTTGCGACCACCTAGGAACAAGGAGAGGGAAAATCTTTCTCTCTGCCTTGCCTCTCTGTTCATCTGCCACTTCAATAAAAGTAAGTAAATCTTTAAAATAAATAAGTAAATAAATGAATAAGTAAATAAATAAATAAATAGATTTGAGGCCTTAGTGTCATCTGTGATGGATCAGTTACCTACCCACTCCATGGTGATGATAGAGCATGGATGTAACACCATCAAAACGGAATCCATCAAAGCCGTACTCTTCCAACCACCATCTTATATTTGACAGAAGAAATCTCAAAACTTCCCAGCTAAAATATGAAAGAAACATGAATTTTAGCACAAAGGGATCATTTTCACTATATCCTTGCCATATGTTAATGAAATTCTAAATCACTTTCCCAAGAATCCAGATGTTCAACAAAAGCATTATAAAATAATCAGCAAATTCCTAACAAACATGTCATTTGTTTTATGAAATTCACTCTAAATGAAGCTATTGAGGGAAAAAAAAATATCTGAGACTCCAGGAGCTGACTCTGTTTTGTTAAACGCTATGTCCCCAGCAAGCAGAACACTGACCACCACAGCGCTGCACAGGTATTTGTACAGGAAAGTCCGCTCCCAATTCCAGTTTCCTGCCAAGCATCCTGAAAGGCATGCATGATGCTTAAGTGCCTAGACTCCTACCAGTCACATGAGTTTCTGAGTGCATGTTCTGGCCAGGTCTATCCCTTGCTGATGCAGGCATCTAGGCGAATAAATCAGTAGAAAAGAGTTCTCTCCCCTGGTATCTGCCTTTCAAGCAAAACATCACTACTAACTATCTGAATCTTTCCCCTTTCTGAAAATGTATTTTCATTATCAGTAGAAAAAGGACTTCCAAACTTTATGCTTAAGTATTTCCTTGTGACACAATTTCAAACAGATACAATACAAAATAAACAATGAATGATGAAAGCAACTTTTGATAAAATAAGCACATGGTAAACAATATCTTACTATTGTTTTGTAGATGTCACATGAAAAAAAATTTGATTACCAAGAATCTACTTAATAAGGAAGACAGACAAGTTATATATCCATAAGAATAGAGGGAAAACAAAGAATTATGTAACTCAATTAAAAACGCCACACGAAACAAGTCTATTTTGGACAACTGAAAAAAGGACATCATCAATTGTATTTCTGTTAGTCATACAGTTATGGTTGAATTCCCTATCTTATTATAACTTTGGTTTTAAGACTTTAATACCTCATTTAGTTTAATGACAAAGCTGTAATAGTGAACACAAATCTTCAATCCAGCTGAAATTTATGTACTTTTTCACCCTTCTGTATATTAAAGAGCAATCTGACACAAGTTGAGATTAAGTTATCACAATCAATTCAAGAACTATAAATCTAAACTTCAGGGAAATAAGTATTGTCGGTAATTAACTGCCTTAAATAAGTTAAAATAATCTACATTGGAGTTTTGAAAACTTAAAAGCTAAGTGTAGAAAAAAAAGTAAAATTGAATTCTGAAACAATTTAGTAGATATATAACAGGAGGCAGAGACTTCAAAATGTGTAAGTTAAACAAACTTGAAGGTGGAATTTGTTTTTTCCACTAATGCATACTCACTGTCAGCTTAAGTGGAAAATTCTGTGTAACAGTTTTAGAAAAAAATATTCTTCAGCAATATACAACCAAAATTGTTTTATATAGTTTTTTTTACTTTTTATTTGATTTAAAATGTTCCTTTAATTAATAAGCTGACTTTTAAGAGGAAGAAGGCATACAAATCCTATAAACCCCATCAATTAACACCCATCTATATTTTTGTCAAGACATGAAAGTTTTACAAGAAATGAAAATTTCAGGAAGAAAACAATAAATTTGTATGTTAATAGTCTTTTAAAACTGTTTTCAAAAGAGCATTCAAATCTAATAATTTAATTACAAATATTGAGTTTTGTTGTGAAAGATAAAATGAAAGATCGCTTTAGGCTGAAACTGTAAATATTTTGGACAGAGCTGAAGACATGACTATATAACCCAGAGATCACAAGCCATCTGAAAGACAATGAATTTGTTCTGGTTGAAGAGTATCTTGAAGCTTCTAATTTGACCGCTCCTAAAGAACATAGATTCTAGCTGTTTCCAGTCTCTGAAACTCTACATTTTCTTAGACTGACCCAAATTACCATCACCACATTGAACTTGTGGATATTACTTGTCAATTTCTACCACAGAAACTTCAGGCTAGATGTGTTTTAGGTAGCTATATTATTTGGTTGGGGGAGTTGGAATTGAGGATGAGCCAATGCTATCATAATTCACTGAAAAGCAAAATGGGAAATGAAATGAATTTAATCAGGAACAAGAAAATACTTCTCTCCACTAGTGAATGTTACAGCTGGGTCTGGGAACAGCCCGGCCCAGCCCACACCACCTACCTGCACCCACGAGTGCCAGATGCTCACTGGCACACACAACAGCTGATTCTGAGGATTAGCCTAGTATGGGTCCAAGGGATCTATCCAACTGGACTGCTGTATTCACTAGTGCACCTGAGAGATGAGCCTGATGGCAAACCAAGTTATACCACTGCACTCGACTAACTCATGGAAACTGGGGTTGGGGAGGTCAGCCTGGTGGAGTTTCTGAAGGAGCCCCCTGTCCAAGGGACATACTTGCAGAAATATATGAGATATGGGGACGGTAGCGGTCCAGACCAGGCCATAGCATTTACCAGGGCATGAGAATTTGAGCTGGAGCTGGCCAGGTCGGTGGCCAATGGTCAGGATTGGGCTCACTGATGCATGAGTGTCATAAATGGGCAGGGTTCCCATTTCAGGAAATATCCCATAGACATGCAGTCCAGCTGAGGAACATGTGTTACAAGATCAGGCCACCTCCACGACTGACTCCAGTGCAAGGATGAAAAGTATACCCAGATGCACATGAAATACAAGACAGCTCCTTTTATTCAGAAGAAAAACTTATGTACTCCATCAAAAAGTGGGAAGAAATCCAAGTGGTACAAAACCTCAAGTTCTACAGAAAGCACATAAGTCTGTGGACACTCTGAGGTAGTGATGGGCAAACAATAGGCCTTAGAACATGTACAGAGTGAACAATGAAGAACCTCAATGATGATAGATGGAACAGGTCATCTATTATATAATAAAATCAATCATGTGTTCGATGTGGGGGACACAGCCATAGACACTGGAGCGAAAGCCTCCAGCCAGCAATAAGAATCCACAAGCCAGAAGTCTCGCCTCCCTTGCTCCATGTCAATCTTACCCATCCACCACTCAAGTAATAACCTGAGGACATACTTTCCCCCACTAAGGTCCCTGAAGAAGCAACAAGGGGCCATCTCCATCGCCTGGCACTGATGTAGTTTGACAACAAGGAGCACTGCAGCTCCCCACCCCAACACAGGAGAGATGGCAGAAACATTTCTGTCATCCACTCTCCCACATCTCGATCTTCTCCTTCACACCCAGTGGTCCACATGGAACTGTAATCCTTACTTTTGTAACGACCATTAAGAAAGTAAATAAAAAAGAAAACATTAATCAGTATGGCATATGGAATTAAAGGCAGAATTAATAAAAGTAATGCTGATTTCCATTACTGCCATCTGTTTTGCTCTTGACCAAAAGGAGTAATAAAAATATGTGTAACATCTTAAACAAGCATATGGAAAACCTCAGTGTCAAATAAATCTTAAAATGATAAATTTCTAATGCTTTAAAATAATTTAATTGATTTATGAGTCACCAATTAAATAAAAGGGATGTTTCCTACGAGAAAAACAGTAAAGAACGAAGATACACAAAATTTTACAGAAGAGAAAACTAACCACAGCAAAATGAGCAAAGAAAACTTCCATTACTTTTAAAATCTAAGTAAGCTTTAAAATTAGTAACAGCAAATGGAAAGCAAAACAGAAACATTATCTGAATAAATGAATTTTCCAAAATTACATAAGGGATGGTTAGGTTAAAAAAAAACTTAAAGAGTAATGTTTTATAAAGAATAGTCTGTTCTATAAGAAAAATAAATAATGCAAGAAAGAATGGAAGGACAGATTTATTAAGCATTTTCCAGTATCTCTGTGGTAAGAAGTTTGTGATTCTTATCAGCTTACCATAATGAATCTAGACAAACTGATTGACTTTGCATAAACTCAGTGGCCTAATTTAATGAAATGAAAAATAGAGACTGGTAGTGTTCGTGTAAGTAAATCAAGACCTTTGAGACATACTCAGAGATCCAGGAAGAACGAGGTCTGAGTCTATAATTAACCATTCCTCCTACATGGCCCCAAAACTGTCAGACAGTCAACTGTAAGTTGCCATGTTTTGGGAAGGGAGATATGACTTTGTTCTTTTAAAACTTGTGAACATTCAACTTGATGAAGACAGTACATTTAACTCTTATATTAATAAACTTATTCCATGCCAAAGTACTGGGGAGATGCTGCTCCAGGCATTGCCAGGTTAGGTATTCTCTGGAGTCCTTCAACCGGGGATTCAACAGATATACTTGTTCTCCCGGCTAAGATTTGCTACAGCAAAATAGCATAAAGCAAATAAACAAAGCAAATGGGTTAAAGTTAGGAGAAACTTAGTTGTGAACTTCACAAAGTCCCCTTGTGTTCTTGATCTGACTGCAACACGAAACACCACGTTGCTCCCATAGTACTAGTCTTCACCCCCAGGGAAGTTCAGCAAGAAGACTCCTTCAGCAGGGTTTTATTGGAAGCCTATGTCTAGGCACCCCCTGCCTCAGTGAGCCTCAAAGACCCGACTCCCATAAGGAAAGCATGAGTTCTGCATACCCCAAATGTTGTAAGAAGAATTTAGGAGCCGTGAGAAGCCTTTAATGGCTCTAGGAATTGTGAGTATGCTCTGAAAATCCAAGTCTGCAGCCACCTGTCATGTAATGATCTTAAAGACAGGTATTTTCAGAGAAAGTTATGCTCTCTTAGGCCATGTCAATTCCTTTATGTTCTAAAGTAGAATTCTACGCTTATTATATAATTATAAAAATAAGTATCATAGGTTACTAGGGAAAAAATTTTTTTCTCAAGTGATTTTTACATCAGAGGCCTCCAGACCCCAAAGCCAAGCAGGAGAATCTTAAATGCAGATTAAAAATATAAATATGTAAGGACATCCAGCTGAAGCGCTGTGCTGTGAGCACTACCCTCTAGCAGCAACATGGACAATGAAATGTTAATCTCATACATGAAGAACCTGTTTAACCAAATCTAAGATTTTCCTTTGAGAAAGAACACTAGAATAAGCTTAAGGACCATGTCATCAATGAAATAGAGGTTTCTAAAAGATGATTAATGTTACTTTTCATCTTACAATTTTCAAATTCCTCACCTATAAGTTCCAGTTTTCATTCTCTAGGGACTTGAGAGGGAAAGGAATTATGATGTACGCCAAGCTATGAGTGAATTAGAAATATTGCTCCATGTGCTTCCTGTTAATAAATGAACTGAATCACCTCAACTAAATGGTTTGCTCTGAGTCAAAGTATGAAAATGTCTGGCAAAGGGTACAATAAAACAGGCAATTTACTTTTTCTACCTCAAAATGTCATCAGACAGCCCATAACACAGCTGATCTATCAGTTGATTAGAGTCCCATAAAAATAAAATGAAATTTAGGAACATGGTTTTATTTCTTGCGCATTGCAATAGACAAGGCAAGATTTAGATTTTCAGGTTAATCTATTGACATAAGACTTTTAAAGCTTACCCTTACAAAGTATTGGGCAGATTATTTCTGAAAAATTAGAGGAGCTAGACACTAACTTTTACAAGAGAATACCAGAAAATATATACTTCAGTGGTCATTATGAATATGGTATTGTGCATGTGTGAGACAGAGCTATTATAATTATTCTTTTTATAGCCTAAAATTAATCAGAAGATGGAGTAAGAACTAAAACTGCCTCCCACATTTGCTAAAATCTGTAGATCAGCTCATTCCCATTTTATTTTTGTGAAATACAAGCAAGATCCCTAAAATCAAGAAAATCATAAGGAAATTATGTAGACTTCCCATTGAATTGCAAACGACTAAAAAAGTTTCATTTACAAGTGACTTGTATAGAAACTGAAAATATGGATGAATAATATATACATTTAATTATTTCCGGCAATCAGAATATAAGGATTCTAATTAGTTTAGATGTGTGAAATATTCAACCTTGTAATCAAGTAATGGGAATTTATTAAGGAAAATTTGTCACAGTGATAATTCTAGTACTAAGATTTTTGGGAAATATCTTTAAAGTCAAAAACTGTTGATTATTTCACATTCTGCCAATGAACTTTATAATAAAATGAAACAGAGCCAAATTTTCTTGGCAAGCAAGTATAATCAGATATAATGACATTTATTTAATGAAGTTACATTTTGCAACCTAAGCCTATTTGCCTAATGTTCAATTTATTTGCAGTCTAGAATAACCTCTGAGATTTTCCAAATATGGATGTTACTAATCCCACTAATATTACAGTAATAAATAGGAGTCATTTTTAAACAGTGACTAAATAGCAAACTTATGAAGAAAAATATGTACCTCTTAGCTATTCCACAGTTTCTGTGGATGAACATTTATTAAACAGTTCATCAGAAAACCATGAAGAAAAATCTTACATCTTGATCTGTATATTCCTACTGAAGCAATAGAGTAACCTTGAAAAAAGAAGGTAATTTAAGACTTTATCTTTTATGAGAAATGTGTAGCTTGCTGAGGAAAAAAAAGGTAGTCTTATATTACAATAAAAATGATACTTTAAATTGAAATGTTAATGAAGTAGTCACAGGATGTGGTTAAGAACTTGCAGTTTTTCAACATAATGGTTACTCAATACTATGTCAATTAATTCCATAACGTTATAAATTGTTGCTGATGTTATGTTGGGGCCTTTAATTGATCGGGATGATACTCTGCCTGCTCTACCTTCAGACCAGAGAAGGTCTCCCCAACAAGCCGTTGAACTTATCTGCACAGTAAGATGCTGAACTCTATGCTTGGTAAATGCTTGCAATGAAAGAATCTCAACTGAACTTGAACTGTGGTTATGCAACAAGGTGGAGGAATCCACCATGGGGGGAAGGTTAGGAGAGGGGTGGGGGGAATCCCAGTACCTATAAAACTGTGTCACATAATACAATGTAATTAATTTAAAAAATGATATTTTTAAAAAGATATTGAAACATGCTGGTGAGGAAATGGATAAAGGGGAACACTCCTACACTGTTGAGGAAAATGTAATTTAGGGCAGCCACTGTGGAAAACAGTGTAAAGATTTTATAGAAAACTAGAAATTAATCTGCATATAATCCAGCAACCCTACAACTGGGTATATCCAAAAATATTTGAACACAATGTATCAGAAATACTTGTGCCATCATGTTTATAGCAGCATTGTTCATAACTGCAAAACTTGGAACCAACTAAGAATGTATATCGTCAGATAAATGGACAAAATTTGGTATATATATACACACAGAACATTATTCAGCAATTAAAAGAAAGGAAGAAATTCTACTATTGGTAGCCAATGATGCCATTGAAGGACATTATGTTGAATGAAACAAGGTGGACCCAGAAAGAAAAACACTGCATGTTATCTCTTATTTCGTTTAAAATCAGGCTATATCCACTTAGCCCCACAGGTGTCTATATTAATTATCAGAGCAAAGCATTTTCTTACCCTTAGGCTTATGCTATACTTGGTTTATTAAATTTTATATAAAAACTGCCTTCATTTATAATTCTATAAGTCTAAACAAATATCCCCCAGAAAACAAGAAAAGATAGTATATTGTGTCTTTATATGTTACATGCTTCTAATTACACTTTCATTTATGTCCCAGTGTGTTTTTTGCCAATTTAAACTGTATTGTGAAGCCTGTTTTCTGTGCAAGTAGTTAGAAAAACATGGCTACATTAAAGGGAATAGTTCTGGGTCTCTAGGTACACAGGCCTGTGTGTGTTTGCGTAGAATGGCATGGACCAGCAGTAAGAGCAAAAGTGAATCTGAGAGTCTGCTAAAAAAAGAAAAAAAAAAAAAGCAAGAGTTGTGGTGATGAGTGCTGTGGCACAAAAGGTTAAGCCCCCTACCAAAGTGTTAACATCACACAAGGGCACTGGTTCAAATCCCAGCTGCTGCATTGCTGATCTGGCAAATGCACTTGGCAAAGCTGGGGAAGACAGCCTCAGTGCTTGAGTGTTTTGTCAATGGGGGAGACCTGAATGAAGCTGTGGAGTCTAGACTTCAACCTGGCTCACCCTGGGCCATTACCACCATCTGGGGAAAGAACCAATGGATGGAAGATTTCTGTCATTCCCTCTGTCTTTCAAATAAACAACAAAACAGAAAAGATAAATGTGAAGCAACCAATAACCCATTCTAGAAGGATTTCTCTGAACGATTCATAGATTAGAAAATGTTTCATATAATTGGTTTTTTAATTCAATCATGTTTTCCTGCTTTCTCATAAAGTTTGTTTTCAAAACATTAATTTTTCAAAGAACCGATGCATGTAAATACTCTTTTTTTTTTAATAGATAAACATTTACCACATAAACCATACAGGATGAATTATAAAAATACAGAAAATATGAGCAGATGAATAATGAATAAATAGATTGGATCCAGAAAGAATAATAATTAAAAAAAATAAACCTGTATCAAAGAACACCCCAGAACGAAAAGACTTGCTTCTGAAATATATCTTTTTTTTTTTTGCCTTTTTTTTTTAATTATTTATTATTTAACTTCAGTAATTACATTGTATTATGTGACACAGTTACATAGATACTTGGGTTCTCCCACCCCTCCCCAAACCCTCCCACCATGGTGGATTCCTCCACCTTGTTGTATAACCACAGCTCAAGTTCAGTTGAGATTTCCCCATTGCAAGCGTATACCAAACATAGAGTCCAGCATCTTATTGTAAATACTCTTTTAAAGCTTAGTAAGAGCTTAGAATCATCCTGTTCAAAGTAGAGGACTCCAAATCCTGAGTATCCTGATGTCTAAAAATCACAATTTTAAACCAGGTCATTTCTGATACTGGGATACAGATGAGATAGTAGGTGGAATTTACTAGGTGTGTCCACAAAATATACCCAGAGTAAATCAGCTAGCTCCACACACGTATATAGACAGATACATAATACATTTTTCTAAGACAACATCTATAAAAATGAAGTTATTTTTTGGCTCAAATCAAAACGAGTGACAGTGATGTGAACATACTCAATACAGATTAAGACAAATACCACATTCTTATCTGTAAGGAGCTTTTAGAAACCTATCTATTCTCATTTAATATGAAAGGCATTGAGACACAGAGGAAACTGAAAATCCTATTTGCACAGGCATAGTAAGAATATTTATCTGTTGCATACAACTAGATTTCTAGTATGCAGTTTTTAAGGCTCATTTAAAAAAAAAACTGATTCAGGATGTGGTTAAGAACTTGCATTTTCATATTGGTCACTCAATACCATGTCAGTTAACTCCATGATATTGTAAATTTCCATGTTTCTTTCTATTGTTGAAGTTGTGTAGTGGCTTTTCATTGGAGGGGATGATATTCTGCCAGCTCTACTTTCAGACCAAGGATGGTCTCAGAATGAAATTGCTGTACTTTCTGCATGGTCTATTCCTGCAATGAAGGAAGCATGACTGGTTATGAACTGTACTACTGTAACAATATGGAGGAATTTAATATGGGGGAGGGTTTGGGTGAGGCTGGGGGAATCATAGAGCCTATGAAACTGTGTCATAAAATGAGATAATAAATAAATAAATAAATAAATAAATAAAGTCACCAGGAATAAAAGTTTCACTATTCTTATTCAAAATTACAGAGATAATTAAGTTAGTATAATTATTTTAAGATGTATGTATCATTTGAGATCAGTAAATAGGTCATGTTTACTATCCCCTATGCCTTTGAAAAGTAGGAAATAAAAGTAATAAAGATGAAAAAAAACCCTGAATCTAACCTGGTTAATACAAGCAAATTTTACAGCAACATGTCTATCAAATTAGCCATCTGTCTTATTTCAGGATGCTGTAACAGGATGGCCCTATAAACACCAAACATCTAATTCTCACAGCTCTGGAGAACACACATATAAGGGTGGGAGCCTCCTCAGTAGACTGTCCACGTCTCAATGTATGGGGCAGAGAAAGAGCAAGGAGCTCTAAGGGTCCCTCTCATAACCGCACCAGGCCTGTTTGTGAAGGCAGAACTCCTTAACAAAGCCCTGCATGCTAACAATATCATGTTAGGAGGTTAGGTCTTCAAAACTAGCATTGAGCGTTAAGGGGGACAAAAATTCACACTATAATATGATGAAGTGAACTGATAAGGGCAAGAAAGAATGAGAAGTGTTTTTATGCGCCAGTTCAGTGCTTTATATCTTCATACAATATCCAAATATTCTTTCCTATTTTCAATCACATTTCTCCTGTATTTTAGTCTTTATAGAAAATATCCTTTTTTTTCCTTTTCTAGCAATATATGTGTTTGTGAAAGTCACACTGCATGAGACACACTCTTTCACTATCAAATCTCACTCCTTTCTTGACTAACGCATGTCTGAATTTATAAATTGCTTCAGTGAAACCAATCTCTTATCTCAACTCGTCTCCCCTCCACTCTCTCCTCCACACTACTCTGCTCTCCTTCTCTGCCCCATGCCCCCGGCATTCCGTTTCTCCAGTCGGATTCCCTCCATCCCTAAACTTGCTTTCCAGATAATTTCTTCTTCTCCGTCCAGCTGATTCTATCATTAAGCATATGTATTTAAGTGTAATTTTACAAAACTAAAGTTACCTAGTATCCTTGTTTGATAACAATTTATGAAAATTATGTCTTACTTCACTTAATAACAGTAACTCAACATTTGTAATGTAGAAAGAAATAAGCCTAGGAAACAAGAAAACTGTACTCTACCCAGTCATGTACAAATCAATATAAACATATATTTAATGTCTCTAGTGTGATGATTATTGAAAAGAGGGTATTATGTTATTTGTTCTACATTTAATTCTATATATTCTTATTAATTTAAATTTACTGGAAAGCCTTAGTCAAATCAAGATCCATCTCAGCTTCAGGATATAGATTAAATAATTTGAATCACCTCATTATACATTAACAGAAACAAGACTAAAAGTCAAACATTTTGCTATATGCAAGAAGTTATACATTATCTGAAAATATGAAAATTCACACACTTAGAATTGAAACCCAAACCAAACAGCAACCACAATCAAAATGAATAAAAAACTAAGTTATCAATTCCTTTCTATCCAAAGTACTCATTACAGAAAGTCTAGCATAAGGTTCACAAATCTTCCATGCTATTTCACATATTAATGTTATTTGGAAAACAACAAAAGATAAACTGAACCATGAGAGACAGTCCTATCTACCAAACTTAAAACATAAATCCCAACGCCGCAGAAGCCATAACCTACATCTTTTAAAATTAAAAAAAAATTCACAAAATGTATTAATAATTTACGTATGAGCAGAGGGCTAAGAAACTCATTTTAAAAAATCAGTATTTTTAAGATTGGCTGTTAACTCTGAAACAGAAAATAAATCAACTAGAAGTACTATTTTTAAAGTCACTGCAATAAGAAATGAAAATTGAGAGCAATAAAACACTTTCCCCTGGAATAACTACAATATAGGCAACGATTATGATCCCTTGAGTTTCCATAAAAGTTCTGCAATTAATGAAGGTTAGGTTTTTAGGTAAGTATTTTTGTGACTAAAACTAAATAAAAATTTATACACCTAGAACATTCCAATAAGAGATTATCACCTTACTCTTTTTCACTGATTATAATCCCTTTTAATACATGTTTACTACAAGATAAAAATTAAAACCATTAAAATCGTTACAAATAATATTTTCTTATTAATATAAAATTTGTTTATTAGAAGTTTTAACATAAATTGGCTTCGTGTAAACATGGAGCCCAATTAAAGAAAAAAAGCGCATCTATTCAGTCCCTAGAGAGTAAATCCAGATTGATCTATATGTATAGCCTATATTCAAATAAGAATGTTCATGATTAAATAGTGAAAAATTTCACCTAGTGTTACAAAAATCCCTGATGAAGACAATAAAAGGAAAAAATCATATAAAAAGGCAGTATCCTCGGGTCCAGCACAGTGGCCTAGCGGCTAAAGTCCTCGCCTTGAATGCGCCAGGATCCCATATGGGTGCCGGTTCTAGTCCCTGCAGCTCCACTTCCCATCCAGCTCCCTGCTTGTGGCCTGGGAAAGCAGTCGAGGACGGCGGAATGCATTGGGACTCTGCACCCACGTGGGAGACCTGGAAGAGCTCCTGGCTCCTGGCTTCAGATTGGCATAGTACTGGCAGTTGTGGTCACTTAGGGAGTGAATCATCGGACGGAAGATCTTCCTCTCTGTCTCTCCTCCTCTCTGTATATCTGACTTTGCAACAAAAATAAATAACTCTTTAAAAAAAGATATTAAAAAAAAGCAGTATCCTTAAGGAATCGTCAGTTCCTTTTTGTTTATTCTAGTGATGAATTTTGCATTTTCACATTGCTACCTGGATTTTCAAAAGGTTCCACAACAACTAGCTTAATCATTCACCCACATTGCTATAATAGAACCAAGAACTTATGCACATACATAATTTATCATATTGGCATCAAGGATAAGTTAGTGGTCAGGCTAGAACTTCTAACATTCAGTGATGCTATCAATGCAGAAATGGGCAAGTGTCACAACAATATTATTACTGTATGTTATAATATGCTTCTTAAATTGGCATGCAATAAAGCCAGAGATATACAGAAATCCACATAAATAACAATGCGTTTAACAACAGTCAATTTAACTTGAGAGCAGTCACTCTTGCCCACAGGCCATGTAATTTACTGACTTCTAGAATTAAAATTTGCCTTTTACTAGTGGCAGTTCGTAATTTTCACTTGGATGCAGTACCGGACAGAGCTGAAGTCAGAATCTGAACTCAGGCTTCAGAACCAAAGCTGCTGACTCTCTTTGATAGCAACTTAAATATATAATAGTAAGTGCAATGCAAAAATGTTGGGGTAAAAAGGAAAATAACATATTTGTAAAAGAGACAGCAATATGTTAAAAGAAAAAGCACATTTCTAAAGTTAGGCATCCAAATCCTAGGAAAAAAAGGCCCCCTAGGATGTCAGTATATCTGGTAAAAGTTAGAGGGAACTTAACCAATGCTTTAAAAACAAATTTTTCTTAAAATGACACTTAAAAAATTCATGGTATGTTCAAGGATTATTTTTTATAGCTAATGACAAAAGATGAATTGCCACAGTCACCCACCAGGTAGCTTGATACATTGTCAACAATGTTCAAGCACATTACAAAGTATAGTGTGTGGCCAGGATGAAAATAATGACCTGCAATGAGTTTGAAATCTGCCCAGATGGAGCAACCTGATTATTAAACAACATCGCATCTCATTGAGTTACAGGGTCCAACTCACCCTGGTTCCAGTCTAATATGCTTTCTCCTGCTTACTAAGCACCACCAACAGTAGCTTTTTTTTCTGTCCATGAATTAGAGAAAAGCAAACTCAGGTAGTTCACAAGAGCCGTAACCTCTGGTTGGAATTCTCTGACATGAGTGGGGCCACACCCAGCAACATGTCCATCAGATTTGCCTCAAAAATTTCCTGACAGCCTTTCTCCAGAGGCAGTTCCTCCAAGAAGCATGTCACTCTCATCTAGGTTTCAACTGTCCTTGTGATTCTATGATTTTTTGGTCAGATCTATTACTTTATCTCATCCTTTATTTTCTCCCTAGCACTTACCGCATCATCAATGCAGCAGGTATTATTATTTATGTGTTATCAATCTTCTTCAACATAATAGTCTACCCCGAATGTATGGAAACCTCAAAAATTGCATGGAAACAGAATTAAAAGATAAAACTATTTCAGGGCAAATTTTTTTGAAATATATGCATTTTTTAATATTAGCTATATTGCATGAAGTTTTTGAAGGTCTGTTAAATGCATGGATTCCAATAAAAATTTTTGCACCCAAATACACATTTTTTTCATGCTGTTCCTCACATACTCGTGAAAGTTCATTCATACAGGTGTCTTGCTGGATTTATTACTGCTGCAACTCTGCCAGGCAGCTAGCCAGTGCCTGGCACTGAGAAACTTATTAAGCACTTGGGAAATGCTCAAATGAATAAGCCATAGAGGGTAAGTGCTGACTGTGACATCTTAGTCCATTTTTCTGTCCAGTGCTCCATAGTCTATTTCCCAACTTTAATCACTTTATTTTGTAGAGCCAAATGCAGAAAAGGGGAAAAACTAAGCCCAGGCTTCAGAGGTATCCAAAACCAACAGTACCTTTTCATTTAATTTAAAAATTTTTATATTTTAAAGTCTGATGGATAGCAGCTGCTGTCTAAAAATTGGTTCTCTGGCATGGAAACGGTGCAGGGGTATATGGTGCCTGCCTATGCACAAATAGGCAGATTTTAATATGATAACATATCCTATCATTTTGTTTGTGTTCATTGTAATATTATTTAAATATACTTATCTTTCTCTTGCATTTTAAAGTACTCATATAATTTGACACATCAAAATATTTGCCCGCTTTAAAAACCATTACACTTTTTCCTAAATGCTCTCAAATTTCTAGTACCACATATAAGCATTAGTAATCCAAACCTGTCCACTTTTAACTTTAACTCTTCATAACAAAATATCTCAAAATCAAAATTTTAATTTTAAGCTTTATTAGAATTTTTATTCCCATTACATTTTGAGCTTGTTATCATTTATAAAAACCTTACTGTCATGCAACATAAAAAAGTGCAGATAATCGGGATCATATAGAAGATGTTTCTGTCTTAAGAACAGTTATACTCTTGAATATCAGTGATTAATTTTGTTTTGGTCCTCAAGATCCTTAGGACTGAGTCTGTTACTTCTACAAAAACTAATTCTTGTAGCTAAAAACATTACACATTTAGACAGCATTTGTTGAACATAAGTATATTGTATTAGTGTGTATGACACATTTATTGGATCAATGTTTAACTTTCCTATTACACGACTGGTTTCCACATAAGAGTGAATCAGTAACCTACACACCACAGCTTTTTCTATATAATCACTGGCTTTGGGGTAGAAAGACAAGACTCTGAATGCTATTATTTGATTAAATCAGATATTCAGGAAAGCTGCTTATTTGAGCAGCTCTCTCTTTCTCTAAGAAAAGTCCTACCGAGTTTCATTTTCAAAACGTTCAACCTTCAGTAAAGGTCAGGGAATAGTTTTGATACTTTCCATTACATTGACATGTAGAACTGTCATTGTGAATACTTCCGACCACATCCCTCAATGGCTGCCAAAGAATGTATAACATGAGATACTGTCAGAATCCTTACACAGAACTTAACTTCTTTAGAGGGTTTCCTCTCTCCTTTGGCTGCTGATAATGTGCTTCTAAGAATAAAAAGAATAAAAATCTTTTACTGAGAATTCAAAATGTACCAATATTGTATCTATATAATGATGGTGAATTTTTTTCAAGATTTATTCTTATTGCAAAGTCAGGTATACGGAGAGGAGGAGAGTCAGAGAGGAAGATCTTCCGTCGGATGATTCACTCCCCAAGTGGCTGCGGTTGTCAGCGCTGCATGAATCCGAAGCCAGAAGTCCGGATCCTCTTCCGGGTGTCCCACACGGGTGCAGGGTCCCAAGGCTTTGGACCATGCTCGACTGCTTTCCCAGGCAACAAGCAGGGAGCTGGATGGGAAGCGGGGCTGCCAGATTAGAACCGGCACCCATATGGGATCCTGGCGCGTACAAGATGAGGACTTTAACCACTAAGCCACTGTGCCAGGCCCAATGGTGAATTTTTAAATTAAATTTATTACAGAATGTAGGAAATACAAAATGTACACTTCTCTCCTGTTAGCGTCTCCAGTTGAGTCTATGAATGAAACTGATATGGCAATTAACAGGAGAAAAATACACACACTTACTTAATGCAAAAATTGTGACATGAGAGCTTTTGTCAAGAAAGAAGACGACCCAGACAAACAGCAAAACCAAGATGCACATTTGCTGTGTTGCACAGAGAATGGCAACGTTGGACAAGTAATAGAAATCAATGGGAAGTCTAAGGAAGGTAAGAATTACTTCTAACAAGATCTATCTGCACAGAATTCGCTCATTCAGTTCCTGGTAATACAGAATTTTATTTCTTTCTGGCATAGAGAGGGTGGCTCTCACATGGAAGTTTCTGCTTTTAAAAACAAAAGGGGGAATAGTCTGTCCTTCTTACACATACTGCTTTCAAGTGTATTCAATTTAAAACAGTCAACACACCAAGGTGGCATATTTTAGAGCGTTATACCTTGAGTCAGTCTCTCTCTCTCTATCCCTCTTACTCTCTCTCTCTCTCCCATACTAAATGTTGCTCTGCATAAAGAAATAAAATAAAAAAAATTCAAATCAGATTTTATACTCAGACACAAACACATTATTGGATATAGCCTACACATCTGTCTACGTCTCAAACCTTGCCTTCTAATTCTTCTTCCCTTTGTTTTGATTTGGTTTTCTCTTCGTATTTTGCTGACTTTTGATTCATTAATTAGAAGAATTAGATGTGTCCAGGGAGGCTCATGGTGTTTGGAGAAGTCCCCCAAAGATTGTCTATTCTAAACATTTCTTCCTAATACAGGCTTTTAAAAATGTATTCATTACTTCGTTACAATTAATTTCACTATTGAAATTCATTACTAATGCCCCAAACTCGTTTGGATATAATTAAACACTGGACTATTTTAATGCATATGTAAAAGAGAGTAAGTCTTTCAACTCCTCACAACAATCACAAATACCTGACATTTGGAACCCAGACTTGTCACTACGAGAAAAAATGCAATTTATATTCATTCATGGACAGTTGTGTGAGGTATCAATAAGGGGAAAAGAAGAGTATAAATTTAATGAAAATGTAAATAGGAGCTTGGAATGAAACAGACATACAAACAAGTGGAAATGTCAAGAAATAATGGTTGCCTGGATGGATAGTAAACATAGTTGATGGATACTAAATTCAGACTTCTCATGTGTATCAACTCTTCTCATGATTACTTGCCTTTTCCTAACTATCATGATGTTCCACGTCATATGTCTGCCATACTGGTTCAAATTTGCCTGCTTTGTCCAGAAGGTTACCAGAGTGACAACAAGCCAGCGGAAGTAGTTGTGGACATGCTGTGTATGCTGCTCCTTGTTACCATCCCAGAGCACAATTCCTTGACCTACAATACAGCAAGTTAATCAAAGAATCATCTCAAAGATTCTTTGTTTTACAGATGCTTGGTCTTAGGAAATAGTTTTAAACTAAAAAACATGTCTCCCTTAAAGATGAATGAGAAATATCCAGCTGGAAATAAATGTATTCTTCTGAATAGAATTTTGTCATGTTTATAGATAAAAGGCCTACATTTGTTTCTCATAACTTTATAAACACTTCATAAAGAAAGACCTCTTTGAAGATTTGTGATCTTATTAATGCGAGAAAGCAAAAATAATTTTTGATAGATTGGGGGTAGCATATATTTCTCATGTGGCTTTTCAGAGACAAAAGTTTGAATGTGGCCCGGCAACCATAGGAGTGCTTGTCATCACGATGACTGGCGGAAACCAAGACACAATAGCTCTGTGAAGCACCAAAGCTAGTTGATCACACCTGTGACTTCAGGGGCTCTACTGGAGAAGCACCCCACCACTCTCCTCTTCAGTGGCAGCCACTGTGCTCCACCGTGGGTCAGAAGGAACAGGGCTGCTTTCAAATTCAATTTTACAGTTTTGAAGAACCGGATTGGGAGCACTGACAAGTTCCCAATTTAACTTGGTAAAAGCATAAAAGCGTTCTGCTTTCTCTCTTCCAACACAAATCTTCATTCACTAACTGCAGCGGGAGATTGCATCTAGTGACCTTCTTTTGGAATTCAATTTAAATTAAACGGATGACTTTTCTAAGATTTTGACCATATATACTGAGAATGTTTTTAAAAATCTTTTAAAAATTCACCGTGGGTTAATTTATTTTATAGGTATCTATCTTTATTTATTTGAAAAAGTAAGAAAAACAGAGATACAGACAGAGAAGAAAGAGACAAAATGGTGTTCTTTCCTCTGATTCACTTACTATATACCCACAATAACCAGGACTGAATCTGGGTTTCCACTTGGCTAGTAGTGACTCAAGGCATCATTTGCTGTCTCCCTGGATGTACTTAAGCAAGAATCTGGATTGCAAGCCAATCAGCCAAGAGTTGATCCACGCACTGAGATGTTGGATGCTGCCATCACAAGTCACAGCCTAACCACTGTGCCACAATGGCCACCATGCTAAGAAGCAATGTTTTCCATCTTCTTGTTTAAAATTATGTTAAATTCCATAGATAGAACAACATTCTTTCATCCACTAATATCATTCCTGAAGCAGTAGCAACAGTGTGGGCTGCAAGGCACTGGATCATAATATTGGCCCTCATTGGAAATATTTTCAACTACAAATGAGCCATTTATATATCTTTTGAAGATTTTCTAATTATTTTCATTTTCTTCTGTGGAGCTCTGTATTGTGCGAGATGTGATCACTTTCTCTGAGCTTGTTGTTTCATTTTAACAAGGTCTTTATATTGTAAGTTTAATTAATTATTGTAAGTCTAATTTATCAACTTTTTCTGATATGGATTGAGGTTTTGGTTGCAAATCTATAAAAACTTTGACCATTACTTCAGACTTAAAATTTTCTTCTTCTTTATTTAAAATTAGCTTCACATTTTATATGCTAATCTATGTCATTTGAATTAGCCTATGTCTAAGATAGGAATGTTAGGTTGAGATTATTTTTTTAAGTATGTATGTAACTGTCTAAATGTTATTTTCTGTGATGTCAGCACTTCTTCCATTGAGCTTTTATTCTTTTTATCAAAACTTAGTTGTGAATGTATGCGGAGGTTTATTTGTGGCCTCTCTGTAATGTTCTAGCATTTTCACTGTCTATTTCACTATTTATAACTATACAGTCTTGACTTACACAGTATTAAAATCATGGAAATTGATACATCCCACTTTATTCCTTTTATAAGACAGCTTTATCCATTTTAGTTGCTTGCCTTTCCATAAAATTTTAGAATATTCTGTATATTTATAAAAAATGCTGAGATTTTCATACAAATTATCTTCAGTTGCTTTTCATTTTGAAAACATTGAAATCTTTACTATGCTAATTAAATCTATGAGCAGAGAATGCATCTTCACTTATTGAGACATTTTCATCTGTTTCATTTATGTTTTAGAGTTTTCATACAGTTCTATACATATTTTAGTAAATTTATACCTAAATAATCCCTTCAGAAAAAAGAAACAGAGAGCAAGGACATAAGGAAAAGACAAAAGGTGAAAGAGGACATGCAGTTACAAATGCTGCATATTTTATTCTAACAGCTATACTCAATAGTATATAAAAATACAATTGTTTTTTTATTTTTTCTCTATTTTTCTTGAATACAATAACCCGGTTTAACTCATTTTTAGAATTTTTTTTTGGTTTGATTTTTGCTTATTCACCTTCCTTGGAATTTCTACATAAAGACAACAAAAAGACTATTCTTTCTTTTCTGACATATATAGCTTTTGGTTTCTTTCTTTTGTCTTTTTTTTTTTTTTTTTTACTGAGGAACATCCACAATTATATTAAAAAACAATATTGTTAGCAGACATCTTTGCCAAGTTCTCAGACTCACAAGGAAAGTCTTCACCCATCAAGTATAATGTTAGATGTAGGGTTTTCTGCAAAACTTACTAAACAGGAAGGTCCTCTCTATTTCTACGGCTCTGAGAAAATTTTATTTCAGGTTTAGTGTTCTTATTTATATAAACAAATTTCAAGCACTTTTACATATACAATTTTAAGAACACAGTGATTGTTCCAAGCCTGTCTTCTCTTTCTCCCTAATATCCAATCTCTCTCCTCATTCTTCACTTAATTTTTACAATGACATAATTTCAATTTACTTCATAATCACAAACAACACTCCACTAAAAGTAGAAATCAGAAAAATAGTGAGTAGGAAAGCCACCGTTCCTCAGGAATATAGAGTAGATCAATAAACAACAATAAAATCTCAAAATGTCTAAAAACAAACAAAAAGAAATTTCAAAATGTCGATTTTACTCATATACATTATGTATTCTATAATATGTTTACTAGTTCCCATAAATGATGGACAACATCTGATGTCTATGTTTTGGAGACTGAATTACTTCATTAAGTATTGTCTTCGGTTGCATCCATTTTGTTGCAAAGATAAGATTTAATCGTTTTTATGCCTGTGCAACACTTTCTTTATGTAGTCATTAGCTGATGGGCATTTGGATTGATTCCATATCCTAGTTATTGTTAATTGAGTTGTTATAAACATGGGGTATAGAAAATTCTTCCATATGCTGACTTAATTTTCTTGGAGTAAATTACCAGAAGTGGAATGGCTGGGTCATATAGCAGTGTTTTTCAGATTTCTGAAGAATATCCATACTGTCTTCCCTAATGGAAGCACCAATTTAAATTCACATCAACAGTAAAACAGGGTAGTCTTTCACCAACATCCATGCCAGGCTTTGTTCTTTGATTTTTGCATGCTAACTATACTTACTGGAGTGAGGCAGGGACCTCAGTGTGGGTTTTATTTGCATTCCCCTGAGGGCTGGTGATCCTGAGCATCTGCTCATGTGTCTGCTGGTCATTTCTACTTCACTTTTAAAAATTTCTGTTCAGGGGCCAGAACAGTGATGTATCAGGCTATTCTTCCACCTATGGCACCAGCATTCCATATGGGCACCAGACCAAGTCCCAGCTTCAGCTCTTCCAATCCTGCTCCCTGCTTATGGCCTGGGAAAGTCATGCAGGTTGGTTCAAGGCCTGGGTCCCTGTTCAAATGTAGGAGACCCAGAACAAGCTCCTGGATCCTGGCTTCAAATCAGCTCAGCTCCAGCCATTGCAGGCATTTTGGGGAGTGAGCAAATAGATGGATCATTCTTTCTCTCTCTTTATACCTCTCCTCCCTATCTCTCTCCCTCCTATCTGTGTAATTCTGCCTTTGAAAAACATACATACTTTTTTTAAAAAAAAATTTGCCTGTTCATAGCTTTAGCTCATTATTATAAAAGATAGTTTTTCTTGTTGAGCTTCTTGAGGTATTTATAAACTCTAGATATGAATCTTTTATTGCTTGTATAATTTGAAAATACTTTTCCCATTCTGTTGGTTGACTCCTTGCTGAGTATTTCCTTTGAGGAGATGTCACAACAGATACCACAAAAACAAAAACAAGTCATCAGGAATTACTTTAAACAGCTATCAGTCAACAAATGGGAAAAATCAAGAAGAAATGGGTAGATTTCTGGACACGTAACAACTTCTCTAAATTGAATCACGAAGACATAGGAACCCTAAATAGACAAATCATCAAGCTATACATTGAGTCAGTAATAAAGACACCCCCCAAAGAAAAAGTCCAGAACCATATGACTTCACTAATGAATTCTACCCAATTTAAAAAAAAAAAAAAAAACCTATTTCAATCCCTTGTCAACTATTCAGAACTAGTGAAAGGTTGGAAATTCTTTCAAATTCCTTCCATGTGGCCAGTATCATCTTAATTCCAAAACCAGAAAAAAGATGAAAAAGAAATACAGACCAATATCCCTGATTGAGATGCAAAAGTCCTCAACAAAATAATAGCTAATCAAATCAAACAACACATCAAAAAGAATATTCACACAGACAAGTGGGGTTTATCTTTGGTATGCAGGCAGAGTTCAACATGAAAATCAATAAGGGTCTTATTACATTAAACAAATTAAAGAATAAAAAGCACAGATTATCTCAATAGATGCAGAGAAAGCACCAGATAAAATTCAACATCCTCTTATGACAAAAAGTCTTAAGCATACCACCACACAATCAATGCAATATATTACAAATGCACTGACAAAATCATATTGAATAGGGAAAACTGCAAGTATTTTCTCTGAGACCCAGATCCAAACAAGGATGTCCATTTTCGCCTTTCAATACAATTCTGCAATATTTAGCCAGAGCAATTAAACTAGAGTATAACATCAAAAGGGTACAAATCAGAATTTAGGAATTCAAATGATCTTGCTTTGCAGATGATATGATCCTACACATAGGTGAAGCAAAAATACTCTAGTAAGAGACCACTGGAACTCATAAGAGAGTTTGATTTTAATTTCTGCTCGTTTCCTTTATTTTCCTTAAAAGACCAATCAAGAATGTTGGAAAAAAAAAAGAGATCTTGCATACACTGTTCATTCTTCCAAGTGTCTATAGCAGCCTAGTCTGGGCCTGGCTGAAGTCAGAAGCCCAGAACACTACCAATTACCTCACATAGGTTGCAGGAACACAAGTTTGTGCTTGCATTACAATAAAAGGACCTGCTTGGTCAGACTGTGATTAGTACTTCGTGTTGAGGAATACCGCCAAAGCTGCCTCTCTCCCTGGGTGGTCACCGGGCCTGCTGGTCAGGAAACCCCCAAGACAGTGAGATACATGTTTTGCTTCTGACATTCTAAATGAGTAAACCAATTCATCTTACTGTTTTCCTTTTACCACTTCCCTTAAGCACAGCTGATAAATCTCACTAATGATATATAACCTAAATGAAGCTTCCCATATATACTAAAGAGGCTGGGGATGGACAGATGCCAGCTTTAATGGGTACATGGAGAGTCCCTAAGAAAGAATTTGTTATTCCCATACTCAGTTGAAAACTCACGGACCAAAGCCAGAGGCATTGGCATTAAACTGATTTTTCCAATTTGAAAATATATTTATTAGACTTAAAAAACTGCCACAGAGTCAGAAATGTCTTATGTAAAATAATTTCAGAATGTTCTGGATTTATATACAAGAGTTTTAAAAAGAAATAATATAATTTATGTAAAAACAAAACAACATGAAGAAAATGATTTTATTTGTCATTTTATTATTTATTGCAACTATCATGTAATTCTTGTTGCTCTGGTTTGCAAGCTATTTTATTTTTGGTGGAATAATTAAGAATGTTGATATTTTAAGCACTTATATCTCTGTATTATACAGTAAGAAGCATAGTAACAAGCAGTATTACTTAGACTGACTACTATGGTTGAATTGTATCTGCAGGCTTCCCTTTATAGACAATATAACCTTTTTACATATCTAATTCTATATAAATTTCCCCAAAAATTTTCTTGCAAATATACAGTAATAATCTATATGCTTTCTATTTAAACTTCAAACATAGCAGATTTATTGTCTTCTGCTATATGTGTTCATTATTGTCAGAATAAAGAAAAACTATTTCACATAAATATTAGTGCTGTAATTGCAGATGACTATGCTAATTAAATAAAAGTAGCAATTACATTGCTCATTTCTGCATTTAACTACATATTTCTTTACTCACATATTTATATAAATTATTTATAAATAAAAGGTAATCCTACCAGCCTTTTATAATTGATCAGTACAAAACAGGATGGCAGATTGGAACCCATAAATTATTTTACAATTAACATGTCATTTCCTGGGGAGTGGGTAATAAAGTACTCAATAAAATTATGACTGTATGTGGGATGGAAGAAAATTATAAAGCAAATAATTATATACATAATTGTTTTAAAATTATCTCCAAGGATGGAAACACATTTAAAATTCTTTAGAGACTTAATTAAACAGGAAGATTTATCATTTCTCAAAATTATGATCAGGAGATTTAATTTAAGCTTTGCATGTTTATTTTGACATTTCTAATGCATTTTAATGTGAGGAAACAAAACACCATTTTATATTTAAAATAAAGACCTTATTTTTACTTTCTTTAAATTGGTCTCTTAGAGTAAATCCTTTTCATGATAAGTAAAACAGCATAGCATTAAAATGTCATCACCACTAAAATGCACAAATTTATAACTTTCAATCAGTTAACTACAAATCAGTTAATTTAAAAATAAACCATGATGTATTATTTAAAACAAATATTGCATTCATTAATTAGTCAGGACACAAAATTGAAACTAAATGATATTAAATATAGTAACATAAAATGCTGTACACATTTGGAATCAGGGCAGATAAAAATGTCTGAAACATTATTTAACCTGCAAAGGCAAGAAAAATGGCATAGCAGCAGGCATTAAAATATCCCATGATATCTTTAGAATATGCTCCCAGGATAAACACTTTCATTCACTTATCATTCTGATAGCTAACCAGCATTTATTTGAGAGCTAGGACATGCTATGGGAATAAACCAAGAATTCAGATCACTAGAGTAACACCTCATCCAGTAGAAAGGTTAACAAGAAAGATTAAAAAGAAAAAAATCTCCATGTTAAAACTGTAAAAATAGTACTCAAGTAAGAAGAAGTCTAGATTGAATTAAGATGAACGAAGATGGACAAAGTAGAGAGGTAAGTAAACACGTCAAGTGGGCAGGAAGGAAGAGAGGGGTAGGAGGAATTCATGACAATTTCCTGCAAGAAGAGACAGATATTTGTTCTTGAAGTAGAGGACATCGCATACAGTAAAGGCGTTTCAGTGAAAATAAAGATATGCAGATTTGGTATTTGAGAAAATCTCTGTGTTATAGAATTTACAGTAGTCAATGGAAACAAGACAGGCGCTCCCTGTTGGCAAAGAATTTAGAACCCATTCTCTAGACCAATTACTTGTCTCTACACAAAGGCTGCCTATGGATATACACTAAGGAAGCAGCATTACAAGCACATTTTAGACATAATTTAATATTTATGTTGAGTATCTTGGAATTGGGCCCTTGCATGTACTGAAAACAGACAAAAAGTTCTAATTGAATGTACCTATAAACCTCCTCTCTTTTCCCTCAGGAAAATAATTGAAGGAATTTACATACTATTGTCACAGACAGGTCACATACACAAACTTTTGCAAAATGTACAGATACACATATACAACCCCTAACTAGCTTTCCTGAGATAGTTGCTATCTGTAAAATACTCTTCGTTGCTTACTGCTCCTTTCAATTCTAATCTCTTTTTTTGGATAACGTTCAGACGAGTGAAGAATCTCAACTCAAACCCATGGATTAGAAGCGCTGATGATAAGAGAATTGTGACGCTTAAATCTAAGCAGCAATTCTACATTTTATATATTGGTTAAGTATCCCTTGTCTTCCCAGTTTAACACAAACTAAGTGTAATGTTCTTTTCAGTAATTTCACACTCTTCCTCTGATCCAAGTTTTAAAGCAACTGCTAAAATGCTATCCCATAATATATGAGATAAACTGAATAAAGAGAAGAAAATTAAAATCCCAAGCAAGGGACTATTAGGCAGTACATGATCCAGCAACTAGCAAATCTCTGGCATCTCCTGAAGTTCCACATCTCCATGGTCTTATGTTGAATACATCAAGCCCATGTCCTCCACAGAGAGTTCACAAGTGCCTTCCCCAGCACTGATGGTTCATTGCCCAGGATTTGATATTGTGCCCTACTTCACAGGGGTCTTGGCTTAAAAACTACAGCTTCAGCAAAGCTAATTTTGATTGCACGAGAGGCACCATACACCTTACGACTGAGTACTTGGGGTCGGCTGCAGTTATCTTTGTGGTATTTTGACTACCAAGAGATTTACTGTGTGCTTCCAGTTGTCCTCATAATATCAGAGGGCACAAGGTGCTGAAGCCTGGGGTCTTTTTTTTTTTTTTTTTGCTGCTTCAATCCCAGAGTGCAGGAATGTTGGGTAATTAATTCAGCATCTGCTATACGGCAAGCACACTTCTAATCTGTGATCCTAACAACACAATGAACTCACGTGACCCTATCAATTAGCTTTCATTTTGAAAAGAAAAAAACAGAGGTTTTATACACACATTCATTAAGGCACAGAAGTCTTCTACAGACAATTTATAAATATTCAAATATTTTACATAAATTTTAAAGTAAAACATTCCATCTGGACAGTCTTGAAGAATATAATATTTTCCTATTGCCTAAAGATTTTAGGCATATTGAAATTATGAACTGTGCTTAATAGCACCAACAAACCAAAATATGCAGCAGTCTATAATTAATCTGTCATTTTTAGATTCTAAATGTAATACACACACAAATATATATAAACACATAAGTATAAATGATAAAAACATAAGGGAATATCTTACAGGATATCGGTATAAACAAGCTTCTATCTAAATGGCAACAAAATTTAAAACTACAAGAATCAGATTTTCATGTTCCACAAGACAGTAAAGTGTTTTGCATAATGAGTGGAAAAGAGGCCACATGCTTCTCTGTTCTCTGAATCACTCCATTTTACACTCTAATAACCTTGAAGGGTCACAATTCTTGAGGAAACCTTGGAGAAGCAACCAAGTTTCCACATGCAAAAATAATCAGCACAGCAGGGCAACAAGAACAACAGGAAGACAAGAAGAACTGGCAGGAAACCATAGGCACACTTTCCACATGCAGGCTCAGGTGCTTCCCCACCTTAGAATCTTGCCTTCTCTTGTATTATTAAAATGTTAAAAATTTAAAAAAAAAGGATGCAGAAAGGTGAGAGTAAAGAGGGAGGGAAGGAAGGAAGAGTAAAACAAAACAGAATGGTTCATCCTGCTTTGGTGGAAGTTTTTCCTGGGCTTTCAACAATTTAGAGATTCCTATCTAGACACTAAGGACGTCTTCTTCTCAAACTATATGTTCTTGACTGAGATTCTCTATTTTTAAATATTTATTTATTCTTACTTAAGACTCAAAATCAGGATCTGCAATATGGGATGTGAGTTCAACAAGGGCTTCTAGTTTGGTAGACAGCTACCAAACACCATCCCTTACGTGAGATCCTTGCTTTTCCACTATCTATGATCTTTTACTATTATACATACACCTTGGCTGTTGATAGCAATGAAGTCTATATATTAAGACTTGCAAAACTATACAGAAGAAGTAAGTATTTAGTTTAGCAGCTGGTTCTAGTGTCAGCTTCTCCACTTCTGATGCAGCATCCTAGCAATGTACCTAGTAATGATGCCTCAAATACTTGGCCCCTGTCAATCCATTTGGAACTCCAAGATGGAACACTGGGCTCCAGGCTTTGGCCTGGACCAGCCTCAGTTGTTAAAGGCATTTTGGATATGACCAGCAGATGAAAGCTTGCTGGCTTGCTCTCACTCTCTCTCTCCCTCCCTTTCCCACTTTTTCTCTTTTTCTCCCTCCCTTCTTTTCTCTCCCTCCCTCTCACCCCTCCTCTGTCCCTCCCTGCCTTTTAAAATAAGTAAATCTTAAAAAGAGAGAAGCCATGAACAAGCATTTCAGAGGAACAAATTTTAGACCAGCAAATCTGAGAGAAAAGGATTTTTACTGAAAACATAAAAATTTCATCAGCTGTGAGGCCAGGATAGACAGGGCAGAGGGAAAGGTACACACAGAGGCCGCCATACAGAAAGCGCCCCAGAGTAGCTGAAACTCAGTGAGCCAGAGGAAGAGGATGTCAAGAGGAGGTTAGAGGCAGACTGTTCAAAATCCCTATGATGTACTCAGACACTCTTTAAAACCTCTTCTGAGTTCACTGAAGTGCTTCAAGGTTAAAGAATTTGAGAAATGAAGTATTATTGTAGGGCACTTACATGGAGATTCAAAAAGTGCAGTTGCTAATTAAGGTTTCAAAGAATTTCAATGATAAAGAAATGTATTAGGCTTGATTTAATTCAAGGTTTTTCAGTGTTGAGCACTGAACACTCTTCTCCAGACATACTTACTTATATTTTGCTGAACTTTACTCTTTGGGGGTATCACTTCCCAAAGTAGTGTCAGGAACAAATAGCTAAGATAAATCTGGATGTCCTTGTTATTTTGTGAATGAACTTAAGCATCATTTTCTATATTGGGAATACAAGGTCTTTATATATATATAGCTAGATAGATATATCTATCTATATGGGATCCTGGCACATACAAGGTGAGGACTTTAGCTACTAGGCTATTGCACTAGGCCCAAACAGCTTTTATTAAATTCCATCCTTTTTAAATATATTTTTTTAATTTTGAATTTTTGAATTATGTTATAATTTTGTATAGACTGGGATTTCCCCCCAAACTCCCACCCCCTGACAGATTTTCCCCATTTTACCATAGTGGTATAGTCCTTCATAAGGAATTATAATTCCATCAGTCTCTTATTTAAGTGTACCCCAATATTGTTGGTACAATGTCAGACCATCTAGCATCCCATTGTCCACACATGTCCAATAGTTTCATTGGGAATCCATCTTTTGTTTGGAAGCAGGGATGCACATTTCATTCTACCCCCACATCTGTATATGATAGACCCCAGTACTCCATAGATAGACTGTGTATGATAGACTCCCAGTACTTGGAAAATTGCAAATAAACCTGCCATATGATTCAGCTATCCCGCTCCTAGAAATATACCTAATAGAAGTGGAATCTGCATATGAGAAGGGGAATCTGTAATATTTGTAGCAGCACAATCTAAAATAGCAAAGACATGGAAACAATCCAGATGTGTGTCCAAAGCAGAGTGGTTAAAGAAACTGTGGTACATCTACTCTATGGAATATTATTCAGCTATTAAGAAGAATGAAATTATACTATTTACAACTAGGTGGTCCCAACTAGAGACCATTATACTGAGTGAAATGAGTCAATCACAAAAGAACAAATACCGTAGGTTCTCTCTAATGTAAGGAAACCAGCATGGAAAGTGTAACTTCAATAACATGATCCATACTGTTTTTGTTTGTTTGGCTGTATCCCATGTGTTTTGATGTCTTTATTTCAGTTTTGTTTATTCTTGTCGAATTCATCACTGGCTCATGGATTACACGGTGGCATCATTTTTCTGAAGAGACTTTTTTGTTTCCTTTTTGTCATCCATGTGTTGCCCACTCAGTGGCGCATTTTGTCATGGTGCTGTAATTTGTTGTCGATGTTGTTTTTGTTGTTGTGCCTGTTCTAATTCATACCAGTTGCTGACTTTGTTTCATGGCTTTTCAATTATGGAAATGTATAGTGATGGAGTACTGGGGTCTATCATATATATATATGTACATATATATATATATATTAAAGTATCGCTTTATACAGATGATGTATTTTATTTCTTTTCAGCTGAAGAAATGTTTGACTATCTGCTCTCTGGCAGGTTCTAGTTTCTTGCTAGGTTATAAGAGGCATAACACTCATATGTTAATTTGGAGAAATTAGCCTATCCATATTAAAACTGTGCGAGACGGGTGAATGATGAAACATAGGAACTCTACATTAGGCAAAACATCAGAGTTAATAATGGGTTTCTTCTTTACTTCTAACAGAACATGGTTTTGCCTGTGTAAATGACACTTTCATATTTACAAAACTAATAATCTTTAAAAATACATGATAAAATTCATTATACTTGAATAATCTATCTTGTAATACAATTATCTGTGCTACCTGTCATTTAAACAAATAGCCTACTTTTTAAAATATGAAGAGAAAAATTTATATTATTTACAACAGCATATGATGCTGAATTATTTCATTTCAATCCCAGAATAGCTGAATAAGTCATTGCAAAACCCTTATAATACATATCAATGACCAGTTTGTTTAAGTTTCATGCTCATCACTGATTCCTTGAGAAACAGAAATTTAGTATATTTCAGAAAGTACACTTTCACTCCTGAGCTCACTGCTTCTGAACATGTTTATTGAAAAATAAAATGGCATTTTAAAAGACTAGCTCAATAAATTGATGTAGATTTGCTCAATATAAATAATTACAAAGTCACGACAGCAAAGCACTCAGACTACTGCTGCACCTGTGTCTACGCGTCATTCATTACACCATTCATGGTACCCCAGTGCTGGAAATGATGCCAGGACAGAGGCAGAACTGGACTCTTAGTTGTACTTTTTATTGAAGTAAATTGTTAAAAACTGCCTGTTGATGCAAAATTGAAATAGCATATGGAAGAACTTGGAATGTGAATCTAATCTTTAAGTATAGATTTTGAGAAATTTAAATACCGATCAAGTATTTCTAGTGAGTATTTAACATTTAAATTGCAATGTGACATAGCACAAAAGGCACGGCAGAGATTAAAGTCTTAGTACTGAAAGCTATCTTAGTTTTAATTGATTTTCATATTTCTCTATCAAATATATGTTAAAATTATACTTAATACATATAGTTAAGCATGACATAAACACATCTCAGCTATTTTACATTTATTTTCAGGTAGCTGTGAAAATATTTAAAGTCATATACACAGCTTACATTTTTTTGGTACAGTGTTGGTCAATATTTCCTTAGCAGAATCAGTCACTGAGCCTCTATCTCACAAAATTATTTCAGCAACGCCACACATAGCTATAACTCTCCATTTTCCCCACTGCTCCAAACAAAAGGAGTTCTGGCAGGAAAACTGGCTCCTCTTCCAGGTGGCCAACCGAGACAGAAGCTCTGGAAGGCATCTCTTAGCACCTTCACTTCCTCAGTGTACGTGCTGTGTTGAAACCCTGGCTTTCTTCATATAACATCACTGCTGAGAAGGCCAGGGAAAAAAAAAAGACAAAAGGAGATGGGCCATTTCTTATTGCCATTCAGATACAACCACACAGACTAGGAGAAGAGCCTGTGATACAGACAGTAAGGCAGCAAGGCAAATTTGAGTTTTATTAGACCCCTGCCTATGAATGATAAGGAAACTTAATTAAAAAAAAAAAAAGATTTGATCAGTAAGAGAAAACCTTCAGGAGCAAATGTCATTCCTGGCTGGACATCAGCAGGACAAGCACGGTCATGAGCTCCTTAATCATCACTATCACCCGGGGCTGGGGGGAACAAAAATAAAAAAGGAGATTGTAGGGGCTAAGCAAATTTTCTTACCTGAATTAAACTAAATGGCATCACAGGAAATTGCCGATTCATCTAATTCAGAAATTTGCTATGTCACTCAATCTTTTGGAAAAGCTGAAATATCTGATTGAGAATAAATAATCTAAGGATATACATCCTCTCTTGCCACTACAGAGACCCCACAAAACCGGTTCTGGATTTAAAATGCAAAAAAAGCAGGGTAGTGGATACCACAGCTGAATAATTGATCTTTAGCAACTAGAAATGAGAAATAATAATGTTAAGTATGGGGATGTTTCACTGAGTCTTCTTTGGAAAAGAATGATGGAGTTCAGAGAAATAAAATCTTCATAGCAATCCTTCATGTTAAAAAAAAAAGTTGACAGATAACTTTAACTTAATCCTTAAAGCAATATGTGCGAACGTTAAATTTTTAATAAGAACAGTTTGAAATTGCATTTTAGCTTTTCCTAGCAACCTAAAAATAAATTTTTGAACAGGACTTCAAGTTTTTTTAATGACTCAGGTTCATTATGACCACTTATTATCTACATTGCAGTTTAATGATGCCCAGAGGGACAATTACAGTGCGCAGAGCTGTTTACTGCTGCACCTAAGTGGCCGCACAGAGCTGTGCTTTCAGGTCTCATTTCTGACTTTAATAGGTGTTCCCTCTCATTCACTGCACTCGGCCGTGACTTCTCCATACTGTCACGTGTTGATCATGACAGCTCATCTCTACACCTGTCCCTAACGTTATACTTCTACCAAAATAGACTGATGTGCTTTAAAAACTGTAGGGCCCTGATGAACAGACTCACATTATGGGACATGTTTTGGCTCAAAAAAAAAAAAGTCATTCCTTGGTTTCATGCTGCAATGTTTCAGAGAATAGGGCAACTCCCTAAGTCAGCCCTGCTCTCCCCAAATGGCTCTGTGTGCCCATGATACTGTGTTCATCATGATGACAATTAGCACACAATTACTAAGATAGAAACACTGAGCTTACTTTGCAATAGATCTTCTTAAATCTATGAAGAAGGTAAAATATAATATTTCACATGGGAGAAAGTTATATTTAGAAATGTTAGCTAATCTAGCCATGGTTTAATCTAGCCATGGTTGCATACTAGTAAGTGATGAACTCGTGTTTGAGCCATTCCTAACAAAACTCAAAGGCCTAGCCAATATCTGTTCTCTTCAGTACTATGGAGTTACTGCCTGTATGGATATACAGCTTTGAATTATTTATAAGGCAAACATAAAGTACTAAATGAAGCAAATATTACTAAATTGTAAGTATATAGACTTCTCTAATAAACTTACATTATGCCTTATTGGTTATAATCTAGTTTTGTTTTGTTCTGTTTCATTTATTCATCTACACAGTCAAGCAATAGGCAAGGGCCAGAGAAACAGATCTTATGTCCACTGGTTCATTCTTCCAAATGGTTACAAAAGCCATATCTGGACCCAGGAACTCTACCCAAAGCCCACACATGGTAGAAGGGGTATACGAATCTGACATGTTTGCTACTTTGCTTTAGCAAGAAGCAGGCTCAGAAACAGAGCACTCAGGACTCAAGCTGATTCTCGAATATATGATGTCACTTAAGCAAGCCTCAGCTTAACCTGTTGTGTGCCACACCATCTCATCATAAAGCATCTTGTGTTATGTTTATTAAACTGCTATCTCTTATCAAATAGGTATTACATACTTCTGCCAGATTTAGCTTTATAAAATTCCCATGGCTAGTTGAGTAACAGTATTGTATTTAAGGTAAAAAAGGCAATGCACTTACTGCATTTCACTCACTACATAATTCACCTGAAAATTTAAAAGAATCTGATACTCAGAACTCAAGTCACATTTTGAAGTAGAGTTGTAGCAGCCCAGGAACTCTATTCAACACACATTTTATTTATTCTGCTTTCAAAACTTTATATTAATTACACCACCTCTAAAATGGAGATATTTCACATTAAACTTGGAATTTTGACTTCTTTCAAGTAACTAGAAGAAATGCATAGCATGACCACATCCTCTTATTAGAACAACAGGCAGAGGTTTGTGAGTACTTACTGACTGGCTTCGTCTGTGTGGTCTGCAACAGCCCCTGGCCTGCTGTTCCCGCTGTGTGCCTGGATGTGAGTCCTGCTTGCATTCTTTAATGAATGATCCATAAAATAAATCTTAAACTATCTAAGACATTCTACAGTTCAGTTTGTCACACATTTTAGACTGCTTTATATAGGCTGAAACACTGTGTAATGACACATAAATACTTTTGTCATCTTACATGATTATCTTGGTAGCCTTATACCTGAAACCAAGATTCATATATAAGATGCTTGGTAAAGGTTGAAAACCAATCACTTTATGTCACATCTTAACAAACTCTGTGTATCATTACCAACATCATGATCATCATCATTACTATTAACATTGGCTGAAAGTATCCCAGCTAGTCTTCAGAAATTTCATTCTAAGTAACTGGTAGCTATGTAAAACCATTTTAATGCATTGCTCTATAACATGTATGATGGCAGAAAACTTATAAGTGCTAAAAAGAAGGAGCAAAAGTGGAAGACAGATGTGAGAGGGGCTTTACATTAGATTGAATATAAAAGGTTTAATAAATAATAGAATAATATTGGACACAAAATAATGGGCGTGCTTATAACCATCAGGATTGTCATCACCTCACAAAGACCAGTTAAACACAGCCAGATGGTTGGTTGGTTGGGTTTCTTTGCTGTCTTTAACACAGTGCTAAGAACAATGGTTCAGTCTCAGAGAAGTTGGTTAATGCTATTTAACTTCCTAAAGCATTGTGGGGAAAAAAATGTTAGTTCTAATCTGTCTCCAAGTTTTACCAATGCTTCTACTACATAGAAATGTGAAATCCTACACAGGCACAGGCCTAACCTTGAGGAGATTATTTAACCTAACAGACAAATAAATGAATTTAGAGGCTGACAAATATGTAACACATGAATTAAAAAAAAAAACACACACATACACACAAGGACCGAGTAACCAAGTAACAACCCAATAATCTAAATATAAAATGTGAATAGGGAATTTATAAGTCATAGAAAGATATATCTGATCACTGACGTAAATTACTGGGGGAAAGCTATTCAAGGCATAGGTTTTATACACTAATTAAATGCCCTTTAAGGTTTCTGTATTTTCTGAAATGACTGAAAATAATATGGGTTATTTATATGCAAAATAACAATAAGGAAAACATCCAGCTAGAAAGCTATAGATTATCTTTTCATAACTTCAGATTCTAGAACAAAGACATGTTTAAACAAGCTGACTTGTTACATACTGCTAAAACCAGAAATTCATTTTTTTACTTTTCCCCTGCTTGCTTAGAAATCTACACACAACATTAAAAATGATTATTATAAACACATTGTTTTCACACTGAAATAGATAAATCATTTGATTCAGAACCTTACCATCACTTTCACAAGAAATGTGCCACTACTGTAAGCTAAATAAGTTGCTTTGGGGACACTGTTCAGTTAAGGCAACCAATCCTACTTCAGAGTGTGTTTCCATTAAGGAAGGTGAGGGTTATGAGACAGTAATACCTAAATACTCAAGATAAATTCACAATATCCCCATGTCCCTAAATTTCTGACTTGTGAGGAAAACGAAGGCTGATAATACCGGCAACAAAGTTTATACAAAAATGGTAAATCCCTATCCTTGTACTGTACTCTGCATCAACTGAAATCTTTCTGCTAGGCTCAATAATCTTATAAAACCTGTGAGAGAAGTTATATTTCTACTATTCAAACTCAAATACAGACAGATTAGATTGATACGGCAACTTTCTTAATCTCTTTCACGAAAGAGAATTAGTCTGTCTGAATGTTGAAACTATTCTACTTTCTTTGAAATAGTAGATTTAACTACTTCCCTTAATCGCAACTGAAATAATGTTCTTGTTTAAACAAGACTTGTACTAGAAGCAAAAGAAAAAGATACTGTAAGAGAAGAAAAAGTAAGGCTTTTTTTCATAGGAGATCCAATATTTTTGGAAACAATTATCAATTCTACTGTGATCTTGATATTTTTTAATGAAGAGCAGGCATAAGTTTCTATTTGTCATTATCACTCATGACTACCTTTGGAATAGTGTGCTATATGTTAAGACCATGTCCAGAATTACTCAGTTATCATTCATTATTCACTCTTTATAAAGCATATTGGACAATTACTTGTATGTTTAAAATGATGCAGTGTTGCTGAAACACACGTGTGTGTGTGTGTGTGTGCATGCATTCTAGTTGTAGTACCTTTGGCCTGGTGGTTAAGGGGCTAGTCAGGAAGGTCTGCCTTGCACAGCAGAGAATTTGGGTCTAATACTACCTTAGGCTCTCGACTCCAGCTTTCTGGAAGGATGCAGCAAAGGCTCAAGTAATTGGGTTCCTGCCAGCATTGTGGCAGATAAGAATTAAGCCCTGGGCTCCCAGGGGCTAGCGTGGCACAGCAATTAAAGTCACTGCCTGCAATGCTGGCTTACAATACAGGCATGAGTTCCTGACCTGACTGTTTCCTTTCAAACTTAATTCCATGCAAAAAAAAAAAAAAAGAAGGAGGGCAGGGGAGTAGCAGAAGATGTTCAAGTACCAGAGTCTCTAACACCCATGTGGAAAACCCGTCAGAAGCTTCTAGAAGCTTCTACCTCCTGGCTTCAGCCTGGCACATCCCGGTCACTGTTACCATGTGGGGAGTGAATCAGTGGATCAGAGATCTCGTTCCCTCTGTTTCTTCCTTTCTGTTCCTCTACATTTCCAAATAAATAAATAAATCTTAAATAATAATAATAATAAGGTCCCTAGCTCACAGATAGGAAGTATGGCCCAACCCTGGGCCTATGCATGCATTTGGGAAGTGAATCAACCAATCATCAGGGCTCCATCTCTCCCTCAATCTTTGTCTAGCTCTATTTTTCACTATCACTCAATTTAACAGTAACTTTTTAAAAATTAAATATTCTGGTGTATACTAAAACTATTTAGCAAATAATTTATTTTGAGATTTTGGCTACATATATTGAAAATATGAATTCCTGAAAGACATGGTACATGGTAGACAATATATTTGTCAAACAGGCATATCAGACTTGCAAATGATTAAATACTAATTTTTTTATTAAAATCAAGTATCTAAGAAGTTGACCTTAATTGTACATATGTAGAAAATATAAATATCCTCATCATATATGTGTGCGTGTTTATTTATTTTATCCCTTTAGTAACTTATTAAGTGCATTGTAAACATATGTAATAATTTCAAAATAAATAGAAAACAATCAAGGTCTAGTTAAACCTAGAGTCACTTCACTCTGTGATTTTAATAATTGTATTGTGTGTAGAAGACATCTGGCTGAATCACACAGATTTGTAAGAGGGGATGGACGGCTGTAACCAACAACACACAATCATTTAACTACACTCATTATGCCATCTTCCCTTAAATTCATTATCCAGTTTCCATGCTACATATTTCTATTTTTCCTCATGTTGATCAGGTAATTTTTTCACCTAAACAAAAGATTTACTATTATTTATTTAACAAATGAGCTTCAAACATAATCAAATTGGAACAATTTCAATTATTGGTCAAAAAATTTCTTCAAGATTTTTACATGAATATAAATTTTATACTTAAATCCTTTGTGAGTAAAACTACAATGAAGGGACTGGTACTGTGATTCAGAAAGTTAAGATGCTGCTTGTATCACTAGCATCCTAGATCAAAATGTGGATTCCAGTCCAACTTAGTTGGCTTCAGATCCATCCCCTTGATAATGCATGCACAAAGACAGTGGAAAATTGCTCAACTGTTTTAGCCCTTCTCATCCACCTGGGAGACCCTTATGGGGTTCCTGGCTCCTGGCTCAACTCTGGCTGTCGCAGCCATTTGGAGAGTGAAGGGACAGATGGTAGATCTCTCTCACACACACACTCTCTCTATGTATTTCTGTTTCTCTAATAAATAAGTAGTATAAGAAAAAATGTAAAGCAGAAAGATGGAATACACATATGTTTTTCATACAAATTGTTTACCTAGAGCAGAACTTTCTCTAAGGACAGAGTTCTAACAAGACTAGTTTAGAATCCTAGTAAGGATAGTTTAATGTCACCTGATGCCCTGAAAGGAATTATCTTTTAGATTTATACTTCTAAAATGTCTCAGAAACACATATACTCAAGAGCCCCCCAAAAATGGCCATCCTACACATTTACCTATTGCATGTAATTTTCTTGTTGCTATTTTAGCCATTTTCACAAGTTAAACAGCTCTATCTGAAATTACAAAATCTGAAAAACTCCAAAAATCCAAATTTGTTCACTGTCAATAGGAAACCACAGTGCAAAATTCTGCCCCTGACCTTTGTATAAACAAGTTGCAGTTAAAATACAGGCACACACAAAAAAGATAGTGCTTAAATTTACCTTCAGCCTACACACACACACATATACACATATATATGAAGTGTATATGAAACATGAGTGATTTTCAGTTCTTACTTGCATCTCACTTTAATATATCTCATTATGCATATACAAGTAGATATGTGTTGCATATCCCTTATCTGAAATGTATTGACATGAGAAGTGTTTCAGGTTTTAAAATTTTCTAAATTTCAGCACACCTGATTCGCCTTTAGAAGTTGTGGTTCCCTGATCTAATGATTTGAAATCCAAAACCCAAAATTTTCCAAGCACATATAAGTATGCAAAAGTTTCAAATATCTGGACATTCTGAATTTCAAATTTTACAAAGTGTATACTTCAAAAGAAACCCAATACTGCAGTATTTCTGGTACCAAGTATTCAGATACTTGGGATATTCAGCCCATATAACAAAGAGAAATCATTCTACTCAATGACAAACACAGAAAGTAACTGTTGCTTTTAAATAAATTCCTCTTAGAGATAATACTAGAGATTTCATTCAAGCTCTGAACCCATAGTTTTTAACTATCTTGCTAATCATGATGGTGTCATATATATTCATTGTCTTTTTTATCAACATATACTGATTTTAAAATCAATCTTATCATTTTAAAAATTCACTTGGATGGAACTGGTATTCTGGTATTGAGTGTTGTCCTGCAATGCTAGCATCCAACATGGACAATAAATTCAAGTCCCAGCTGCTTCACTTCTGATCCAGCTGCCCACTAATGAACCTGAGAAAACAGCAGAAGATGGCCAAGCCACCTGTGTTGGAGACCTAGTTGGAGATCCTGGTTCCTGGCTTCACCCTGGCCCACCTCCAAGCATTCTCATTATTAGGAGAGTAAGCCAGCAAATGGAAGAGCTGTGTCTCTCTTTTCTCTCAGTAAGAGTTCAAATAAATAAATAATGATAAAGAACTGAGTTGATAATGATATAATACATTATACTTATAAGCTAAAATTTCTTTTAGAACACTTGCATCTGCATTCATAGGGTTTGTAATATGAATTCAAGATTGGATTAACAATCAAAATCTATAAATGTGAGTTGCAACATGAATGAACCATTGCATGTGTACATATTAACATATGTACACTGAAAAAAAGGAAGACTCCCATGAACTTCACTACACATTCTAACTTGTGGAAAAGGCATTGAACATCATGTCTATATCAAAGGGCATTTTGTTACAAGCAGGTATAATCCTGAAGAAAAAAAAGCAGAATTACTTTGTTTCTGGAAAGAATTTTAGTAACTCAAGATAAAAGTAAAATATATTTACATTAATAGTTGCTCCACTATGAACTCACACTGAAATGAATATTAGCTCTTCTGTAGTTCCTTTGATATTAATATCTAACCATTGAAACAAATGTTCAAGAAAGAAAAGGTAGCATTTGATGCAGCATAATAGCTACTTAACCTCAACAAATCTGTACTTGCTTTTTTATCAAGTAATTTATATAGCACAAGAAGAATATCCAAACAGAATTTACAACTGGGACTAGATTTTATCCATTACTTCTTCCTCAAGAAACTCCTAAAACTTAAGGGTGACATATTTGTCAGAAAGTGCTCTTTACCAAGTGAAGTTAAGGACAACCCAATCTCTGTTATGAACTGTCATTAGTAATTTAGCAGAGTTAGAAGGCAGTTCAGCTGAGTAGACAGAAAATTAAAACATGGGCAGCTCCTGATTGGAAATTTATTCATAGCAGGTAATGAAATAGCACAGTCAGGATCCAGAGCACTACTCAAAGTGAGAGATTTAATTCTGATAGTTTTGATGATGGCACTTGAATCAGGGATTACAAATGGTGACAAGCTATAACATGATAGACAGGATGAATATGAGCAACATATATCTACAAAAGCAATTCTACAAAAATAGCATTTTTCAAACAGCAAATATAAAAATTTCAAAATTCACTGCAAAGCATTTTAAGGAAGAAGCTTAGATCTTAAGCAAACCATGTATCACTTTGATGTCTATTTACCAGCCAATTATAACAACACTAATCAGTTTATTGAAGGTAAGATGTAAGAAAGAATTTATATTTAAAATATGTTACAAAGTGTAGTTACTGATTCCATCTGCTTAGGAAGAAACTCAAAATTACAAACAGAATGAGTATCATATGGAGAAGATGAAAATAAAGAATTGGACTTGTATGTACATTTATTTAAAAGGAGGAGACAGAAAATAGAGCAATCTCTGGATCCACCCACTAATTTTCTACATGCCCTGAATAGCCAGCTTAGAGCAGGCCAAATCAAGGTCATGGATTCAATCTAGGTCTCCCACATGGTAGCAAAAACTCAACTACTTAGGCCATTATCTACTGACTCCAACGGTGTGTATTAAGAGGGAACAAGTTTTAGAAGCACAACTTCAACTCTGGCCCTGTCATTCATATGTAATGTGGGTACTGCAAGTGGCATTGTAATTGTCAAATACCCTCCTCAATTTTTATGCATTTGTGTAATGATGCACATACAATATACTTAATAGATGCACTCACATTTAGATAAATGAAGTGTACCATTTACATCTATATATCCAAGAAGTTTTATTTTGGATTCTGTATAAATTTTTACGTAAGTTTGTCATGTAAATTAACAAATGAAGCATTATTTTCATTGAATGTGGTAAAAATTTTTAGCAAATTTTAAAGCACAGCCTTAAAATGCTTTAATGCTCTTCCAACTGAATGCTTAAATCTGTATCTTCTGGGCCCGGCGGCGTGGCCTAGCAGCTAAAGTCCTCGCCTTGAAAGCGCCGGGATCCCATATGGGCGCCGGTTCTAATCCCGGCAGCTCCACTTCCCATCCAGCTCCCTGCTTGTGGCCTGGGAAAGCAGTCGAGGACGGCCCAATGCATTGGGACACTGCACCCGCGTGGGAGACCCGGAAGAGGTTCCTGGTTCCCGGCTTCGGATCGGCGCACACTGGCCCGTTGCGGCTCACTTGGGGAGTGAATCATCGGACGGAAGATCTTCCTCTCTGTCTCTCCTCCTCTGTGTATATCTGGCTGTAATAAAATGAATAAATCTTTAAAAAAAAAAATCTGTATCTTCTGTCCCTTGAATCTGTGACTGTGACTGACTGTGACTGTCACCAGTCAGTCACACTGGTGACACAGCACCAGTGTCCAGACACAGAATACAGAAAATGGCAGTACACACATCCAGTATATGGACCCACACAGCAGTGAAAAGACCCTCATGTTCTGCGGTTCTCCTTGTGTGTAGCAATCACTGAATGCCTAGCTGACATCCAGACAGAACTGGTAGTTAGGTGAACTTTCCAGAAAGTGGATGTTGTGGAGCCTCATTGAGCCATTATAGCCGAATAACACAAAAAAGAAAGCAAGTGTTCCTCCTGACATTTGCCCAAATCTCACATGCTTAAGTACATCACATGACTGCTGTTGCTGCAAGTCACTGAATATTCGGCTGGTTTGATCAGCAATAGCAAATAACCAGAACAGTAAGGTAGTTCTTTAATCATGAATGCAGAAAACTGTAGTGTTCCAATTAAGAAAGATCAAATTATATGTGCATAAATAATAGAAATAGGAGGTAAATGTAAGGGAACAAAACTGAAAAGGTTCATCAAAAAAGTATGTAATGAATTGAACTAGGTACTGGGGTACTAATCTAAGAGTTAAACTGTAAGAGTTTAGTGATATATATATATGTGTGTGTGTGTGTGTGTGTGCACACATAAATAATATAGATAATATAGTATATATCATTAATAAATTCTTTAATTTTATTATATATCTTAGCTTATCAGAATTTTATATTGTACAATGATGCCACAACTAATTATATAAAAATATGTAGAAATTACTAATATTCTGTAGAAAATACTGAATTCTATATTACCAGGAAAATTTTAGCTACTAAATAGAAAATGTGTAGGATAAATGAAATACATATTACTGGAACTATATTTACGAAGGACTGACAATATAACATATGAAAACATTTTCAAAATGGTGACAAAAATAAGTGGCAATCATACTACACATTATTTACCAAAGAGCATTCCTGAGAAGGCTTGATAATTAAGTCAATAAAAAAGAAACCCACTGTTAATAACAATGTTAAGTTTGTCTCAATCTGCAGTACAAATGTTTTTGAAAGCAGTTATGCATAATCTCATTTTCATATAAAATTGGAGCAATTTAAATGCAGTTTAGTGTTTCAGGAAACAGAAATACACTCTATCAAATATTTCAATTAAAGAATCATTTTATAACATAAACACTGTCCACTTACTGAATTTCTGTAGTTCTACAGAATTATTTTAGAACACAAAATAACTATTCAATATGTCAACTTTATAAAGCAAACAAATTTAACATGAAATAAGGTTTTTTCATAAGTCATAATTATTTGAGTTAAACTTTACTTAGCCAAATCTGAACCACAGAATCTAGTTAGAATTTGTGTAATTTTAATTTTTATAAGGTTTACTCAATAATATATTTAGTGAATTTATATCACAGTCCTTTTTAATTGCTATAAAATCTAAAATATTAAATGACAGACATATGGACTGGCATTGTGGCACAGCTAGTGAACCCTGCTCTGCAACACCAGCACCCATAGGACACTAGTTTGTGCCCTGACTGTTCTGCTTTTGCAGGCCTCGATTTGGACTGTCCTAGTCCTGCCATTGATGGTCATCGGGGGATTGAACCAGTAATATGCATTAGGCATGACTTAGGAGATCTACATACACATTTCAAACGTTAGTATGTGTTTCAGATCAAGGCTACTCTATTTTTTATCCATCTTCCTATTGAAGTATATCTGGTCGGAAACAGGTGAGAGCTCAAGTTCTTGGGTTCTCACCATTTCAACGGGAGCTCTGCATTCAATTCCAGACTCCTGGCTTCAGCCTAGCCCAGTCCTGCTGAGTGCAGTCATTCTATTTCTCTGGCCCTCTGTCCACCATTCAAATACATACAACTAAACAAATAAAAGTAAGTTTTAAAAAGCCCAGCATGCATAAAGGCGACACAAAGTGTCTTCACAGAATGATAAGGCTCAGTTTGAAGACGGACAAGCAGTCAGATGCCTGTCTTCAGGAAGACTAGTCCTGGTTGTTGTAAGCTTTTGGGGGAGTGAAACAGCAGGTGAATGATCTTTCATTCTCTCTCTCCTTCTTCCCATCCTCTACCCCAAGCTTTCTTTTCTCTCTCTGAATTTGCCTCTAAAATTCGTAACAAATGTTTAAAAACATGGTACTAGTATTAGTATATCAAATTATGATATTATTTTTAAAACTGTGTAAGCTTCTACTAAAGGGTGATTTTTTAATTTTTAAATAAACCTGAGAAAGTAATTATTTTACACTGAAATAATCCACATGAAAACTTTTAAAAGGTAATATATAACAACCTATTATAAATAGTTCATTATTTATAAAATCAAAATTTAATGCAACACACTATAAATACATATGACAGAAAAAAACAAGGTGAAATTCCTCACACATATTTTTAAAAATCAAATTAAGAGCATGGAAAGATCTGGAAAGAGAGCACACACAATGAGTTTAGTGAAATTGAATGAACTTAATTTTAAACTAACAAAACCCATTTACATTTTATGCACCTACCTGGAATAGGCAAACAATTTACTATCCCAAAGGCTGTGAGTCCCTCTCGGTCCAGAATGAAAGTAACAGGAATCAGTTCCATCAAACATATTTAGCCCATCTTCTGAATTCTTTGAAGCATGGCTATGTACCACATCTAAGAGGACTATTATCCCCATTGAATGAGCAGTATCAACAAGTTCTTTTAACTCTTCAGGTGTTCCATAACGGCTATGAAAAAAGCACATAACAAAGGAATACATCACACTTAACGCCAACTGTGCATTCATTGCTTTTCCCAATGGAAAAAAAAATAAAATTAAAAATAACTTTATAGGGATGAAAACAATTTTTAACTCTATACATAGATTTTTGCTGGCATGCATTGTCCATGAGCTTTTTGAATTCTCTAACTCTTCACATCCATATTTGCATGATATATTTACTTGCTTACTATTTGGTTATTAAGGAACTTTTAGCCTTGGACACCCCTGCTCACAGGTTTCCCATTGATGGGGCTAAGGAGCTCCTATAGTATTTCTTTGTATGATTTTGGTGTCTTGGTTGAGATCTTGCCTTTAGCCTTTATTCTCAAATTAGAATACTTGGGTTACAGGAAGTAGGCCAAGAAAATGTGATATGATACGGCTGTGATCAACTAAACAGAAAAAAAAATGTCTCCTATTCTTCATGAAATGGGAAAACAAAATAACTCCAGAAGACCTTCCTTCTTCTAACTTTGGGCTATAAGTAATCCCGGTAGCTTTCTAATTGTCTATCACTGGTCTGCCTTACTAAAACATGTTTTCCTTGTAGCAAGATCTATGAATGTCTGGTTTTCCATGGAACCATACAGTGTTTGACAGATAGCAAATCTGGTGCCCAACGCTACTGAGTAGTAAGTGCAATCTTTTTTTATTTTTTTCTGTCTTCTATTAAATGGCATCTTTTAAATGTAAATAAGATCAAATCATCCTCCATCTGAAATCATACCAGTGTTTGCTGAAGACTGTTAGCTTTATCATAGCCATTGGCACTAACTTACATCCCTGTAAAAATGTTACGTTGAAATATAACCTTTTACTTATTCTTTATTTAACTCAGTCATATCTCATTCTTCCACTCATTCAATTGTGTGTTCATCAAATGAATGTCCTTAAACTGCCTTCCCTTCAATTCCCTACACTATTTCTTGAAAAAATACTCATGACTCACCCACCAGCCATAAAAATTTCTCTGCTCTGGAGATACTGGTGAGAACATGACAAACATCCCTATTTGTAGGAATTTACATTATGATTTAAAGACAATAAAGCAAAATATGTAAATAAAAATGAATCTTCTAAAGAAAAATGAAGAAAAGCAATAGGTATGAAACACAACTTTGTTATTTTCAATAAGGTCATAAGTGCAAGTCTAACAGAAGAGGCAATTGGTGAATACTAGCTAAGGACATAAATATTCAGAGAATAAGGAATGGAAGTTGAAAGAGAATAGAACAGAAATGAGCTAGGAGCATTTGAAAAAAAGCAAAACGCCTAGTATAGCTGATGTAGAATGACACATGATCAAGATAAGCCCAAATCATAATCCAACACTGAACTCAAATATGGTCTAAGAAGCTCACGGGAAGTTTTTGATTTATTCTGGTAGAGATAGACAATCATCAGTTCCAAGCAAACAAGTGACCTGATCGGAATGACATATTTAGTGATGTCTCTGGTCACTGTACAGAAAGCAGACCCTGTTAACTAAGAAAGCGGAAGGTAGGAAAAGGGATGAAAGACAAGAAAACTGAACAGCTATTAAAATAATCTATCTTTTAGAGAACATCAACATGGATCAGAGTAGGAGCAGTATGGGCAACTGAGGCAGTCTGACAATAACACTTAGAAGACCAAGGTACATGGAAGTAAAGCATGTTTAGTTAAGATAAAACCTTCTTTGGAACTTGTTCCAGAGCACAAGTAGAAAATTTAAAGAGAATAGATGTAGATAACTGAAAAACTGGTAAGTGAATTGAGAGATTTAACAATATAATCCACCTTTGCCTAATTAGCTCCTTCTTCCTGTGAACTCTTAATTATGTTACAGAGATGAATTCCAACATAAATTTGAACCTAAATCGATCAGGTTTATAACTGCTCCTTTGGTATCCCAGCACTTTCTTAGGAGCTTTAATTAAAAAATAAAAATCACTAATATATATGAATATGGACTGATGTCTATTGGCCACCACGACATAAATTGAATGGGACAGATAAAACGTTGGACGTGCTCAACTGGTGGTCATTTATGGACTTAAATGCATAGTATCTCTTGGTGTCTTCCATACAATCACACTACTTAGAAATGAGCCTAAGCAAACGCCAGTCTTCCTGAAGTATGTTTTATGAAGGGCCTCCCTGTGACCCTGCCGTATCAATCAATCTCTTTTCTGAAAAGGATGTGATATAGCAGTAACAGAATCCACAGCACATGATTCTCTGACTGATCCTTGCATATGATAATTTCAGCAACTCATAGGATATTCTTTCTCAGAAACCATACGGGGGGGGAGGGGTGAAACATTAAATCAGAGCCAACCTGCAGGGCTGGATGTAAACATTTTAGTAGAAATGAATGTTTAGCATGTGTTAATCTGCTCGCTGTAAAACAGGTTACAAACCAACACTATGAAGTGTGAAAATTCTTTTTTGTCTTTTGTGCTTCAAATTAAAAGGATAACAAGTCTTTGATTTTACCTTGAAGCTGCAAAGAAGCTTGTGATTTGGTAACCAAAGCTGGCGTAATAAGCATGCTCCATGATAGCCATCATCTGAATGCAGTTGTATCCTAGATGAGCAAAGGTCACACTGAGATTCAAGTCATGTTTCAGGAAAAGTCACAAACAAAAGCACCTTTGTTCTAAAGACACTGAACTTTGCATATAATCTAGAAGCTTTAATCATCCTCAAAAGTTCTATCGCCCTAACATCTTTTCCTTGTCTGACCTTGTAAAACAAAAGTGGACAGTTTCTTAGAATTCTGCTCTGACTAGCTATTTGAAATGTCTTAATTTTAACAAGCAATAAATGATATGCAAATTTGCTCTTAATTTGGCTTTAGAATATTAAAGATGACAATCTGCATATGCTAAAGTTCATTTTCACTTTAATTTTCATATTGAAGATTCTGAAAGCTAAATAAAAGTAACTGACTATGTGACATATACATACTTTACAGTTTTAGTAATTTCTACTCCATATCATAAGAAATACCACCAAGCTCAATTGTTACATAGACAGTTACATAGTTAGCATTAATGTACCTATTTTGTACTTACAAAATTACTGAAAAATAGCAAGTGTACATACACACACTACCAGACTTATCAGTACAAACATGCTTTGTTCTATCACTAAATGAAGTGACTGAAACGTTAGGTATTATAAAACACATAGAAAAAAAACAACTAATGAAAAATCAGATGTTCTTTGAAGCGTAAGTTAGCTAAATTTTCAAATGTGACTTGATTACATTGCAAGTTTCATACATAGAATGTTCTCTAATAACACAGGAAATTCTGTGATTTTTGTCCTCAAACATCAGTCCTACAGTTTTCTTAATGTTAATGTCAGCTCATATTCAGGGTCATTTTATTTAAATACATCGTTATACCTATAACGGAAAAAGTGGTAAGTTTCTCACGTTCTTTCTGGTTGATATCTAACAGCTTCTCGTGTACAAAATTCAGTATATGATTAATACTAAAACAATTCAGAAACCACATTCATAACTAGGAATTTATACATTTTAAAAAGAGCATAAACTTCTAAATGCTCACCTAATCTTCTGAAGTGATTTTGATTGTCTCTTTCATGGTAAAATGTGTACAAACTAATAACTCTATCATACCTGGTACAAATGTGTACTTAAACTCCCACTTAACCAAATAAGTCAATTATATCTTATAAAATAAAGCTGATAGCTCATTTCTCTACCTTGTAACAAATATTCTTTTCATAATCAAGTACCAATTTTTACTTGTAACACACAATTTTTTGCATCAGTCTTCCATAAATAACATTCATGTTCCATGTGCTCAAGTGGTCACTCAGACACAAAGATGAATTAAGAAAGTCCTTTTACTGCTGAATTTTCTGCAAGAACTAGATCAAAAACCATTTGCTCCATAATGTAAATGGACATCTCAAATACAATAATTGGATGCCTATTCCACACAATTAACATTAAATCCTGCATAGGTTTAATTTTATTTTCCTTAACCCGACTTCACCATCTCAAAAAACTGACTCCTACATAACTGAAAACTTTAACCATGACTTGCAGATCTTTTCTCTAGCCAAAATGTTAACAGCAAAGCAGTGTGTTTAACTGTATTACATCCTCCTACCCAGTACGAATATCCTTTGAGATTACAAAAACACACTATCTAGGAAATGAAACATAATAAAGCTAGGGCATACTAAATCAACAACTTAGCTATGCCTTGTTCATTCTCATAGTTTTCCCCACAAGGCAAGACCTGCATCATTACAGGAAAATATAGAAATGTCTGCCACGATGTGCTTCACACAGAAGATGTTCTGAAATTGTTTATTAACTAAGCCATCCATAAGGGGTTACATACAATGGCTCTGACAGAAAATAAGCTCCAGGCGCCTTACAAATATAAAACGTTTTCCCTTAACAGACTAAAATGAACGCACTATAATCAATGACCATTTACAATGATATAGGGTTCTCTCCAGCAGAAAAGTAATTATGCTTGCATATATTTATCTACAATTTTAGAAGCTACCATTTCACTTAAAATTGAAATTGGAATAATATCTTGAATTTCTCTGCTCTATCTTATTCCATTTCTCTTCTCTATGCTATCACTATTACAGGGTAATTTGAGAAGCCTAAAATAAAATGCATTTCTATTATGCATTTAATCTCTTAACACAAAAAAGAGACACTTGTAATTAGCTTTTCTAATAAGAGAACAGATTAATTAAAATTTTATCTAAATAAAAATCACAGTTATTACTTACCAAGGTTTTTGATTCTTGGTAGTACATTGCATGTAAAATGTTTATAAGAAGCTATTTTTCCTTCGTGGGAAGAAATTCCCACATGAGACTCATAAATCCTTAGACTTCTTGGCTTCTTTGGTCTGGAATGCTTAAACTAGAGAATATAAAGTTACATGTATGATTTAATTCAAATATAATGTTACCTGATCAAGCATGTTAAAGGAAATGGTGAATAAATTTAAACATGCTGAAATTCCTTTCAATATAGAGTCATTTCCTCCACTCAATAAAGTTTCATTTGGGACAAAAGAAATCCTTTTTAGGATTTTGCTACTGGACATATTTTAAAGGAAAAATCATTTAATGGCTAATAGCTTATCATTTGGATATGAAAGTTTAACTCTAAACCTTCTAGAAAATAACTTTGTATAGCATGCATGATTAAACAAATGAAAAGTATTTAATAACAAGGCTCAATAAAGAACAAAAAATGGATTCAAAATTAATATACCTCTTAACAAAAATATCAGCTAAATGGTAGTTATATGGTACAGTGTCTTAAGTCACTGCTCGCACCACCAGCCGCCAGTATCAGAATGTTACCTTGAGTCCAGGTGACTCCTCTTCTGAGCCAGCTCCGGGCTAATGAGTCTAGAGACAGCAGATGATGACCCAAGTACTTGGACCCCTAAGTCCTGTCATCAATGTTAGAGGCCAGGATGGAGACCCTGGCTTCAACTTCAGTCTGAACCATTCCTGGCTGCTGTGGCCATGTGGGAAGTGAACTGGTAGATGGAAAATCTCTGTTTCTCTTTCTGTCTTTTTTGTATCTCACTCTGCCTTTCAAATAGATATATTTTTTTATAAACAATGCAAACTAAGAAATATCCTAGTAAATACAAATACAAGACAGTCATTTCAATTTCATTATATAAGACATTCATACTGCTTTAAACCCATGCCAGTAGGAAATAGATATCACTGAAGAATGACAAATCAATTAATGCTGTTGAAAAATAGTATTCCATAGAGATGAGTTTATAAACATTTGATATTATTTTTTTCCATAGCCTCAAATCATGGGATAAAGCAAAAACTCAATTTTTACAGCTACAAATGATTTACTCTGATAAATGTATAAGAGGTATACAATTATGTAAAATTTTAAAACAGATTAAAGAGAAACATTGAATAGTAACATAAATTTTATAAAGCATGATTTTTCCTAGAAAGATAGGAACAAGAATTAAGAAATTATTGTCCTTACCTTATATGGGTATTCTGGATCCCAGTGTATCCAATCGTAGTTTACGTTACCACCTTCACGAGTCACATACTTTGCCCATGGTGAAATGCGATATAAGATCTCTCCACTTTTACTGGTAATAACTACCTAAAATGAAAATTGGATGGCATGACTTTAAGCTTCCTTCAAAATTCTAAATTAGTGATGCATACCAGATTATAAGCACTGTACCAATATGAAAGGAAAAACCGTTGTAAGCATGGGGAATATTGTCCAGAAGGTGAGAGCCTGAAGTACAAATTCTGTCGCTATCAGGTTCTTCACCTACTATTATTATATAATCCTCAAAGTCACTTCATTGGGATGTTTTATGATTGGCAATTCGCATCTTGGCAAACCAAATGCTAGAATGGCTTATTAAGCATACTGTAGATAATTATAAGAGTTTGAGCTGAAAATGGCTGTCATAAGTCAATCAACAATCAAAAAAGAAAGTAATCCTACCTTTAAAAAAAAGATAAGTGGACTATATCACACTATCTCCCTTTCTTCCAATCATTAATGATAACATTGTCAGAAATACAAACATAAAAATAACTTGATTAGCAGTACATTTACATTTATGAATATTCATACAAATATTTTCCATTGCCTTTTGATGACTTTTACATACCTTTCCAATAATTTGTCTTAAAAAATATTAAACTAATCATGGCCAAATATTCTCTTCATTTTCATAAAAGCATACATAGATAGGAAAAATTACTCAAGGGGTATTTTATTCCTAAAGATATGTCTTTTAAGTTGTGTGTCTTTCTAGCATAATACAAAAGAGTAAAATGTTTCCAGAAAATGCTATGCTTACTCTTTAGCCCAGAGTGGGTTATAAAGAAATAAAACACTATAAATCTGTTTCAATGGATACATTTTGTCTAATCTACCCATCCATCCTTTCTTTGTTTTTGCAAATGGCGCTACAGTCACTTGTAGGTGGATCATGAGCCAATAATCACTTTTGAAAGTGTCTGCTAGCAGAGAATATATAACATATTAAATAAAGAACATGAGGAATCTACTTCATGCTGAATTAATTCTCACATCCACTGAAACACTAATTCATTTATCTTGTTGTACATACAAATGCCTTCAGGGGTTAGTGAATGATAATGTGGGAATGAAGAGCTTGTCCATGGGTTTCTGCCACACACACATCATTTGTTTGTCCCCAACTACTGTTTTTTTTTTTTTTTTAAAGATTTATTTCATTACAAAGTCAGATATACAGAGAGGAGAGACAGAGAGGAAGATCTTCCGTCCGATGATTCACTCCCCAAGTGAGCTGCAACGGGCCGGTGCGCGCCGATCCCGGGACCAGGAACCTCTTCCAGGTCTCCCACATGGGTGCAGGGTCCCAAAGCATTGGGCTGTCCTCAACTGCTTTCCCAGGCCACAAGCAGGGAGCTGGATGGGAAGTGCAGCTGCCGGGATTAGAACCGGCGCCCATATGGGATCCCGGGGCGCATTCAAGGCGAGGACTTAAGCTGCTAAGCCACACCGCCGGGCCCCCCAACTACTGTTAAAGGGGGAATTTTTATTTGTATTTGTGTAAGACTTCTCATTTTAAAAAAAAAGTTTTTATTTTTATTTGAAAGCAGGACTTATAGGGAGGGTGGGGAGAGGTCTTCTTTCCGATGGCCATTTTCTAAGAGGCCACAATGCCTAGAGCTGAATTGATCTGAAGCTAGGAGCCAGCAGCTTCTTCCAAGTTTCCCACATTGGTGCAGGTTCCTAAGGACTTCAGTTATCCTCTGCTACTTTCTCAGGCAGTAAGCAGGGAACTAGATTGGAACTGAAACAGCCATGACATGAACCTGCCAGCATCACAGACTGAAGCTTAGCCTACACTTCCACAGCACCAGGCCCAAACTGGGGGGATGGGGGAGACAGGTCACTAATTTTGAAGGCTGTATTTGTAGCCAGCAACCCAGAAGAATGAAATACTGTATCCCTAAAGATTCTTAGCAGGCTCACTCAACGTATGCTCCCAAAAAGTGAATGCTCTGACCAGAGAAAGCTCTCCTCCCTGGTCCCGAAGGACATTTATTGTTCTTCTGTGTCTGCGGACCGCTCAGGGCTTCTGGTTGTCTTTCCGATGACATTGGTTTCTGCGCGGTAGTGTTTGGACTTCTTCCATCACCTGCGGAAGCTCCGGTTGGGGGTGGGTGACCTCAGAGTACTCGGCCTCCGAGGTCATCCAATTCCCTGTGGCCTCCTTGGCAGTTGGGGTATAGTCCTTGTTGCTCGTATTAGTAGTTTGTGGTGAAGGTCTGGGAGTCTTCGTGGTTGGGATCCAAGCTTCCTCCTTACCACCTGCTCCACTCTGGAGTGCCTCCCTGCTCCACGCACATGACCTCCTGGTAAGAGGTTGTCAGGATCGCACCCGATTCCCCCCTCATGCATTGGTATAGTAGTTTTATTGTTGTTTAGTGCCGCTTTGAGTCTGTTGTCTATGAATTACCAGATTTGACCTTGATAGGCTATATTGTACTTTTTTTCTCACTCTTTTTATGGTCCTGAAAGATTTCCCTGCACTCCCTCCCCATTACAGGTTAACATAGCGTATTGAGGGTATAGTAGGTTTTACAGTTTTATGATGTAGATCTTAAATATTCTGACATTAATTGTTGGTTTATAGATTATATTGCGTTATCTTATTGCATTGGATACAGGTTGTTAGAGATTGCACTAATATTACAATATACAGGTACTATCTTTCAAGTTGTCATCTTTTCATCTCAGATTAAGGCGAACATGTGGTATTTAACCTTTTGGGATTGGTTCATTTCTCTTAGCATGATGGATTCCAGTCGGGCCCACTTGTCCACAAAGAACTGCATTTCGTTTTTTTTAATAGCTGAGTAGTATTCCATAGAGTAGATGAACCATAGCTTTCTTATCCAGTATTCTATTGATGGGCATTTTGGCTGCTTCCAGGTTTTTGCGATTGTAGATTGTGCTGCTATGAACATAGGCGTGCATGTTGGTTTCTTGTGTAGGAGATCTTTTGGATATATCCCTAGGAGTGCTATTGCTGGATCATATGGTATGCTGATTTTCAGTTGTTTGAGTATTCCACCTCTGGACCCCCGCCCTCCCTCGCAGTGACCATCAGGATCGCTTCGAAAACCCCTCACAGCAAACAAACAATCATACAAACTAAAAAAAAAAAAAAAAAAAACTAAAATAAATAGACAAACAACAGAAAGTAGAGCCTGGAATCTGACAGGAAAGAGCTGGCGTGGATTGGCTCATGCCTTGCTGGGTGGGACACAAAGATTAGTCACCCCTCACCATGGTGTTGAGGATTTTCCTGCACTCCCCCCCCAAAAAAAATGTTCTGCACCTTAAATTTTTTTTTTTTAAAGATTTTATTCATTTTATTACAGCCAGATATACACAGAGGAGGAGAGACAGAGAGGAAGATCTTCCGTCCGATGATTCACTCCCCAAGTGAGCCGCAACGGGCCAGTGCACGCCGATCCGAAGCCGGGAACCTGGAACCTCTTCCAGGTCTCCCACGCGGGTGCAGTGTCCCAATGCATTGGGCCGTCCTCCACTGCTTTCCCAGGCCACAAGCAGGGAGCTGGATGGGAAGTGGAGCAGCCGGGATTAGAACCGGCGCCCATATGGGATCCCGGGGCTTTCAAGGCGAGGACTTTAGCCGCTAGGCCATGCCACCGGGCCCTGCACCTTAAATGTTGACAAATATCTTGTTAGAGTTACAAGCCAGTTTAGATTATCCCAAAATCTGCCAAGATCAACAAAATTATACATCAACACAACAAATGGCTAAATACTAAAATGAAATAGACACGAGACAGCTGAATGGTACCCTATAGCCTTTTCAAGGTATATAGCAGCCGGTCCGGTCCTGTATATAAACTAAAATTGAGATGTCAATGAGCTAATCATAGGTTGTGGTTAGGACTTGTTTTTTGGGTTTTTTTTTTTGTTTGTTTGTTTGTTTGTTTTAACATACTGGTTACTCAAAACCATGTCAATTCCATAATATTGCAAATTGCTGTTGATGTTATATTGGGACTCTTAATTGACTGGGATGATATTATACCAGCTCTAACTTCGGACCAGAAATGGTCTCCCCAAGAAACTGTTCAACCCATCTGGACAATAAGTAGCTGGACTCCATGCTTAGTATATGTTTGCAAGGAAAGAATCTTGATTGAATTTGAACTGTAATGCTGCATCAAGGTGGAGGAATCCACCAGGGGGGAGGGGGAGGGGGAGGGGGAGGGGTGGGGGGATTCCCAGAGCCTATGAAACTGTCACATAATGCTAAATATTAATAAAAATATATATAAAAATTTAAAAAAAGTGAATGCTCTGATTTTAAGGAATGAGAAAATGCCATTTTTGTTCTCAGCATCCATCTGAGCCAATACTATCCATCTCTGTGGAAATAGTTGGAATTCTTCCCCTTGGAAGACAAGGGGAATCAGTGCAAATATGCTTACTGTGCTGTGAGTAAGAAAAATCACTTGTCTCTGACATGAATCTTGCCTGATCCCTCCAGAATCCACAAAAGGGTAACAGGTTAACTCCCACAGAAGGAAATCAGATGTGTTATACCACAGTATTGGCCCCAACTTCATATCATACCACAAAGCAAGTTGAAGAGAACCAGCTTCGTTAAGTTTTCAGTGATGATGAATTCAGCAGCTAGGAGAAGTCACTAATACCATCAAATGGAAAATCTCATACAAAACTAATGTGAGTAAAACAGCACCAATTTTTCGAAAAATACTTTGGCCACAAACATCCACAGTCCCTAAAAATTATTCTAGTGATTCTGCAATTATAGTTAAAGAAGTTTGTTTCATAAAAATAGTTACAGTTGGACTCAAAGAACCAGGCAAACCCAAATGACTGGTCAGTGCATGTTTGTTAAAACATTACCTTTAAAAATACCAAGGGAGGCAAAAACAAAATTGCTTCCCGATTATTTTTCATTTTACATACATATGCAATCAAATATATTTATCCATTATTAATAACTTTTGTTTTCCAGGAATACTGTCCTTTATTTTCACTATGCTTTGCTTTCAGGGTATCGAAAATGAAAACCTAAGTTTTGTAAGCATTATAAGGGCATAAATGATGTTTTCACACACATATCAATACAGCCTTGCTTTGCAGGTGGTAGAGTTTTATAGACCCTAAATATTTAACATTGACATAGTATTATAAAATAAACCTGAAAAAATATTGATTACTGGATTCCTTTTCCAATGATAATTTTTTCTACATAAAACTGATATTTTGCAAAACTGTAGGATTCACAAAGTTTCTATTTTCAATCCTTTAACATATCCTTTAGATCATCCTGATTATCTGTTTGATTTATAGAAGGTAACCATAAAAAGGCAATATCAAGGAAATATGTGAATTACAATACAATCCTAATACAAAAGTCAAATTAACTCAATGAACTGTTTGAGAAAAATAAACTTACTTCAAACATTACTTTAAAACTCCAAAATGCAAAATAAGAAATTTTCATAAGTGGTGAATATCTGAAAATTGTATATATGTGTGTATGTGAGAATGAGTGTGTGTGTGCATAAGAATCCATTCATGCTACAAATATATTTTTGAAAGATTCTCACAAAATAATATAGTTCCGTGTATTAGAAAATTACCAAGATAAGATACTCCTCGGGTGGTCAGCAATTTTATATAAATAAAGTGGATATACTCAGCTGGCTAGAAATGTTAGCATTTTCTAAGAGACAGCACTGAATGGCCTCATGGCTGAATATGTGGCTCACAAAAAGGCACAGCTACACAATAATATAATTCAGACTTCCCAAATCTTACAAACAAAGTCTCCTCATACAAACGGGGCACCTTTTCCTTCAAAAAAAACAATATAGGAGAAACAAAAGATTGCTGACCATGGGAGGAAAGCATAGCTGAGACTGTAGAAAGCTTTTGAACAGAATCCAATGGAGTAGAGAACTAGAAGAGGACAACTGCCAGGCAAGGTGACCGAGGCTCCCTGGAATCCACTGCAGGGAGGCTGGTGGCATGCAAGTGAGGAAGAGTTGCTGAAAATGCTCAGTATTGCAGCTGGCAGCCCAGGAGGGTAACCATAGACCAAGCACCCCAAGCCACAGACAATGACCTGATGAGTTTCAAATCAGTACATAGAGTCTCCAGGCAGAAGCCTCCCCAATGAGAGAGTGGGAGGCAAAGACACCCATAGGATAAAACACTGATGAAGGAAAGGAAGCACAAGGAGAAACCCAGAAATACTCAACCTGGGATCATATGACTGAAGAGGGCATGTCATTGAGAAATGAGCCATTGGGGAGGACCAGCTGGTGTGTGCACCAGCTGGTGTGTGGAGAGGGATGCGGGCAGTGAGAACTGAGTCTGTCACACTCAAAGGGCCTATGCCCTGAATGCCCTGGAGACATACTCTGACCTTGCAAGAGCGAGAGACATGTTCCCTGGGTGGGGCAGAGTCGATTCCAGAAGCCAAATAGCAGGAGAGTGCGGATCCTTGGCCGCCCAAAGCCACTATCTGTGCACAACTGCCAAATCCACTGCTTGCCCCAGCAGTGGCTTTCAGTGTGCACCTGCCCAATCCATCCTGAAGAAGGGAGGTCAAAGAGGAACCCTCCCCAAAAAGGTGCACAGTGGTGTCACTGTGTCTCAGTAGTCTCAGAGATATAATACACCCCAGAAAATTCCAGCAAAACACCTGAGACTGAAGGCCCGCAGGAGCACATACATTACCAACAGGAATGAGAATGCCCACAGATCTGAAAGGCCATGGGGAAGGGTAACAGAAAAAGAGGAAGCATCAAAAATGAGGAAACCAGTAAGTCCCTCAAAAATGAACAAAAGGACATACCACTCTAAGAGCTGCAGGATAAAGATACTGAAGATCTCCCAGAAGGAGCAATACAAAAAACACCATAAAACAAGCTAAATACTATAATGAAAGCAGACACAAGACAGGTGAATAGTAACCTATAGCCATTTTAAGGTATATAGAACCCAGCTGTATATAAACTAAAATTGAAATATCAATGAAGAAGTCACAGGATGTGGTTAAGAACTTGCATTTTTTTTAGCATATTGGTTACTCAATGCTATGTCAATTAACTCCATAACGTTATAAATTGTTGCTAATGTTATGTTGGGGCTTTTAATTGATCGGGATGATGCTCTGTCAGCTCTACCTTCAGACCAGAGAACGTCTCCCCAACAAGCCGTTGAACTTATCTGCACAGTCAGATGCTGGACTCTATGCTTGGTATATGTTTGCAATGAAAGAATCTCAACTGAACTTGAACTGTGGTAATACAACAACGTGGAGGAATCCACCATAGGGGGAGAGTTTGGGGAGGGGTGAGGGGAATCCCAGTACCTATAAAACTGTGTCACACCAAGGAGGCCACAGGGAAATGGATGCCCTCGGAGGCCGAGTACTCTGAGGTCACCACCCCCAACCGGAGCTTCCACAGGGGATGGAAGAAGTCCAAACACTACTGTGCAGAAACCAACGTCATCGGAAAGACAACCAGAAGCCCTGAGCGGTCCGCAGACACAGAAGAACAATAAACGTCCTTCGAGACCAGGGAGGAGAGCTTTCTCTGGTCCGAGCCTGGCTCCACCTCTGGACCCCCGTCCTCCCTCGCAATGACCATCGGGATCGCTCCGAAAACCTCTCATAGCAAACAATCATACAAACTAAAAAAACCTAAAATAAATAGACAAACAACAAAAAAGTAGAGCTTGGAATCTGACAGGAAAGAGCTGGTGTGGATTGGCTCATGCCTCGCTGGGTGGGACACAAAGATTGGTCACCCCTCACCATGGTGTTGAGGATTTTCCTGCACAACCTCCCCCCCACAAAAAAATGTTCTGCACCTTAATTGTCGACAAATGTCTTGTTAGAGTTACAAGCCAGTCTAGATTATCCCAAAATCTGCCAAGATCAGCAAAATTATACTTCAACACAACGAATGGCTAAATACTAAAATGAAATAGACACGAGACAGCTGAATGGTACCTTATAGCCATTTTAAGGTATATAGCAGCCGGTCCTGTATATAAACTAAAATTGAGATGTCAATGAGCTAATCATAGGTTGTGGTTAAGAACTTGCTTTTTTTTTTTTTTTTAACATACTGGTTACTCAAAACCATGTCAATTCCATAATGTTGCAAATTGCTGTTGATGTTATATTGGGACTCTTAATTGACTGGGATGATATTCTACCAGCTCTAACTTCGGACCAGACATGGTCTCCCCAAGAAACTGTTCAACCCATCTGGACAATAAGTAGCTGGACTCTATGCTTGGTATACGTTTGCAAGGAAAGAATCTTGATTGATTTTGAACTGTAATACTGCATCAAGGTGGAGGAATCCACCAGGGGGGAGGGGAGGGGAGGGGGAGGGGGAAGGGTGGGGGGATTCCCAGAGCCTATGAAACTGTCACATAATGCAAAATAATTAATAAACAAAACTGTGTCACAAAATGCAATGTAATTAATAATAAAGAAAAACATCATAAAACTCTTCAGAGACAATGAGAAACTATGTCAAGAACTCAAGCAATTTTAAGAAATATCTCACCACAGAGATAAAACTGATAAAAAACAGGTCCAAACTGAAATACTTTAGCTAAAGAAAATATTAGGAAGAACGATATTCTGCCAGCTCTGCTTTTAGACCAGAGATGGTCTCCCCAAGAAACGGTTGAATTGATCTGGACAATAAGATGCTGGACTCTATGCATGGTACATGCCTGCAATGAAAGAAGCATGACTGGAGTTGAACTGTAATAATGCAACAAGATGGAGTAATCCACCATGGAAGGGGGAGGGTACAGGGAGAGATTGGGGGAACCTCATTATGAAACGATATCATAAAATGAAATGCAATAAAAAATAAAATGAAAATAAAAAAATAGAAAAGAACACATTAGGAAGTCTAAACAATCAAATGAATACTGCAGAAGAAAGAATATCAGAATTGGAAGATAATCAATTTGAGAACATGCGATTAATTGAACATATAGAAGAGAACCTGAATAAAGCCAAAAATCTATCCAGTAAATGAATGATATCATCAAAACATCAAATATCAGAATTATAGGAATTCCTGAAGACATGGAAAGAGAAGAGAGGGTTGTAGGAGGTATTAAATGAAATTATAAAAGAGAACTTCCCAAACATTGGAAACTTTACGGGAAGGCTAATACAGGAAAGGCAGAGAAGCCCAAACATGTCTGATTTAAAAAGACCTTCACCCAGACACATCATTGTCAAGTACTCCTCAACTGAACATAAAGAAAAAATACTGAACAAGCATGAAAACACAATCAGATAATGCAAAGGAGAGAAATCAATCAACTTCTCAGAACAGACGCTCCAAGAAAAAAGGGAATGGGGTAACATTTTTCACATCCTAAAACCAAAAAAAAACTGTCAATCCAGGAAAATACATCCAACAAAGCTCTCATTTGTATTTGAAAATGAAATAAAATATTTCCACAGTAAAAAAAAATTAGAATATGCCAACACTAATCTAGCCTTGGAAAAGCTACCCAGAAATATGTTGAAGTCAGAAAGAAAAAAACTTGATCAGAACCAAAGAAGCAAAATAAGTGTTTTTTTTAAAAAGAATATATTACTTAGAGACAGTGAAAAAAATATTGATCAAATCAGTTACTGGGTGGAGTATGAAGAGCTATTTATTCTGTATGAAACAGTGACACCTCCTTCTACTTTCACCTTTATGGAACTTCATTAAAGTATACATTAACTATACACACACACTCACACACATATGTAAGTATACATGTCAAGTCATACAACATATCTTAATACAGGCATGCACAAATACAAGATATTTTACAAACAGGTATAGTATGTCAATCAGATGATAGAATTGCCACATATTATAGGCCATCTTAACAGTTCTTAACATTGTAGTATCCCAATTATGCCAAGTCTCTGGAAGCTATGCAAGAAACATGAGGGTGATGAGGCCATTCATTGAGCAGTGGCTATTGACCAAAAAAGAATAAGACATATCTTGACTCTTCCATGAAGTTCAGCCATATTGCACAGTGCTATACATCACTATTGTATGTGTAAATGAGTGTTTACATGCATTCACAACATGACTGAAGTATATACTGTCATCTGTTGGTATCTACGAAGGATTGGTTCCAAGTTATCCCCACTGAGATACCATCTGGAAACATTCAAGTCCTTTATATAAAATTGTAATGAAGAAAGGAAAGAAACAAAAAAGGAGGTTGGTGTCGGGATATTTGCCCTCAGAAACACACAGGTAAGTGGCCAGAGCCATGGCATAGTGTGGTAAGCCTCTGCTTGTGGCACCATCATCACATATAGGTGCTGGTTCAAGTCAAGCCTGCTCCACTTCTGATCCACGTACCTACTAATACACTGGGAAAGAAGCGGAGACAACCCACGAGTTTATGGCCCTCTGCAGCCTCGTAGGAAACCCATAAGTTCTTTATGGCTCCTGACTGTGGACTGTCAGTGCTGATCATTGCAGGCAGTTAAGGGTGAACAAATGGATGGAAGATCTGTGCTTGTCTCTTTTACCACTGTGTTTTAAATAAAAATGAATACATCTTTAAAAAAAGAATATAAAAGAAACACAGAGACAAAACTTTCAGCTGTAAGCAAAAAATTGATGTAACTTTCTTTCTACACAGTATCCAGACCACAAACAATGCCTGAGAAGCAATGAATTGTAGTTTTATGGAGCTTACTTGTAGGGACATGTACATCCATTCAGTGGTGCATGAAGTTTGGGGAAGGGTCATTCATTTTCAAAGTGAGGCAAGCATACAAGACATCTCTTGCATTCAGGTTGCACCAGAATTCAATTAGGGTGAAAGCTTTAATGTAAAGAGTGGCAGAGAGTTTTGTACCAGGGAAAGATGATAGTAAGAGTGTCATGTCACTTGTCCACAGATCTCTGAAGCCAGAGAGTCCTGCTTTTGTCCAAGCCATCACTCAAATTATTCTACAGGAATGCCTGTTTGCTCTCAACTTCAATTAGACTGAGGTTATATTATAATTATTGTTGTTTTTATTATTTGTACAAGGTGGGAGAGGGTCCATGCCAAAATATTGTGAACCATTTGCATATAACCCTATTGTACACTCTAAATCATCTCTAGACCACACGTAATAAATATTACAGTGCCAATGCTTTGTTAGTAATTGCAATATTTATTAAAAAGCAGGAAATAATAAGAAAAATCTGTACATGTTTCATACACACTTTTCTTCAAATATTTTTAGTCTGCAGTTGGCAGAATCTAAACACAGAACTCACCAACATGGAGAGCTATGTATTTATGCACAAACAAACCCCCCCCACACACACACACACACATATTATGAAAGAGACATTCACATGCATACACACTGTAATTTATTCTTAAAATTTAGACATAGGATAAAAAAGTTACCATAAAATAAAATCAAAATTTTATAACTGAGTAGGATTTTAAGTGCTATTAGAGGGAGATTCTGATAATTGCCTCAATGACCCAAATCCAACAGAAAGAAATATGTCTTATTTCTAAATAATTCAGCATAAACATTATTTTAAAATGCATGAGACTTGTCATAACTAAAACTTTAAATAGCTTAATATAATTCAAGATGTAGTTGTTAAATCTTACTTTAATTCAACTAACATTCTAATATTTTCCTTGTTTTCAAAACAGAAGACTATTTTTATGTTTTATTCACAGTTCAGAAGGTTTCTCCTGCTGGATTAATTTAACATTTATTAAGATTATATAAGAAAGAATCTCATTTCCCTGTGGGAGGTTGAACCTGACCTGCTAAAAAATCACATCCAACTCAGCTAGAATGCGTGATCAGAGAGCAAAAGGGATATATCGACGGATGTGACTGACGTAAGGCTCTGAAGACTGCAGGATTACCAGGAAGACGATCATGTACACCTAATAAAGAGGAAGCAGAGGGAGATCTACACACAGAAGAGAAGGCAGCGAGACCAAAGACACAGAGGGATTGGAATCACATGCACCAAAGAAACTCGGCAGCCACCAGAAAATCCAAATGTCCGGGAAGAATCTCCGCAGGAGTCTCCAGGAGGACTGTGGTCTGACAACACCTGGATTTTAGTATGGTGATACTGATTTCCAGCTTCTGCCCTCCAAACTTGTGGCAGAGAAAGACTAAGTGAGCAATTTCTTATTTAAAGCTAAAATGGACATATTCTGGTTTCTTAGAACATAGGATGTGCTCAAGTTTAATTATGTTGTTCGCGCTGGAAAGAGTTAAATGACAGCTAAGAAGCCAAATTAATACCTTTTAACTCATTCATTTATTACTCCCCAAAAGCAGTCAAATGTATTGCAATGCATTTCAGTGATCTGAATAAGAGACTTTTGGACAGTTCAGAATAATAACTACTGAGTTCCAGAATGGATCCAGGAGCTTTCAAAGAAGTGAATTTACAAGAGACACTTCTCTGGGTAGCTTTCTCCCCACATCGTCCTTACTAGAAATGAAATAAAACACCACTCCTTCATGATGTAAAAAGATTTTGAATTCAGCATTTGGAAAATTTAAGGGGTTCCTTTTTAAACCAAATATTTGGTATATTTATTTCATTTAACAGACGAGACTAGAAGAACAGCCCAATGAATTTGTAATTAGAAAAAGAACTAAAAACACTCTCTGATATTAAAAGATATTTCATTATAGCCTTTGAAGTTACATATGCATTAGTAGGAAAACAAAGATATAATTACATTAGAAAAGTATTTTCTAATGGCAGACCTTAATATATTTAAACGACTGCTGCCTGGATAAAACTGCCTATAGTTAATTGATAATGTTACATAAATTAAGGTTATATTCAGACTGTATAGGCCATAAATAATGTTTCTAATCTGACCTTGCTATAAGTAACAAGTGAATAAATAACTATCATCCAGAAATTATCCAATTTTTGACTTATATTATTTGACTACTGCTGTTTCCATATTTCAGAGATCTTTACCCTTTCCATAATGTAGCTCATAATTTCAATTAAATAACTTTTAAAAAGCCACATACATCATTGTGATACAATTTATATTTACAATGTTCAGGAACTGAAAGAGGTGACAGATTAAACCCCTTGAAATCATACTATCTCTGCTAGTAGCTTAAATAAAAAGAGATATGAATAAGTTGATTGTTTAAAAAATTATGTATTGATGAATTTTCACTGTATCTTATTATTTGTTTTTCTTTTTTTTTAATAATCTTACTTAGTTGATTAGGGTACAAGGGGTCAAGGGTTACAGGAAGGTGGGTAATACCATTGTTTCTACACTAATATCATTTTTTCCTGTATCTGGAGTCAGGAAACAAAGAAGCAACCCCCACAGCCTCACTCCCATCCCTGGTCCCCGATGTGAGGTGCGCTCCAAGGGTCCTGCTCAAGCAGTTTTGATAGTTCATCAGTTCTGGATTGCTGCCAATCTTGCTATTCCAATTGCGACGAAACCTATTCAGAATCCACTGGCAGACAGTCTCTTCATGGTTGGGGTTCTGAGATCAACAGTTCAGTTGGAGGGATCTCCAAAGAAACTTCATCTGTGGTGATCCCAGACCTGATTCTTGTGTGTGCTTGCCAGTACAGGGTCCAGCACAGTCCATCGCCCCAATTAGCTTATGCACATGTTGGTCGTTGCAACTGCTGGGTCAGTTCTGTTTCCAGTCCTGTCTTCCACGTGAACCAACGGGTGCTGTAGTCCAGACTGATTCTACCCACTTCATACTCGGTCCTCACGCAAACCAGTGAGAGATGCAGCCTAGTTGGGGCAACTCCCCATAACCCCCACCAAGGCCCCTACCTGGACACTCATGCATGCCAGTATGTACTGCAGACTTGTTCAGTCTGTCCCATATCCCATTTAGCTCTTGCACATGTCAATGGGGATTGAAGCCTAGTTCAATCCAACCAACCTATTACCCAGCCCCCACACAAATACTGGCGGGTGCCTTTCTGTCTAGCCACCCCTGCCACTGTCCTGGTTTTCGTGCTCTCCAGTGGGAATGGTAACCCAAGAGGGAGATGCCCACTATCTCCCTACTAGGCCATTCCCACTCCTGGATTATGCACTCTCCAGGTGGTTCTGGAGTTTAACTTGACAGATAAAGCTCCCAGTGCCACCCTCTGCCAGCTGATGCTGCAGCAAAGCCCAACCAACCCTCACCCACTCTAATTTTTGCTTGCATCAGTCAGAGCAGTCAGCCCAACCTGGCCCTTCCCTTTCTAGTTCACATGAGGCCCACAGGTGTTGTAGCCCTGCCTGGTCTGGTCTGCCCCCATCCCAACTCACGTTTTCCAGCAGGAGTGGTTGTCCATCAGGGTAGCCGCCATTTCCCCTGCCAGCTTTGCCTCCTTCTCCCCTGGATCTCACTGTGCTCTCACTGTATCTCACTGTGGGCTGTTTGGGCACTGCAACAACATCTGGTACAGCTCACCCCACCTTGACATTCCTTAATGTGCACTGGTTTGTGTGGCGACCGAACCTGGCCTGACCCACACTCTATTCTGGTGCTTGGATTCGCCAGCAGGTGATGTGAACGGTTCAGCCTGGTCTGCCCCCCACCTATGCCATATATATTCCGGTGGGTAACTTCGTCTGGCCTGGTCTGGGTTACTCCCTGTTGCGGTTCTTGCGCTCACCTGTAGAGACTACATCCCGACAGAAGAGTTTCCCAAGCTCCTCCATCAGAACCTCTCCCTATGCCAGATCTTGTGTGTACTGGTAGGTCCATGGGCCAACAGTCAAAAGGTCATAAATATACAGAACAAAAAAGGCAGCTCTTGAGTCACAATGTCCTTAGCTATTTTGTCCCAGATATAACATTGATAACAGAATTACAGAGATATACATACACATTATTGTAAGACATGGCAAGCCAGAAGCTGGAATTTTGTCAAAAGCAAACAAAAGAAAACCAGTATTTCTAAAAGCAAGTCCTTACTGTGAAAGATGTAGAGAGACAAACAGATGCTTCTATTCCTATAAAAGGTCTATTAGCCCCCAAGTTTTACACCCTAGTTCCCCAGTATTCTGGCCTAGTTAAGAAGTATTACAACTGTAATATTTTTTGAATCTCTGCCTTTCATTGAAGCAGATCTTTAAAGAAATAAAGAAACAGCTAAGTAAAACTGATAAACTGTTTGCTTCATTTCAAGTACATTACTTGAACAAAAACCATATAAAGTGAGGTCAGTATAAAATGACAAAATCCAAGGGGATTAGGTGAGATTTGGGAAGCAGGCATTGAAAATGACATAGAAAATAACTACCCCTAAGTGAAAAGAAAAGGAACAATGCTGGTACGCTGTAATCGGGTAAAGATTGATTAGGTGTCTTAGACTAGAAAACAAATGAATTACCTATGATATAAAAATAAAGGATTTAAACGTCCAAGACATTGAAAAATCAATATAGTAATAACCAAAAAAAGGCTATGAAAACGGGAAAAAATCAGTGAGTTTTCATTACTGAGAAAGTGTGCTTCAAAGAGATGCATCCATGTGCAGTGAAGGCTAGAATTCTATTAAGTAAACAGAGTTACTCTCTGGTATAATGCCAATAACAATATCTAAGAAGTATTTTTGCAAGTGATAGGATAGGGGAGATACTATCATAAAATATTCTGAAGCTCTTATTAGCATATTTTATTAAGTACAATTATAAAAAGGCTATCTGGTACTAAACTGAATTATCTGCAAAACATGATATGATTTCAAAACAGTCATTCTAAGTGCTGTTGCAATGAAGACATAAAATGTGAATGTAAAAAATAACCCCTAAAGAAATCTAGAGAAATTTCAGATAATACACAATTTTAAAAATTCTAAGGTGAGAAAACACAAAATGACAAATTTAGTACACACTGAAATAAAATTTTCCACGATTACACTTAACGACTACTAAATAGTTAATAAGAAAAATATTTCCAGAGTATTTTTTTACAAATAAGATTGCATAGTACAGATTGCAATCTATCACTCCTATGTTTTTTTTTTTCCACAGAAGACCTGTATTTTGACGGTCAGAGATGGTACTAAGGGAAACAAAAACTATTTTATGAACTTTAATAGGAAATAAAGTACCCACCAAGTTAGAAAGTGATGTAACAATGATAAATTGGGCCATATCTACATGTAACATATCACTCTAGAAGTTAATTTTGAATGATTTCTAGTCAACTGAATTTTTTCCAACTTAAAAAAAATTTTTTTAAAAAAAGAGAGTCAGAAATTGCAGGAATCCTTCAACAATGAACTCATGTACTGTAAGTGGAAATGGTTATAGTCCAAAGTGGTGGTAAATAAGAAGTCTTCACCATAGATCATTTAAGTATCGTACTGTAGTCCTGCCTAGTTCAGGTAGATTTAAATCAAACAAAAGTGTTCCCACTGCAAGTACAGATAAAGCAAAGGCACAAGTTGGCTGCCTTGAGCTCTGTCCCTCAGGTATGACTTCTCTGGAGAAGCTGGGAAATTAGTGAATAAAAAGAGCCAATGGTACCTCACGTTGATAATGCACATCAGGGATAATTCACCTACTTCCCATGTGAGGCAAAACAAATACTCTTGTGACAAGGTTCAGTGACCTGTAACTGAGTGTTTAAACAATCAGTCCAACAGGCAATTTTCAATGAGGACTCAGGGAATTAATCAGCCTATTAAATAATACTGGATGGGCAAAAATGAATATTATAATGATTGAGAAATAAAGTTTTAACTTGAGGAAGTTTAGGACAGAACCCATTGGCAATTGGAATGCCAGTGTCACAGATGGCAGCTTAACTTGTGCTACAATGCCACCCACTCTGATCCCTATTTCAAAGCACTCTCTTCACCTTACCCGTTGTCTCTGATTAGATTGTCACCTTCAGTCTAGTGCCTTTAATGATAATGTAACATAAAGAAAGCAAAAGACAAAATAAAATACTAACATCCTTTTAACACAAGACAAAAAATAATATGCTTTATAAAACATTAACAATACTTTTGTAGATACTCAAAATTGTTTTTGCAACAAAATTATTTTGATCATTATTTTGAATTTTAATGTAGTATTTCAATATTTTGTGATCATTTTTAATTCCTGATATCCTGATCTTCCTAACAAAATATTATTCTCAATTAATAAATGCTTAACTCATCCTGTAAGCTTGTTAAACTCAAGTCACTGAAGGCATCAGTGCTGACTCTGAAATGTGCTCATTTGTGGTCCTGAGCATAGTCAAAAATGTCCTGAGCTTACTACATCACTCACAATCTTCACCATATAGGGAAAGATACTAACAATAGTATATGGTGAACTTATTAAACTTTCTGATCTTACCCTAAAATTCTGTTTCATTAGTTAGAAACTGCAATAATTTCTAGACTATACATTAACAATTTGTACAGCATTAATCATTTTTGAGAAACATTATCAGTTACTTCAAATACTATTACTAAAATTGAATGATTTTGTTTTTAATAAGATATTCTTAGAAATTAAATGCATATTGTGGATTTTAAAGCCACAGTACATACTGGCTCCACATAAGTCAAACCATACTCTGACAATCCTTCCTCACACTAGAGATTTGTAGGAATTCAAATCATGTTTTCTTACTCTTTTCACCCACATTGATGCGCTCTTGATGTGCCTATGTAAAATCTGAAAGGAAGAAATAAATACATAAGGGAAAGATTTCAGAGGTTTTATGTTTTTGATGGAATAAAAATATTGACTGATGCTTAATCTGATAAAATACCACTGTCCCTATAAATAACATGAGAGGAAAACTCAAAGATAACAACTGACATGCCATGAATAATGATTAATTAGTTCACAGCATTCATCATTTCTATTTCCATAATTATATACACAGTTGAAATTAGCATTTTCATGAGAAATAATCATAGAAAGGTGTTTTGTGCAGGGAAATGCTTTTTTTTTCATCTGCATTGAATTTCAAAGCCTATATCTTAAAATCTACAGTATATAAACAAAGTTTCATGCTTATCATGTAGAAAGAAGTGAATATTGTGGATACATAGTGTGGGGAGCCATGCAGTTGGGTTGGATGGCATAGGTGTGTGATGAGCACCACTCCTCGGTTAACAAGGCTACGAGGAGTTTCTGGCTGCGTGGCAAGGCCCGGCAGAATGTCTCCGGGCACCTCATTGCTGCCTCACCCCATTGCATGGAGACTCAATCACCTCTCTGATGTTCTATAGAATTCTCTTGAGGGTGTTATTGTTGTTTTTCTGCTAATGTGAAATGATTCCTGTAACTACTATAACACCTCAAACTGATCCAAACATCCTGTTATGTGTCCACCTTTGTCCTGAAGTTTGCCCTAATATAAGTAATATTTTGCTTAAGAAATGGCATGATAAAATCTTGGAACAGATGGCAATCACGGAGGTACAAAGAGTTTGTTTACCATGTGCCTCAAACTGTTACAACACATAAAATGACATATTTTGGTTTCTCACCACGGAAAGCAGAAAGTATATGGGGTATCTTCTAAAGGAAACAAATGTGAACCCCCCAAAAAATGGCTTCAAATCTCAACCTTACACTGGCAGTTATATTTAGGTAAAGAAAACAGTTTATAAAAACTTCTACCTTATTTTGGCACTCATATTTAGGAAAAGAAAAGCTTATAAAGATAAAAGGAAGTTTCTTGTAAAGGCCCTCTGTTTGTAGACTGGCTGAGCTGCCCTGATCCCTTTCATTGCCCATTAATAAAAGAACAAAAAACAATTGAATCAGCACTCGGTGAAGGTGGTGGTAATGAATGCATGATCAATTATAAGCTTTAATAAAGAACCTATGTTATATGCTTTAATAAATTCCTTTCATTCATGTTCTTTTCTTTAACTCTGTACTCTTAATATTTTAAATAATATTAGTTTGTGTTTAGTGAAAATTGCTTTTCAATATAAGTAAACCACTTGTCACTATGTAACCCCATGTGCTGCCAAACGTGGAGTTCCTGGCTTTAGGCAGGTCACTGCAGGTTTGAATGATTAATAGCTTGCTGAAAATATTTTCTCTAAAGTAAAATAATAATAATGCTTTTAGGATTGATTTTGTAATCGTTCTTTTGTAATGAAGTAAAAATGAAACAACTGGATGTTGTGCAAAAGCTTGTGATGATTTGTGTATAAATAAAGAAGGCAACTTTGCTGAGGTGTCCATTAGCAGCATCATGCCATAGTGGTCCTTGCCTCCTCTGCCACTTCTTATCATCTCACCGATCCACGCATCCTTTGCAAGCTCTCGAGTCAGCCGGAGCTGGTTTCCGGTAACATAGGAATTCTCAGGAAGGCAGAAAGAAGATGGGAGAAGAGAGCGTTTACACACACACACACACACACACACACACACACACGTAGATAAAGTGATGCTCTTTCACAAAATATAAGAGGAATATGCTTTGAGATTAAAAATAAAACTCAGAGCATAGTTTTGGAAAAATGCCTGAAATCCAGTACAGGAGAAAGTTCAGACTCAAAGTAAGTTTAAGATGAGAGCTAAGGAGAAAATAAAACGGCAGAAAAGCAGGTTCACATAAGGATAATCTGGAGGTGGAACCTGAAGCCGATACCCACCCCCAGCAGAAAGATAGAAGAGAACAGAGCATATTTCAAAATAAAATGGGCAAAAATAGAAAACCTGACTGTGTTGAGAAAAAGTGCCAGTACAAGGAAGACAAATAGGCTCATAACTGAGACTAGGTGGCCCTAAGCTACAAAAGCTAAAGAAATAAAAAGAATGCACCTGCAGAAATAATTTTTTCATATACTAATGTTACATAAGATGTACCAATGAATGTTGTAGTGATTTCACGTTCCTGGGAATAAATGCAGCATTGCTCCTAAGCTGACAATCCATACAACAAAAGAGAAAAGACCAAATTTAAAAGATAGCTTTCAATGTGCGAATCATCACCTAAATATTACAACAGCCCACAGTTTTATTACCTGTTCATCAGAAATAAAATATTAAGATTTAATGGTACCTGTATCTTCATGTCTAATATACAAGTATTTATAGAAGCAGAGATTTGCAATAATCAAACCTCTGTAATTACTTATGCAAATCATTATTATTATTATCACTTCAAACCTCTCAACATGACTGTAAATGTTACTTCTTAAATCAGTTACAAAGAATTAATTGGCCATCACAATCTAACCAAACTTAGCATAATGACAGAATAAATCTAGTTTAACATAAATACGTAAATGTCAATGATATTATTTACAAAGGCAATAAACAAAAGTCATTACTTGTATATTTCCTCATTTATACTATTTCTTCACATTCTAATTTATATTAAAAATAAAGATCTGTTTAATTCAAAGAGCCCACAAACACTTCCTAATTGTAAGAAATGCATAACTATACGTATCAATATGCACCCACACATCTATATTAGTATTGTACTGTATCCATTTAGTGTGTGTAAGCTGAAGCAGGGTTTTTTTTTTTTTTGAAACATTTTAGAAATGCTGCTGGAAGGATCTAATATCATCGGAACAACAGCCAGAAGCCCTGAGCAGTCCTCAGAAACAGAACAGTAAACTTCCTTTGGGACTCAGGAGAGGAGCTTTCTCTGGTCCTTACTTAATTCCAACTTTGGATACCCACCCTCCCTCTCTTGCAATGACCATCAGGGTCGCTCCAGAGCCTCTCCCTCCCCCCACCAAAAAAAATTAGATTAGATAGAGACCAATAAGGAAAGTTTAGAATAGACAGGAAATAGTCAGCTTGGACTCATATATACCTTACTAGGTAGGACACAAAGATTAGTTATTCCTTACTAAAGTATTGAGGAGTTCTCTGCACAACCCCCCTAAAACTGTTCTGTGCCTCAATTGTTCATATATGCCTTGTTACAGTTATAAGCCTGTTTGTACTATCCTAAAATTCACCAAGCTCAGTAAAAATCATGCTTCAATACGATAAGCTGCTAAATAAAAATGAAAATAGACACGAGACAGCTGAATCGTACCCTATAACCATTTTAAGGTATATAGCAGCCAGTTGTGTATAAACTAAAATTGAAACATCAATGAAGTAGTCACAGGATGTGGTTAAGAACTTGCATTTTCTAACATATTGGTCATTCAATACCATGTCAATTAACTTCATGATGTTGCAAATTGTTGTTGATGTGGCTTTTCATTGGAGGGATGATATTCTGCCAGCTCTACTTTCAGACCAGAGATGGTCTCCCAAGGAAACTGTTGAATTCATCTGGACAATAAGAGGCTGGACTCTATGCATGGTACATGCTCACAATGAAGGAATCATGAGTGGATATGAACTGTACTGCTACAATAGTGTGGAGGAATCCAACATGGGAGAAGGGCATGGGGAGGAGTTGAAGGAATCCCAGAGCCTATGAAACTGTGTCATAAAACAAAATAAAATAAATAAATAAATGAAAATAAATTAAAAAGAAAAACAAAAAGAAATACTAGTGGAATAATTAAGTTGTTAAGGTGGTTTACCAAAACTAAATAAATGAACAACAGTTACATGCGAGATTTGTTAGAGAAAAATAATCCAATGTAGACCTTGGAAAATATATTTTTTATATTACATTTACTAGGTTTGCTTGGGAAATGTTACTAGTTAATTTAAAATCTGTGTATCTGGAGGACTATGCCTTCACATTCTATAGGCAAATCTTTGAAGGACTGGAGAATGAAAACTCAGCAGACCACATCCAGCCAGTCACAGCACTTTCAGAACAATTTCCAGAGTTAATTCAGAGCATTCTAAGTCACAAAGAAGGTAAAAATGGCAATTTTTTTATTAAGTTAGAGAAGTAAAACTGGAACCCTAATTTCAATCTATCAAAAATGTATAAAATTGTTATAAAATTAGATCCATTATTTCTCTAATTTTTAGTTACTTTATTGTGTTTGAAAGCCAGAGAAATGGAAAAATAGAAACCTTTCATCTACTGGATCTCTCTGCAACTGCCCACAACAGAGCTGTATAGGCAAAGCCAGAAGCCTGGAACTTCAGTTCTCTCATCTTGGTGGCAGGGACTCGGGTGCCTGAACAATTCACTGCTGCTCTAAAGGATTTCTCAGCAGAGGAGTTAGGACACTAACCCGTTACTCTGACAAGAGATGCAGGTGTTTCAGGCAACAACATAACTGCTGAGCCACAGCTCCAGCCTTATTTTAGCTATTAAAACAAGCAAATTTGGTAAAATGTGTCTCTTCCAGACAATAAATAGATGGGTTTTCTTTTATAATCCAGTCTACTAATCTATGACGTTTGATTGAGCTTAAGCCAATTACTTTCAGGGTTAATACGTTTGGGTGGTGATTTGGTCCTTTCATTTTAGGAATGGGTTGTTCATTGGTTTAGTCTTCTGTTGTCATTTTACTGGGATGTTCTTCACATTTGCCTTTGGTTTTGTTGCGTGCTATTCCTCTTTCACCAACAAAAATCAGTGGAAACGATTCTCATGGATTTTGATGTTTTTGTTTTTGTTACTTTCTTCTCTTCAAAAGAGTTTCTTCTGATTAAATTATTCAATGACTCATAGATCAAACAGTAGCATCATTTTCTTCAAGAAGGTTCTTGACTTTCTTTCATTTCTTCAGCAACACGTCATTCTGTAGCATGTTATTTAACTTCCTGGTGTTGTCAATTTCCTTTTTCTTCCTGTTGTTGATTTTGTTTTGCGGCTTTTCATTTAAGAGGATGCATAGTAGCTGTGTAATGGAGACTGTTATATGTAGTAACATGTTATCTAACTTCATGTCATTGCAAATTTCTATTTTTCATCCTATTGTTGATTTTGTATTGTAGCTTTTCATTCAAGGGGATGTACAGTAGCTGTGAAATGGAGACTAACATCCAGATACAATGTAGTATGCATTTCTACTTCCAGACAAAGATGGACTTGCAATGAAAGTGTGTGCTGTATTTTGACAATAGGATGCTGGACTCTGCCATTGTCCATGCCCACAATGATGGACATATGACTGTGTATGAAGAACTATACTTTAGTAATGATATAGAGGAACTAGGTGGGGGGGCGGAAATTGGAGCTGGTATAAGGGAAATCCCAGGAGCCTATGGAGCTGTATCATAAAATGATAATAATAATAATAAATAAAAAGATTAAAAAAAGCAAATTTGCTTGAAATAAATTAAACATAACAAGCCTATGTATATTTTTAATAATTGTCATTTCAAAGTGGAATGCTTAGTCTTACGGCCTTATTTTGACATAGTTACAAAGTTGATAAGTTATACAACTTTAGAAGTTTGCAGGATATATTGGGAGAAGGAGGAAACAAATTGGAAACTGACAGGCATAGCCTAAACACATCCTTCATGATAATAAATAGCATATAAATACACAGACAGGCAAACAAACAAGAAAAATCCCTAAAAATCCCAGAAACATAGCAGAAAAATCTCAACAAGAGATGGCAGAAGGCAGTTAGGCCATAGATGATTTTCAGAAGGGCTCCTTTTCTTTCTTGTGCTTATTATCTTAAATTGCTTTTAAACATCATAAATCATATTTAATAATCACAGAAAATATTAAAACGGATTCTCTGTAAATAAAAGTAAAGGCCTTTAAAGATGTGAAAGTAAAACATTTCCGATTTGAAAGATACCAAATGACCTGCAGTTCTCCACACATCTAAAAACTATGCCTTATTATATGCATATGAAAGTCAAGTTTTCTATTTATGTAACAAATTCTCAAATGAAAACAATTCCAGAGGGAAAAAACAATGCTATTTTCACATCTCCACTCTCAACAAATTTTCTAAACTTACAATTTGTAAAAAGAACACTTTAATCTCCCTGAAAATCAATGCCATGCCTTGGCTTTCCAAAAGAGGGAGATGTGTCTCCACTGCGACAAGGGTATCACTCTGATACATATAACATATATCCAAACAGGCAGTTTACTGTTATGAAATGAAAATAGTTTTAAGAAAAGCATATACAATATAAGCTTAGCTTTACAATGTTAATTGCTTTAAGAGCACAGTTAAATCTATGAAAAATATGATCCAGTAATACAAAATGGGAGCTGATCCCGCTCCTTTACAGAGTTCTCTATTGTGAAAATTATCATGTTGAAATGTGCCAATATATAACGGCACTTTGAGTTTGAAAAAATCCCTAGATTCCAAAACTATAGATCCTACCGTGACAGGAATGCAAAACTTCTGATTACTTGAAAAATCACTGTTTAATATCATTTGGAAGAATGAGACACAGAATACTACCCATTTCTTTAAGTGAGTATTCAAAGATTGAAAATTAAATGCTACATATGTATTCTCTACTGAAAATAATGATCACAAACCTTGCATTATAAATGAACACAAAAATGTATTGCATCTAAGTAATGTAGTGCATTTTAGAAACAAAGAGAAAGTTGAGAGCAAAGGAAATATTTGAGTTAGACAGCATATGCAGATTAAGGACAAAGGTAGAAATATTAATATTAAACCATAGAAATTAATCCCCTTAATAAAAGCAATGATAACATTTTCTGGAAGTACATTCTAAAAAATGTGAAACTGTTATAAACACACATGTAGACTGACATATAAAATCGAGTAAGCAAAGCATAACTTTTTACACAATTTCAGTTAAAAATAGATGGCTTGTTATTTTAACACATATGGGCAAAGGTCATAAAAATTTCCACAGATAAAGCAGAGTTTCAGGTAGCTAGTTACTAGCTTCAACATGAAATCAACATGTTATGGGAGACAGAAAATAAACAGATCCCTTTGACTATTTTTTCAATTGCTTATGATATCCTAACCAGCTTCAAGCATCTTTGTTTCAAAACAGTAACAATTATGTATACATAAACTACATAGGAAAGTTAAAAAAAGAACTGCAAAAAAAAACTTGAAATACTTTCAATAAACATATCGTCAACGTTATTCCAAATATTATTCCTTAAAATTCCAAATTAAAATGTTCTAACAAAAAATGAAAAGAAACAACACAAAAAAAAGGAAAAGCAAGGAAAACTATGCATACTTAAGATATCCTTAAAATACAAATATCTCAAGTGGTAATATGTTTTATAGACAAAAGCAATTTTTTGCAATGAGCCAGATTTCTGTGGGTTCTGCTTTATGATCAGAAAGAGATTAATTATTCTGGGCAAGTTAAACTGCCCTATAATTTCAGTTTCTTAACTCTAGAAAGATTGTTGACTGAAGAACATCTCTAAGATTTTCTCTCAAGAGTAAACTTTAGGATGCTCATATTTTAAGGAAAAAAATATACATGTGCATACACATTTGCATATGTAAACATACATGGAGAACATATGTCTATATCTATATATATATCTTTATCGATAGATAGATCGATAGATAGATAAACACAGAGAGACAGACAGACAAGGACAGGGACAGTGACAAGGACAGGGACAGACACAGAGGCATAAATACAGACAATCCATGAGGGATAAATGAGAAACAAAGGTGAGGGAGGGATACTAATGGAATAATGAAAGCTTTTCACAACTTCTATATAACATATATTTAATCATAACATAGTAGTATTTCAGTAAGAGACTTTTAAGCCATTTTGAAGAAGGAACTTTATTTAGAGGATCAGAAAAGCAAATAAACATTTATAAATATTAAAATACACCACAAAATATATCAAGAGATGTAAATGAATCAATCACATGAAAATAGCAGAACCCAATTCTGCAGGATTACTAGAAAGGGGAGTGGCAGGTAAGGAACTGACAACAGGACCTCAGTCGCTGCCATGCAAAACAGAGAGCATGCAAGACGCACACAAAAGTCAACCAGCTCATCTAAACCAACGGAAGACTTGGAGTAGCTCTTCGGAGGATGGAAAAAGGGCAGACTTGACAACCTTCCAATCCCAGTTTTACAGCACTCACTGAAATCTGTCGACACACTAAGATCAAGATGGACAGCTAACAGGCTTTAGATGGAATTTCTCACCTCTAGTGCAAAAAAGCCCAAAATTTCTCAGAATAATCAAAACTACTAAAGTAACACCCTGGGAATACTCTTCCTCACATCAGGTCCTAAGGCTCTATCAGAGGAGCCCGTTTCCACCCCCTGGCATGGAAGTGTTCTGACAGCAAGGAGGGGTGCACTTTCTGTCACTGCCCCTTATCCCCATGCCACAGACACGGGAGGGAAGATTGGCATTTATCTCCTTTATCTCCCTCACCTTCTCCTTCAACCTGACCCTCTTAGTCCTAATGGGAGGCCCACACAACCCCTCATCTTTGCAATAAATATCAAAATAAATACATAAAGAAGAGAGACTAGCTAGAAAAACAGAAGAAATCCAAAAAAAAAAAAAACAGCTGATAACATTTAATGAAGAATAAAAATGACACACAGAGGCAGCTTAGGACTTAAGTAACAACAGCTAGGAAAATGGAAACCATTAAGTTCTTCAGCAGACCTATAAGACAAAAATAATGGTAATTTATATAAGTAGTTTCTTTTTGGCTTTTCCATGTGTCTTCATAAAGTGACTAGCCAGGATATATAACATATGAACATGCAAAGGGAATACGATGAAAAAAATCAAAGAGTTCATTCATAATGGTCAAATAATGACCTGAAAGTGGTACCCCTTACTAATTGTTATTTCTACAATCCATGAATTTCAAGAGTAACCATGAATCAAAACCATCAGGAGCTGTTTTAAAACACAGAGAGGTCTCCTCTGAGATGATGGTACAAAGCTATGCTTGAAAACCACTGTGTTATTAGAACAGACAGCCTTCTCACAAGGAGCACAACATTCAAAATTGGTATCTATTATCAACATCTCCTACTGCAGGAAGAGAGTCAATGGAGCAATTCAGTCAAGAGGCAATCAAGGCCTCAGCTACAAATGAAAAGAACGATATTCAAGAAACCCTACAGAGGTAGAATCAGCTAAATTTCTTGACTGATTGAATGTGATGGTAAAAGACAGACAAAAGGTATTAGAGTATTGGGAAAACAAGAGGATAGCAGACCTTTTGAGAGTGGAAATTTGGGAGGTAAGAAGTGCTTATAAGTAAAAGTATCAGCTTATTTCTGTTTATTAAACATCAGTTGCAAGGTTGAATCTCATTAGACTGATATGATTTAGACAGCTTTCATTTACACATACAACTGAAAAAAATACACTGTTTTTATAACATGTTCGGTGATATACTTCTGATATGGTAAGTAACAAAATCTATGTATAGTGTGTGAACATATCTGAGTTTAAATACAGGATTACCTTCTCCTGTGCTCCTAGCCTACGAATGCAGCCACCATTGAAACCTATAGCTAACAAGTTAAGCTGCATTGATTTCTTCATTTACTCTTCTAGAGAGAGAGAAAAAAACATATACATATATATATGTGTGTGTGTGTGTGTGTGTGTGTGTGTGTATATATATATATATATATATATATATATATATATATATATATTCTTTTAAACCAATTAGGTTGGCAAAACAGACTAATCCAATAAGGCTAGCCTACAATCTTACTTTCAAATATCTCTGTCTTCAAAATTTTACCTAAACTATATCCTCACATAAGTCTAACAAAAATTCTTCTTATTTTTCTAAAAACAAGATTTTATTTGTTCATTGAAGAGAAAGCAGAAAGAGTGACAGGGAGAGGCAGGGAGGGAAGGAGAGAGAAACAAAAGACAATCTTCTATCCACTGGTTCACTTTCCACATTGCCCCATCAGTCAGGCCAGGGCCAAGTTGAAAACATGATCTAGGTACTTCTTGTTCTCCCATATGAGTGGCAAGGGCCCAAGTACTTGAGCTGTCACGTGTTGTCTTTCTGGGCTCATCGGCAGAACATATGCAGAATTTCCAGATTAGAAGCAGCACTTCCACACATGCTGATGTCACAAGTGGCATCGTAACCCTTTATCTCACAAAACTGGCACACAAGCCCTTTCTATAAACAAGACAGAACATCTATCTAAGCAAACCTAATGTTTGCTGATATTTTAAAAGTTTATTATATGTGAATTCCCCTGAAACATGTCTAAGGTATGGATTGCTTTTGCAAAAGGCTTTTTCCTTTAAAATATAGCCCAATTACTCATGCTTTGTCTGTATATTAACTAGTATAAATTCTAATAAACTAAGACAGTGAATAACCATACACCTTTATTTTTAAGGCAAATTTCAGTGCTGTATAGTTTGAAAAATTAAATAAACCAAAAAATAACTGTTGAACGGTAAGTTGACAGGCTCAAGAATTATAAGCAGAGAGAGCTAACTGTTTCTGGATTTTGTTAGAGATTATTGAAATCTGCTTTTGGAGAAATGTTCATTTGACACTAGGATACATAGAACGAGGTAGACAGTAAGACAACAGTAGCCAAATTCATCCTGAAGCTCTGTGTAGTATACACTTCCTACAATATGCTCTCTCAGACTGATGAACTCTCATTAACTTTTCTTTCACATCTATCCCACTCCCCTTGCAATTGATTACTCTAAAAACAACTAGGTTTTCTCACTTCTGACCATTTTTATTTTTCACTAGGGGTTCTCCATCCATCTTCATATCAATGACTTCATTTTGGTCTCATAGGCTCCTTGGTTTGGCCTGTAAATATCCCATTAAGATTTCTTTGAAAATTATTCACAGACATAAACATCACAGTAAGAAAATTAGTACTCAACCCCTCAACACCATTATATAAATAAGGGCTAGATGAAGCATGGGTTTCATAAACATTTCTATGAACTTTAAAGTCATCACTGAGAAGGATTACATAAACACCATGCCAACTGAATTTTGGAATTTTTTAGGGAAAAAATAATGCTGATTTATATATAACACCAAATACTGCCTTCGTCTAAAAAGTTATAAAACCATTGGTCTATACACACAAACTTTTCAAAAATATGAAAGCTGGTGCAATAGAAACTTGGCCTCAGAACCTATCAGAGACAAAAATGTGATATTTACAGGGCAGTAAGCTTCATATACACTTTTAAGCATTTGTTCCTTTTGTCAATGTTATAAGATCAATACTACCTTCATTCTCATTTTGCATATGAAGAAACAGAGGTACGCTACTAATGTTTCAAAAGTTATACTGATACCAAGTTCTAGAAACAGCAAGTGAATACATAGTCTAAACTTGAAAACACGAAGCCATTACTATAACTACTCAAGACAACATAGAGACATCTATGCTTTGACTATGCATAGCATTGACAACAAAATAAGGTCAAAACCATCTGACAAGTAAAGCGCCAGGAGCAATATTACGTCACAAGGTGTCAGATGTGCATTAGACATCTCAGTAAGGCATGCTCCTTCATTCAATAATGTCATCAGACAGTGACCTCAAGATGATCCACTCTATCAAATTTATTGTTAAAAAAAACTAAATCATGAGAAAACAAAATTTTAAATAATGAAAAATGTACATTGAGAGACTACACACAATTGTTACAGTTCCCTTCTTTCAAAAATATTCCAAGTGACATTTTTTTTAATGCAAAGTGGTAGAACCCAAAAGGCTTACTAGATGTGTTAACCTGTTCGAAACCATAAAGCTAACAAATGACAAATAATGAAAACACAGATTCCTAAATCATTTTCATCCAATTCAAAAATTATTTTAAACGCCATAACCCAGCAAACAGGATAGCAGAGAGATTATAAGATTACATCAAATTGGGGAAATAAATGGTAATGCTTGAAAACTGAGGAATGGACAAAGAAAGGATTCAACGGAGATTTTTCCTAGCCTGAGTGTCTGTTCAAAAATCATCAAATTTGGTTCAAACACACACTTTTGTTCAACTTGACACACATTCTCTCTTACTAGAATGAAGCAGTAGTACACAATTGATGAAAATAAAACCATTCAAATTTGGACGTATCTTGCTAAAATACCATTTAAAAGAACACCATTTCATTTACCAAGAGTGTATGAGAATAACCATTTGGCATCCTAATAATTATCAAGGTGACCGAAAAAAATGAAAATCAGATTTTTTAAGTTTTGGCAAGGGACACACACTTTTCTTTTTTTAAGTAAAGAAAGAAAAACAGTCCAACGTGATAGTATACCAGCTAAAGCCCTAGCCTTACACATGCCTGGATCCCATACAGATGCCGGTTCTAATCTTGACAGCCCCGATTGCCATCCAGGTCTCTGCCTGTGGCCTGGAAAAGCATTGGAAGATGATTAGAAGCCTTGGGACCCTGCACCGTGTGGGAGACCTGGAAGAGCTCCTGGCTTCAAATTAGCTCAACTCCAGCCATTGCGGCCACTTGGGGAGTGGCTCATCAGACAGAAGATCTTCCTCTCTGTCTCTCTCTCCTGCTCTCTGTGTATCTGCCTTTCCAACAAAAATAAATCTTTAAAAAAGAAAGAGAGAGAGAGAGAGAGAGAGAAGGAAGGAAGGGAGGGAGGGAAGGAGGGAGGGAGGAAGAAAGAAAGGAAATATGTGTGTGTGTGTGCGTGTGTGTGTTTGTATTTCATGATACATTTCCACAGACACAGGTATTCCCCCTGCAACTCTCCCCTCTACCACCCCCTCAAATCTTTGTCCCATATTTTTACAATATTATAATTCTTCAGCAACAGTCACAAGTCCATCATTATGCTTTCTAAATGTAACATGACATTTTAATTGTAGACAATGTAAGAAAGTCTAGCATTCTATTGTCAAGATACATTTAATAGTTTTATTGGGACTCGCTTTTTACTCAGGAGTAGGGGGTGTGTAATACAATATATCTTCACTTCTCAATACACTAGAATCCATTATACAGTTCATCTATGAGGATATATGTATATACATGCTTACCAATATATTTATTTTATCATGTATCTTGCATGAGAGAATGCATATTTATCATTTTGGGATTGCCTTATTTCACTAAGCATAATGGTCTCCAATTGGGACCAAATTCTTGCATATAGAAGAATTTCATTCTTTTTAATGGCTAAGTCATATTCCAAGGAATTGATATACCATGGTTTCTTTTTCCATTAATCTTTCAACAATCATGTGGGGTATTTCCATATCTTTGCTACTGTAGATTGTGCTGCAATAAATATGTGGTTTCAGGTTATTTTTTCATATGCAGACTTTCCATCCTTTGGATATATTCGTAGGAGTGGGATATCTGGGTCACATGGTAGATCGATTTTCAGTTACCTGAGAACTCTCCATAATGACATTAATGTTTGCTACACTAACCAACATTCCCATCAACAGTGGAGTAGGTACCTTTCTCTTCTCAATCATGCAAACATTCTTAGTAGGTTTTCAATTATAGGCCAACTAAAGTACATACTACAGAATGGTGTCCTTAGAACAGTACTCAAAATCTGTCCTGCCCCACCACTGTCAAGGTTACTTAGACACTTGCCATGTGACTGTTGGACAAGAAGCCTGGATTAAGTATCATTTATCCTACTAGGTGATTTAGATGCATATAAAATGTTGAGAATCAATGTTCTGAAGTACAAATACATGGATTTTTGATGATGTATATGTTTTTAAAAGTTACATATTTCCTTCACAGCTGTCTGCTCATGGAGCCCAAATTTGCTCCTCTTTGTCCCTAGCATTGCTCTACACTTTCATGTTCTCAAATAAATCACTAACACTGTTTTGTTTTTACTTTGGTTTGCCCTGTTGTGGGCTATGGAGTTAATTAGCACTCGTTAAGTTGAGCACTCAGCTGTACCCAATATTCTGCTAATGAGGGTGTGGGGGGAAAGAGTAAACAAAGAGAGGTGAAAGCGCAATAAAGGCAGGTTTCCCAGAGACTTTCACCATCTCTGGTCTCCTGTCGGTACCTCATCCCCAGACCTTCCCCGTGTCCACGTTACTGGCCCTGCTGGCCGGAACACTGCCCCACATAATCTTTGCTGAAAACAGAAAACTGCCTTCCTTGTCAAACTTTCTGTTAAACATTTGCCTCTGGAGTGTGTTTGTGTGTGTATTGGTTAGTAATACTAAGAGATTATCCATGTCAATTTGTGTGTGAACAAATGAAAAGTTGTGTCTCAAAATGCATATATCATTCACGTACTGAGTGTTCCAAGCTAACACTTGAAGAACCAACTCTTCAGAAAATCTGACATGTCTTTCTCTACAAGTAACAAGTCATCAAGATCCTTTTTGGAAGGATAGATACCTTTTTTGCACCAAGGCCAAAACAACAACCTTGATAATCAGAAAGCAGTGATTGTGGGCTACACTAAATCCAGAATATGCTTTAAAGTAACCCTTCTCTACTAGTTTCAGTACACACACTCCCTGTATAACTTAGTAGAAGCCTTAGAATGTACTACACTGGTCCATGTACCAATTTATCCTGTCATCCATACATAAACTTATTGCTCCTTTTCAAAAATGTATAAAAGCATCTTACTTTGGTCATCTTTTAGACTCTATTATCTTGTGATGATTCCCATGTACATGTAAACATAATAAATCTTTTATGTGTCCTCTTAACAATCAGCTCTATATGAACTTGGTTTCTAGTCCCAGCATAGCAATCCACCCGCATAAGAACTACACATTATGGAAGGGTTCTGCTTCTCTCTCATTCTCTCTGTCTCTCTCCTTCCCTGCCTGCCTAGAATGTTCATATCCTCCTTGCAGTGTCTTTAGCATAATCTACTGTTATATTGAATATTCTCAACCACACACAATATTTTACTACATTTGCCAAAGTTAGTTCCTGTCATCAACTCATGTCCACATGTATTCTACAAACCTGTCATGATTTGCAAAAGTTTGCTTTTTTAGCCAAGGCCTATGCTTAATACAGTTTTAAATAGTCATCAATTGGAGACATCAACTACAACTAAGCCAACAAATTATAGCAGCATAGCATAAATGGTTACAGCACATCTACAAGTTTGAATCACAGCTCCAAGAAACATGAATTAACTTTGCGATGCTGAACAAGTCATATAATTGCTTTGGACCTCTCCCTCTGTTTACACATGTGATGATGAGAGGATATTCCTAAAACAGCTAGTTTTTTAAAGACTTTATTTATTTTTATTAGAAAGTCAGATGTACAGAGAGGAGGAGAGACAGAGAGGAAAATCTTCCACCCAATGATTTACTCCCCAAGTCATCGCAATGGCCAATCCGAAGCCAGGAGCCAGAAAGCTCCTCCAGGTCTCCCAGACAGGTGCAGGGTCCCAAGGCTTTGGACCGTCCTCAACTCCTTTCCCAGGCCACAAGCAGGGAGCTGGATGGGAAGTGGGACTGTCAGGATTAGAACCAGTTCCCATATGGGATCCCGGGGCTTTCAAGGCGAGGACTTTAGCCGCAAGGCAACTGTGCCAGGCCCTAAAATAGCATTTTTTACAATTAAAGTAGCTGACATACATACAGTTTTAAAAATGATAAAACAATATCTTGGACATACTAACTTCCTCACAGATTAAACAAAGGGAAGAGAGAGATCACAAAAACAAGAGAAGGAGAAAATGTATAATATAAGGAGCAAATCTGATTTTATTCATATCATAGTGTAGGTTAAATTCTAGTTAGTATACATTTGTAAATATGAAATAATTATCTTATAAACTGCATGTTTAGAAAAAGGAAAGCAAAAGAAAAAGCATTAGAGAAAAGGAAAGAAGCAACAGGTCTATGCATTTTTTTCCCTTGCGCTTGTCTGAAGGTGACCTTTTTGGAAAACGTATGCTATTTGTTCCCTGAGCTGTGTATGATTAGTTTCTTCATCATACACAGACAAATTAGGAAGGCTGCTGTGGTGCCCAGAAATCATTCGTTAAACAAAGTCAAAATTGATGATAAAATTGAGTTCCCTTTGTGTTTGATTTTCATCTATCTGCACTCAATTATAAACGAGCTATCAAAGAAAGCTACCCATTAGCCATTAATTCATAATGACTTCAGAAAGCAATCCCTATACTGCCATTGATATCTCTCTGACAACCTCCTACTCTCTGCAGGGCTTTAGTGGAAAATGAATCAGGAAAACAGAACTACAGAATACAAGCCACTCTTCCTTCTGAGGCTTGCTATGACAACATCAATGCACAGAGTGCAGTTTTAATATGCAGGAGCCATCACAAGATATGATTGGTACATTTAAGAGAGACTTTAACTATATTTACCTTTCACTACGAATTCTTGCTTTCTTTTTAAGATAAATTTATTTGTTTGAAAGAAAGTGTTATTGAGAGAGGGAAAGACAGAGGGGAAGTTCTTCTATCTATTGGTTCATTTCCAAGATGCCTGCAACAGCTGGCATTAGGTCAGGCTGAAGGCACAAGCCAGGAATTCCATCTGGGTCCCTCAGTAACTTAGACTTTTTTCAATGCTTTGACCAGGAGCATTACCAGGCAATGGGTTTGAAGTGGAGCAGGCAGTACTTTTATGAGATGCCAGTGTCACAACTATACAGATTGATTTTCTGCAACACAATGCCAGTCCTCATTTACTGTTTCTTACATAAATGAAGACATACACAAAACAATGGTACATTCAAGAATTCAATGTGTCAAATTGAATATTTTTAGAAGAGTGCTCTTTAGAAGAATGTCTGTAACAGACGTGATGTATGCTTCCTCCAGAGAGAAGTTAACATCATATTATTAATATGAGATGGAAAAGACAACAACATACAGGCATTTGGCACAGAAATGAACCTAATCTCTTGAGATGCCAGCATCCCATATTATACTGCCAAGATTTGGGTCTCAGTTCCTCTCTCCATTCCAGCTTCCTGATAATACACACACTGGAAAGCAACAACTGATGGCCCATGTACTTGGGTACCTGTCCCTCCAGTGGGAAACCAAGAAGGAGTTCTGAACATGGCTTCACCCAGGCCTACCCAGGCCACTGAGGAATGAGCCCACAGTTAGAAATCTGACTTATTTTCTCATTCTCTGTCTCTCTTTCTCTTTCTCATAAATAAATAAATAAATAAGTAAATAAATCATACCTTAATTGAAGTTTTCTCTCAACAACATAAGACTAATCTAGATCCAACATTCCAAATTCTGACACATTCACATTAATTCCATTTCATACTCTCCTAACAAACTGTTTCTGAGATAAAAGAAAAAGAATTAGGCAATATCAGCATTCCAAAAGGATGCTACTTCAAGTTAATCCGCTTCTGATCCAGCTACCTGTTAACAGACTGGGAAAGCAGGATAGGAGGACCAAGTATCTAGGCCTAGTTGCCAATATGAGACACAGGTTAAAAAAAAAAAGAAAAAACTCCTTTATCCTGGTTTTAGACTGGCCCAATCCTGACCTTTGTAATCACTTGGGAATTGAGTCAACAGATAGAATATCAATATCAACCTCCATCTGTTTCTCCCTCTCTTTCTGTAACTGTTCCTTTCTACTTAATTTTTTAAATCTTTAGAAGAAAGCAGGCCATATTTAAAATGATATCAAATTCTTACAAATTTATATACATTAATTTATATAAGCTCCTTCACTTCCCATGATGTTACATTCCAATAAACCCATTACATGTAGAAAATATTCTAAGCTAAAAATGCATTTAATACATCTAAGGTACTGATCATTGTAGCTCAGCAATGCAACATAATGTAGAGAATGGACTCTTTCCTTGCATGATCAGCAGGTAAACCAGAGGCTGCAGCTCATTGCCACTGTCCAGGATCAAGAGAATAACAGAGAAGCCCACCACACACATCACTTAGCCAAAGGTCAAAATCCAAAGTACAGTTCCTACTGAATGTGTATCACTTTCTTCATTAGTCAGCTTTTGCTATTCACCTAAAATACCTACGAAGGGCATCTTACAAAGAAAGAAGGTTTATTTTCAAGCAAAGTTTTAGAGTTCAAGAGTAGGTACCTCCATTAGTGTGACTTGTAGACATGAGCAGAATTTGTGCAAAGGGAGAACCACACAACAAGCTAGGACTCGGGAACACAGGAACAAGTCCATGTTTCTCTTTCTAAAGTTCTCACGGGTCAACTATGAGGCCCCACTCTTAGCAACTCCATTCAATACAATCATTTCCTGAAAGTCTCAACTTCATATACCATAATTGCATCAAGTCTTCATCCTAACCTATCACCAATTAATCTCCTAACAAATAAAATAAGACTCCAGAAAGCAAAATTTCTCTTCAATCTTTAATACCTTCTCACCACTGTAAAGATGAAAAATCGTTAAGTTGAATCATCATAAGCTGGGAATCACCTGTATATTGTTACCACTACAGGTGTATGATGAAGAATAGTATAATGCAATATTTAAAAATAAAATGAGAGGCAGGTATTGTGGTGCCATGTGTTAAAGTCACCGCAACTCCATCAAAGTGCCAGTTCAAATCCCACTGCTCTGTTTCCAGCTCAGCTGCCCACAGATTCATAGAGGGAAGCAGGAGATGATGCTGCAAACATATGGAAGTCATAGATTGAGTACTAAATACCTGACTTGGGCCTGACCCAGCCCTGATTGTTGCACTTATTTGAAGAATGTGCCATTACATGACTCTGCTTTTTAACTGCATGCAAATAAATAAATATAATAAACAAACATTGAAACATAAAGTGAGTAAGCAGAGCATGGAGACATAGGATTCTGGGAGGAGAATGGCTATTATGATGTATAATTCATTTAATTTCTTCAGTTTTCTGACAAGCAAAGAGAACCAATGAACAAAACAAAACAAAAAGCTTATCAAATATTTAGAATAAAAGCATTTAATTTTTTTCTCTCTTATTTTGAAAGACAAAGCTCTCATCTGATATCCAACCCCTCAAATTACTGCAACAGGCAGAACTAGGCAGGCGGAAGCTGCAGCCAGAATCCAATCCGGGTGTCTTACACAAATGGCAGGGACCCAGTCACCTGAACCATCACCACTGCCTCCAAGGAGGTACACTAGCAGGAAGCACAAACAAATTGACATCAGACAGGACTACACCAGAACTAAAATTAAGCACTCCCGGACAGGATGTGGCATCCCAAGCAATCACTTAACCACCAGACCAAACACCTATAGACAAACACAACTTTAAAAAAATATTAATTCCTCAAATAGTGGATTCTCATGGTTTTTGAGAGATAAAAGAAATGCTAAAGACTCCTTAAAATAAGCTGCAGTTTCTAAGCCCATATTTGCTTGGTGCTTTTTCTTACCCAGACGCAAATTAGGATGACTCCTATCAAGCGCAGTTCTTTAGTTCTAAGACATCTATAATCAAACAATATAATTTTAAAATCACTAACATGCTACTTGATAAATGTATTTTACTTCTGTTTCATATGCATAGGTAAAAATATTCCCCACAGTGACAGGCTCTTACCTGATAGTCCCTATCTTTTCCTTTCACACAGCCAGGAAACATTTACTGACTAGCTCCTGTGACTCAGACATTATTATGCTCCAGGGGAAACAAGGATGAGTAACACTGCTCCCATGCTCAGAAAGCTCACCATCTATAAAGTGAAACTACCTGATCAATCATAAGCAGAGTTATAGATTGTTCTATATTTAAAGTACATATCGATCCCAATCTGGAGGAAACACTTTAAAGAGGTCAGAGGAGATGGGGCAGTTAGAAAAGGAATGTAGAATTTGGGATTATGCGCAACTTCATAAAAAATAAATGGTATGTGAGCTCCATATCAAGTGCAGCAAGTCTGTTAGGTAAAGCCACTGCAAGTAAAAGAGCTGTTGCTTTTGCTTTGGCTGAGACATGATCAGAATCGTGTTTTGTGAAAACTGTAATTCAGCATGAACAGTGTGGACAATAAAAGTCCACATTGCACAGGCCTGCACATAAGGGAATTACACAGCAAGGCAAGAGATATGAAGCTCATCTATGCATTAGTATTATTTAAATTACTTTTATGTCAGAGATCGTTATTTAGACATGAACAATCATATATGGGAATCCAATTACAAGAGGAAAACACATCTATTTTATTTCAAATGACTGTTAAGGCATCTAAACTTCTAAATAGCTTATTGAAAACCCCTTCTATGAGCAAATGGGGTCAGGGGATTTCACCACAAATTATTTTATGCAAGATGATCAGACATCCATACTCTAAATATTGGAACAATGACCGCATAAAATATAAAAATGGGCCCCGGGAAGAGGGAATAAAAACAAGGAAGCAGAGTAATGAATGTATGTCCACTAAGTAAGGAATGAGAGCCTTTGTGAGGTTACATCGCAGCAAATTTTTAAAACAGAAAGGATAAAGATGGAATTAAAGTGAATACCATGAAAATAGGCCAACTGCTTGCTAAAGATCAAGTCAATGTGAGCATTTTTGTCAGCAACACCATATAAAAGGCAAAACTACAGAATTATTTCCAAGATGCTGAAAGTAAATACCTTTGAACCTCAACTTCAATCCATAACTACATGTGAAAAATATTTTCAAGCTATCCTTAAAGGAATTTACAAAAAGTAAAAAGCAAATATAAATATCAAATGCAAAAAAAATTTATGAAAACTCTGATTTGATTGGTAATATTTAGGAAAAAAATATTTTCACCTGTAACGTGATTACAAACAACAACTTTGGAATTAACTTTAGATTGAGTTATTATCACAATCCGAAATGACAGAACAAATTTATAAACTTATAAGAAATATTAAGGAGAGTATGTGGCTGCTAATGATTCATACTGAGATTTGCATTGCTCCGTTCATAGGTCTTGTAAGCCACTTTCATCTAGTTACATGCATTATTGTGTTTTCATTATTAAATCGGAGTAAAGGAGGAAAGAATCAATGAACAGGAAGTTAGGACATAAAGAGAGTAAATGTGCGTGGAAAGTATGTTTTTAACATCTTCAAATCTTCAACATGCAAGAGGAGATGAAACTTGCAGTGGCTATTTGACTGGATCATTTTAATAGTTTAGACTCCAGAAAAGAAAAAATGAACTCATTGGGGACCAATGTTCTGAACTAAAACACACACACATCTGAAGACTAAATTTAGGGGTCCAGCATGATAGCTTGACAGCTAAAATCCTCACCTTGCATGTGCCAGGATCCCATACTGGCACTGGTTCGTGTGCCAGCTGCTCCATTTCCCATCCAGCTCCCTGCTTATGGCCTTGGAAAGCACTGGAAGATGGCTCAAAGCCTTGGGACCCTGCACCTGCTTAGGAGAACCAGAACAAGTTCCTGGCTCCTGGCTCCTGGCTTTGAATCAGCTCAGCTCCAACCATTACAGCCATTTAGGGAGTGAACCATCAAACAAAAGATCTTTCTGTCTCCTTCTCTCTATAAATCTGCCTTTCCAACAATAATAAATAATAAATTAGTTAATTAAACATTGTCAAAAGATTACCTGGGCCAGCACAATAGATCAACAGGCTGATTGTTTACCCAGTGGAGACAGCACCCCATATGGGTAGAGTTCTTATCTTGGTTGCTCCATTTCCAATGCAGCTCTCTGCCTATGTCCTGGAACATCAGTGGAGGAGGCCCAGCGGCGTGGCCTAGTGGTTAAAGTCCTCGCCTTGAACGCGCCCCGGGATCCCATATGGGTGCCGGTTCTAATCCCGGCAGCTCCACTTCCCATCCAGCTCCCTGCTTGTGGCCTGGGAAAGCAGTCAAGGACGGCCCAATGCATTGGGATTCTGCACCTGCGTGGGAGACCTGGAAGAGGTTCCTGGTTCCCGGCATCTGATTGGCGCGCACCGGCCCGTTGCGGCTCACTTGGGGAATGAATCATCGGACGGAAGATCTTCCTCTCTGTCTCTCCTCCTCTCTGTATATCTGACTTTGTAATAAAAATTAAAAAAAAAATCAGTGGAGGATGTCCAAAGTCCTTGTGATGCAGCAACCACCTGGGATACCCAGAAGAGGCTTCTGGCTTCCAGGTTTGGATCAGCTCATCCATCTGGGGAGTTGAGCTAGTGGATGGAAGGTCTTTTATATCTTTCCTTTCTGTCTCTGTGAAATTTGCTTTTCAAATATAAAATAAATGAACTTTCAAAAACATACAGGCATCTTTAAGTAAATGTGTACTTGCATATTTTCAAAGTAAAATTTACTAAATTAAATTCACCATGTAATTTCTTCTTATGCATATACTGTCATCATGATCACTGGCCGATATAAATCATAATGATCACTCTCTTCCATATATAATTGGCTAATACCTGCACATTCCTGCTTGGCTTTATAATCAATTATTTTTAATTGATCCTTAGCATATTTTTACTTAATCAATGCAATCTTCAAAACAATGTAAAAATGTGCCTTCTAATTGACCTTACGCAGCTAGTTATGAAACCTGTAGCTTAAATTGAAAATCACATATTATATTTACTCAATCCTTCCTTTCTGTCACAAGCTCCTCAAAAAATGTTAAGCTTCAGGCCTGGCACAATAGCGTCATAGTTAAAGTCCTCACCTTGAACGCGCTGGGATCCCATATGGGCACTGGTTCTAATCCCGCAAGTCCTGCTTCCCATCCAGTTCCCTGCTTGTAGCCTGGGAAAGCAGTCAAGAATAACCCAAACCTTCAGGAGCCTGCAATGGTGTGGGATACCCAGAAGCACCTGGCTCCTGTCTTCGGATTGGCTCAGCTCCAGCCACCGTGGCCACTTGGGGAGTGAACCATCAGATGGAAGATCTTCCTCTCTGTCTTTCCTCCTCTCTGTAGATCTGCCTTTCCAATTAAAAAAAAAAAAATGTTGAGCTTCTATCTTGATTACCTTACCAACTACAGAATGCTCAAAAAATCACAGGCCACTTATGCAGTTTCTCTGAATCTATAAGAAATACAAAGGAAGAATTGCGTTTTTTTTTTCTTTCTTTACATATATGCAAGACAGCCAAGGCAATGCTACAATTGTGGAAAACAAATTAAATACTTGTTGACTAAGATGTTAAGAAGGGAAAGATGAAAATTAAATTTAAAAATTAATGTGGAGTAACCTCAAAATAGAAGAAAACCTTTTCACTTTTTATTGTATCCATCCCGCTTGGCAAACAGTTACTATGCAGATGGGCAAATGTTCTGTTTTCACAATTTTACACATTTATTTTGTGCTCCTTACCAATATTCTATGGAACTTCAAAACAAAAAGACAAAAATGAAAAATCAATCAAGTAACAAGTCTTTATTCTCATCTTCAAGGGAAAACCATTTTATAGTATGCTATTTAGGTTCATTAACGTTCATATTGTATTTTGCAAACACAAAAAATTATCATCTTTGTGGTAAGGAAAAGTGTATCTAATTCTAAATATGCATTCTCCCACAAATTAGATGTCCCGAGGTCTTAAAGGTTGATTAAGTTGAACCAGGTAACAGATGAAGTGAATAAAGATTTTTCTGCAGGTCATGGGGAAGAAAATCTTTATCACATTTAATGATATATAAAGACATCACAAGCAAGAAATAATCAGTTTGACCAAGATCTTACAATCACTGTATATGGTGAGGATGAGATGACCCAGAGGAAGCTCCAGAATCCTAAAGCCCACAACTGTTTTTTTTTTTTTTTCTTACAGTTTCAGAAGCATGTTTTCAAGTTTGAATTAAAAGTGACAAACACCCCTAGGGACTCTTTTCTCACTCTACCAAACTCTGGCTGAAATAAGTGATAGCAAATAATGCAAAAGGTATTAACAGAAAAGTCGGGGGGGAAGATCAGAGATCTTAAATTGTGACAAAGTTTACAGATGGACTGATAGGTCGAAAGCAATTGCTAGAGCCTGAAAATAGGAACAACCTGAAGACATCTAGCCAATTAGCTCCTGAAAGACTGAAAATTTGGAGGTCATTAGCACTATAAAAGAAGGTAAGTGCAAGTAGGTAACAAGGGGACTGCAGGCTGTACTTTGGAGCTTTTCTTCCAGCACATATATGGAAATATGCATATGCTACCTGACATCCTGCAAACAGGATCAGGGAATCATTCTCTGAAAGACTGAACAGAAGGCTCCGGCTCCAGCCCCAAACACAATTAGCACAGAAAAAGACAGGAGAATCACATGGTTCACAAGAGGGGTTAAGTATTTTACTGTCAGGTAGGACTCTCATCCATCATCCACGACCTATCCAAAGATTTCAGTAGGCAAGTCTAAAGCCCTCCACTTCAGACTGCTTTCAAGAAATCTTGTGAAAGACATGAAGATTTGTCCCTGAAGAAACATATTCCAACAAAAGACTTTACCTTTTTCGTAATTAACAGAAATATAAAAACTGGCTGAACTTTGTGTCTTCCAAACAATGAAGCCCATGAGGAACTGCCCTTATGCAGAGAGTTTTCACAGCTGCCTTTTCCTGCAACATTCTGAAACATGACTTGATACCATTGGAGCACAGGGCATCTACAGCCTTAAGGTTAGAGACCAAACCAACTCAAGAAGAAAATATGGCACAGAGTGGGAATATACTCCAAAAGATAAAAGGATAGAATTTATTAAAATAAAAGATGGTAAAAACACTTCACAAGAAATGTGGAAAATATGATTTACTAAAATAGAAGTAATCTAATAGAAAGAAAAACTTGTAAGAACAGAATGACAGAATGATGGACGGCTTAGGAGGAAAAGGTATGAAAACTAGAGGGGCAAGCCTTTGTGCAGTGGTTAAGATGCAACCTGGGGCACCTGCATCCTGTATGGGAGAACTTGGGTTCATGTCCTGACTCAGCTACTGATTCCAATTTCCTGCCTGTGTGCACCCACCTTGGGGGGTAGCAGATGATGGTTCAGGTTCTGAGTCCCTGCCACTGACATGAGACCCGAGCTGAGTTCTGAGCTCCCGGCTTTGGACTGCACTACTCCTGATGGCTGTGGATTTCTGCGGAATAAACCAGCAGATGGAAGATTGTTGTCTCTCTCTGTCTCACCTTCCCTCTTGCAATTCAAATAAATAATTATTTCTTTTTACCTTGGAGATCAAATATTACAAAATCTTTGAAACATGGAAGAAAAATGTAGAGATGGAAATCAGATCCAAAACATAAGAAAATATTTCAATAATGGAAAACAAATTTTTAATCAGATTGATCTTACTAAGGGAACATTTAGATGCTAATATCTTAATGTATCATATCCTGCCTAAAACACCTCAACTGATTCACTCTGCCTAGTAATCTCACTCTACTTCTGAATAATTAGGGTCACTTGAACAAAACTGATCTTGAAATCTTTATGACCAAACTTTTTCCTACAAATGATGTATATCCTTTTATTTTTTAAAAAACTTTTATTCAATACTTTGCTTCTCAGAAAACTAAAAAATAGTAGTTAGAGGCTATCATCTGTTGCCTCAAATACATAAATCTGGAGCACGGTTCAAGTTCTCATTCCTATGTATTACTTCCTTTTTTTGTTTTTTTAAACGTTTATTTCATTTTTTCATTACAAAGTCAGATATATACATAGAAAGGAGGAGAGACAGAAAGGAAGATCTTCCATCCAATGATTCACTCCCCAAGTGAGCACAATGGCCAGTACTGTGCCAATCCGAAGCCAGGAGCCAGGAACTTCTTCCAGGTCTCCCACATGCGTGCAGGGTTCCAAAGCTTTGGGCCATCCTCGACTGCTTTCCCAGGCCACAAGCAGGGAGCTGGATGGGAAGTGGAGCTGCCAGGATTAGAACCGGCACCCATATGGGATCCTGGCGCATTCAAGGTGAGGACTTTATCCTCTAGGCCATGCCGCCGGGCCCTATGTATTACTTTCTTCCCTCTGTGAGCCCACATTTGGGATGGCAGGGTAGCACGATAGCCAAGAACATGAATTGTGCCGAGAGACAGACCTGAATTCAAGCTGATGTTCTGCTAGATACTTAATCTGTTCAAATGTTATTGCATTTACAATTAAACTGAAAATATAATAACTGTTCTTACAGATTTGCCATGAGAATAACACTAAATGGGAATGTAATAACACATGATTTGTTTATAAATCTTAACTAATAACATTGCAGAATCAGACATTAGTTTTCAAGCTGCCTTTTCACCTATCAATGGTGAAATATCTAACTATGATTAAGGGAGCAAAATGGTCTATTATGAAATGAACTGTATCCTTCAAGTGCAAGTCAAGAAGCAAAAACTCCTGAAATTATGATATTTGGAGAAACAGTCTTTTGAAGATAATCAGCTTTATAAGAGATCATGAGACTGAGCCCTCACGATGGGATTAGGATTAGTTTGTTTTGTTCTATTTTGTTTGTTAGTTTTTTAGCTTTTAAAAAATTTTTGGGGCCCGGCGGCGTGGCCTAGTGGCTAAAGTCCTCGCCTTGAAAGCCCCGGGATCCCATATGGCCACCGGTTCTAATCCCAGCAGCTCCACTTCCCATCCAGCTCCCTGCTTGTGGCCTGGGAAAGCAGTTGAGGACGGCCCAATGCATTGGGACCCTGCACCCGCATGGGAGACCCGGAAGAGGTTCCTGGTTCCCGGCTTCTGATTGGCGCACACCGGCCCGTTGCAGCTCACTTGGGGAGTGAATCATCGGACAGAAGATCTTCCTCTCTGTCTCTCCTCCTCTGTGTATATCTGGCTGTAATAAAATGAATAAATCTTTAAAAAAAAATAAAAAATTTTGATTATGTTTACATAATTAAGCAGGGTGAGAAAGATTAAGGACCAGAGAAAAGTGGGTGAGATCACTGTGTGAAGAAATTTTCTTATTCTTTCTCCTGTATCTGGAAGGAGGGAGAATATGAGGGGAGAAGCCACACCAAGCCTTCCAACTGCCTCTCTACCTGGGGATGGGAACGCACACTCAATGTCATCCTAGGGTCCCAAATGTGGAGCATGTTCCAAGGATTCTGCTTAAGTGTTTTAGTTAATCCTGAAATGCTGTCAATCTCACTGAGGAAATACTTGCAACATGTATTGGTTGACATAGTAAACCTTCATTCGCCCAGATATTTGTTGTCAATGCTTGTTCTGGGTAGTTGGTCAATTTTTTCTGTGCTCCTTCCTCGACTATGTTACCAGATGTTCTCTGCAGGACCAAATGGAATGCCATTTCCTCAACGTGAATTCAGTTATGTTGGGGCCCAACCTGGGCTGTCCTCCACTCCGTCCATGTTCTTAAATCTGCCCATGGATGTTATGAACTGGCCCAGCCTGGCCTAAATTCAGAATTGACCCACAAATATATCAGAGAATACGGTAACCTGGTCTGGTCTGGGCTGTTTACAACATTGGTCCTTGTGCTCACCTGCAGGGACTGCGTCCTGACAGGAATTCCCCACACTCCTCTATTAGGTCTCTACCCACCAGTGGGTCCTTGACCCTCCTCCACTGCCTGTCCTGGCAGGAATAGTGGCCTTGTCTGACCAGCCCATACTCATTCTGTTTCTTATTGTTGGGTGTTATAGCCCAGCCACACTCAGATACAGCTCTCATGTAATTCACCAGGTGCCAAGATCTAGACCAGCCTGTCCCATACTCACCCTGGCTCTCACAAGCATCAGGGGGTGCTGGAGTCTAGCTCAATCTGGCACACTCCAGACCCAGTCCGCACCCAGGCCAAGGATCACCGCAACCATGTCAAGCCCAGATCGCCAGCCCTATTCCAGCTTTCACACTCACCACTAGAAACCACAACCTGGCCAGGGCATTCCCTTAGCTCCCCAACCAGGCCTGCTGCCAGTCACAGACCTTGCGCATTCCAGTGGTTACTCTAACCCAGCTCGGCATAGCCCATCCCAAGTTTCACCTATGCCATTGGATGCTACAGTTTGGCCTGTCCCAGCCTATCACCAATGCCAACTTTCACCGGTAGGTGCTGTAGCCTAGCTCTGTTCAGTCTGCTTCCATCTGTTTCATGCAAACCAGTAGGTGTGATAGCCTAGCCTGGCAGGACCTGCACTCCAGCCTGGCTCTTGCCCATGCCAATGTGCTAGGCCCGGTCCTGCCCAATCCACCCCCCTCCAGAATCAACCTACACACCTTTCAGTGGGTGGAGCTACCTTGCCTGGCCTAACCAATACCCAGGCATGAATCACATACTCAACAGTAGGAAGTACAGCACACCAGAGGAGTTTTCCAAGTTCCTCCACCAGACCCACTCCCAGACCTAGATCTCACATGTGTCAACAGGTGCTTTGGGGCTTTATCTGACATGGTCCTCCCCCAACGTCTCTTGCCCCCTGACCTCCCCTGTTTTCCCCACCTCCCCCGCCCCACTCTCCCCGCCTTTGTGACAGCTGGTGGATGTTGAATACCAGCCTGCCCCACACCCTGTTCTTGGGTGTGCATGTGGATGTTGTACCCTGAACAAGCATGACCTATTCCCAACCCCAGTACCCAGGAGTGTTGGAGGGTTCCATGGTCATGTCTAACTCAACCCATCATTACCTCCAGCTCTTAAGCAAGTCAGTGGAAATTGTAGCTCCACAAGAGTGGGTGTATAAATTCCCCATAAAATCTGCCCCTAGACCTGATTCTCTAACATGCTGGTTCACATCATGGCCCAGCATAACATCATCTGTCCCCTGTTCCAACTCTCACTGGAGGGTGCGAGGATCTAGCCCAGCCTGGTAGGCCCCGAGCCCTAGCTTTAGTGTGCACCAGTGATCAGTGGTCAGGGATGGTCAATGCTAACACAGCCGAGGTCTCCGACGTGACCTGGTGCACCAGCCTGACCCTTAAAGGTCCTCCAGTCCCCGCTTCCAAACCATTCAATCTCAGTCCCCTTGCATAGCTGCAAATACAGGGGCAGTCCCTTGGTCAGTGGAAGTCCCTCAAAAGTCATTCCTCACCTGCAACACACTCCCACAGCAGTCCTCCCTCTAATGCATCCCCTGACTCCCTTCCCTGGGCAGAACACAGTCTCTGCTCCTCGGAGTGAATGGGTTCCCCAGTCCAATCTTCCTAAGTCCAGTCTTCCAGTGGAGTGGTGTGCTGTCTTGGAACTCAGCCCATCCATTGGGTCCCAAGCTCCTGGCAAGTGTGCTGGGCCTGGGACCTTACCCTCCTCTGACTCAAATTTCAAGCCTATTCAAAGCTCCCCAACCCAATCTTATAGCACATCATGTCAGCATATTAACCTAGGGTCCTACCCTCCCCTCACCTTACTCCTCCCAGGACCAAGGACATGGGGACATCCCCAGGATTGCCAGCTGCCTTGGCGTGAATTCCCAGGACCCCACATGCTCTCACTGACACTAACTCCCAGGTCAACACTACAGGTACAATGGTGGCAGCTGGTGCACACTGCAGGCAGCATGTACAATGGTTGGGATTAGTTTTTATAACAGTCTCCTTCTGTCTGCCATGTGAAGAGGCAAGATTTCTGTATGCCAGTCCAGAGATATCCTTTATTGGAACAAAACAAGGCTAACCTGCAATTCCAGGTTCCAGAATTGTGACAAGATAAATTTTGTTCATTTAAGTCACATAGTCATGGTAACCTGGGTAACATGAAGTTAGAGAGAGGACATTCCTTTTGGTACTTCACTAAAAGATTAACACGCCAGAATCCTATGTCAGAGTCCCAGTTCCAGTCTGACTGCTCCACTTATAATTCATCTCCCTGTTAATGGGACTAGGAAAGCAGTGCAAGGTGACCCCAGCACTTGGGTGTCTGTCTCCCGTGTGGGACACTGGGATCAAGCTTCTGGTGTCCAGCTTTGGCATAGTCCAGCACTGGCAATTGTAGCCATTTAGGGGGTCTAAAGTAGAGGATTCACCCCCAACCCTCTCTCTGCCTGTCTCTTCCTCTCTCTAATACTATTCCTTTCAAATAAAATTTAAAAGAAAAAAGACAAAAAGACACAAAGAAGTTTTATACTTACAATATAACAAATAAGAACAACAAAAACCTCTAAATAAATGAGTTTTGCTACGTATACAGCAGAAAAGAACATTAAAGACAGGGATAATATGTTCAGCTAATTTTTAAGAAAGCTGAACATATTATCCTTATATCTGTATAGCCTTGAGTATTTAATGTATCTTAACATATTTTTAAAGCATCTTGATAAACTGATTGAATATCTAAATGATGGGATGGTGTTTCGGGACAGCTTTGAAGCTGCTGCCCTGTCAAGGGTCCCTATTTTTGAGTACCAGCTCCAACTTCAGTACAACTTCCTACTAATATGCACCTTGCAGCAGGTAGTGCTTCAAGTACTTAGGTCCCTAGCACTCACACAGAAGACATGAGCATTTTGGCTCCTGAGTTTGACCTGGCCCAAGGTCACCAGTTGTGGTATTTGGGGAGTAAAACAGCAGATGGAAGCTGTTGCACTCTGTCACCATACAGTTAAATAAATAAATAAATAAATAAATAGCAAATACATGAAACTTGGAAAAAAAATAAAAGGACGACATATACAAACCACTTAAATAGCTATGTGCTTTTTAAAAAGTGTTCATTGAAAAATTTCAGGTGCTTTGAAGAGAAAACAAAGCTATTATTTAAACAGTAGATAGAAGTTATTTTTCTCTTAATGGCGAATAGATGATTCATAGGAGAGATAATCTCAAGTGAGTTATAAAGGTCAATCCTTTGTAGACCAAAATACATTTTCAAGTTCAATATAAACAGAAATGTCTAATTATTGAGATATACTACCTAGGGACAACTTCACATGGCAAGGCTAAAATCCTCAAGTGCTGGGGTCCATGTGATTTGTGTGGAAGAGAGGAAGGTGTGAGGAGAATTGTTCCATTGCAGGCAGGCCCGCAAGGAATTTCCCGCTGTTTGGCAGAGCCCGGCGGATGTTTCTACGACCACCTGAATGCAGCTCCACCTCCCTTTGCATGGACACCAGACAACCCCCTGAGATTTCTATATTTATTTAGGCATTGTCTGCCTCTGTGGAATTAATTTTTAGTACCAACGTGAGCTTGGAAGTTGCTGATACCGTTTTAGCAAAAGGACCTTTTATTGCTGCCCCCATTGACCATATGCTAATCAAGGGTGCTAAGTTCCCAGGTGTAGTGGGAATCTATTCTTTCCCTCTTTCTTTGATCTTTAGATCCTTCCTTCTGTGATGCCTTTCCTCCCTTAACTGATTCAAGACTAAGTTGCAGAATGAGGATTGTAGTAGGAACGTGTTACTGATTGATATGCACCATCTATTGAGAACTTCCTGACCACAGGGTCAGGATGGATAACATCCTGCTTTAAGGTGAAACAAATGGCAGAATTATCCTTACAAACACCTCCTTGACCATGACGTAAAAAGTCTGAGCCAGAGTTTGACTGGTTCTGTATAAATAAAGTGGACAGCTTTCTCGCATTGTCCACGATGATCATGGAATCCGAGTGGTCTCTCTCTCTCTTTGCGCCTCATCCACGCACCCTTCTCGAGTTCCGAACTCAGCTGGAGCTGGACTCCGGCACTCAAGTGACTTGATTTTTAAAGAGAAACTGACCTCTCCCCTAAAGAAAATCTGATGCATCATTTCCTATAAATGAATAATTACATCACTATACTAATAATATGAGAGCATTTAAATATTTCCTCAATATTGGAAATAGCTATAGATTTCAAGTAACATTTCAGTCCTAAATTTCCAGTTAATTAACCTCATTAAAATTTTTAGAGAATAATAATGAGGAAAGATTGCACAAGACTTTACCTTGTACATTTTAAACATTTATTTGCTGTTAAACATAGATTTGAAAGCCAGCTAACATTGTAAAACTCATTTAATGATCATATTATTTTAGCTCACTAAATTAAAACAGATATTTTTAAAACACTAAAAAATAGTACATAACATGGTGCAGAAAATATAAAAGATTTGGAGTGAGATTAGAGAGGCAAATTTCTACCAAAAGCCTCAGTATGTATCAAAAACCATTTGTTCCTAGGTTCCATCAATATTTCCCATATACAGAAACAGAATACTAAGATGAAGTCATTCAGCCAATAATTTAACAAATTAGGAAAGATTTCAAAGTATGCAAAATTTTCTAATGGAAAAAGGAAAAAAGTATTCTGAAACACTTGTAAAAAGTAGCTCAGTTCATTTCAGCTTTTAAAAAAATAAAAACAATGCACAAAAATGGCCATTAGACATAAAGCTACAAGCAAACTAGTGACAGTTGCCTTGTCTCATAAAATAATAGCCCATAACCTGTACAAGAATCAAGTTATTCAACTTACTCCTTAATAGACTGTACCTAAAAAATGACTTTGACATTCCATACATATCTCCTGAGTGCATACTCTGCCAGACACCATTCTGAACATTAAAAATGTACAATAGTAGCAACACAACGCGAAAGGCCCTGCTCTCACGGAGCTCGTACTGACATGGAAAGGGATTATTTATATTAAATTTAAATCCCTCTTATGCTAAACTGCAGCTTCCCGTTCTCTTTTGCACTACAGATCAGAAAGACCATTGGCTGCTGTCCCACCTTTTTGAAAGCCCTTTATTCCACACACATACTTTTCTCATTAGTATACAATGTGTAGCAAGAGTTCTATACTTTTTATGCATCCTTATAAATTCATTATTCATAAGAAGAAAAAAGTAAACTTTCATAATACACACACCACGCATTTTGATTTCAAATATAGTTTTAAATAATCAGACTTAATGCTGGAAATAGCAAATAGTAATAAAATAATTCAATTGTAGAATTAATCACGGTAATGTCTGAGGAATAGAAAAAGATAAAGGGGACATAGGTGTGTCAAATATTGTACAAATGTTGATAAAAATCAAAGAATTATGAAAGGACCTACAGAGCTTCCTATACATTCAAAAGCCCTGTGTATATATTCCAGACTGTGCAACCTGTCCACCAAGCATCCCTGGCAGAGTCAGCAGAGGTCACCAATGATTGCTTTCTCTGCAAACACAAAATGTTGAAAGACATGGTCAGTCCATGCCAAGGGAGAGTGCAGGATGTTCAGTCTGTCTCTACTACACAGGACTCTAGGCTAACTAAGCAAGGGCTTTGTATACTGAAGAACTGGAAAGGCTAGACCTCCCCAGTGTACATCAGCAGCCTGAGAGGGGGCGAACCAGAAAACCATGTTCCCAGAATGCACCAGTCTCCAGCACAGCAACCCCTACTACCATGTAACTCGTGACAACATCAACTCTGCCAAAACTTTCTTTATAGGTAAAGCATCCCCCCTACATTGCTGATGTGAATATAGTGAAGCAATGTAAACTTATGTCTCATATATGTAACTATTTCTATAAAGTTCCTAAACTTCTGAAATCAAAACTGATCTTCTACCACTTGAACATTTCTATACGCATTCCAACGTGGCAATGCCCTCTCTTTAATTCAGACTACTTTCTTCAATGTTATCATGAATTTGGTACACATTCTAATAGTGTAAATCAAGTGCTGCAAACAGGATTACAAAATGATACATTCAAGTAAGAACAAAAGGGAGAAAAAAATACCTTTACTTTGGATCCATGAGGCACTACTACAGACTTATTTTGCTTTGGTGGGATATACAGCTCCCATTTTCCATAATCCAGTTTCTTGTATGGGTATGAAAATGGATTCCAACCATCTAAAAATAAAGACCAGTTATCAATAGCATGAAGGATTGATAACTAAAGAATTTCAAACACAATAGTATATACCTTAGTGGTATAAATTAAACAGCATCAACTCTAAAATGCTAATCAAATGCTCTACTAGTCATATAGGAAAAGTAGGGTATTTTTAATTTATTTGTAACAAATACATTTCAAAGGTTGTCTTGCATCTTAATATTAAAGCATTGCCCATGTACTTTCACCTTCAATATATCTGTCAATAAATAGAATGCAAAAAGTAAAAGATCTTTTTAGGAGATACTGTGAAGAAAAAGAGGTAATATGAACAAATAAAATGCATCCAGGGTAATTAGAAAAGATATGTGCCATGGTGAGGAACAATGAAGAAAAATAATTAAACTCATATAATTAGTCAAATTCACAGGAGTGTGACAAGAGCCAAGTTAGAGTCTAAAGAAATGCATTAGGAAAGAATGGTAGAAAATCTTTTAAAGCTACATAATATAAAAGACAGGTGAAGTTTAGATCCTGGAAGAAAGACCAAGTGAACAATAACAGACCCATACAACAATAAATTTTTACCAGAATTGGCATTAAAAATCTGTGAGAACAAGAAGTTTAACCCAGTGTTAAAGTTACCTATGTCCCATGTCAGCTGCCTGGGTTTGACTGCAGGTCCCAGCTCCCAATTCCAGCTTCCCACTAGTACAGTTACTGGCAAGCAGCAGATGATGTTCAATAGTCTGGGCCCTGCTACCCAAATGGGAGAACTGGATTAAGTTCCTACATCCTGGCTCTGACCTGGCACCTCCCTTGCCACTATAAGCACATCTCTCTCCTCCTCTTCCTCTGAATACATTTTTTAAATCAATGAACTAAGACATACTTCTTAATAAGCTTTGCTACAATAATTTATTCTGAATAAAAAAGAAATAGATTCAAGTTCTAACAACATGTCTCAAATCATTTAAACATGGGTTAGTTTTTAATTATGACAGGCAAACTGTAAACTGCTTACAATAAAAAAATCACAGAAATATATTTACAATCAAGTGATTTTAACAGTTTTTAAGATAAGATGTAAAAAAGTAAAATTTAAGAAGATAATCAATTAATAAATCTGATCACTAAAATTGTAGGTAGACAGTCACATGGACAGACAGGTAGCAGACACACAGAATAACAAGACAAGTACCCAAATGGCAAGAAATACTAGTAATAAATCTAATATGAGGACATCTACAACATACGAAGCACATAATAATCAATGAGAAAAAACAACAATAAAAATAGGCAAAGTAAATTTTCAGAGAACATTCCATTTGAATGTCCAATAAACATACAGGAACATAATGATTCTCAAGTAGCTCATTGGTAAGCAGGAAATCAGAAAGTAACATTAAATGTCATTTTCTACTCATTACACTGGCCAAAACTGAGTTGCAAAATATTAAGTAAGCACAGAGATACAGCAACATTATTGCTAAGATATAAAGTGGCATAATCAACTTTGTTTCTCATAAAAAGTTAAATATATTCATGCTAACCATACAACCTAGAAATTCTATTCCTTGGAAGCAAGCCACCAAATTCTTGTAATTGTCCATAATAAAGTGTTCAAAACATTCAGTGGAAAATTATCTGTAATAGCTTTAAAATTTAAATCACCCACAAAAAAAGAATTAAAATCTTGTTATAGAATTAAACAAGCTAGCAATAGAATGAGTGCATTTGAATGAATGTTCCCACTCTTTCACTACATATGATTCCTTCATTCCTTTGACAACATAATAACCAGCCAAAATACTTCTGTTATCCTATTGGCATATTAATTATTATTTTTCTAATAAAAATATTTCCTCCCTAAAAAGATTTTTCATACTAATGAGATAAAGTTTTTGTCATATGATAATTTATCTTAAGATCCAAAATAAACAGAAATTACTGGATTTAGACATTTTCTGGGATACCCACATCCCGTAAGAGTATCTTGGTTTCAATCCTGGCTCAACTTCATATTCCAGCTTCCTGCTAATGTGCACTATGGAAAGCAGCAGACAATGGTTTAAGTACTTGAGTCTTTGTCTTCCACAAGGATACCTAGAATGAGTTCATTGCTGCTGGCTTTGGTCTGACCCAGTCCTATCTGTTGCAGGCATTTGAGAGTGAAATAACACATGGACAATATCTCCCACACCTCTTCCCTGCATCCCACACTTTCCCCACTAAACCAATCTCTGCCTTTCAAATAATAAATTAACTTATTTAAAAATGAAAGAAAAGGGGCCAGCACAATGATGCAGTTGGTTAAACCACTACTTGGAACACTGGCATCCCACATGAGGGTTAATGTGAGTGTGAGCTGTTCCTCTTCCGATCCAGCTTCCTGTAACTCACTTGGAAAAGCAGCTCCCAGGTGAAACCCATGTAAGAGTAAAATGCAGTTCTTGGCTGCTGAGAGGATGAACAGTGAATAACAGATTAAAAACAAGTCTGGGAGATCAAGGAATTCAAATGTATTATTGTGAAGAAATGAAAGTTGACAATTTTAACATAGAGACACACACTGAGATCACTACTGAACACACAGATACAAGTGTCTCCAGATAGTATTTTTTATAAAATTCTCACCAAGTATTTGCATAATAATTGATCTTCATTTCTGATATTTCCTACAACTTCCTAGGCATTACTAGATTCAAGATTGGAACCCCCAAAGTAAGATATGATTACTATTTGAGGTTTGGTATGGGGTAGGCATGTGGCTCAGTGTTTTATATCCATATGACATATCAGCATCCCTGGCTAAATCCCTGCTACTCCACATCTACTCCAGTTTCTTGATAATATGTATCCTGAAAGGCAGGATGCATCTTGGGCTCTAGGATTAATCCCAGTCTCAGCCATTGTAAGCACCTGATATTCGGAAGAGTATCTTTCTTTGCTGTTTTGTGGATCTTCACTCTCAGCCCCTCATTTTCAAACAAAATTTAAATAAAATTAAAACACGTGAATATGCTTTGTGTTTACATCAATTATTGTTGTGACATTTTCTAAGACATGGATTTTAATCAAATAAAGACAAGCTGACATATTTCTAAAGCACACATTTTAATAGGTATTTTATTGTTAACATGTTTTAATTCATCATTGTATTTGATAATGCAAAAGATTATTTTTGTCTACAGATTCAAATCAGCAGAAAATAATTTTAAAGCAAGATATGGAAAAGAAACAAAATGAGTATCACACTTTAATATGAACTGCTAACACTCATTCAGCACAGGCAATCAAACATTACCTAAGGTCACTGCACTGGCCACAAAAACTCTGTGTTTATCTCATACCAATAACCTTTCTTCTTATAACGTAAAAATCTCCACATAAAATCTTTAACGTCAGCTTCCATCAAACAATCCCAATTCTTTCACTTACATTGCAGGACTTTGCCTCAACAGCACTTAGTCAAATTATTTCTGCAGAAATTTTTTTAGTTTAATATAACATTTCATTATGCACGGTTGAAATGAATCCAACTCACTAAAAAGAATCTTCCATGTGAATATGTCAATGTGCTTAAAAACAGTCCACACTGGAGCCAACTCCTGCCAGTCTCAGGCTTCACCAAGCAAGGAGGCAAGATGCCTGGCAAATACTGCAGGCAGAACTTATGGCAGATACCACTTCTATACTGTCCAAGTGGACATCTCTCAAGTCATTACAGAGAATTAGAATATCACCACTTCAAAACTTGTAAGCATTCTTCCTCACTGAAGAAGAATGCAAAGTTTGCTTCTATAGATGGAAGTTTACACTTTTACTCATGTACAGAACAGAGCCCAGCCAAAAAAGCTCAGGATTAGAATATCCTATGGCACTATACTTATCTAAGATTATGGGAAGACAATAAATGCTCTGTAACTCTGACTTTCAAATAAATAAACGAATCTTTTTAAAAATGATGTTGTCAAGTAAAGGACCTAAGACGTTAAAATGTTTATGCTTCTAAACTGATTAACAAACTATTTTCTGGATAGTATTTTTTAACTCAGACCCCCAGAAGCTGCATATAAGAATCCTCAATTACTCATGTCCCCATCAAAACCAGAGATTATCATTTTAATAACAAGGCTTGTCTGGCTTGCTCAACCAGAGTTCACTAAGAGAATTAAGCCCTAATGCCCAAAGGATCCACTGCACATAACAAATTAAGTTCTCTTCAATCCATTTGGAATAGTACTTGTTACATGTAGGCCTTGTGAGAATTTAGAAAATAGGCATTTGAATCATTTTCCGTTTTCTGTGGATCAAGTGTTGACCCGGCATGACAAAATTGCCTTTCAGTATTGTTTAAGCATTACCAATAGTTTTAGAATATAACATTTTCGTTTCTTTTCAAAATAGGTTGTAATTGTAATTTTGATTATCTTCCTTAACGATTGTTCTTTGAGAATAGCTGGGTGGTGGATATATTTCCTTTTTCTTTTTTTCATTGATTTCTAGCTTTATTGAAATAAAGTTAATGGCATGGTTTATATTGTGGCTCGACACAGTGGCAATCAAACCATTTATTTATTTACCGACCTATTTCTGTACCAGTAGAAACCATTCAATCATCTCAAAATAGATTGTATGGAGAACTCCAACATAGCAACTACATAAAGAAAGGCAAAAGCAGAACAGCTCTGCTTGAAGTACCTTCCTCAACCCCTCACAGCCTACCATTTGAAAGTCAGTTCTAACAAGTGTTTTAGTATGTCATTTATATATTTGTAAATGCTTCATTGATTTTTAAGATGTATAATTTCAAGCTATTCAAATTCTGCATTTATCTTTAGTATATTTGATCCATTACAAGTTAAGCCTATATTAAATTATTTCATGATAGGTGAGGAATGTTAATACGTATCTTTGCTTCGACTCGTATTACTGATTTGTGTATCTTTCCATGTGATGTGATTAAATGAATTGTTTTGTCCCTACAGAATTCATGTTTGTCTAATCCTCAATTTTATGGAACCAAGAATGGGGTCTTAAGAAACTAACAACATCACAAGGATAAAGCGTTTATGAATGGAATCAACACCTTTATCCAGGAGACTGAAAAGAATTCTGTCTCCCCTTCTCTCATCTGCCAAGAAAGTTAACAGTCTGCAGTGCAGCGGAGGACTCTCACCAGAACGCAGTCATGCAGACACCTCAGCTCAGACTCACAACCTCCAAAACAGGGAGAGATAACTTTCTATTGTTTATAGGATTCAGTTTTATAGCAGCTCAAAGTGACTAAGCACATGCTGTAGCTCAAAAGCGAGTTATATTTTTTTTAATTTCAGTGACAATAAGGTGAAGGAAACAGCTAAAGCTGGGAAGAAATGTTATTTCTTTAGAAAGAAGATACAAGTAGAGAGAAAAGCAGTAAGTAGAAGAGAGAGAAAGAGGCTAATATAATATGGTCAGTAATCAGCAGCAGCACAGGCATTCTACGGGCCAAGAACAGCTCTCAAGCATGTTTTCCCTGGCTGGTAAAACAAGCTGTATGTCTCCATATCAAAACATTCAGAGCCCAGTACGAGGGTTTCAGCTCATCACTATACACTAAATCACTTTCAACCACAGTTTAAAACATTTATGATATCCTAGGCCACAGTGGGGATTTGAGTTTACATTGGAAAATAGTCTTCCATCTTAAGAATTTCCAACTGAATCAGTCTATGCTGTGAGGACGCGAAGACCTCACAGTAATCAAGAAATTATACGCATTTACAAAAAAAGTTAGTGTAGCAAAAACAATGATTTTAGTCATGGCTGGCAATGCAATTGAATTAAACTTATGTGTCTATGGTTCGGTGACTTTCAGTGAAGATGACTAAGACACTTTAACAGGCGGGAGAGCTTTTTCTTTCAACTGATGGTATTGTCACAACTGGGTACATACAGACGAAAAGAATAAACTTGAACCCTTCTCCGAAAAATGATCTAAAAACTAACTAGAGATGTATTAAAAACTTTATTGTAAGAATTAAAACTATACAACTCTTAGATAAAACAAAGTCTTTGAGATCTCACTTTTTGTTTTTTATCATAGCAGCAGTACAAATAACAGAAGAAAAAACTGATACATTGAACTTCACCAAAATTCAGATTTATGTATGTCAGGGACATGAGCAAAGGATTGGACTAAATAATTCTACTAAAAATGTAAAAATGAGCAACAGACACATTAAGGATGTTCAACATTGTCGGTCATGAGCAAAATGCAAACCCAACCACAGTGAAGTACCACTTCACACAGAGTAGGAAGAATACAGTCAAAGAGATGAATAGTGTAGGCAAAGCTGTGGAGAAACAAGAGACCCCATACATACATACACTGCCAAAGAGAACGGCTTGCAATGCGGTCATTCTGGAAAACGGCTGAAAACTAAACACGGAATTACCATTAGACCACCAGTCCGTGCCCACTCACTAATCCAAGTGAAATTAACTCAAGTTTCTACAAAATCTTGTGTATAACGATTCTCAGCAATATTGCTTATGATAATTATAGGTGAAACAATATAAATGCGTGCACATCAAATAATAAACAGATACCCAATGTTGTATGTATAACAATGTCATGGAATATGTGACTATAAAGAAGAATGAAAACCAACGCTGTGATACAAAATCCCATAAATATTATGCTAAGAAAAAAAGGCATAACAAAAGGCATATATTATATAGTATCATTTATATAAAATGTTTAAATGACAGATTTACAAAGATAGAACCTAGATTAGTAGCTGCCTAGAACTCAGAAAATTACGAAATGATAGCACAAGGATCCTAGGTTTCTTTGGAGTCAGTGAATATTCTCTAATATTGATTGCTGTGATAGTTATACAGTTCTGCTTCTTCAGTACTAAAAGCCAAGAATGTATATAATTAAAGTGGGTGAGTTGTATACTACATGAATCACATCTCAAAAAAGTTGTTACAAATACTTTTGAAGCGCTGTAACCTTTAATTGTTCAATGCTATTGAGCCTTTGCCTGAGACTAAAATCAGTTAGAGATATTGTAAAGGAAAAGACCACATGGTGAGACATAAAAATTTAATGTTAAGAAGACAGTTGGTCAATAGTAGAATAAAGACTCAAGTTAGATAGGTGTAGGCCACTTTGAAGAAGGAAATGATCAAAAGTTTCAAGGATTTGCAAAGGTGGAAAAAGTTGACCCACTAGAAGCTGAAAAAAAAAGTTTTTAAGTAATGGAAAGTACATACCTTCTCCTGGATTCCAGATAAAAATCTTTTAATAGGTGCCTACATACATAAGCATACAAAGCTAATGGCAATGGTAGAAGAGCTTGTTTAGGACTTTGGGTATTTATTTATTTGTTTATTTATTTATTTATTATTCCATGATACATTTGTACAGGCTCCAGGAATTCCCTTCCCCTATCTCAAAATTCTCACCCCATCTCCACTAATTTCCCCCATGTCATTACAGTAGTATAGACCTTCACAATCAGTCATAAGAAACACAATTCAAAGCTGCCACTGTGGCACACTGGGCAAAGCCCACTACCTGTAGTGCTGGCATCCCACATGGGTGCATCCCACATGGGTGCCAATTCACACCTTGTTTGTTCCACTCTCAACCTAGTTCTATGCTGATGTACCTGGGAAAACAGCAGAGGGTGACCCAAGTGCTTGGGCTCCTGCACTAATGTGGGAGGATTGGAGGAAGCTTCTGGTTCTTGGCTTTGGACTGACTCAGCTCCAGCAGTTCAGGCTATTTGGGAAGTACATAAGATGGAAGTTAATCCTTTCTCTCTTTCTCTCTCTCTCTCTCTCTCTCTATCTCTCTCCTTCCCTCCCTTCCTCCCTCCCTCCTTCCCTCTCTCTCTCTGAGTCTACATTTCAAACAAATCTTTGCAAAAAAAGAGAGAAAGAAACACGAATCAAAAAGCTGTCAAACAATATAGTTTTTAAAAGATAATTTATTCTAGAGGAACTGTATAGTGGAGACCAGAATACCAAGGAAGATACATTGCAGTATGCATCTTTACTCCTGAATAAAAGATACACTCCCAATGAAACTGGTAAATATATCTTGATAATAGGATGCTGGACTTTCTACTACAGTCTATACCTACAATGTCACAATGCACTTAAAAGGCAGAATGATGAACTTATGATTGTTGTTGAAAGACTACATTATTATAATCATATAGGAGAAATCAGTGAGGGGGGAGAGGGAATGGTAGAGTGGAAGGGGAAATCCCTGAGCCTATGGAACCATACATCATATCGTGTATATCATATATATATGATAATTTAGACAGACATTGACTGCAGCAGTAGTAATGCCTTGTCCTTACTTCCTGACACTCAATATCAAATTCAAGTACCTCAAAAGTCCTGTAAGTATTACTGTTTTCATCTGATGAAAGAGAAAACAGTCTCAAGGAAGCAGAAATAACAAACCCCAAATCTTGGCATGTCTAATAGACAAAGCCAGGATTGGCGTCAGGTTACCCTGACTCCTGCTTTTATCCATGTGTGCACTTACCGTATCTGGCATATATTAAACAGATCTAGATCTAGCCTAGCAGGCAACTGCATCAGAAATGCAAATAAAATCTACTCCAGTTAACTCAGGCTGTTCCAACACAAACATCAGAGCCTGTGTCACTGCAACAATAAGCATTTATTTCTCAGTCCTAGAGTCTAGAAATTCAAGATCAGTTTACCAGCAGGACAGCATTCACGGTGTAGGGTCCCTTCCTGGCTTGCAGAAGGCTAACATCATGCTATATTTTCACATGTTACAGAAATTATCTTTTTCGTGTATCCTTTTTTAAGAGTCTCATTCCCATCTCAGCTCATTATATAGCTACCTCCCAACGTTACCACCTCCATATGCTAGCATGCTAGGCATTAGAACTTTAACATTTAAATTTTGGAAAGATAAACTCAGTACACAGAGGCTCTTTACTGGATTTTGGGTCTGCAGTAACTATTACAGCTATTGTTTCAAAGTGCTACAATTGAGGAAACATTTTCTAAGTTTATTTTTTGCTGTTGTCCTATAGGAAGGCTTAATCTTTAGAAATGTTGGGCAGGTCCACATCAGCTGCACTACAAAAAAGCTTTGACAGAGTCTGGTAAGAACAAGGGGCACTGTGGGGACAAGTCATCATTTCCAGCCATATAATTCAGGCTGCATCCTGAAAATCCAACCTTGAATGTGAACAAAGGTTGTGTATGCAATAAGGCATACCCTTCACCACAAAGCAAAAAGAAACAAAGAGGAACAAAGACAGGAATTGCAACAGAGAGGTAACCTTATGTACTTATTTTTGCAGCAGAACTGATTTTTCTATTTTACAGAGAAAACTGGAGCTATTGGACAGGAACTAACTCCACTTTCTGCTTTCAAAACTATAAACTGATTCATGCAGTCACCTCTGCCTCCTTTCCTTTAGTTTCCAGAGAAGGGAAGTTTCTTGTAGGTTTTTGTTTGTTTATTTGTTTGTATTCTGATTTTTTGCCTGTTTTCTCTTTCCTGGGCTAATTCCTTAACTCTGTGCTATGCGTTTCTTTTTTAGTCAGTTTTTCTCCAAAGTTTTGATATTTCCAAACATTTTTCTCTTGTTAAGCTTTCTTTTATCAGGACAAAAATATACACTAATATTTGCTGAAGAAACATAAAGCAATGAATAAAATGCCTTCTTTGATCCAAATTATCCTCTTTATATCCTGCTATTGGGAGCACAATCGCTTGATCTCCACCTTTACTTCCTCAGAATCATATACATACAGACTTCAAAATATTTCTGAAATACTGCGGCAAAAATCACCAGAGACTTCCAAAGTTCCAATCCATAATTGTTCTTTTTCAGCTTATTTTCATAACTCTTTGGTGAAGTTAGTGGTCACTCTTCCTTGGGATTCTGCAATACCCATCCCAGCTGGTTCTCTCTCTCTCTCTCTTTTTTTTTTTTTTTTTGACAATCTTGACATAATTAGGTAAAAAGGATCAAGCCCTACAGGAAGATGGGCAAAACAATTAGTTCCGTATTGTTTCCTTAATATATCTGATGTAAAAGGGGATTTTGAGGGAGAAATCCCACCCAGTCTCCCACCGATCCCAGGTCCCTGATGTGGGGCATGCTCCAAGGGTCTTGCTCAAGTGGTTTTGATAGTTCAACAGTTCTGAATTTCTATCACTCTCACCAATCCAAGCACGATGAGGTCGTTGGAGAATCCACTGATTGACATAGTCCATCATAGAGTCTCAGTTTGCCCAGTATTTTCATTGCCAACACATAGCTGAGGTGGTTGATTGACTTGTTCAGTATTCTGTCTTTTCATGGTTAGGGTTCTGAGTCCAGAAGCTCAATTGGGGGGATCCCCAAAGAAACTTTGTGTGAGGTGTTCCAGACCAGATTCTTTTTTTAAAAAGATTTATTTATTTTTATTACAAAGTCAGATATACAGAGAGGAGACACAGAGAGGAAGATCTTCCATCCTATGATTCACTCCCCAAGTAACCACCATGGCCAGTACTATGCCGATCCAAAGCCGGGAACCCGGAACTTCTTCCGGGTCGCCCATACTGGTGCAGGATCCCAAAGATTTGGGCTGTCCTCAACTGCTTTCTCAGGCCACAAGCAGGGAGCTGGATGGGAAGTGGAGCTGCCAGGATTAGAACCGGCATCCATATGGGATCCCGGGGCATTCAAGGCGAGGACTTTACCCACTAGGCCACAGCACCGGGCCCAGACCAGATTCTTGTATGAACTAGCAAGCACAGGGCCCGGCACAATCCATTGCTCTGATCAGCTAGCTGGTGGTTGCAGTTGCTGGGTTGGTTCTGTTTCCATCCCTGTCTTCCTCTGGAACCAATGGGTGTTTGCAATCCAACCTGGTTCTGCCCAGCACATACTCGGCCCTCACATAAACTAGTGGGAGCTGCAGCCTAGCCAGAGCAACCCACGATTAACCTCCACCAGGCCCGCCCCCTACCCTGGTTTGCCAGTATGTGTGGCAGACTAGTCCAGTCTGTCTCACATTCCCTTCTGCTCTGATACATGTCATTGGTTATTAAAACCTTGTTCCATCTAACCAGCACAACTATCCAGCACTCAAGGATGTTGTTGGGTATCTGTCTAGCCACCTCAGCCCCTGTTCTAGTTATTGTGCCCTCCCGTGGGGGGTGGTAACCCAAGAGGAGGAGCCCAGTATTTCCCTCCCAGGCCACTCCCATTCCCAGATTGTGCACTCTCCAGGTGGTTCTGTGGTTTAACTTGACAGCACTAGCCCCCAGTGCCAACTTCTGCCAACTGATGCTGTGGCTAGGCCCCAACAACTCTTACCCACTCTAATTGTAGAATGCACCAGCAGGAATAATCAGCCCAGCCTGGTTTTCTCCTGATCTGGTCCACATGAGGTGCACAGGTGTTGTAGCCCTGCCTAGTCTGGTCTATCCCCATCCCAGCTCATGCTTTCCAGTGGGAGTAGCTGTTCAGCAAGAGAACCACCCTTTATTCCCATGCCAGTTCTGCCCCCTCCCTTCCTGATTCTCAGGTGTGCTGGTTGGGTTCTGAGGTCACATCTGGCACAGGCAACCTCAACCAGCTGGTTCTCTTAAGCCAAGTTTGTGAAGATGAAGATGAGAAACAGGCGATGTGTGAAAGCTATTTTAGCATTAAAACTGAAATGAAGCCATGTTTATTTACTATGGGTAGCAAAAAGTACTTTTTCACTCAGATAATTCCTTAAACAGAATACAAAATATAGAAATAGAGAACTGAAAAGAGGTAGAAGCACTCATCATCAGCTATTGCTGAAGCAGGTACCTAGAAGGGAAAATTGGAAGAAGAATGCAGGTGCACAATGGTTATATTTCCTACTACATTTTGTTTCTTATTGCAAATGAGGCTTGTTTATATTCTGTGTAGAACAAAAAATACATAGAACAATTGTAAAAGGTGCTGAAACACTTGAACACCATCCCCTCTATATCAGTATAGCTTAATATAAGATTGTTCCCTTTTCTGCCTGTGTAAATGAGCATCATTATATGTGGAGAGAAGGAACCAGCAGAGGGAGAGGCGACAGGAGGAGGTAAACAGAAAGATTTACAATATTAAGGAAGCAAAACAAAAGAGATTAAAAATAAGGATTCCTGATATCAATTTCTGGTACTAGTTTTTGAAAGCACATGGATAGGATAAATAAAGATGCAAAGACCTTTGGGGGAAGTGGTTTAGATGTTAATTTTTTTGCTTTCTGCTGCCTTCTACTTTCTCTGAAAAGTCAGGCAGGTATTTACTATGCTAATGGAGAAGAAAAGGTTGTGATATAAGGGATTCTTAGGAGAGTGGTGAGGTTGAGCTAGCTACTGTGAAAAATGTAAGAAAGAGCAGACTTAAGGATATGCAAATTATTTCTGCAGTGTTGATGGCCGGGAATCTGCAAAAGCAGCAGCTCACCTTATTCTCTGATCTTCCTCAGAGCACCCAAATTTATAAGAACAGAGAAATTAGACAATTTGATGCATTCAACATTGCAGATATACAGGGTCACCAATGTGGTAGAAGATCAAGGTTGAAAAGAGATTAAATAGAGGCCTGTGCTGTGCCACAGCTGGTAAGGCAATCTCCTGCAATGCTAGCATTCCAAATGGACCCTAGTATAAGTTCCAGCTGTTTCATGTCCAGCCCAGCTCCCTGCTAATACGCCCAGGGGAAAGCAACTGGAGAGGGCTCAAGTGTGTGGGCCCCTGCCAACCATGCACAAGACCTGAAGCTCCCGGTCAGCTCTGGCCATTACAGCCATGTAAAGAATAAACTAGCAAATGGAAGATGTCTCTGACTCATGTTTGTGTGCTCTCTCTGTGTGTACCTCCGATTTTCAAATAAACAATTAAAAAATAAATATCATAACACTATGAATTCCCCACAAATATTCGAAATCTGCATCTACCATAGTACATACTATGTTTCTACTGGATAATCCATTTGTCTACATTGATTTGTTTGTTTTTCCCCATCTTTCGTTCTAAAATACTTGAAGGCAGAGGTCACGTTTTATCCATTTTTACGCCCTAAAACCTGGTCTAGAACTTTCCACAACGAATTCAACAAATAAAGTATTTGCTAAAAAAACTTCTGAGTTTCATGAGATTATATTAACCTACTGTATGCAGTAATTTAGCAGAATTAACAAAAAAATCATTTTAGCCCTACTAATAAACTTAAATAACACTTTATGAAGAGCTAATTATTAATTATAAAAAAAGATCTCCATATTCAGCAAGTAATAGAAATACTTTAGAAAGACAAATATTTTAGTTAATATTTCCAAAAATATGCACCAAATTACAAAGATTAAAAACAAATTTATTGTAATTTCAAAAAACTCAGGTTAGACATTGTAACACAGTGGGGTAAGCTGCTGATTGGGACTGCATTTCAAATTAGAATGACAGTCAGCCTTCTGGCTATTCTGCTTCAACCCAGCTTCCTGCTAATGCACCCGGGAAGGCAGTGGAAGAGGGTCCAAGTATCTCTCTGCCTTTCAAACAAATAACTCAGAAGAAGAAAAGGAATGGCATTGAAACTATGGGTGACAAAAGATAACCTCATTTAACAGTAAGCTACCTGGGGCTGCCGAACATACTACCAGTCCATGAAAATCATTCGCCTTTCTGTTGGTTGCATAGTAACGTGCAAACCCATTACAGTTTTTTGTTTGTTTGTTGCTAAAAGAAAATCTGTTGAGCTATCTTTCCAGGGCCTCTGATAAAACAGTACAGAACTGGCAGACAACACTGTAACCACAGCCTGCACAGACCGACAATGCTAACCTGGGAGTAACTACAGTGATTCAGTAGAAGGCTAACCTCAGATGCTGTTCCAGCAGTCATCTTTGAACACAGATTCCATGTACAGACCTGATTTGCCACAGATAAAAGACTTTCCCTACTCTTTTCTTCTGCATTTACCATGTCCTGCCACTTTCTTTGTCCCAGTTCTGCCCTATTTACCCTGACTCCATAAATTCTCCAATCGTTTCTGACCAGACATTGACTTGGGCTCTGACATGAGCCTTCACTCTTTCTTACAGGTCAGTAATGATAGAAATACTCTGTTTCTCAGGTGAATTCAGTGCTTCCACATGAGCAACCATGTACATATGAGCAGGAGGACCTGATAACATAATTTCTGATATATAATGAAAGCCTGATAAAATAGATTTCTTTGTATTTTACACAATATCTCAATTTTCTACTTTAAATCCTAAACTACAAAAACATAACATACAATATTAAACATTTATACATACCTGTACATTAAATAGATACAGTGTACCAACTTATTTTATATATAAAATGTATTTACCCCATATATTATTGCTCAAAAAGGGATCTTCTAGAATATTCAATAGTTTGCTGATTCAGAAATTTCTAATTTTGTATCTAAACAGAAGTAGAAACTAAAACAGATCTCTATATGTATTTTCTATATTTAGAATACATATAGGACATAATTCATTAGGCTATATTCCTTCTTTTCTGAAATATAAAATCCAGGGAAATTGAATCACTTTTAAATGAACCAATGTGTTTATTAGATCTGTGGGGTGTAAGAAAACTTCAATTGCTATTCTATGTCATGCTGATATAGCCATAAACTCTCAGGTTAAACTTGTCTCTTTGTAGTACAAATTTCAATTTGGATTTTAAAGAGCTGGAGGCCATCAATTTTCACATCTTTTCCCACTTCCATTTCAAAAAATCAGAGACCAAATTTCAGTAAAATATTGGCAAGTGATGTGGAGCCGTAATATGTTATGAATAAAACTGCCATTAGGGTAATTCATCAAAGTAAAAGACACTGAAGTCACCAACTATTAACATATTTTCTGCTTTCTATCTAACAGCCATTCATTTAAGGTTAAAAAAGAAATAGTCTTGTTTCTCTTAACTATTCCTCTGGCTAGATTCAAAAGCTGAAATTTAAATAAAAAATCAACACAGCCAGCAAGGTGATACCTTTTCCTCTCATATACCCTATTCCAGCCCTGGACGGCAGACTATTCAACCATTTTCTCAACACAATGAGCTTGCATCAGTTATCTCTTGACCACTGGCTGTTCACCTCATCGACTTAATAAGTCTGTTACTGTAGAGACAGAGATCTGCTTTCTGGTCTCCACTTTGAACAAAGCAAGACCCACACATTTGGGGATTGCTTTCTGGCACAGTGGATTCAGGCTTTTTGACCCTAGGTAGATATTCAAAACTAACCATGGTCATAACCCACATCTCTTGAGTCTTACCACCATATGTGCATATTTCTCCTTCAAATTGGTCTTTGTAAGGTTTCCAAAGAAATGAATAAACTATATCTCAGATGTAGCACTATCAATCAAATAAGACAGTCAGAGCTAGATACAGAAATAGCAACCAAAACTTAATAAGGTATATATCCTTCTAGCTCTGGTACTGGATCAAGCAAACAGCAGAAAATCAATAGATGTACACGAAATAAAAAATTATCAGAACTACTCAGCCTTTCACAGTTACATGTAATATGCATGTTTAAAACTATAACTGTGTCTCCAACATAAAAGAGTTACTAAGTGTTTGATACTCAATTTACCATTTACCTTTAATTGTCATTCACACTGAATGATTAATTTCAAATCACGTTCTAGTAGTAAATAACCTAGAAACACAATGCTAAATAATGAAAAATATTTTTGAAGAAAACCAATTAGATCATTTATTGTTTTCTTTAACATCTTTGTTTCCTATGCTACATAACCATTATCCCTAAGCACGATTAAGTCTTTCCTTCCAGCACAACCCAAAACCTGTTCTTATCCTGAGATAGCACACTCAAAAATCAAGTAGTTTCCCCTTTAAAAATGACTTCGTTATGTGTATACAAAAGCAAATAAACACATACACTTATCTTCATTTGGTTTTGTTTTAACAATTCAAAATGCCATGTGTCATACAAGCATACGTATGTTTTAAAATGAAAATGTACATATTGAACACTAGAGTTTGCATTCGCTTCCTACTGTTCCTTCACCTAGTCTTCACCAGCAGGTTACCCAACAGCAAAGAAAATGTCTTTCAGCTTTCCTCAAGAATAGTGCCAAAACTACCTTGAAAGGTGAAATTCAGAATGAGAGCAATCCAATAAAGCTTATGACAGTTACAATAAAATAGTTATACAGATGGAAAAAAAATACTAGCCAATACTAGAAACAAATAATATCTTAAACAGATACACTTCAATTCTTCAGATACCATGACAAAAAAAAAAAAGAAAGAGAGGAGCTGTAGCTGTAGCACAGCAAGTAAAACTGCTGACTGCAGCCCATGTGGGCACTGGTTGCTTCACTACCTGTCCTGCTCTTTGCTAATGTGCCTGGGAAGGCAGTCCCCAAGTGCTTGGATCCCTGCACTGAGGTGGGTGACCCAGAAGAAATTCTTGACTCTGTTTTGTGCTGGCCCAGCTCCAGCAATTGCAGCTATTTGGGATTCAAGCAGTAGATAAAACACCAATGTGTGTGTGTATGTGTGTGAGAGAGAGAGAGAGAGAGAGAGAGAGAGAGAGAGAGAGAGAGAGAGAGAGAGAGAGAGAGAGAGAGAGTCTCTCTTTAAAACTCTATCAAATAAGTATCGCATCTGCGATACTCATTGGTTCCAATAGAGGTCGGGGCTCAGAAGAGAACCAACCCAGGGGTTAAAACCATCAGCTGATCGGAGTGATGGACGGTGGCGGGCACTGTGCTTACTAGTAGTACATGTAGGAGCCTGGACTGGGAATGCCTCAAAGTTTTTTTTAGGGGGATTCCCCTGAACAAAATGGAGGAATCAAAGCATTAATCAAAAAAAGATGGAAAATGGAGTAGATGAATCAACCACCTCAGCTTTATGCTTGCAGCGGAAAACTGGACAAGGGGAAACCCTAAGACGGACTATGTCAATCAGTGGACTCTGCACCAGCCTCATCATACCTGGACTGTTGCTGATGATATGTTGGTGCTTCTAATTGATCGAGGTGACGCTCTGCTGGCTCTGCCTACAAACCTGAGAGGGCCTCCCTAAGAGGCGGTTGAACTTGAACTGGACAAGTGGGATGCTGGACTCTGTATGGTGTAAACTTTTAATTAGGGAATCTCAACGGAACTTGAGCTGTGGTTATGCATCAAGGTGAAGGAATTCATGATGGGGGAAGGGTTTGGGGTGAAGGGGGGGGAATCCCAGTACCTATGAAATTGTGTCATGTAATGCAATGTAATTAATGAATAAATGAATATTTAAAAAAAAAAAAACTCTATCAAATAAACAAATATTTTTAAAACTTTCACAAAGGACATTAAGTACACATGCAAATGATTTTTTGGTCACAATACTTCTTCAGTTTTCCCTGTTTCGCAACTCAAAGTTAAAGAACATAAAGCATTGTATACTGTATGTATCCACTATATTATACATATATATTAGACACACATTGGCAGGCCCACAAAATAAACACGGATATGGGATATAAAATTAGCCAGAAAGTATAATCAGTTTCTACAATGATGAATGGTAGTCGGCTCCACATAAATGAGATTTATTACTCGGTAAATCTGAGCTTCAGATGTAAACCATAGAAGTAAAAAGGACACAAAACTGGGACGTTGTTGATAACCAGTGTATTAATAAAGTGAATGGGCTGTGGAATGCTTGCAGTTAAAACCCTCAATTACTATTTACTAGATGTTTGACTTCCAGAAGGATTTTAACTTCTTGAATTTGGTTTCCCTTGTCTGAAAAATAAGGAAACAATTCTTTATTAAGGAATATTTCTTCTGTGAAGGAAAAGTTTGGGACTACAGAGAATCCTCAGATGGAAACTTACTTCCTTTAAGGTTCATGGTCCTGAGAACAGAGAGAAAATGCTTGAATGCAAACCTCACTCAAGCAAAGGTTAGCAAGTAGCAAGTGTGAGTCCTTAGCAGAAGTCTCCATTTACTCATCTAGAAAAATGAGGGAAATAATGATAAACCTCACTGTACTATTACGAAAATTTAATAAACCAATCTGAATCAAGCACTCACTACATAGTTCAATGCTCACTTCATTTTAGATACTATATAGCTATAAAAGAACACTGTTACACCAATCTCCACCTTGAAAATCCTCTCTTCTTTCAGAGTCATTTTCCCAATGTTGCTTCTTCTCCCCTTACTTCATTACCTCTTCATGTTACAGCCCCAAGTGTGAGGTTTTCATAGTTCTGTCTTTCACTGATAGTCTTCTAGAGGTTTCTAAACAAAACACAGACATTTGCTGAAAGGTTGAATCGAAGTTCCACAACAAAGGAACAATGATTACTGGAGAAACTTCGGAGTGGACTTTGCCAGGTACAGTCCTTTTATTCAATATCAACTATGGCATGCCTTCAATTAGGGATAAAGGAGTAATAAGACTATCGTGAGGAAAAACACCTTCAAAAGCTGGTTCATGATTGGGCTGTTTGGCCTGGGAGTCAGGATGTGAATTAGGATGCTCACCCACTATATCACGGTCTCTCGTCTGGGTTCTGGATCCCAATTCCAGCTTCCTGCTGATGCAGACATCAGACCACAGCAGTGACAAGTTCAAACACTGGGCTACTACCACCCACGGTGGAGCCCTGAATTGGGTGCTCAATACTCAGCTCTCAGGGCATTGAGAGCATTCAGAGGAGAAAGCAGATGACTGCTGGGGGGAGCACTCCCTTGTATGCATTCATTTTCTCGCTTTCTATCTGCTCACTCTCTCTGTATGCATATGTCCTATACACTAAAAAAGCAAAATCATCCTAGAAGAGAATTTTTTAACAAACCAAACGATAATTTTTATTGCATTTTGGAAAATGTCAAAGGCAAAATGACATAGTGAAAACACATTTACTGGAAATGCACCAGAGAGTAGACATTGCACTAAAAGCTCCAGAACAGAATATTTCATTTGCTCTTTCTTTTCTACACAGCACTGAGAATAGCAAGTTCTTCTTACAAAGCTGATGATGAAAGTGTGAAACAAAATAAAGTTCAGATGAGGATAACCCATCTGCTTGTCACAACAATGAATTCCTGTTTTCCGTATGCCTAACGTGACCATGCTGTCTTACCAAGCTTCTGAGAGTGAATCAATCCAAGTTATCAAGAAAAGATTAAAAACTCCATAATGCTGCAATTACCGTAAGGGTAACAGCAGTATATTTATAGGCAATTCTATTTTGTAATTCCTCGCATTGCGGAGAGCAGGAAAAGGAGACAAATACAGACATTTTAAAAAGAAACATTTGTTTTTAAAATAAAAGGAAAACCACAGTGAATAGGCTTATATTTTGATAGAATTTATCTTAGTTTAGCTTAATGTGTATAATTAACCTAAGATATTTTTTCTACTAATCATCATAAAGTAGCCATTAAAAGACAAACAAACAAAAAAACAAAAATTCCTGAGTTCAGTAAAGCACATAAGGCAATAAAACCACTCCTAAAGGTAGGTCACAGAAGAAAGTACACAAACAACAGACAAAAGCTCTCTTCCGACTAAACAACCCTTAGAGAACAGGATCCACGATGAATTCGTTGAGAGGAGCCACAGCGATGAAACAGAGATTGGAGCTGTAACGGCTAGCATCAACCTTATCATCCATCTCTAGTTCTCTGGCTTTTCTCAGCAGAACTGACACGGGTCTCTGCAGCAGAAACCTAAGCATCTACCCATTAACTCTGCACAGGTGGGGTACAGATCCAGCGGGAAGAGCAGGACATCCAGGAACGGCAAATGGTCACACATCCCTCTGTATTTACCACCAGGGTTTTTTTAGCACCTCAAGAATAGAAAATTAGATAAGACACCAGATTAAGTTTGGAGCACTCCGATTTTTCCAAATTAATTAAAAATATCAGAGCTTACAATTTGCCAATGCATGTGCAGGATACAGTATATGCTTTAATCTGTATTTGTTTTTCAACCTCAACAAACTTTGCTCTTTGTGTGCTTTAACCTTTAAGAGAGTAATATTCTTTAAGAAAAATATGATCAGAAAGAAAGCAAACTGTTATTTGACATTAAAATACTAAAAAATATAAGCTATTGAGTAAATGAGGTATTAGGGGAGTTTGGGAGACACAGCCTTTTTTTGTTCTGTTTTTAGCTTACTCTGGTAGTTCGGTTACTTCCTCTACCAGACAAAAAAATAAGGTATCTGTTAATCTACTTTACTAACTTATAAAACCCTTTCAGAAACTTTCTTTATATGTTCACAGTAATAGTTCAATTCAAATGTACCTTTTTGGGACTAAGCTTTACAAAGGATCCTTATTAAGTCTAAGTCCTCAATATAACTTAAATACAAACCAACTATAAATTTAAGATTTTAAACATATTTATAACTTAGAATGGTTAAAGCAATCTACTTTTAATTAAATATATCTATGGCAACTTGACTCCAAATCTTCAGGTTTTTGCAACCCAACTTTTTATGAGAAGAATATTGCTAAAACTCATTTGCACTGAATGACAATCTTGCATTGCTCTCTGCTCTCTGAATCCATTATCTCTCTCATGGGAATGAATGCTTTGCCATAACGGATGATGAATAAGATATATAGGACAAACGATGCACTTTTTCATTTAAAAGACTAAAAAGGAAATTCACTTTTAGTCTCCTTTCTGCCTAGTTTCATTAAAATCTAAATACAGCTGTTTTAAAAGTCTTCCTTTTTCCTAGCTCAGTTCATTTTGACAAAAAGAAGTCTTCTGTGTCAATTACAGAGTCTCTGGAAATGTATCTCACAAATTTCAGTACAAGGTTTATGGTTTAAAAACACATAAAATCTCACCAAAAATAAATAAGCATTAAAAATTCTCAAAGCATAGAATCCTGGTCACACATTAACTAGTTAATTGAATAATTAATATCACATTATATTCTGAGTTGTTTTAATTTTAGAAATTACTTAAGTGCTGAGCTGTAGCATGGTGCATTAAGCCTATAGTGTCACCATCCCATACTGGTGCCACTTTAAATCCCGGCTATTCCACTTCTTATTCATCTTCCAGCTAATGTGCTGGGCAAGCAGCGGAGGATAGCCTAAGTGCTCTGGTTCTATCTATCCACATGAGAGACTGGATGATGCTTCTGGCTCCTGATTTCATCCTAGCTCAGTCCCAACCACTGTGGCTAGTTGAGGACTGAACTAGAATGTCGAGGACCTCTCCATATGCGTGTAAAATAACATTCTATGTCACACATATATGTATATATCATATATATATCATCTATGTCACATATGCATATATATATATATATATATATATATATATATATATATATACACACACTCTGCCTTACAAACACATAAGATAAATCTCACGAAAATTTACTTAGGAAAACATTTTCTTGTAATTATCTTTTAATATATCTTTTAAAAATGGCATCTTTAATAATTCAATTTTTGGGCCCGGCGGCATGGCCTAGCAGCTAAAAGTCCTCACCTTGAACGCGCCGGGATCCCATATGGGCGCCGGTTCTAACCCCAGCAGCTCCACTTCCCGTCAAGCTCCCTGATTGTGGCCTGGGAAATCAGTCGAGGAAGGCCCAAAGCTTTGGGATACTGCACCCATATGGGAGACCTGGAGGAGGTTCCTGGTTCCCGGCTTCAGATCGGTGCAGCACAGGCCGTTGCGGCTCACTTAGGGAGTGAATCATCGAACAGAAGCTCTTCCTCTCTGTCTCTCCTCCTCTCTGCATATCTGACTTTGTAATAAAAATAAATAAATATTTTAAAAAATAATTCAATTTTTACCTAAAAGACCAATGACTGCACACATTTTAAAAAAACATCAAAATCTCTACGCATTACTAGGTAAGCTTAGGCAATGACAGTCAGTTAAGAAGACATCATCAATTTCCCTTGCTAGATAAGGTTATTTTCCCTCTTTTGTACTGCCCAATTTCTAAAATTCATCACAATATCTGGCACATAGAAGATATTCAGGAAACATTTCTACCTAAGGGAATTGCAGTAGAGAAGAATGAAAGAGAAACAATTGAATTTAAGTGCTACACTTTTCAAATGTTTTTCTAATTTCAATTTCAAAAATCCTAATGGAGTTTTAAACAAACCTATTTTGAATAAAGACATTACACATACACGTCCCACGACACATGTGTAAAGCTGTATTTAGTGAATTGGGCATGAATTAAAACACTGTTTGGATGAAACTACAGCTTTAACAGAGGATTATGTTACTTTAAGATAGTAGTCTATAATTCCAGGAAAAAATGCAAACTTGATACCACTTATCTGGAGTTTATATTCACTAGCAATCATATATAAATGGCTTTATAGTATTTTAGAAGCTTCAAATAGACCACTAGAAAATCAACTGCTACGTTTACATTAACTAAGAAAGTAACACCACACTCTCTGTAACAACCCTAAATCTGCAAATGCTTTCTGTAAATTTGAAACTCTTCAAATTCTTAATGTTCTAACTACCAGGCCTGCTGATGGTTAATCAGATCAAAGAAATATCTAAAAGAAATAAAAAATAAGGAAAGAGGAAGGGAAGGCAAGGAAAGAAACAAAGAAGTGATGTGCCAAAAATGTATTCTCTACTCTTTATCATTAAATAGAAATGCACAAAATATCTAGAGAAACTATTTTAAGAAACCAAGGGCCACTCAGAAAATAGATAGATAGATAGATAGATAGATAGATAGATAGATAGATAGATAGATAGAAAGATACATAGATAGATATGTAAACAAACAAACTCAAAAATGAATCACACCAAGGGAATCACACATATTAAGCTAGCTACTTCTCACACTGGCAAACATCTTGAGATGCTGCAATTTCTTTGATGACCGCAAGAACCCACTGGCTGTAATAAATTTCATTTAATAGAACTGTTGCACCAAATCCACTCTACAGGCTTCATCTAAGTTACCCAAAACCTAGTCAAGACCCTCATATTCGGCCTTCTTAAAATCTGCCCTACCCGTGTGCCTGTCTCCCAAAAAGCTCACCTCCTCACAGACAGAAGATCATCACAAACTATTAGTCCCAGCCTTGCTTCAGACTAGACAGGTGGGAGAGGAGCAGGCCTTCAGCTCAATAAGCAAAGGCCACAGAAAGATGAGAGTACGATGAGGAACAGACCAAGGAAAGGTAGGTGAAAGACACTTAGGACAAGTAAGGCAATGAACAGCACAGCAAAATACTTGGATTTAGCAAGATAAATAATCAAGGCAATCCAAGAAAACTGAAATCATTGGCTAGCAAGAAAACATGTATGTGAATTTTCATAGCAGCATAACTCACAAGAAACAAAGTATACACACAATCCAGATATCTACCAAAATGTGGAAGACAGTATGTGCAAGATCAAAAATTATTAATTCAGCCAGTTAAGAAAGTATTATCACATCCCCAGAAGAGTAGCCTAGTGGCTAAAGTCCTCGCCTTGCCTGTGCCAGGATCCCATACAGGTGCCAGTCTATGTGCTGGCTGTTCCACTTCCCATCCAGCTCCCTGCTTGTGACCTAGGAAAGCAGAGGGGGATAGCCCAAAGCCTCAGGACCCTGCATGCTCATGGGACATCTAGAAGAAGCTCTTAGTTCCTGGCTCCAGGCTTTAGCTCAGCTCCAGCCATTGTGGTCAATTGGGGAGTGAACCAGCCGATAGAAGATGTTTCTCCTTCTTTCTGTAAATCTGACTTTCCAGTGAAAGAAATTAAATAAACAAATCTTTTTAAAATGGATTATCACATGCTACATAAGATATAGGCTAGGGTCAGCATCCTGGTTAGCAGGCATCAATGTCACCTGCATACCTAAATCCTGTACGGGTAGCAGGGTTTGTGTTCAGGCTGCTCCACTTCCCATATACTAACAGATTGGGAAAGTAGCAGCCGATGTCTGATACAGATCAAGCTCTGGCTTCCTGGGCTCAGCCTGCCCCAGCCCTGTCTATGCACCCATATGGAGAGTGCAACAGAAGACAGAATATCTCCTTCTCTCTCTCTAACCCAGACTTCCAAAATAAATAAATTAAAAAAAAAGAACTTAAAAAAAAATAGCCTTAAAGACAGGATACTAAGGGGAAAAAATCCAAACACACAGTATATAGATTGAATGACTGTACTGACAAGAAAGGTCCACAATAGACCAACCCATTAGAGATGGAAACTGGGTTGCTGACTGACAGGTGAGCAAGAGAGGAGGAACTGATAGCAACTGATAGTACACGATTCTTAAGCAGAAGAAGAGATAATAATTGAAATACTTTTAATGGAAATATTGTTCAATTAGTGATTAGTGAGAAGATAGTATATATATGTATATATATCATGTATACGCACACATATACATGCATACATATATATAAAATGATTGAATATGTATTTTAAAATGATGGATTTTGTGTTACACAAATATATGTCAATTTTTAAATGTTAAAATGAAGATAAAAAAGCACACATGATAAAGCTTCGAGATATGAATCTAGCTCATGTCTCCTAGGCTGTTGGCTGATTTCATGTACAAAGGATCAATATTGAATGTCATTTATTCTTTGTGGGGAAACAAGGTATCATTTTCAGGTTCCTAATTCCTAAACAACAGTAATATTTCTGTCACTGTTTTACAAGTACTTAAGATGGCTGACTCAAATTTCCAGAAATCAATCATTGTAGATAGAGCTCCAGCAGTCAAAACTGAAATTAATGCCTTCACAGTTTCATTGAAGGAACTGACAAGCTACAAAGCAATAAAAGTGTCTTTTTTCCCCCAGACTGATAAGGTTGAAAAGTACTTCCAAATTTTTGTAATAACAGTTGGACATGAATTTACAATACAGTGAATACAATGGTACTAAAAGGGATATGGGAGAAAGGCTTTGAGATGAAAAGACAGCTACAGATCCAGTGTTTGGCGATAACACACAAGGCTTCTAGATTCATCAGTGAATCCCAAATGACCTGCTTAGGACAACTTCCTGCGTGAGCAAAACAAACCATGTAACACACCTCTGACTCATTTGCCACATTTCTGAAAACCTCTTTACAATGAAAAATGATGTTGAGATATGTTATCTGTGGCATGAAAAATATCAACAAATTAAATTGGAGCTGGCTTAAACGTCTATCATAAGTGACAGCTTTTTAGAATAATGCAATTTAAACTTGAAATGAATAGTTTCATTGTGATCAAGATATGGAAAATGTTGATATATGTTGCAATCTGTCACCCTTGAGGCTAAATGTGACTTACAAAATAGAACATCATTTCTCTAAGAAAATATCTTACTAGATGAGAGAATATTATAAATAACATATCTCTGTGTAAGCAAGCACTGAGCTTCATAAAGTCATCTTCATGGATAAAATGATTAAAAATTTAAAGGCTAATCGCCAAAGGATATATAAGTCAATTTTATAGATTTGAACTGCAGCTGAAATCAGCAAAACTGATACTGCATAAGCCCTGTATTAGCCACACACGGAAAATGTTAACAGAATGTTTATGATGAAGAAATATGGGACTAGAACATTACTATTGTAACAGAGTTCAAAAAAAAATCTAACTTCTGACATAATAGTCTCTGAGAAAAAGCTCCTAAAACTCAAGAGTTAAGGAAGTTTCCCTATTTAAATAATCACATTAGGCATCATAATAAAAATTTCCAATCAGAGGCCTAATATTATTACATATCTGAAAGTATTAAACAGAAAATGTTAAATATACATACATACATTCATATATATACACACACCAACTACTTTAAAACATATATATATTATCTTCCAAAACTTCATAGAAAATATCTATTTGAAATTAAGTTGTATTAAATCTTTTTATTTTTTTTTTTTTTTTATATATAATCCATTTTATTGTATTGTTGTTCACAATCTTTACATAGTTAACTATAGTTGAAGGAAAATCAAGAAAGAGAAGGAAAAAAAAAAAAAAAAAAAAAAAGGTTCAGGGGGATAGGGAGGTGGGCAATGCTATTATGTCCATATTGTTTCCATCATGTATCTGAGGTAAAAGGGGGTATTGAGGGAGAAGCCCCACCCGGTTTCCCGCCCACCCCAAGTCCCATATGTGGGGCATGCTCTGAGATATGTGCTCAAGTGGAGTTAATAGTTCTCCAGTTATGAGTCACTGCCAGTTCCGCTCGATGAGGTGGTCCACTGATTGATATGGTCCATCATGAAGTCTCCATTTGTCCCATATTTCGCTGCCAACATGTAGCTGAGATGAATGATTGTCCTATTCTGTCTTCTGTCTTTTCTTGGTTAGAATTCTGAGTCCAGCAGTTCAAGTGGGGAGATCTCCAAAGATACTTTGAGGTATTCCCAGACCAGATTCTTGTATGTTCTAGCAAGCACAGGGCCCGGCACAGTCCATCACCCTGATCAGCTGGTGGTTGCAATTGCTGTGTTGGTTCTGTTTTCAGTCCCGAGTTGCACTGGAACCAATGGGTGTTGCAGTCCAGTCTGGTTCGGCCCTTACATCAACCAGTGGGAGCTGCAGCCTAGTCGGGGCGACCCACAATAACCCCCACCAAGCCTGCCCCCTACCCTGGTTTGCCAATTTGTGTAGCAGAAGACCAGTCTGTCCCCCATCCCATTTGGTTCTGGTACTTGTCAATGGGTATTAAAGCTTAGTTCTATCTAATCGACTCAACCATCCAGCCCTCACAGATGTTGTTGAGTGCCTCTGTCTAGCCATCCCAGCCCCCGTCCTAGTTTTCATGCCCTCCCACGGGAATAGTGACCCAAGAAGGGGGAACCCACTTTTTCCCTCCCAGGTCTCTCTGTCCCGGTTTATGCATTCTTTAGGTGGTCCTGTGATTTGACTCGACAGAATTAGTCCCCAGTGCCAGCTTCTGCCAGCTGATGCTGTGGCCCTGATCTTGTCCACATGCAGCGCACAGGTGTTGTAGCCTTGCTTAGTCGTGTCTGTCTCTATCCCAGCCAACACTCTCCAGTGGGAGTGGTTGTCCAGCGAGGGGACCAGCCCCTTAACCCCCCCGCCAGCTCTGCCCCTCCCTTCCTGGATCTCACGTGTGCTGGATGGGTGTTGCATTCATATCCAGTACAGGCAACCACGCCCTGGCGTTCCAGAATGTGTACTGGTTTTGTCGCAACCAAACCCGGCCCATTCCACACTCTGTTCTGGTGATCGGATTTGCCAGAGGATGACATGAACTGATTCAGCCTGGCCTGCTCCTGACCCATGCCGAATGCATGCCAGTGGGAAACTTTCCATGGCCTATTCTGGGCTGTTTCCAATCATGCTTCTCGCGCTTGCCTGCAGGGACTGTGTCCTGCCAGAGGAGTTGCCCAGGCTCCTCCATCAGAACCCCTCCCAATGCCAGATTTTGCGCTTGCCAGGGGGTTCTTGAGCCAACCCTACTCAGTTCACCTCCTGTCCTAGCAGGAACAGTGGCTTTTCCTGGCTGGCTTTCACCCCATTCTGACTCTTGTTGTTGGATGTTTCAGCCCAGCCATGGCTCGTCCATACCCACATACAGCTCACACATGGCTCAGAAGGGGATTGAGACCCAGCCTAGTCAGTCCCACATCTACCCTGTTTCTCCATAACACCAGATGGTGCTGGGATCTGAACCGGCCTGGTGCATCCAATCCCAGCCCACACTAGTGCCTCGGGTGACTGCAACTGTTTCCTAGATAGAACGCAGCCCCCATTCCAGCACATACACCCCTTGGTGGGAACCTCATCCCAGCTGTGGCTTCCCAGATTGGGACCGTTCCTAGCTGTAAATCACGCACCTGCACGTGGTTGCTCCGAGGACCATTAGGTGCCAGCCTGCTACACAAGCCGGAGCTTATCTTTTACTTGATAGGTGTTCAAAGCTCAGCATTATTAAGGGATTGGAAGTTCTTCAAAGGAAGAGTTACTGGCATTGGGAATCTTTAGGATTGACTCAGATCCCAGAAACAGTGGGGTCACTCTAGAGCTATCTCAGCAGGGATTCAGATGTCCAATACCCCAGAGCTCCCCGGCCGGGCGGCCAGTAGGCACAGCCTGGCGCCAAATGGCGCACTGGCCGCCCGGGCCCAGCCCGCCATGAGCCATGGGCACATGGCGGACTGGGTTCGGGATCCGAGCTAGACGTCCTCTCCCGCAGCCCTCGGCTCGCCTCTGGCAGCCGGAAGTTAAATCCTGCAGGCCCGAGGTTGCGCCCCTCCCCAATCCCGTTCACCCACCACCCAATGAGGGTGTTGGGTGGGTCCCGGACATGCCCAGTCACGGAGGCCTCCCCCCTCGGCGTACTCACCCCAGAAGGAAGCAGGCCGCACCCAGGCATGTCCGGGCCCAGCCCGCCATGAGCCATGGGCACATGGCGGACTGGGTTCGGGATCCGAGCTAGACGTCCTCTCCCGCAGCCCTCGGCTCGCCTCTGGCAGCCGGAAGTTAAATCCTGCAGGCCCGAGGTTGCGCCCCTCCCCAATCCCGTTCACCCACCACCCAATGAGGGTGTTGGGTGGGTCCCGGACATGCCCAGTCACGGAGGCCTCCCCCCTCGGCGTACTCACCCCAGAAGGAAGCAGGCCGCACCCAGGCATGTCCGGGCCCAGCCCGCCATGAGCCATGGGCACATGGCGGACTGGGTTCGGGATCCGAGCTAGACGTCCTCTCCCGCAGCCCTCGGCTCGCCTCTGGCAGCCGGAAGTTAAATCCTGCAGGCCCGAGGTTGCGCCCCTCCCCAATCCCGTTCACCCACCACCCAATGAGGGTGTTGGGTGGGTCCCGGACATGCCCAGTCACGGAGGCCTCCCCCCTCGGCGTACTCACCCCAGAAGGAAGCAGGCCGCACCCAGGCATGTCCGGGCCCAGCCCGCCATGAGCCATGGGCACATGGCGGACTGGGTTCGGGATCCGAGCTAGACGTCCTCTCCCGCAGCCCTCGGCTCGCCTCTGGCAGCCGGAAGTTAAATCCTGCAGGCCCGAGGTTGCGCCCCTCCCCAATCCCGTTCACCCACCACCCAATGAGGGTGTTGGGTGGGTCCCGGACATGCCCAGTCACGGAGGCCTCCCCCCTCGGCGTACTCACCCCAGAAGGAAGCAGGCCGCACCCAGGCATGTCCGGGCCCAGCCCGCCATGAGCCATGGGCACATGGCGGACTGGGTTCGGGATCCGAGCTAGACGTCCTCTCCCGCAGCCCTCGGCTCGCCTCTGGCAGCCGGAAGTTAAATCCTGCAGGCCCGAGGTTGCGCCCCTCCCCAATCCCGTTCACCCACCACCCAATGAGGGTGTTGGGTGGGTCCCGGACATGCCCAGTCACGGAGGCCTCCCCCCTCGGCGTACTCACCCCAGAAGGAAGCAGGCCGCACCCAGGCATGTCCGGGCCCAGCCCGCCATGAGCCATGGGCACATGGCGGACTGGGTTCGGGATCCGAGCTAGACGTCCTCTCCCGCAGCCCTCGGCTCGCCTCTGGCAGCCGGAAGTTAAATCCTGCAGGCCCGAGGTTGCGCCCCTCCCCAATCCCGTTCACCCACCACCCAATGAGGGTGTTGGGTGGGTCCCGGACATGCCCAGTCACGGAGGCCTCCCCCCTCGGCGTACTCACCCCAGAAGGAAGCAGGCCGCACCCAGGCATGTCCGGGCCCAGCCCGCCATGAGCCATGGGCACATGGCGGACTGGGTTCGGGATCCGAGCTAGACGTCCTCTCCCGCAGCCCTCGGCTCGCCTCTGGCAGCCGGAAGTTAAATCCTGCAGGCCCGAGGTTGCGCCCCTCCCCAATCCCGTTCACCCACCACCCAATGAGGGTGTTGGGTGGGTCCCGGACATGCCCAGTCACGGAGGCCTCCCCCCTCGGCGTACTCACCCCAGAAGGAAGCAGGCCGCACCCAGGCATGTCCGGGCCCAGCCCGCCATGAGCCATGGGCACATGGCGGACTGGGTTCGGGATCCGAGCTAGACGTCCTCTCCCGCAGCCCTCGGCTCGCCTCTGGCAGCCGGAAGTTAAATCCTGCAGGCCCGAGGTTGCGCCCCTCCCCAATCCCGTTCACCCACCACCCAATGAGGGTGTTGGGTGGGTCCCGGACATGCCCAGTCACGGAGGCCTCCCCCCTCGGCGTACTCACCCCAGAAGGAAGCAGGCCGCACCCAGGCATGTCCGGGCCCAGCCCGCCATGAGCCATGGGCACATGGCGGACTGGGTTCGGGATCCGAGCTAGACGTCCTCTCCCGCAGCCCTCGGCTCGCCTCTGGCAGCCGGAAGTTAAATCCTGCAGGCCCGAGGTTGCGCCCCTCCCCAATCCCGTTCACCCACCACCCAATGAGGGTGTTGGGTGGGTCCCGGACATGCCCAGTCACGGAGGCCTCCCCCCTCGGCGTACTCACCCCAGAAGGAAGCAGGCCGCACCCAGGCATGTCCGGGCCCAGCCCGCCATGAGCCATGGGCACATGGCGGACTGGGTTCGGGATCCGAGCTAGACGTCCTCTCCCGCAGCCCTCGGCTCGCCTCTGGCAGCCGGAAGTTAAATCCTGCAGGCCCGAGGTTGCGCCCCTCCCCAATCCCGTTCACCCACCACCCAATGAGGGTGTTGGGTGGGTCCCGGACATGCCCAGTCACGGAGGCCTCCCCCCTCGGCGTACTCACCCCAGAAGGAAGCAGGCCGCACCCAGGCATGTCCGGGCCCAGCCCGCCATGAGCCATGGGCACATGGCGGACTGGGTTCGGGATCCGAGCTAGACGTCCTCTCCCGCAGCCCTCGGCTCGCCTCTGGCAGCCGGAAGTTAAATCCTGCAGGCCCGAGGTTGCGCCCCTCCCCAATCCCGTTCACCCACCACCCAATGAGGGTGTTGGGTGGGTCCCGGACATGCCCAGTCACGGAGGCCTCCCCCCTCGGCGTACTCACCCCAGAAGGAAGCAGGCCGCACCCAGGCATGTCCGGGCCCAGCCCGCCATGAGCCATGGGCACATGGCGGACTGGGTTCGGGATCCGAGCTAGACGTCCTCTCCCGCAGCCCTCGGCTCGCCTCTGGCAGCCGGAAGTTAAATCCTGCAGGCCCGAGGTTGCGCCCCTCCCCAATCCCGTTCACCCACCACCCAATGAGGGTGTTGGGTGGGTCCCGGACATGCCCAGTCACGGAGGCCTCCCCCCTCGGCGTACTCACCCCAGAAGGAAGCAGGCCGCACCCAGGCATGTCCGGGCCCAGCCCGCCATGAGCCATGGGCACATGGCGGACTGGGTTCGGGATCCGAGCTAGACGTCCTCTCCCGCAGCCCTCGGCTCGCCTCTGGCAGCCGGAAGTTAAATCCTGCAGGCCCGAGGTTGCGCCCCTCCCCAATCCCGTTCACCCACCACCCAATGAGGGTGTTGGGTGGGTCCCGGACATGCCCAGTCACGGAGGCCTCCCCCCTCGGCGTACTCACCCCAGAAGGAAGCAGGCCGCACCCAGGCATGTCCGGGCCCAGCCCGCCATGAGCCATGGGCACATGGCGGACTGGGTTCGGGATCCGAGCTAGACGTCCTCTCCCGCAGCCCTCGGCTCGCCTCTGGCAGCCGGAAGTTAAATCCTGCAGGCCCGAGGTTGCGCCCCTCCCCAATCCCGTTCACCCACCACCCAATGAGGGTGTTGGGTGGGTCCCGGACATGCCCAGTCACGGAGGCCTCCCCCCTCGGCGTACTCACCCCAGAAGGAAGCAGGCCGCACCCAGGCATGTCCGGGCCCAGCCCGCCATGAGCCATGGGCACATGGCGGACTGGGTTCGGGATCCGAGCTAGACGTCCTCTCCCGCAGCCCTCGGCTCGCCTCTGGCAGCCGGAAGTTAAATCCTGCAGGCCCGAGGTTGCGCCCCTCCCCAATCCCGTTCACCCACCACCCAATGAGGGTGTTGGGTGGGTCCCGGACATGCCCAGTCACGGAGGCCTCCCCCCTCGGCGTACTCACCCCAGAAGGAAGCAGGCCGCACCCAGGCATGTCCGGGCCCAGCCCGCCATGAGCCATGGGCACATGGCGGACTGGGTTCGGGATCCGAGCTAGACGTCCTCTCCCGCAGCCCTCGGCTCGCCTCTGGCAGCCGGAAGTTAAATCCTGCAGGCCCGAGGTTGCGCCCCTCCCCAATCCCGTTCACCCACCACCCAATGAGGGTGTTGGGTGGGTCCCGGACATGCCCAGTCACGGAGGCCTCCCCCCTCGGCGTACTCACCCCAGAAGGAAGCAGGCCGCACCCAGGCATGTCCGGGCCCAGCCCGCCATGAGCCATGGGCACATGGCGGACTGGGTTCGGGATCCGAGCTAGACGTCCTCTCCCGCAGCCCTCGGCTCGCCTCTGGCAGCCGGAAGTTAAATCCTGCAGGCCCGAGGTTGCGCCCCTCCCCAATCCCGTTCACCCACCACCCAATGAGGGTGTTGGGTGGGTCCCGGACATGCCCAGTCACGGAGGCCTCCCCCCTCGGCGTACTCACCCCAGAAGGAAGCAGGCCGCACCCAGGCATGTCCGGGCCCAGCCCGCCATGAGCCATGGGCACATGGCGGACTGGGTTCGGGATCCGAGCTAGACGTCCTCTCCCGCAGCCCTCGGCTCGCCTCTGGCAGCCGGAAGTTAAATCCTGCAGGCCCGAGGTTGCGCCCCTCCCCAATCCCGTTCACCCACCACCCAATGAGGGTGTTGGGTGGGTCCCGGACATGCCCAGTCACGGAGGCCTCCCCCCTCGGCGTACTCACCCCAGAAGGAAGCAGGCCGCACCCAGGCATGTCCGGGCCCAGCCCGCCATGAGCCATGGGCACATGGCGGACTGGGTTCGGGATCCGAGCTAGACGTCCTCTCCCGCAGCCCTCGGCTCGCCTCTGGCAGCCGGAAGTTAAATCCTGCAGGCCCGAGGTTGCGCCCCTCCCCAATCCCGTTCACCCACCACCCAATGAGGGTGTTGGGTGGGTCCCGGACATGCCCAGTCACGGAGGCCTCCCCCCTCGGCGTACTCACCCCAGAAGGAAGCAGGCCGCACCCAGGCATGTCCGGGCCCAGCCCGCCATGAGCCATGGGCACATGGCGGACTGGGTTCGGGATCCGAGCTAGACGTCCTCTCCCGCAGCCCTCGGCTCGCCTCTGGCAGCCGGAAGTTAAATCCTGCAGGCCCGAGGTTGCGCCCCTCCCCAATCCCGTTCACCCACCACCCAATGAGGGTGTTGGGTGGGTCCCGGACATGCCCAGTCACGGAGGCCTCCCCCCTCGGCGTACTCACCCCAGAAGGAAGCAGGCCGCACCCAGGCATGTCCGGGCCCAGCCCGCCATGAGCCATGGGCACATGGCGGACTGGGTTCGGGATCCGAGCTAGACGTCCTCTCCCGCAGCCCTCGGCTCGCCTCTGGCAGCCGGAAGTTAAATCCTGCAGGCCCGAGGTTGCGCCCCTCCCCAATCCCGTTCACCCACCACCCAATGAGGGTGTTGGGTGGGTCCCGGACATGCCCAGTCACGGAGGCCTCCCTCCTCGGCGTACTCACCCCAGAAGGAAGCAGGCCGCACCCAGGCATGTCCGGGCCCAGCCCGCCATGAGCCATGGGCACATGGCGGACTGGGTTCGGGATCCGAGCTAGACGTCCTCTCCCGCAGCCCTCGGCTCGCCTCTGGCAGCCGGAAGTTAAATCCTGCAGGCCCGAGGTTGCGCCCCTCCCCAATCCCGTTCACCCACCACCCAATGAGGGTGTTGGGTGGGTCCCGGACATGCCCAGTCACGGAGGCCTCCCCCCTCGGCGTACTCACCCCAGAAGGAAGCAGGCCGCACCCAGGCATGTCCGGGCCCAGCCCGCCATGAGCCATGGGCACATGGCGGACTGGGTTCGGGATCCGAGCTAGACGTCCTCTCCCGCAGCCCTCGGCTCGCCTCTGGCAGCCGGAAGTTAAATCCTGCAGGCCCGAGGTTGCGCCCCTCCCCAATCCCGTTCACCCACCACCCAATGAGGGTGTTGGGTGGGTCCCGGACATGCCCAGTCACGGAGGCCTCCCCCCTCGGCGTACTCACCCCAGAAGGAAGCAGGCCGCACCCAGGCATGTCCGGGCCCAGCCCGCCATGAGCCATGGGCACATGGCGGACTGGGTTCGGGATCCGAGCTAGACGTCCTCTCCCGCAGCCCTCGGCTCGCCTCTGGCAGCCGGAAGTTAAATCCTGCAGGCCCGAGGTTGCGCCCCTCCCCAATCCCGTTCACCCACCACCCAATGAGGGTGTTGGGTGGGTCCCGGACATGCCCAGTCACGGAGGCCTCCCCCCTCGGCGTACTCACCCCAGAAGGAAGCAGGCCGCACCCAGGCATGTCCGGGCCCAGCCCGCCATGAGCCATGGGCACATGGCGGACTGGGTTCGGGATCCGAGCTAGACGTCCTCTCCCGCAGCCCTCGGCTCGCCTCTGGCAGCCGGAAGTTAAATCCTGCAGGCCCGAGGTTGCGCCCCTCCCCAATCCCGTTCACCCACCACCCAATGAGGGTGTTGGGTGGGTCCCGGACATGCCCAGTCACGGAGGCCTCCCCCCTCGGCGTACTCACCCCAGAAGGAAGCAGGCCGCACCCAGGCATGTCCGGGCCCAGCCCGCCATGAGCCATGGGCACATGGCGGACTGGGTTCGGGATCCGAGCTAGACGTCCTCTCCCGCAGCCCTCGGCTCGCCTCTGGCAGCCGGAAGTTAAATCCTGCAGGCCCGAGGTTGCGCCCCTCCCCAATCCCGTTCACCCACCACCCAATGAGGGTGTTGGGTGGGTCCCGGACATGCCCAGTCACGGAGGCCTCCCCCCTCGGCGTACTCACCCCAGAAGGAAGCAGGCCGCACCCAGGCATGTCCGGGCCCAGCCCGCCATGAGCCATGGGCACATGGCGGACTGGGTTCGGGATCCGAGCTAGACGTCCTCTCCCGCAGCCCTCGGCTCGCCTCTGGCAGCCGGAAGTTAAATCCTGCAGGCCCGAGGTTGCGCCCCTCCCCAATCCCGTTCACCCACCACCCAATGAGGGTGTTGGGTGGGTCCCGGACATGCCCAGTCACGGAGGCCTCCCCCCTCGGCGTACTCACCCCAGAAGGAAGCAGGCCGCACCCAGGCATGTCCGGGCCCAGCCCGCCATGAGCCATGGGCACATGGCGGACTGGGTTCGGGATCCGAGCTAGACGTCCTCTCCCGCAGCCCTCGGCTCGCCTCTGGCAGCCGGAAGTTAAATCCTGCAGGCCCGAGGTTGCGCCCCTCCCCAATCCCGTTCACCCACCACCCAATGAGGGTGTTGGGTGGGTCCCGGACATGCCCAGTCACGGAGGCCTCCCCCCTCGGCGTACTCACCCCAGAAGGAAGCAGGCCGCACCCAGGCATGTCCGGGCCCAGCCCGCCATGAGCCATGGGCACATGGCGGACTGGGTTCGGGATCCGAGCTAGACGTCCTCTCCCGCAGCCCTCGGCTCGCCTCTGGCAGCCGGAAGTTAAATCCTGCAGGCCCGAGGTTGCGCCCCTCCCCAATCCCGTTCACCCACCACCCAATGAGGGTGTTGGGTGGGTCCCGGACATGCCCAGTCACGGAGGCCTCCCCCCTCGGCGTACTCACCCCAGAAGGAAGCAGGCCGCACCCAGGCATGTCCGGGCCCAGCCCGCCATGAGCCATGGGCACATGGCGGACTGGGTTCGGGATCCGAGCTAGACGTCCTCTCCCGCAGCCCTCGGCTCGCCTCTGGCAGCCGGAAGTTAAATCCTGCAGGCCCGAGGTTGCGCCCCTCCCCAATCCCGTTCACCCACCACCCAATGAGGGTGTTGGGTGGGTCCCGGACATGCCCAGTCACGGAGGCCTCCCCCCTCGGCGTACTCACCCCAGAAGGAAGCAGGCCGCACCCAGGCATGTCCGGGCCCAGCCCGCCATGAGCCATGGGCACATGGCGGACTGGGTTCGGGATCCGAGCTAGACGTCCTCTCCCGCAGCCCTCGGCTCGCCTCTGGCAGCCGGAAGTTAAATCCTGCAGGCCCGAGGTTGCGCCCCTCCCCAATCCCGTTCACCCACCACCCAATGAGGGTGTTGGGTGGGTCCCGGACATGCCCAGTCACGGAGGCCTCCCCCCTCGGCGTACTCACCCCAGAAGGAAGCAGGCCGCACCCAGGCATGTCCGGGCCCAGCCCGCCATGAGCCATGGGCACATGGCGGACTGGGTTCGGGATCCGAGCTAGACGTCCTCTCCCGCAGCCCTCGGCTCGCCTCTGGCAGCCGGAAGTTAAATCCTGCAGGCCCGAGGTTGCGCCCCTCCCCAATCCCGTTCACCCACCACCCAATGAGGGTGTTGGGTGGGTCCCGGACATGCCCAGTCACGGAGGCCTCCCCCCTCGGCGTACTCACCCCAGAAGGAAGCAGGCCGCACCCAGGCATGTCCGGGCCCAGCCCGCCATGAGCCATGGGCACATGGCGGACTGGGTTCGGGATCCGAGCTAGACGTCCTCTCCCGCAGCCCTCGGCTCGCCTCTGGCAGCCGGAAGTTAAATCCTGCAGGCCCGAGGTTGCGCCCCTCCCCAATCCCGTTCACCCACCACCCAATGAGGGTGTTGGGTGGGTCCCGGACATGCCCAGTCACGGAGGCCTCCCCCCTCGGCGTACTCACCCCAGAAGGAAGCAGGCCGCACCCAGGCATGTCCGGGCCCAGCCCGCCATGAGCCATGGGCACATGGCGGACTGGGTTCGGGATCCGAGCTAGACGTCCTCTCCCGCAGCCCTCGGCTCGCCTCTGGCAGCCGGAAGTTAAATCCTGCAGGCCCGAGGTTGCGCCCCTCCCCAATCCCGTTCACCCACCACCCAATGAGGGTGTTGGGTGGGTCCCGGACATGCCCAGTCACGGAGGCCTCCCCCCTCGGCGTACTCACCCCAGAAGGAAGCAGGCCGCACCCAGGCATGTCCGGGCCCAGCCCGCCATGAGCCATGGGCACATGGCGGACTGGGTTCGGGATCCGAGCTAGACGTCCTCTCCCGCAGCCCTCGGCTCGCCTCTGGCAGCCGGAAGTTAAATCCTGCAGGCCCGAGGTTGCGCCCCTCCCCAATCCCGTTCACCCACCACCCAATGAGGGTGTTGGGTGGGTCCCGGACATGCCCAGTCACGGAGGCCTCCCCCCTCGGCGTACTCACCCCAGAAGGAAGCAGGCCGCACCCAGGCATGTCCGGGCCCAGCCCGCCATGAGCCATGGGCACATGGCGGACTGGGTTCGGGATCCGAGCTAGACGTCCTCTCCCGCAGCCCTCGGCTCGCCTCTGGCAGCCGGAAGTTAAATCCTGCAGGCCCGAGGTTGCGCCCCTCCCCAATCCCGTTCACCCACCACCCAATGAGGGTGTTGGGTGGGTCCCGGACATGCCCAGTCACGGAGGCCTCCCCCCTCGGCGTACTCACCCCAGAAGGAAGCAGGCCGCACCCAGGCATGTCCGGGCCCAGCCCGCCATGAGCCATGGGCACATGGCGGACTGGGTTCGGGATCCGAGCTAGACGTCCTCTCCCGCAGCCCTCGGCTCGCCTCTGGCAGCCGGAAGTTAAATCCTGCAGGCCCGAGGTTGCGCCCCTCCCCAATCCCGTTCACCCACCACCCAATGAGGGTGTTGGGTGGGTCCCGGACATGCCCAGTCACGGAGGCCTCCCCCCTCGGCGTACTCACCCCAGAAGGAAGCAGGCCGCACCCAGGCATGTCCGGGCCCAGCCCGCCATGAGCCATGGGCACATGGCGGACTGGGTTCGGGATCCGAGCTAGACGTCCTCTCCCGCAGCCCTCGGCTCGCCTCTGGCAGCCGGAAGTTAAATCCTGCAGGCCCGAGGTTGCGCCCCTCCCCAATCCCGTTCACCCACCACCCAATGAGGGTGTTGGGTGGGTCCCGGACATGCCCAGTCACGGAGGCCTCCCTCCTCGGCGTACTCACCCCAGAAGGAAGCAGGCCGCACCCAGGCATGTCCGGGCCCAGCCCGCCATGAGCCATGGGCACATGGCGGACTGGGTTCGGGATCCGAGCTAGACGTCCTCTCCCGCAGCCCTCGGCTCGCCTCTGGCAGCCGGAAGTTAAATCCTGCAGGCCCGAGGTTGCGCCCCTCCCCAATCCCGTTCACCCACCACCCAATGAGGGTGTTGGGTGGGTCCCGGACATGCCCAGTCACGGAGGCCTCCCCCCTCGGCGTACTCACCCCAGAAGGAAGCAGGCCGCACCCAGGCATGTCCGGGCCCAGCCCGCCATGAGCCATGGGCACATGGCGGACTGGGTTCGGGATCCGAGCTAGACGTCCTCTCCCGCAGCCCTCGGCTCGCCTCTGGCAGCCGGAAGTTAAATCCTGCAGGCCCGAGGTTGCGCCCCTCCCCAATCCCGTTCACCCACCACCCAATGAGGGTGTTGGGTGGGTCCCGGACATGCCCAGTCACGGAGGCCTCCCCCCTCGGCGTACTCACCCCAGAAGGAAGCAGGCCGCACCCAGGCATGTCCGGGCCCAGCCCGCCATGAGCCATGGGCACATGGCGGACTGGGTTCGGGATCCGAGCTAGACGTCCTCTCCCGCAGCCCTCGGCTCGCCTCTGGCAGCCGGAAGTTAAATCCTGCAGGCCCGAGGTTGCGCCCCTCCCCAATCCCGTTCACCCACCACCCAATGAGGGTGTTGGGTGGGTCCCGGACATGCCCAGTCACGGAGGCCTCCCTCCTCGGCGTACTCACCCCAGAAGGAAGCAGGCCGCACCCAGGCATGTCCGGGCCCAGCCCGCCATGAGCCATGGGCACATGGCGGACTGGGTTCGGGATCCGAGCTAGACGTCCTCTCCCGCAGCCCTCGGCTCGCCTCTGGCAGCCGGAAGTTAAATCCTGCAGGCCCGAGGTTGCGCCCCTCCCCAATCCCGTTCACCCACCACCCAATGAGGGTGTTGGGTGGGTCCCGGACATGCCCAGTCACGGAGGCCTCCCCCCTCGGCGTACTCACCCCAGAAGGAAGCAGGCCGCACCCAGGCATGTCCGGGCCCAGCCCGCCATGAGCCATGGGCACATGGCGGACTGGGTTCGGGATCCGAGCTAGACGTCCTCTCCCGCAGCCCTCGGCTCGCCTCTGGCAGCCGGAAGTTAAATCCTGCAGGCCCGAGGTTGCGCCCCTCCCCAATCCCGTTCACCCACCACCCAATGAGGGTGTTGGGTGGGTCCCGGACATGCCCAGTCACGGAGGCCTCCCCCCTCGGCGTACTCACCCCAGAAGGAAGCAGGCCGCACCCAGGCATGTCCGGGCCCAGCCCGCCATGAGCCATGGGCACATGGCGGACTGGGTTCGGGATCCGAGCTAGACGTCCTCTCCCGCAGCCCTCGGCTCGCCTCTGGCAGCCGGAAGTTAAATCCTGCAGGCCCGAGGTTGCGCCCCTCCCCAATCCCGTTCACCCACCACCCAATGAGGGTGTTGGGTGGGTCCCGGACATGCCCAGTCACGGAGGCCTCCCCCCTCGGCGTACTCACCCCAGAAGGAAGCAGGCCGCACCCAGGCATGTCCGGGCCCAGCCCGCCATGAGCCATGGGCACATGGCGGACTGGGTTCGGGATCCGAGCTAGACGTCCTCTCCCGCAGCCCTCGGCTCGCCTCTGGCAGCCGGAAGTTAAATCCTGCAGGCCCGAGGTTGCGCCCCTCCCCAATCCCGTTCACCCACCACCCAATGAGGGTGTTGGGTGGGTCCCGGACATGCCCAGTCACGGAGGCCTCCCCCCTCGGCGTACTCACCCCAGAAGGAAGCAGGCCGCACCCAGGCATGTCCGGGCCCAGCCCGCCATGAGCCATGGGCACATGGCGGACTGGGTTCGGGATCCGAGCTAGACGTCCTCTCCCGCAGCCCTCGGCTCGCCTCTGGCAGCCGGAAGTTAAATCCTGCAGGCCCGAGGTTGCGCCCCTCCCCAATCCCGTTCACCCACCACCCAATGAGGGTGTTGGGTGGGTCCCGGACATGCCCAGTCACGGAGGCCTCCCCCCTCGGCGTACTCACCCCAGAAGGAAGCAGGCCGCACCCAGGCATGTCCGGGCCCAGCCCGCCATGAGCCATGGGCACATGGCGGACTGGGTTCGGGATCCGAGCTAGACGTCCTCTCCCGCAGCCCTCGGCTCGCCTCTGGCAGCCGGAAGTTAAATCCTGCAGGCCCGAGGTTGCGCCCCTCCCCAATCCCGTTCACCCACCACCCAATGAGGGTGTTGGGTGGGTCCCGGACATGCCCAGTCACGGAGGCCTCCCCCCTCGGCGTACTCACCCCAGAAGGAAGCAGGCCGCACCCAGGCATGTCCGGGCCCAGCCCGCCATGAGCCATGGGCACATGGCGGACTGGGTTCGGGATCCGAGCTAGACGTCCTCTCCCGCAGCCCTCGGCTCGCCTCTGGCAGCCGGAAGTTAAATCCTGCAGGCCCGAGGTTGCGCCCCTCCCCAATCCCGTTCACCCACCACCCAATGAGGGTGTTGGGTGGGTCCCGGACATGCCCAGTCACGGAGGCCTCCCCCCTCGGCGTACTCACCCCAGAAGGAAGCAGGCCGCACCCAGGCATGTCCGGGCCCAGCCCGCCATGAGCCATGGGCACATGGCGGACTGGGTTCGGGATCCGAGCTAGACGTCCTCTCCCGCAGCCCTCGGCTCGCCTCTGGCAGCCGGAAGTTAAATCCTGCAGGCCCGAGGTTGCGCCCCTCCCCAATCCCGTTCACCCACCACCCAATGAGGGTGTTGGGTGGGTCCCGGACATGCCCAGTCACGGAGGCCTCCCCCCTCGGCGTACTCACCCCAGAAGGAAGCAGGCCGCACCCAGGCATGTCCGGGCCCAGCCCGCCATGAGCCATGGGCACATGGCGGACTGGGTTCGGGATCCGAGCTAGACGTCCTCTCCCGCAGCCCTCGGCTCGCCTCTGGCAGCCGGAAGTTAAATCCTGCAGGCCCGAGGTTGCGCCCCTCCCCAATCCCGTTCACCCACCACCCAATGAGGGTGTTGGGTGGGTCCCGGACATGCCCAGTCACGGAGGCCTCCCCCCTCGGCGTACTCACCCCAGAAGGAAGCAGGCCGCACCCAGGCATGTCCGGGCCCAGCCCGCCATGAGCCATGGGCACATGGCGGACTGGGTTCGGGATCCGAGCTAGACGTCCTCTCCCGCAGCCCTCGGCTCGCCTCTGGCAGCCGGAAGTTAAATCCTGCAGGCCCGAGGTTGCGCCCCTCCCCAATCCCGTTCACCCACCACCCAATGAGGGTGTTGGGTGGGTCCCGGACATGCCCAGTCACGGAGGCCTCCCCCCTCGGCGTACTCACCCCAGAAGGAAGCAGGCCGCACCCAGGCATGTCCGGGCCCAGCCCGCCATGAGCCATGGGCACATGGCGGACTGGGTTCGGGATCCGAGCTAGACGTCCTCTCCCGCAGCCCTCGGCTCGCCTCTGGCAGCCGGAAGTTAAATCCTGCAGGCCCGAGGTTGCGCCCCTCCCCAATCCCGTTCACCCACCACCCAATGAGGGTGTTGGGTGGGTCCCGGACATGCCCAGTCACGGAGGCCTCCCTCCTCGGCGTACTCACCCCAGAAGGAAGCAGGCCGCACCCAGGCATGTCCGGGCCCAGCCCGCCATGAGCCATGGGCACATGGCGGACTGGGTTCGGGATCCGAGCTAGACGTCCTCTCCCGCAGCCCTCGGCTCGCCTCTGGCAGCCGGAAGTTAAATCCTGCAGGCCCGAGGTTGCGCCCCTCCCCAATCCCGTTCACCCACCACCCAATGAGGGTGTTGGGTGGGTCCCGGACATGCCCAGTAACGGAGGCCTCCCCCCTCGGCGTACTCACCCCAGAAGGAAGCAGGCCGCACCCAGGCATGTCCGGGCCCAGCCCGCCATGAGCCATGGGCACATGGCGGACTGGGTTCGGGATCCGAGCTAGACGTCCTCTCCCGCAGCCCTCGGCTCGCCTCTGGCAGCCGGAAGTTAAATCCTGCAGGCCCGAGGTTGCGCCCCTCCCCAATCCCGTTCACCCACCACCCAATGAGGGTGTTGGGTGGGTCCCGGACATGCCCAGTCACGGAGGCCTCCCCCCTCGGCGTACTCACCCCAGAAGGAAGCAGGCCGCACCCAGGCATGTCCGGGCCCAGCCCGCCATGAGCCATGGGCACATGGCGGACTGGGTTCGGGATCCGAGCTAGACGTCCTCTCCCGCAGCCCTCGGCTCGCCTCTGGCAGCCGGAAGTTAAATCCTGCAGGCCCGAGGTTGCGCCCCTCCCCAATCCCGTTCACCCACCACCCAATGAGGGTGTTGGGTGGGTCCCGGACATGCCCAGTCACGGAGGCCTCCCCCCTCGGCGTACTCACCCCAGAAGGAAGCAGGCCGCACCCAGGCATGTCCGGGCCCAGCCCGCCATGAGCCATGGGCACATGGCGGACTGGGTTCGGGATCCGAGCTAGACGTCCTCTCCCGCAGCCCTCGGCTCGCCTCTGGCAGCCGGAAGTTAAATCCTGCAGGCCCGAGGTTGCGCCCCTCCCCAATCCCGTTCACCCACCACCCAATGAGGGTGTTGGGTGGGTCCCGGACATGCCCAGTCACGGAGGCCTCCCTCCTCGGCGTACTCACCCCAGAAGGAAGCAGGCCGCACCCAGGCATGTCCGGGCCCAGCCCGCCATGAGCCATGGGCACATGGCGGACTGGGTTCGGGATCCGAGCTAGACGTCCTCTCCCGCAGCCCTCGGCTCGCCTCTGGCAGCCGGAAGTTAAATCCTGCAGGCCCGAGGTTGCGCCCCTCCCCAATCCCGTTCACCCACCACCCAATGAGGGTGTTGGGTGGGTCCCGGACATGCCCAGTCACGGAGGCCTCCCCCCTCGGCGTACTCACCCCAGAAGGAAGCAGGCCGCACCCAGGCATGTCCGGGCCCAGCCCGCCATGAGCCATGGGCACATGGCGGACTGGGTTCGGGATCCGAGCTAGACGTCCTCTCCCGCAGCCCTCGGCTCGCCTCTGGCAGCCGGAAGTTAAATCCTGCAGGCCCGAGGTTGCGCCCCTCCCCAATCCCGTTCACCCACCACCCAATGAGGGTGTTGGGTGGGTCCCGGACATGCCCAGTCACGGAGGCCTCCCCCCTCGGCGTACTCACCCCAGAAGGAAGCAGGCCGCACCCAGGCATGTCCGGGCCCAGCCCGCCATGAGCCATGGGCACATGGCGGACTGGGTTCGGGATCCGAGCTAGACGTCCTCTCCCGCAGCCCTCGGCTCGCCTCTGGCAGCCGGAAGTTAAATCCTGCAGGCCCGAGGTTGCGCCCCTCCCCAATCCCGTTCACCCACCACCCAATGAGGGTGTTGGGTGGGTCCCGGACATGCCCAGTCACGGAGGCCTCCCTCCTCGGCGTACTCACCCCAGAAGGAAGCAGGCCGCACCCAGGCATGTCCGGGCCCAGCCCGCCATGAGCCATGGGCACATGGCGGACTGGGTTCGGGATCCGAGCTAGACGTCCTCTCCCGCAGCCCTCGGCTCGCCTCTGGCAGCCGGAAGTTAAATCCTGCAGGCCCGAGGTTGCGCCCCTCCCCAATCCCGTTCACCCACCACCCAATGAGGGTGTTGGGTGGGTCCCGGACATGCCCAGTCACGGAGGCCTCCCCCCTCGGCGTACTCACCCCAGAAGGAAGCAGGCCGCACCCAGGCATGTCCGGGCCCAGCCCGCCATGAGCCATGGGCACATGGCGGACTGGGTTCGGGATCCGAGCTAGACGTCCTCTCCCGCAGCCCTCGGCTCGCCTCTGGCAGCCGGAAGTTAAATCCTGCAGGCCCGAGGTTGCGCCCCTCCCCAATCCCGTTCACCCACCACCCAATGAGGGTGTTGGGTGGGTCCCGGACATGCCCAGTCACGGAGGCCTCCCCCCTCGGCGTACTCACCCCAGAAGGAAGCAGGCCGCACCCAGGCATGTCCGGGCCCAGCCCGCCATGAGCCATGGGCACATGGCGGACTGGGTTCGGGATCCGAGCTAGACGTCCTCTCCCGCAGCCCTCGGCTCGCCTCTGGCAGCCGGAAGTTAAATCCTGCAGGCCCGAGGTTGCGCCCCTCCCCAATCCCGTTCACCCACCACCCAATGAGGGTGTTGGGTGGGTCCCGGACATGCCCAGTCACGGAGGCCTCCCTCCTCGGCGTACTCACCCCAGAAGGAAGCAGGCCGCACCCAGGCATGTCCGGGCCCAGCCCGCCATGAGCCATGGGCACATGGCGGACTGGGTTCGGGATCCGAGCTAGACGTCCTCTCCCGCAGCCCTCGGCTCGCCTCTGGCAGCCGGAAGTTAAATCCTGCAGGCCCGAGGTTGCGCCCCTCCCCAATCCCGTTCACCCACCACCCAATGAGGGTGTTGGGTGGGTCCCGGACATGCCCAGTCACGGAGGCCTCCCCCCTCGGCGTACTCACCCCAGAAGGAAGCAGGCCGCACCCAGGCATGTCCGGGCCCAGCCCGCCATGAGCCATGGGCACATGGCGGACTGGGTTCGGGATCCGAGCTAGACGTCCTCTCCCGCAGCCCTCGGCTCGCCTCTGGCAGCCGGAAGTTAAATCCTGCAGGCCCGAGGTTGCGCCCCTCCCCAATCCCGTTCACCCACCACCCAATGAGGGTGTTGGGTGGGTCCCGGACATGCCCAGTCACGGAGGCCTCCCCCCTCGGCGTACTCACCCCAGAAGGAAGCAGGCCGCACCCAGGCATGTCCGGGCCCAGCCCGCCATGAGCCATGGGCACATGGCGGACTGGGTTCGGGATCCGAGCTAGACGTCCTCTCCCGCAGCCCTCGGCTCGCCTCTGGCAGCCGGAAGTTAAATCCTGCAGGCCCGAGGTTGCGCCCCTCCCCAATCCCGTTCACCCACCACCCAATGAGGGTGTTGGGTGGGTCCCGGACATGCCCAGTCACGGAGGCCTCCCTCCTCGGCGTACTCACCCCAGAAGGAAGCAGGCCGCACCCAGGCATGTCCGGGCCCAGCCCGCCATGAGCCATGGGCACATGGCGGACTGGGTTCGGGATCCGAGCTAGACGTCCTCTCCCGCAGCCCTCGGCTCGCCTCTGGCAGCCGGAAGTTAAATCCTGCAGGCCCGAGGTTGCGCCCCTCCCCAATCCCGTTCACCCACCACCCAATGAGGGTGTTGGGTGGGTCCCGGACATGCCCAGTCACGGAGGCCTCCCCCCTCGGCGTACTCACCCCAGAAGGAAGCAGGCCGCACCCAGGCATGTCCGGGCCCAGCCCGCCATGAGCCATGGGCACATGGCGGACTGGGTTCGGGATCCGAGCTAGACGTCCTCTCCCGCAGCCCTCGGCTCGCCTCTGGCAGCCGGAAGTTAAATCCTGCAGGCCCGAGGTTGCGCCCCTCCCCAATCCCGTTCACCCACCACCCAATGAGGGTGTTGGGTGGGTCCCGGACATGCCCAGTCACGGAGGCCTCCCTCCTCGGCGTACTCACCCCAGAAGGAAGCAGGCCGCACCCAGGCATGTCCGGGCCCAGCCCGCCATGAGCCATGGGCACATGGCGGACTGGGTTCGGGATCCGAGCTAGACGTCCTCTCCCGCAGCCCTCGGCTCGCCTCTTAAATCTTTTTATTCAATTCACAAGCATAATCAATTCAAAGTATTTTTTCCAACTTGTCTTTGCTAAGATTGTCGCAATACTCAATAACTTTCTTTCCTGTCACATTCAATGTTCATCACTTTACATAATGTTGAATATACTACAGAATCATAACACACATTTAATATACATGATCTTTGAAGGAAATAACTGGCTTGCAGGTTGGGTATTTGACACAGTTGCTAACCCACCCTTGGGAAACCCATATTCCAAATCACAGTGCCAGCTCCACTTTCGGCTTCTCTACTTCCATTCCAACTTCCTGCTAATATTTCCCAGGAGGTATCAGATGATGGCTCAAGGAAACAAACAGCTATGAGTCAGATATGAGTCATCTTTTTCTTTTTCAAGTAGATAAAAAATAAGCATTACGAAAAAGAACCTGGGGACAGCACTGCGTCATGTGGGTATCCACCCAGTTCTGTGCCTGCATCCCCTTTGGGTGCCAGTTCTAGTCCTGGCTGCTCTACTCTCAATCCAGTTCAGTGCTAATGCACCTGGGAAAGTAGCCAAAGATGCTCCAAGTGCTTGCTCCCTATACCCATGCAGAAGACTTAGATGGAGCTCTTAGCCTCTGATTTGGTCTGGCCCAGACCCAGGCATTGTGACCATTTGGGGGATGAATCAGCAAATGAAAGATCTCTCTCTTACCCTGTCTAACTCTCCCTTTCAAATAAATATAATAAATGAATATTTTTTTAAAAAACTGGCTGTAACTCATAGAAACAGAAGTACGCAACTCCTGGTCTAGGCAATCTGAAAGGATAAATCACTATGATTTACAGTTGCAATCTTGCAAGCAGAAGTAAACTCACTAAAGCTACTAACCAGAGATTGGTTAAATTAATCTCCATTGCACATATACTCCAACAAAAGGAAATGATTTGTAAGTTAAAGCAGATCAACACAATAAAAGAATCAACCTCAGGTTAAAGCTACTTATTTAACCTAGAGTCACAGAAGCCATTAATCAGAGTTGGGACTGGTTTGATTAACAGCCTTAGAAGGCTTTTTTTTTTTTTTGGGGGGGGGGGGCAACCAAAACTGCCACAGCAGACAACATCAAAAGCCTCCAGGCCACCTCCAGAAATTTATTTTCCGGACTTGTCACAATCTCAATAAGCCAAACAGAAGGGCAGTCACATAACAAAGATACACAGAGGATCTACTGCAAGGTAAAAAGGTCCCCACAGCCATGTGAAGTTCCATTTGAAATCAGCAGTCAGTAGAAATTCTGAGAAGCCTCAGTAATTTAAATCTATAGCTTTATCCTATCCAACCAACCCTCTTGCCATTGCCACTTACTATTCCCCCCAAAAAGATCAAAAGTCTAGAAGGTGAAAAAAAAATCTGCAGTTTATTCTTTATACTATAAAGGTATGCTATTTACACCTGGGGTCAAATGTGCACTATATGTACAAGATTTCATGTGCCTCCACAAAATGAAAAGAATCTGTTTCCTAACATAACGCTTGGACATATTACCAGGTTAATGAAACAGAATGGCAAATCATTTTTGCCACTTCTAAACTTCAGTTTGCACAACGATCACAGGATCTTCCTCTGCTGCTCTCTGTATGTTGCACACAGAAGCTGGTCCATAATTTTGAGTTCTGGAAAGAATTTTGATATATGTGGTGCTGGGCTACAGCTGAAAGCCATAGTCCACACGGACCAAAAAGACTTTACTGTTAGCCACTAAATGTTGGAGCTGTGTGTAACCTGCCACACCTCAGTGAAAACTGACTGAAATGGCCTCTACTGATGAATGGAAGCAAGAGGACAGAAAGGAAGCTGAAGTCAGAACCACATCTTCAAACCATAAGGGAAAGAGTGCTTCTCAGAACACTCAATCCATAATGACGGGCCAATTACCCTTTGACAGAGCCCCAAATCTACAACAGAACAATATTTAATAAAACTATTCAAAAACCTAAAGAAAAATGTTTAATATTTTGAATCTGTGTTATCTTTATTAAATTCAGCAGAAATAAAATTATTGTCAAATCACTATCAAGGTTTGTAAATGCTTATTTCCAATTTCTGACAATTACTTGCAAAATGAATTATTTCATGAAACATAAATCCACAGAGCACACTTCCCATAACACTGCTTCAAAGCCTATAGGATCAAGAACTACAGTACGTTTTGTAATCTGTAAATTCTTGACAATAACTATCAAAAAATAGATATAAACAAAATTTGTTCAAAAAACAGACAAAATTCATCTGCTTAGCTTTCCCAAATTGCAAAACTGCATGCTGTTTCTGTTTTCTATGGAAATATTTTTTCCACACTACCAATGATAAACATTTATGTTACCTAAAGCCATATGCCCCCAGACTTAGTAATTTCAAATGAAATGTTTTCAGTTATACCGAATAGGCATCCGATTATTTTCTATTGAGAAATGTACTTTACTGCCTTTCTTACTATCATCTCAAAGCAGTTATTTCTCTTCAGTTATGTAGTAACCTGAAATAAGCAGGATTTAGTACCAAAACTCCAAGTATATTTCAAGTTGCTTTTAACTTTGTAAAGAATGAGTCTTGGCTATATTGGAAATGATTCAAAGTTGTAAAAATTCATCTCAAACCATAAAGTGCTTTATAGTTTGCCGAAAAACTTTGGTTGGTGATATTCCATAATGATGGGTATCACTATATATATCCCATCCTTCCAGGTAGCTCTATCAGTTGTTAACTGTGTAAAAAGCTAGTTGTGGGCCTGGCAAATGAGCCTAGTTGCTAAAGTCCTCGCCTCTCATTCATTCACCAGGATTTCATATGGATACCAGTTCATGTCCCATCTGTTCCACTTCCCTTCCAATTCCCTGCCTGTGGCCTGGGAAAGTAGTCGAGGATAGCTAAAAGCTTTCAGAGCATGCACCCGCGTGGGAGAACTAGAAGAAGCTCCTGGCTTTCAATAGGCTCAGCTCCTTCCGTTGTGGCCACTTGGGGAGAGAACCAGCGGATAGAAGATCTTTCTGTCTCTCATTCTCTCTGTATATCTGACTTTCCAATAAAATAAATAATCTTAAAAAAAACTAGTTGCTTATAAATGAAAGAAAATAATTGTTTTATATTTCTCAAATAAGAAAAAGGTATGTGTTATAATTAAAGTGAAGTTGTTTTCCAGGTTGTTTTTCAAAATAGAGATGACCATAGTCAAATATGCCTGAGCATGGGCAAAACAAACTAAATTATTGTACTTTTGTAATGCTCAACTGACTTTTGAAATTAGTAATAATTTTCATAAAAATAAAAAACTTTTACAAATGAATATTTTTCCAATATTGCCAGTTAAAATTTATGCAGCACAAAAATTAGGGATGAAATGTTTCATTTTTACAATCTGGTTAGTACCCAGAAAAATCAAGTGAGGAAGTTAAGACCAATATTCTCACCATTATCCAAATGGAGCCAGATGATGAATTTTATTTTAAGAATTTATCACTGTTTTCTAACTTTGTTTCTGTCTTCTTTTTAAAATATTTTACATTCCAGTTCATGGCAATTTCTTCATTAAAATCAATTACATGTACTTATTCAAAGCAAAACCGCCCAAGAGGAGTTGGCCAAAAAATATTAAAAATACATTTCACCAACAAAATTTTAACAGAAATATGAGTATGCCCTGTTGGAAACAAATGTGCATGTAGTCAAATGGCAAACTGATTAGAAATGAAAAAGAAATCACAATGTGCTGAAATATTTTGATTGCAGGTACAATTTTCTGTAACACAGAATTCAATTCTTACATTCAAATTTCTTCTGAAAGTTTACTGTTAGTAAATGGCTAATCACTTTAACAAGAACTTAATGAAGAAATTTTTCTATATCTTGTAGATAGAAAATTCAATCTGTCCATCAGAAAAAATAAGATTTTTGAGTCTACATGCTTAAGGTCAATTTCATATTAACTTTTAGGGCTGGAGAGAAGAGGTAGGACAAAAACCAACATTTTTAAATTATAAACACATTTCCATGATCAAAATAAAGAGATACTCTGTTACTTTTAATAAAGCAATAGTTCCTTTAAGTATTATTTCATGAAGATATAAATTAAATCTCTTACCACATTAGATGACAAAGCACAGAGTTGAATTGTTAGAAATCATCAGGGTTGGGGTGAGGATAACAGTTATTCATCCTAACCTGGTCTGGATCCAATCACTCTCCAGCTTCCTGTCAACGCAGACCCTGGCAGGAAGTAGTTCAGTTCCTGCCACTCCTGTGGGAGAACTAGATTGGCTGTGCTCCCAGCCTCAGCCGGACAAAGCCCTAATGTGGAAACTCAGGGAGTAAACTAGAGAATGAGTGCTCTCTGTCACACTACTTTTCAAATAATTTATTGTTTAAAATTCAGTATTAGAGTTGAGATTAAGTTGAATCATTAAGTTGCTTGCTATTTCAATTCATCAACTGACAAATACGAGGTTAAATTTTAACATAAATAGAAAACCATATAGTGATATTTTAATTCATCATCATTTGAATTTTCAAATCAAAACCCAGTGCAATTTTAAGTTAATTAACATGTGGCTTCTCCTTTCATTTTACTACAAATTTAAACAATAGAAGACTTACAAAGAAAATCTCTAATCCATTTTGATGCTAAGGAAAATCTTAAGAGAAAGAACATTTTTCCTGTTCAATTATTCTTAGAAAAATATACTTCTTATGTAAATAAAATCCAAGCAAAATACAGAAATCTTCAGTTCATTAACACACAAAAAAGTATATAATAGGCCCTTGCATGATATCCTAGTGGCTAAATATCTTAGTGGCTAAATATCCTTGTATATACTGGGATCCCAAGTGGGTGCCAGTTCGTGTCCTGGCTGCTCCACTTCCCATGAGCACTCTGCTGGTGGCCTGGGAAAGCAGTCGAGGACGGCCCAAAGCCTTGGGACCCTGCACCTACGTGGAAGACCCAGATGAAGCTCCTGGCTTCAGATTGGCTCAGCTCAAGCCGTTGTCTCCACTTGTGGAGCAAATCAGTGGATGGAAGATCTTCTTTCTGTGTCTCTTTCTCTGCATATCTGCCTTTTCAATAAAAATAAGTTAGTCTTAAAAAAGAAGGTGCATAATTAGCTCAGCTACTTAGGGCTGTATTTTCAGCTAGTTTGCCATGATTACCAATCTATGTCTTGCAGTGTGATTCTGATTAAACATATATGCATACTTTATTATTTGTAACAGACTGGTGGTGGGGAGAGAAAGAGATGTCAGAGGGCTCTCACATCTACCAGTTTACTAGCCAAATGGTCCTACAATCAGAGTTGGGTGTGGCTGAAGCCAGAATCAAGAAACTGTATAGGCATTTGCAAACGGATGGCAGGATCCTAAGTGCTTTGGATGCCTTCCACTGCCTTCCCAAATGAATTAGTTGGAAGTTGGATTGAAAGTGAACATCCGGGCTTCAAACTGATTCTGCAACATACAATGCCATCATGACAATCACAGCTTACGAAGCTGTATTACATGAGCCCCTGTACCACGTTTAAAAAGAAATATTTTAATGTATCATTGACCCAAAACTGTTGCTCCACTCTTTTCAATTTTTTTCCTAAGTCAAATGTATTCAGTGAAAAAAAAAAAAAAAGGTGAAATCTGAATTTTAAAAAAAAGATCCTGAGATTGTTGATTGAGAAAAAAGAGAAAGGGTATCCTTCATCTAGATAAGAAAATAGACTATTTATCCCACATATTCTCTTTTCTTAAGGATTTTCTATCACAACTGCATTTATCTTAATAGCATGTATAGCTCAAGTAAAAATAATGGCTAGTGTTGATGCTCTACGCCCTCAGACACTAAACAAATACCTTCCTGCAAATCATTCACTGGCTTGCTAAAGGGCAAGGAGAGATTTTAAAATTACAAAACTTCACAAAGTACAAGATTTTAAAAATCAGGTTCTAGTTTTGAAAATATTTAACAGAGGCATTTTATATTAAAGTAAGGACAGAGTAGTTTTAATTTTTTATTTACCAAAGATCTCTAATTATTCTATTTTTAGTATTTAAGCACTAAAACCAAGTGCAGTACTTAAAACGATCAAACGTAATTCTCCCAATACATATATGGCACAGCTTTCTAACATATCATGATAAAAAATTAATTTTCAATCATTGGGTTATAGTCTAGACTTAATACCTGTTTTTTACTGCAAAGTCAGTATAAAGACTACAGGGAACTCATGAACTATGCTACCAGCCAGCCAGCAGCAAATACCGGTACAGCTATAACTACACTTATATTTTTGCTCACAATACAATTGATTTTGTCAGAACTCAGTAACAAAGTTGAGTACATTTGAGGTAGACTTCCTACTTCTCTCATATACTCCATTAGTTCTAGTGTAAGAACCTTCAGAATGTAAGCTTTTTGGGAACATATCATATTTTAGCAGAAACAGCTGTTTCATATGAATATCAGGACTTAGTAAATTCTATTAAACCATCTCAAAACTCATATTAATTTATAACCACTCATCTTCAGATAATTCAGTACATGAACTATGACAAGCTTATGTACGAAATACACACACACACACACACACACACCCATACATATATTACTACTGATGGCGAAATACTTACTAAAGTCCCCAGTAAGAAAAACTCCTTCTGCTCCAGGTGCCCATTCTTTGCAGTATAAACCACCATCAGCACATCTGTGGATACCAAATGACTCGTAGCCTCTGGAAAATCTATCAATACCACCTTCATTCTCGCCAATGTTGTTCAAAATCTGGCTGAATTTCTTATACCTTTTAAAAAGCAAAAAATAAAATAAGTTAGAAAAGAAAGTAATCAAAAAGATGTAGCTTTTAGTTTTACAGAAAAAAGAATTTCTAAAATCATTACAGAAATAATATGAATGATTTCACTTACTGATAAAGGTAATCACTTTTGCAAAAAAAAAAAAAATTAAAAAGCCTAACTCAAAATTTTGAAATTTCCGGCATTTGGTTACAAGAGAGAAAATGTTTCTTACTCCACAGTTTTTTTTAAATTATCATTGAAACTGTACATGTCAAACAAGTATACTCAAGAGAACTTCTGCATCTCTATTTTTTTTTAGGATTTACTTATTTTTATTGGAAAGGTGGATATAAAAAGAGGAGGAGAGACAGAGAGGAAGATCTTCCGTCTGATGGTTCATTCCCCAAGTGGCCACAACAGCTGGAGCTGAGCCAATCTGAAGCCAGGAGCCAGGAGCCCTTAGGGTTTCCCATGCGGGTGCATGGTCCCAAGGCTTTGGGCCGTCCTCGACTGCTTTCCCAGGCCACAAGCAGGGAGCTGGTTGGGAAGCAGGGGCTGCCGGGATTAGAAGCAGCGACCATATGGGATCCCAGCGTGTGCAAGGGGAGGACTTTAACCATTACACTATCATGCCAGGCCTTTGCATCTCTATTCTATGACACCTAAAAAAGGAAGTAAAATAAAACTCTAGTAAGAAATATGTAATTAACCTACAACAGGGACTTGGCTGAAAAAGCAGTGAACTGTGTTATGTTTGTCAGTCTTGTGGTCTTCATCACATCTACAGAATCATGAGAGATGCCACAGGCAATATGTTTAATGACTGAGGGATGACAATGTTCAATAATACTTCATTTGGCCTAGAGGCTGTAGTGCTCAGATCTGCCAGGAGGATACGGCTGTAGGTGAAACGTGGTTTGTAGCGCCTGATGGTTGGCTATAAAAGGTGTGAAGAAACTAGGTTCTCCAGAAGTACTCACAAATAGCTCCTTATCTTCCACACTAGAAGTCGGTACTGTGCACCAAGCAAACTATTTTTATTTTTATTTTTATTTTAGCATCCCCTGTATATGTGGAGAAATAAACTACTGAGAAATGTATAAAACTGGAGAAGTGAACAGTAACATGGCAGGAGCTCTCTGAAAGAAGTGAAATTTCTAGAATTACACAATGAATTGACCAATGTCACTCAACTTTTCTGCATTTTTCCATACTATAAAGTTGAGCAACAAATTTCCAGAAAGAGCTTAGCTGCTAAACTCCTCGCCTTGAACACACCAGGATCCCATATGGGCACTTGTTCTAATTCCAGCAGCTCCACTTCCCATCCAGCTCCCTGCTTGTGACCTGGGAAAGCAGTCGAGGACAGCCCAAAACTTTGGGATCCTGCACCTGCGTGGGAGACCCAGAAGAGTCTCTGGGCTCCTGGCTTCAGATTGGAACAGTTACGGCCATTGCTGCTGCTTGGAGAGTAAATCATCAGATGGAAGATCTTTCTGTCTCTCCTCCTCTCTATATATCTGCCTTTCCAAAAAAACACATTTAAAAATATATTTTTATATTTAAGTTTTAAAAAATAATCATTCTTTAAAAGTTTTCTATGATATATTCAAATTCCCCATTTAGTAAATTTCAATAGAAACAGGATTACAGCATTACACTGCTTTAACTAAATATCAAGTTCCCTCAAGGTCAGCCCTATAGCTTTTGATAGCAAAATGCACATTCTACTTTGAAATCACTCTGGCTCAAAAAAGAAAATGCCTGAGGATATAGCAAGCTCATTGTGCCTGTGCCTTTTCCAACTACAGTTGTCTCTCAATATTTTGCTATGAATTTTAAAAGTGTTCCAAAACTAGGTCAAATTTTTAGTAAGTAGGAGCATAAAGTGAAGTTTACACAGGAACTAACTAGTATTTTGTATAGATACAAAGAATTGTTGTAAGTATTACCGGATTTAATCTCCACACTGATATTTTAATTGAAATTTTCCAAGGGAACAGATGTAGGTCTGATACATATATAAGTTATTCAAGATCAAGAAAGTATATAGACAAATGAGACATATATCATTATTCTTAGAACGTATGTGTTATAAAAATCCTAAATTACAACACTTAGTTTTTTCCATGAAAATCCCTCCATGTTTAAATCTTAAGCTGATTAATGTTGGACAATAATAGCTTCGGCTCTAGACACAAAGACTGGGTTCAGATCCTAACCCTGAAACCTACTGTATGTACAAGCCACTGCAGCTTCCTTTCCTCCCACTTAAAAGGGAAAGTAAAGGACATTTCAGGCTTTAAGGAATCAATGAAATCACAGTGGCTGCCTTCTCCACAGCAGCCAATGCGTACTCAATAAATATTGGCTAACACTTTTCTCTACTCAGATGCGGCAATACTTCAGCATAATTTTTAACTTATCATTCTGTGTTATTTACAACACCTGTTAAGGTTTCACTGTAGACATCTATTACAAGCAAACATGAAGATGCTTTTTCCTCAAATTCCACAAGTATTTCAGAATCATTTCCTTTATTTTCTACTAGAAAAATTGTGGATACATTGACACTCACATAGAATTCGTAGTACTTCATGTTGACTTGAGTATAGTGATTATGGAATGTTTTGGGAGAAAATCAAGTAGATTGGATTGACTAAGAAAAAGAATATGTACTATAAAGAAGTAGCAGAAGTTATAAGGAGAAAAACTGGAACATGTTAAAATCTCTGTTCTCCCAGAAGATGGTTCATAATAGATCAATACTAAAGCTCTAATGCCAAGCAGGGTTGTAAACACAGGAGACATGTCAGGGAAGATGGATCTTGCCTTCTCTGGAAATGTTCTCAAGTACTTCTGAACAGCCTAAAATCAAAGGAACCCAAGAGGGAAATTCCTCCCTTGCTAGCTTAATTTTTCAGACTTGATTTTGCTGTCTGCTTCCTATGAGAGACTCAAATTTCAGGCCAAAGGAAGAATAGAAGTGAAAGCTCTAGAGGAATTTTAATAGCTAAAAAGTGAGGGAAATAAGATTAAAAAGAAAAGAATGGAGGTTTTACATGTTCTTTGATTTGCTTGAAATAACAAAAAAATAGCTTTTGAAGTCAATCATTAAGATGACCTCAAATATCTAAGAAACTTCATTAAAAATTTGCAGACTATACAAAATTATCTATATGTAATTACATAATTATTGTCAGGCTGGCAAAAGAAAAATAAGAATTTCAGATTTTAAAATGAATACTACATTCTTAATTGGGAGGAAATATTTAACAAAAAAAACATTAATTGCAGGATAAAGATTTTTATTGTGAACTAATAATTCTTCAAACAAAATAGTCTACCCTTAAGATGTCCAGGGGAAAATGCTGTTCAACTCAGGAGAGGACACTGGGGGGAAAAATCGGTGTTACCAGTGGAACAAGCAGGACAAGAGGAGGAACCAGTAGCTTTGACTGAAAGAGCTTAGAGAAAGGTTTAAGGGAGTAGCTGGTACTTACGCTGTATCTTGAAGGACCAGTAGTGTATTTCGACAGCTGGAGAAAAGGTAGCAATATATTATACCTGTAAATATTGGGTGGCTCTTGTCCATCTGACAAATAACTTCATACAGTCAGCACAGGAAATGTGAAGAATCCAATGGATGATAGGATGGAAAAGATAGTTTTCAAGCAGATAAACTGAAGAGAAAATGAAGCCCTTAACAGAGTAGACAACTGACATGATCAGAGACAAAATGTAAAAGAGACTAGTTTAAAGTATGAACTTTGATATCAGGGTCCATTGATTAATAAAACCATGAATAAAGACTGTTGAAGCACAGGGATTAGTGGATCATTTGTTAAACATCAGACAATGAACACAATTTAAAAAATTGACATTGGGGTTGGAGCTGTGGCATGTTAAGCTGTTGGCTACCAAGCTAGCATCACATATGTGCTTCAACTGCAGTCCTAACTGCTCCATTTCTTGTCCAGCTCCTAGCTAATGCAATTGCAAAAGTAGTGGAAAGAGGTTCCAAGTGGAAGAGCCTGATGAAGTTCCTGGCTTCTGGCTTGCATCTCACCCAGCCTTGACCATGGAGGTAATTTGAGGGAATAAAACAGCAGATGAGGATCTCCTCATGTAACTCTCCATTTCTTTCCCTGTTCATCTTTCTAGCTCTAACTCCTATTTTGAATACGTAAAATAAATTTGCACAAAAATCATCATCATACATGTGGCTTCTGATTTTTGTATGACTTTCCACATTTTAAGTGCTTGAATGTCACTAATTATCAAAATAAAATTTTCAAAATTCCTCCTACAGTAGATTCTCCAATCTGCAGCCAACCTAGCATATTCTCCTAACTTCATTTATCAGGAAACATGAGAAAGTAAATAATTTAAATAAAGATGCTAAGCAAGAAGTAGTGAAACCCATTTTTCAATTACACAAATATTACGGAATAACTGTTATATATCCTCTACTGTACTGACCAATCCCAACATAGAAAAGAAAGACTGGGGCCCTGCATGGTAGCCTAGCAGATAAAGTTCTCACCTCGCAAGTGCCAGGATCCCATATGGGCACTGGTTCTATTCCAGCAGCCCAGCTTCCCATCCAGCTCCCTGCTTGTTACCTGGGAAAGCAGTCAAGGACATCCCAAAGCCTTGGAACCCTGCACCTGCATGGAAGACACAGAAGAGGCTCCGGGCTCCTGGCTTCGGATTGACACAGCTACGACCATTGCGGTCACTTGGGGAGTGAAACATCACATGAAAAATCTTCCTCTCTGACTCTCTTCCTCTCTGTACATCTCACTCTCCAATGAAAATAAAATAAATCTTAAAAAAACAAGAGACTGTAAAATGACAATATTCTCAGGACAATTTATGTTTGGGCCAAATCACAGCAAAAACAATGAATATGAATATATGAAGTATTTGTATATTCCTTTTCTAAAATGTTTACACCCAGAAGTGATTTGTTACTTTTTAAACTTCTTGGATTTGGTAATATATGCTTACACAACAAGAAGATATCTTGGGGATAGGACCCAGGTCTAGACACAAAGTTCATTTGTGTTTCAGACATATCTTATACTCATAACCTGGAGACAATTATATGCAATATTTTAGTGAGCCTGGACTTTAGCCATGACATTGAATTCTGTCATAATTTGGTACTGAAATTATGGTTATTACAAAAAGTTATTAAATCTTCTTTGTGAGTTAGAAATTATTGCTGATATCTTTCAAGATCTAAATCCTGTAAAATAAAGTAAGAAAGATATGTTCACATTTAGTTAACAAAATCTTGATATAGTCCACCTTATGGTATTACTTAGAAAGTCTTATACAATTGCCTACTTACTTTAATTATAAAGTACTTTTTCCAGAATCCAATATCAGAATAATGGAAACACTACAATGTTTAACAACACAACTTAAAGAACTTACTATATAGTCATTAATATAAACATATTTTGACTTCCTAACAGATTAATTAATTAGAATAAATTAACAAAACGTAGCTAGAAATTAATTTTAATCATTGTGCCTTGTCTTGTGGTTGCAAGAAAATTAATAATACATTGTCCTTGCAGTTTCCCAAGGTATGATTAATGGTCAATATTAAAATTTCTGGAGTCTTCTGGCAAATGAAAACCTGACTGCCTGAGCAGAAAAAAAAAATCAACTGAATGCAATAAATCAGAATTACCAAAGGTAGGCCCTGTGAGATAGCCCATCTGGTCAGGCCTGGAAGTGTCAAGCATTGTCCCAGGCACTCTCAGCTGCCAGCCTTTTTATCAGCCTCTCTCTTTCCAGTCACGCTCCTGTTCACGTCTCTGCTACATGCTCTGCTGATTACCTTGGAAAAGGGCAATGCTGTAACTGTTCAACTGACCTTTCAGTTTATTTTCTCTTGTGTAATATGAAACATGAGCTAACACAGTCTTAGTCGACTGATTTCTAGGAAGAATTCTGACTTCATGTTTCAACAGCTCTTGGCTCAAATAACACCCTGCTCTTCTGTGTTCAGGTTTCTGTTTTTGGAAAAATTACATGGCAGAGACATCAAGTATGGGCTGGAGACATAGAAACTTTAGATCTTCTGCTAGAAAGAGCACAACCTACATACATGTATACTCCTGAGAATGGATGGCCAACTAACTTGCTGAGAAGAAATTTGCAGCTTTTGAATCACCACAAGAATATCACCTTAGAATTTAACATTTTACTAATGAATAGATTAAAAACAATGATGTTTATGTCTTTTGGGTTTTTTAAAGATATGCTTGTTTGTTTATTTTTTGAGAAGCAGCATTCGAGAGACAGTGAGACACACAGACACACTGCTCTGAGGGGTTGGGGCGGGGTTGGACCTTCCATCTGCTGGTTCACTCTCCAAATGGATGCAAGAACCTGAACCAGTTAGCAGTCTGGAAAACCATTTGGGCCTCCATTGTGAGTAGCAGCGGCCTGAGCAATTGGCCCTCATGCACTGTTCTACCAGGCCCATAAACAGGGAACTGGATTGGAAACAGAACGGCCAGGACTTCACTCAGTGTTCATCTGATACCTAAATCACAGGAAGAAGCTTAACTGAATACACCACACTCCGGCTCACTTTTCAGTGCTTTGATGCCACTGCTCACTCAAATATCACCAAAAATTTTGTACTTACGATAACTGGAGAGAGAGAGGGACAGAAAGAGAGAGAGAGAGAGAGAGAGAGAGAGAGAGAGAGAGAGCGTGCGCGAGCGCGGGGAAAGTGTCAGATACACATTCTAGATCTTATACCATAAGGCATTAATCATGCAAACCTTGAGACTGTAAGCACCCACACTTTTTATCTTTTTAAGATTTATTTTACTTTGATGTCAGAGTTATACAAAGAGAAGAGAGACATAGAGAGAGGTCTTCCAACTGATTGTTCACTCCCCATATGGTCTCAATGGCCAGAACTAGGCTGATACAAATCTGGGAGACAGGAGCTTTTGCTGGGTATCCCATGTGGGTGCAGGATCCAAGGACTTGAGCCATCCTCCGTTGCTCGCCCAGGCCATAAGCAGGGAGCTGGATCGTATGTGGAGCAACCATGACTCAAACTGGCACCCATGAAGGATTCCACACTGTGGAAAGAGGTCTAGCATGCATGCCATTGCACCAGCCCCATAGGCATCCAAATCTTTAGCTTTCTCTCCTCTACTAATTAAGAATTAAAATTGAAAGGTACCACTCAACTGTAAGAATTCATAGTGTATAATATATAATCCTTTGATTCTTAGTTGGGTATAAATTGCCTTAACTCAGAAAAAAAAACTTAAAAAAATTTACTGATTGAAAATTTTGGATATTTCCCACAGGCACCAAAAAGCCTGTATTCAAGAAGCACAGTTAACATAATTTTACACATCTCTTTTTCTTATTAGAATGTGGCATGTAAGCCACCAAAAGAAGTGCAAAAATAGAAGAGAAACAGTTCCTCGACATAAAAAATAACAATTTGTAAATAGACTTACTATGCCTTGGGCATTGCTTCCAGGGACTGACAAACTTACTTAAGTCTTCAAAATGGCTTAACATGGTAGAAAGTGGATGTACTATTATCATTCACCTTGCACAGATGGGAGAAACTGAACAATTTAGCAATTCTGTGTAAGGTTGCACAACTACTAAGAGGACAGAGTTAATATGTAAAAAGAGTGGAACATAAATCAAGGTTTTGCTTCTTCTGTAGTAGTGTTCATCTTTAACTGTTCTTTGAGTATCATTTGATAAGCTTTAAAGTGTACAGCTTTCTATCAGACTTGAACTGATATAATAAATTTAAACTGACAGTTCCTAAGAATTTCTTAAAAGAATTGTGTAAGGTAAACTTCCATTACTGCAGGGTTGCGGGGAGGAGAGAAGGGGAATAAGGGGGAGGGAATACTACAGGTAAAGGAGATTAAAAATGGTCAAAAATAAAATCACCAAAAAAACTCATCTTAAAAACATAAAATCTACTACTTACAAAAACTAAACAGATCCACAAAGCACTTTAAGATAAATAAAAACCTTTCAAAGAAACTAAAAGAAACTTAAATAAAATTTAACTTTTTTTTTCTAACAAAGAGCAGAAGCTACTCCAGCAATGCTTCTAATTGCAACAATATTTTCTTTTGGGCAATGGATAGGGAGGCAAGTGCCTGTCATAACAAATTTAAATTAACTGAGCAAATATATGAAAATGAGTAACACTAGTAATACATGAATTTAAAAACAGTCTAAGGAACTATTGTTACATATTTTATATAATTTACACCAAATAAAGATCTCAAACTCTTTTTTAACTTTTCTTTTTTATGATACATTTCCAAAGGCTCATTGATTTTCCCCCTCATCCTTCACCAGCCACCTCTCCCCCTACACACAGTTTCCCCTGTATCACTATAATAGTACAGTAACAGTCCATCATT